>NC_055989.1:39775505-40461453 GCF_018446385.1 Zingiber officinale | reverse complement strand
TTTAGTTTGTTTTGCTATACGAAATTTGTGTAATTGGCTTTGTGTTCCGGTTTTGTTTACGTAGTGTTATGTTGTTGTGTGGTGTAAGCCTAGCCAGCTAGCAGTGTTTTGTTTTGTTTTGTATGGGCTTGTAATTATGTTTTTCCGCTATGTTGGTTTTGATTTCTGCCGAGTGGGCTGATAAAAATATATATAACTGCGTGGTTGTTGTTATATTTATCCAGCCATGTAGGCTGAGATTATTAACTGCGTGGTTGTGTATATATTCCAGCCGCATGTGGCTGATGTATATTCTGTCTGTAGAAATGCTTCAGATTGTCACCCGTACAGGGGAGGTGCCGCCGAAATTTCTTCAGACAGGGACTTTCCCGGGGCGTGACAATTCAGTGGTATCAGAGCAGGTATACGATACTTGCTATGTGTTCTGGATTTTCGAGATTTATCTGATACTAATTTATTGTTATCAGAGCACGGTTTACGAGTCTTATATCTCATGTTTCGGATTTCATGTTTTAGTTTTCTCAATGTGACTTTTCGGGTTTTGGGACCTGGCAGCGGCAGGACATCTATAAGTTATAGGAAGAATGTTGGTATATTGTCATCCTACCTTTTTGTTGGTATATGTATTGTTGACTATGATAGTTTATGACATGTATTAGCATTCTTTATTAGTACATGTCTAGTTGATATAACATATATTTTATGTGTTAGGTAAACCCCTGATCATGGTCGACTTTAATAGAGATCGAGGATTACAGTCTCTGGTGATTTTCCATATCATATCACCAGTAGTTTTAGCTTTTGTTACTACTAGTTGCTTAGAGGTTGGAGACGCATACCAGTCTCTGTTGTTATTGCCTAGATGCTAGGTAATGACTAGTAAGTACATATTTTTGTTTACTCAGCCAGTAGTGTAATGATATACTTTAGTTAGTTTCGTTAGTAAATGATTGATTTACTCTGGTTAGATTGGTCAATAGAAGACTGATTTACGCTGTCGACTTGGGTAGTCATAGATCGATTTACCTTAGTTGCTTGAGGAGGATTTGTGTACATTCGTTAAATTTAAATAGTCAATGACCATTTCATTTGTTTTGGTTGGTCCGATCAGTAGGGGATCGACTTACTCTATTTTATGGAGATGCTGATCTTTGGGTTATTTGTGCTTAGGTTGGTATCTAGAGCACATTTGAGTACATGTTTGTACTGACGTGGAAAAGACTGAATTGACGTATACCATTGTTGATATGGGTCAGTCTATAAAGGATCGATGTATCCTATTCCATGTGGACTTTAATTTTTGATTGTATGTACCTAGTTGGATAACTTAGAAGGTGACCCTACCGTTTCAGAATGCAAGGCTGATTAGATTAAATATGCTGATTTTGCATATCTATATAGTGGGTACATATGATTGTTATGTGTTGTAGGAGTTCTATGATAGACGGTCAAATTGCATGTAGTGGGTGTATATTTGTCCAGATGATGATTATTGTGGGTTTCTAGTAGATTATACTGAGTGGTTAGGCGTACGTGTCTGATTGGTTTATTGGAGGTATTTTGTCGATTAAATCTATGTTGTGAAATGTGCACATGTGTTTGAGTGTTTTATTGGAGGTATCTTATCGATTTAATCTGAGTTGTGATATGTGCAGATGTGTTCGGTGTAATATTTGAGGTATCTTGTTCATTATATTTGTTCTATGTGTACACTCGTGTCGATTATGAATTGTTGGAAATATTACGTTGATTATACTCTTGACATAGGTATATATATGTCATGTGAGTGTTGTTTGAGGTGTATTGTCGATTATACCTATATTGATATATGCACACGGGTTCGATATGCATTGTTAGAGGTATCACGATGGTTTATACCTTTGTTGTGAGTATGTTTGGTGTTTACTTATTGGAGGATTATGTCGATCATACATATGTTGTGTGTGCCAGGTGTATGGTTGGTAGCATCATGATGATTCTACCTATGTTGAATGTAGAATGTTGAGTGTCTACATTATGTTATTGGTTGTATTACCCTATCAACTAATTCTCCTATTAGTGGATAACCCACTAGGATGATAATAGAGTTGACTATGGATTTGATTTGCTTACTAGGTGGTTTACCCTAGGCTACCCACAGTGATCTGTGGTAGAGAGATCTCGTGCAGTCTCTAGCTGGATAGTTAGGTGCCTTGGACACATATGTATTGGTTGTGGTGGAGCGTTGCTCCCACACATGTTATGGATTGTCAGTGGTGGAGCGTTACTCCCACATATTACGGATTGCTTGTAGCGGAGCATTGCTCCCATATTTATTGCAGATACATATTTTGGATTATTTGTGGTGGAGCGTTTCTCCCACATATAGAAGATTTCTTGTGGTAGAGCGTTGCTCCCACATATGTGGTATTTTGTGTGATGGAGCGTTGCTCTCACACTGGAGGATCTATTCTTTGGGGATTTATATAGTTGGTGATCAGATTTCCTTACTTGTTGTCGGGGATCTTATAGTTGAGGATGTCTGATTTATGGACATTATAAGTTCTTGGTTTTATCATTTAGGCTAATAGTGCCCTATATGTTATCATGGACTCGATGATTTGGTATTCCTAGGATGTTGGATCGGTTTCCATTGTCTTTGTTGACAATGTTGTGATCTATTTCAGATCCGAGGTGAGTCACGTACACCATCTTGGCATAGTTCTAGAGATGTTTCGACTGAAACGTCTATATGTGAAGATCAGTAGTGCGTATTTTGGTTGTCTTCTGTGAGATGTTTGAGACACACGGTCACCAGTAGGAGTATACCGTGGTTCCACAGGAGATAGAGGTTGTTACCATTGGGAGTAGACGGAGTCTATAGAGAAGGCTCGCAACTTCTTTGGTTTGGCTCGATATTTTTGGAGATACGTTGAGGGTTTCTCTCGGATTGCTATGCCACTTGCACGCATGACCAGGAAAGGCGTGAAGTTCACTTGGACTGAGGATTATGAGATCAGCTTCCAGGAGCTGAAGCGGAGACTAGTGTCGGCTCTGATTTTGGGTTTTACCTTCTGGAGAGGACGAATTCATGCTCTATACTGACGCATCTCTACAGGGTTTGAGCGCTGTTTTGATGCAGCACGGCAGGGTAGTCTCCTACTTCTCAGCAGTTGAAGGAGCATGAGGAGAACTGCCCAGTACATGACTTTGTTGGGTTTTTCGGGCCGCGAAAACGGCTTTTCGCGTCGCGGAAACCCCGAATCGCCCAAGCCATGGATCTCGTGCAAGGTAAAACCGAACGAAAATATGAGTACGAGTTTGAAAACTTTAATCTACAGTAGATCTACATAAGGATAAACCATTTATACCTTTGTAGCGAAGCCCTTCGCAATCCCGCTTGTCCTTGGTTCGCCGGATCTCAAAAGTGTCAAAGTAGACACTTCTCTATTTGTATCCACACAAGCAAGAGATGGAGAATAAACCTTAGAGTGTGCTAGCACTCAAGCAAGGTCTCGGCAAGAAGGAGAAGAGGGAGAGAAGAATTGTGAGCAAGAGGAAGAAGATCAAAATCAATTAGCCTTGAATGAAAAATAAAACATTCATTTTACACTCAAAGTGGCCGGCCACATTAAACCTTTTAACCCCCATGGAATATCAAGAGTCACAACTCTTGGTAACTCCCATGAGGTGGCATTTGGTCAAGTCAAACTTGACCAAATGAAGAGGCATTGATGATGTGGCATTGGTCAAGTCAAAGTCAAGTCAAAAACATGACTCTTCATCTTCCTACTTAAGTCAAGTCAAACTTGACCACTTCTATCCCTTGGTTGATCTAATCTAACCATTGGTTCAAGCCAATTTTAATTTAATGAATCTCTATTCATTGAATTAAATTAATTAAATGAGTCTAAGTCCAAATTAGACTCACTTAACACATGAACCAACTTGAGTCCAACTCAATTATCCTACTTTGGATTACTCTTAATCCAATTTGGTTCATCATATGAACCTAATCATTTAGGTTCATCAAATGAACCTAGTCTCCATCTATTTGCCCTTAGTGTGTGACCCTATAGGCTCTTGTAACGTTGGCAATGCCCCTAAACCCATTTAGGAGCATAAGTAATGAGCGGTATCTAGCAACACATCATTACTACCCAAGTTACAAGAATGTCGAGATCCGACATCAACTTGTGACTACTAATTGTGACTCCTCACAACATGTGACATTGTCCTTCTATCCTAGACATCTAGACTGATCAATATGAGGCATAGACCGTGTCATCCTCTAATCAATCTAAATCTTGAACTCCAAGTAGACTCACTCGATCAAATGAGCTCAACATCTAATGTTGACTCATTTGGGCATGACCATGCACTTAGTGGTCTCACTCTATCAAGAATAGCGATGTCGCTCCCGTCATATGGGAGGGATAGATCCCATCTACATCACTCACATCCCTCTGCATAATTCGTTATATACCCAGTAATCGCCTTTATAGTCCACCCTGTTACGTTTGACGAAACCAAAGTACATAACTCCTTATGTAGGGATCCATGGTGACTTCAGGTCAAAGGACTAATAGTCATACTAATAGCCACATGAGAAAGTATATGACACTCATATAACGATCCATGATACTTTCTCATGGCGGGTCATTCAGTATACATTCTCTAATGCATACCCATGTGTCAGCTTGATATCTCTATATCCATGACTTGTGAGATCAAGTCATCGAACTGACCTACATGCTAGTCTTATTGTATTAACATTGTCCCTGAATGTTAATACTCGACTAGGAATGATTTAGAGTAGTGTTCCCTATATCATCTCACTATCGATTCAACTAATCGATTGATATAGGTATGAACCTTCTACTCAAGGACGCTATTATACTTAGTCTATTTGGCACTAATACAAATAAGTATAATAACCAAACAAATGTCTTTTATTAATATACAAGAATATGATACAATGAGTCCATACAATCATCAAATGATTGGCTCTAGGGCTCTAACTAACAATCTCCCACTAGCACTAGTGCCAATCAGTATAGGCTCTAAGGCCTAATGACCTAGTGTGACCATCATGCTTCCTCTGTGCCAAAGCCTTGGTCAAGGGATCTGCGATGTTAGCCTCTGTAGGTACTCTGCAAATCTTCACATCTCCTCTATCGATAATCTCTCGAATGAGATGAAAGCGCCGTAGTATGTGCTTGGTCCGCTAGTGTGAGCGAGGTTCCTTCGCCTGTGCTATAGCTCCATTGTTGTCACAATAGAGCTCAACTGGGTCAGCGATGCTAGGAACCACCCCAAGTTCAGTGATGAACTTGCGGATCCAAACTGCCTCCTTTGCTGCCTCTGATGCAGCAATATACTCGACTTCTGTTGTAGAATCAGCTACTGTATCCTGCTTCGAACTCTTCCAGCTGACAGCACCACCATTAATGCAAAATACGAACCCCGACTGCGATCTATAGTCATCCTGGTCGGTCTGGAAGCTAGCATCACTGTAACCCTTTACAGCTAGCTCATCATTGCCTCCATATATCAAGAAATATTCTTTAGTTCTTCTTAAGTACTTAAGAATATTCTTGACCGCTATTCAGCGACTTTCACCTGGATCTGACTGGTATCTGCTCGTCATGCTCAAAGCATACGAGACATCTGGTCGAGGACATAGCATGGCGTACATAATCGATCCTATGGCTGAGGCATAAGGGATCTGATCCAAGCGGTCTCTCTCCTCTCTAGAAGAGGGACTTTGAGTCTTCGAAAGACTCACGCCATGTGACATCGGCAGAAATCCCTTCTTGGAGTTCTGCATGGCAAACCGAAGGAGTACCTTGTCAATGTATGTACTCTGACTTAGGCCAAGCAATCTCTTAGATCTATCTCTATAGCTCTGTATCCCTAGAATGCGGGATGCCTCACCTAAGTCCTTCATTGAGAAGCAACTCCCTAGCCAGGTCTTGACAGACTGAAGCATAGGGATGTCCTTCCCAATGAGTAGTATGTCATCCACATATAATATGAGGAAGACAACTATGTCCCCTACAACCTTCTTGTAGACACAAGGCTCATCTTCGTTCTTGATGAAACCAAACTGTGTGATCGCATCATCGAATCGAAGATTCCAGCTCCGAGAAGCTTGCTTTAGTCCATAAATGGACCTATGCAGCTTGTATGCTGTGGATCTACAAAACCCTCAGGTTGTGTCATGTACACATCCTCGAGTAGGTTTCTATTCAGAAACGCGATTTTGACATCCATCTGCCATATCTCATAGTCATGGTAGGCTGCAATAGCAAGCATGATCCGAATGGACTTAAACATCGCCACTGGAGACAAGGTTTCATCATAGTCAATATCATGAATCTCCTTGAAACCTTTAGCTACCAAGCAACCCTTATAGATAAGTCCATCCATGTCAGTCTTTCTCTTAAAGACCCACTTGCACCCAATGGATTTTACCCCTTCAGGTGGATCAACCAAAGTCCATACTTGGTTGGTGTACATGGATTCTATCTCGGATCTCATGGCTTCTAGCCATTTCTCAGAATCTGGTCTCATCACAGCTTCTTGATAGGTGGTAGGCTCATCCTCTATGAGCACAATGTCATCATGGTCAGACAAGAGAAATGAGTATCTCTCAGGCTGACGACGTACCCTATCAGACCTGCGAAGAGGTATGTCTACATGAACCGGTTGTTGTTCCTCAACTCCTTGTGGAACAACATCATCCACAACACTTTGTGGTTCCAGTTCAATTTCCATCCTGGCATGAGTGCTATTGTTCGCATCTTGAATTTCTTCAAGATCGAACGCGCTCCCACTAGTCTTTCTAGAAACAAAGTCCCTTTCTAGAAAGACCCCAGTTTTTGCTGACTGGGAATGTAGAAGTAATATCCCTTAGTTTCCTTGGGATATCCGATGAAATAGCACTTGTCGGATTTTGGTCCTAATTTGTCTGAGACTTGACGTCGTACGTAAGCCTCACAACCCCAAATCCTCATGAAAGACACCTGGGCATCTCTCCCAGTCCATATCCTATATGGTGTCTTTATCACGGCCTTTGATGGAACTCGGTTGAGTATGAAAGCTGCCGTGTCTAGAGCATATCCCCATAGATATGTCGGAAGATCTGTGTGACTCATCATAGATCGTACCATATCTAATAAGGTACGATTCCTCCTTTCGGATACACCATTCCACTGTGGTGTTCCAGGAGGAGTGAGTTGAGATAAAATCCCACACTCAGCTAAGTAGTCACGAAACTCATGGCTTAAGAATTCACCACCTCGATCTGATCGAAGTACCTTAATACTCTTGCCAAGCTGGTTCTGTACTTCATTCTTGAATTCTTTAAACTTTTCAAAGGATTAAGACTTATGTGTCATCAAGTACACATAACCGTATCTACTGAAATCATCAGTAAATGTGATGAAGTACCTATAACCGCCTCTAGCAGCAACATTGAAAGGGCCACATACATCACTATGTATGAGTCCTAACAAATCAGTTGCTCTCTCGCTATGCCTATTAAAGGCCGTCTTGGTCATCTTGCCTCGTAGGCATGACTCGCATATCTCATATGATTCAAAATCAAATGAGTCCAGCAAACCATCCTTATGGAGCTGGGATAAGCGCTTGTCATTTATATGACCTAAGCGACAGTGCCAGAGGTAGGTTTGGTTCATGTCATTTGACTTGAACCTCTTGGTACTAATGTTATAGATGGGGCTCTCAAGGTCTAGAATATATAGTCCGTTTATTAGAGGTGCACTACAATAGAACATATCTTTTAAATATACAGAACAATATTTGTCTTTTATTATAAAAGAGTATCCTTTCTTGTCTAAACAAGAAACTGAAACTATGTTCTTAGTAAGAGCAGGCACATAACAACAATCATCTAAATCTAGTACAAGCCCAGAGGGCAGAGATAGCTGATAAGTTCCTACAGCAACAGCAGCAACCCGTGCTCCATTGCCTACTCGTAGGTCCACCTCGCCCTTTGCCAATGCTCTGCTATTTCTCAGCGCCTGCACATCAGTACAAATGTGAGAAGCACATCCAGTATCTAATACCCATGATGTAGAAATAGATAGATTGACTTCTATAACATATATACCTGAAGTGGAAGTCTCACTTCGCTTCTTCTTCAGATCCTCCAAGTATACCTTGCAGTTCCTCTTCCAGTGCCCGGTCTGACCGTAGCATCCTTGGCGACCCCTCCTTTAGGCTTCAGTGCCTTGCCTTAGCCCTTGGTTTGGGACTTTCCCTTACCTTTGGGCTTGCCCTTGCCCTTGTGCTTCTGGACCATCAGAATGGGCTTAACCTTCTTAAGGTTAACCTCAGCAGTTCGTAACATACTAAGTAGCTCGGGCAGTGGCTTGTCAATCTCGTTCATGTTATAGTTGAGAACGAATTGACTATAGCTATCTGGCAAGGACTACAAGATCAAGTCAGTGGCTAGCTCTTGGCCAAGTGGGAACCCCAGTCTTTGTAGGTTCTCTATGTACCCAATCATCTTGAGTACATAAGGACCTACAGGAGACCCGTCTGACATCTTGCACTGAAACAGTTCCTTCGAGATCTCAAATCTCTCATGCCTCGCTTGTCCCTGATATAGTTGGCGAAGATGCTCAACCATATCAAAAGCGCCCATCAACTCATGTTGCTTCTGAAGCTCTGAGTTCATGGTCGCGAGCATTAGACAGGACACATCTAATGCGTCGTCTTGATGCTTCTTGTAAGCATCCTTGTCGGCTCGCGGGGCATTGGCAGGAGGAGCCTCCGGAATGGGCTGCTCCAGAACGTACAGCTTACGCTCCTGAGTGAGAACTATTCTCAAGTTCCTGTACCAGTCCAAGAAATTTGCTCCTTCTCAAGGACGGATCGCAGGAGAAGGAATTCGTGTTCGACGTCATGGTTATCTACAACAGAAAAATTTGCAGAAATAAATATCATATTCTTTAAAAATCATTTAATTAGGCCTTTTAATTAAATGATGCTCCCACTAAATTCTATAATTCTTGTGGGACAAGATCCACATCATACTAACCCTTGAGTTAGCTTTGGCTAATACGCCCAAGGCTTAGTATGATCGGTATGTAACGATTACCAATTACATCTCTATGCAACTCTTGTTTATAGAATCAATATCCGCATTTATATTAAAACTCGAGTTAGCTTTGGCTAATACGCCCGAGAGTTAATATAGATGTGATATTGATCTATCTTTCTAACTATTGGAAGAATGCCTATAGTTGACTCGATCCAACCGAGTAACTATGAATACTCAATCTAATTGAGTTTGTATTCACCCATGCGTTGATAGACGGGGCCAAGATTGTCCCTCCGTATCCTACCAAGATAATATGTATTGCTCTGCTTTGGCAGATTCAACAATACATATGATTGAGGTAGTGATAGGTATCACGGCACGGTTAGGTATTAGAGTTGAGTCGATTGAGATCTAATCTAATCGAGAAGGGATGCATCTTGTGCATGACTTAGATCTAATCTAATCGCAAGGGTGCATCATGTGCACGACTTAGATCTAATCTAATCATAAGGCACTAATTAATTAACTACTTATTAAATATGCATCACATACACAAGCAATTAATTAATCTATTTGTGATTTAGTCATGGCCCTGCTACGATCTTCTCAAGCCAATGAGAAGATCAATTGATCAACCTAGGGTCAACAGCTTCTTCAAGCTACTCCCTTTGACCACCTTGTGTTTCTCGTGCCCGCCTCCGAACTCCGTCTCGTGTGGACCCTCCACCGCTCCAATTTGTACATTACAATTTGAAACTCGAGTTACATTCGAGTCTAGATCTAATTTACAACAAGAAAATAAGATAAGGCACGACGCGCAGGTCGCGAATATAATACAACACTCGCAAACACACAACGGCACGCAGGCCGTATTATGAATTACAACACAACCAATCATATTGGGCTTTGGGCCATGACTATCAAAAATTAATATATAATTCAAAATTATATATTTTTCATAATTTTATATAATTTTAAAATTAATTTTTACAATTTTTACGAATAAAATTTCCCGGCGGTCCCGTTTAGCGGTTTCGGGCGCAATCACGGAACGGATCCCCTTGCGGGGCCCAGGGGCATCGCCCCTACCCGCGATCTAACCATCGCGAGGGTTCCTTTGCGATCCAACAGCGCCTAAACCCGCTGTCCCAAAATGATTTGGGTCGAGACATTGCCGTTTCGGAAAAATCTTCCCGGCGGGTTCGTTTTTAGCGATTTCGGGTGCGATCGCGGAGCAAATCCCCTTGCGGGGTTAGGGGCAGTACCCCTACCCACGATCTAACCATCGTGAGTTGCTCCTTTGCGATCTAATGGCACCCAAGCCCGCTGTCCCAAATGGATTTGGGGCAAAACGAAGCCGGTTTTGAAAGATCTTTCCGGTAGCCGAAGCCTACAAGTGCCGAGACACTTGTGCTTCGCTTCTACGGAAAAATTACCCATAAAATCATAAAAAACTAATTTTTACAGAAAATCACAGAAGGTTTTATTTTTCATAAAAATAAAAACAAACTCGTACAAGCCTTGCACGTGGCTCTGATACCACTGTTGGGTTTTTCGGGCCGCGAAAACCGCTTTTCGCGTCGCGGAAACCCCGAATCGCCCAAGCCACGGATCTCGTGCAAGGTAAAACCGAACGAAAATACGAGTACGAGTTTGAAAACTTTAATCTACAGTAGATCTACATAAGGATAAACCATTTATACCTTTGTAGCGAAGCCCTTCGCAATCCCGCTTGTCCTTGGTTCGCCGGATCTCAAAAGTGTCAAAGTAGACACTTCTCTATTTGTATCCACACAAGCAAGAGATGGAGAAGAAACCTTAGAGTGTGCTAGCACTCAAGCAAGGTCTCGGCAAGAAGGAGAAGAGGGAGAGAAGAATTGTGAGCAAGAGGAAGAAGATCAAAATCAATTAGCCTTGAATGAAAAATAAAACATTCATTTTACACTCAAAGTGGCCGGCCACATTAAACCTTGTAACCCCCATGGAATATCAAGAGTCACAACTCTTGGTAACTCCCATGAGGTGGCATTTGGTCAAGTCAAACTTGACCAAATGAAGAGGCCTTGATGATGTGGCATTGGTCAAGTCAAAGTCAAGTCAAAAACATGACTCTTCATCTTCCTACTTAAGTCAAGTCAAACTTGACCACTTCTATCCCTTGGTTGATCTAATCTAACCATTAGTTCAAGCCAATTTTAATTTAATGAATCTCTATTCATTGAATTAAATTAATTAAATGAGTCTAAGTCCAAATTAGACTCACTTAACACATGAACCAACTTGAGTCCAACTCAATTATCCTACTTTGGATTACTCTTAATCCAATTTGGTTCATCATATGAACCTAATCATTTAGGTTCATCAAATGAACCTAGTCTCCATCTATTTGCCCTTAGTGTGTGACCCTATAGGCTCTTGTAACGTTGGCAATGCCCCTAAACCCATTTAGGAGCATAAGTAATGAGCGGTATCTAGCAACACATCATTACTACCCAAGTTACAAGAATGTCGAGATCCGACATCAACTTGTGACTACTAATTGTGACTCCTCACAACATGTGACATTGTCCTTCTATCCTAGACATCTAAACTGATCAATATGAGGCATAGACCGTGTCATCCTTTAATCAATCTAAATCTTGAACTCCAAGTAGACTCACTCGATCAAATGAGCTCAACATCTAATGTTGACTCATTTGGGCATGGTCATGCACTTAGTGGTCTCACTCTATCAAGAATAGCGATGTCGCTCCCGTCATATGGGAGGGATAGATCCCATCTACATCACTCACATCCCTCTGCATAATTCGTTATATACCCAGTAATCGCCTTTATAGTCCACCATGTTACGGGTGACGTTTGACGAAACCAAAGTACATAACTCCTTATGTAGGGATCCATGGTGACTTCAGGTCAAAGGACTAATAGTCATACTAATAGCCACATGAGAAAGTATATGACACTCATATAACGATCCATGATACTTTCTCATGGCGGGTCATTCAGTATACATTCTCTAATGCATACCCATGTGTCAGCTTGATATCTCTATATCCATGACTTGTGAGATCAAGTCATCGAACTGACCTACATGCTAGTCTTATTGTATTAACATTGTCCCTGAATGTTAATACTCGACTAGGAATGATTTAGAGTAGTGTTCCCTATATCATCTCACTATCGATTCAACTAATCGATTGATATAGGTATGAACCTTCTACTCAAGGACGCTATTATACTTAGTCTATTTGGCACTAATACAAATAAGTATAATAACCAAACAAATGCCTTTTATTAATATACAAGAATATGATACAATGAGTCCATACAATCATCAAATGATCAGCATTTGCAGTTTATTGGTAGCCAAATAGCTTCTGGGTAGCATACCGAGTTCCCACGAGATGAGGAGGATATTATATACTTCCGAGGCAGATTATACGTAGCTCAGTCTCACCCGGTCTTACAGGAGCTACTTCAGGAGGTTCATCGTTCTCGATTTACTATACACCCAAGTTGTACCCGTATGTACTGAGATTTGAGACGTTCTGTATGGTGGAACGGTATGAAGAAAGACATCGCAGAATTTGTAGCGAGATGTCTTGTCCGTCAGCAGGTGAAGGCCGAGCACCAGAGACCTGCTGGCTTACTTCAGCGGATTCCTATTTCTGAGTGGAAATGGGAACACATTACCATGGTTTTTGTGGCGGATTTGCCTAGGACACGACGAGGCCATGACACGATTTGGGTAATCGTTGATCGATTAACCAAATCCGCGCACTCGTTAGCGATCCGGAAGACTGATTTCCTAAATCGATTGGTAGATTTATTTTGCCGGAGATCATCAGATCACGTGGTGTCCCGTTGACTATTATTTCAGATAGAGACCCCCGGTTCACGTCTCGTTTTTGACAGAGTCTGCAGCATGCCTTGGGCACGCAGCTATGTTTCAGTACAACTTTCCATCTGCAAACAGATGGACAGTTAGAGCGGACCATTCAGACTCTAGAGGACTTGCTGAGGTCTTGTGTATTGGATTTTGGAGGCAGTTGGGAGGACCATTTGCCATTGGTAGAGTTCGCCTACAACAACGGTTTGCATTTGACTATCCAAATGGCACCGTTTGAAGCGTTGTATGGTAGGCCTTGTCGGACACCCATCATCTGGGATGAGGTTGGGGAGGCCCAGCTGTTGGGACCTCATAGAGCTTAGCAGGAGGCAGAGTTGGTCCGTACTATCAGACGGAGGATGTCAGAAGCGCAGGACCGCCAGAAGAGTTATGCTGATCGGAGACGTAGACCCCTGGTGTTCTCTACAGGCGATCATGTTTTTCTATGTGTTTCACCCACGAAAGGGGTGAAGAGATTTGGCCTCAGAGGTAAGCTAGCTCCGCGATACATTGGCCCTTTCCAGATCCTGGAGAGGATTGGAACAGTAGCTTACCGGCTGGCACTACCACCGTCCCTGGCAGGCGTGCACGATGTATTCCACGTATCTATGCTGAGGAGATACATACCTGACCCGATGCATGTGCTGACAGATATCTCAATTCCAGTTCATCTTGACGTCACTTATGAGGAGATTCCGGTACGGATTCTGGACCGGAAAGAGCGTCAGTTGCAGAACAAGACTATTCGACTGGTTAAAGTCAGATGGCAGCATCATTCGGATGAGGAGGCTACTTGGGAGCTCGAGGATACTATCCGAACTCGATACCCCCATCTTTTCACTTGAGGTATGTGATTTAATTTACCGTTCAGCATTTATACTCTTTACCTATTGTTAGAGTACAATCTCCCTGCTGGAAATCTTTCCCACTGGTCAGATCCAATTGAGATCAAGAATTGCAAATAACAAATTAAACAACGACCAAATTCCAACCAATCTTACCTTCTTCCTCTCCACTGGTCGAAGGTGATCAAGGATCCGGCGACAGTGCTAGGGCACGGTGAGACCGGCTGGTGGCGCTGTTTCGTGCAGCAGCAGCGCTATGCAGAGGTGCGACAGTGAGGGACAGATCTAGGGCACGGTCCTTTTCCCCCTTTGGCCGTCACCTAGGGCAGAGGTGCGGTGGTGCTCGAGTGGCTCCAAGTTGTCTTCACACTAAGAGGGTAGCTGCATGGGAAAAGAAAATGAACTCGGCACCGTAAGGAGATCGGCCCGTGTTGCTAGATGGTGAGGGAGATGTTCGGCGTGGCGAAGAGATGAGAAGAGGAAGAAGCTTCGGCACCGCACTTTGGAGAAGAGGAGACTTCGGGTTCGGGTTGGGGAGAAGAGGAGACTTCGGGTTGGGGAGATTCGGCGGATGGTTTGGGAAAGAAGAAACGGCGATGTAGGGGCGGAAGGCGCGGGTCGGTTGCAGTAACGGGGAAGGAGAGGAAACGTAAAAGAAAAAGAATATTAAAATTCAAATTTTCCTCATTTAAATGGGGTAACCCAAACAGGCTTTCCCGGGACCCATAATTGGTCCTCGTGAAACTCGTCATACGAGCTCTGAAAAAAATTTTCAAAAAATTTCTAAAAATTTCGGAAAATTCCCTTATCGTTACCCGCCATTTTTCGGTATTTTACATTCTCCCCTACTAATAAAAATTTGGTCCCCAAATTTCGTTATCTACCATCAGCAAATACTAACAACAGGTAAAGAGTATAAATGTTGAACGGTAAATTAAATCACATACCTCAAGTAAAAAGGTGGGGGTATCGAGCTCGGATCGTATCCTCGAGCTCCCAAGTAGCCTTCTCGTCCGAATGATCCTGTCATCCGACTTTAACTAGTCGGATAGTCTTGTTCCACAACTGACGCTCTTTCCGGTCCAAAATCCATACCGGAACCTCCTCATAAGTGACGTAAGACTAAAGGAGAACTGGTATATCAGACAGCACATGTGCTGGGTCGGCTATGTATCTCCTCAGCATAGATACATGATCGTGCACGCCTGGCAGAGCCGATGCTAGCGCTATACGATAAGCTACCGCTCTAACTCTCTCTAAGATCTGAAAAGGTCCACTATATCGTGGAGCTAGCTTATCTCTGAGGTTAAATCTCTTCACCCCTTTCATGGGTGAAACTCGTAGAAATACATGGTCGCCTGTATAGAACTCTAAGAGTCTGCGTCTCCGATCAGGATAACTCTTCTGGCGGTCCTAGACCTATGGCATCCTCCGTCTGATAGTACAGACCAACTCTGCCTCATGCTGAGCTCTATGAGGTCCCAACAGCTGGGCCTCCCCAACCTCATCCCAGAGGGTGGGTGTCCGACAAGGCCTACCATACAACGCTTCAAACGGTGCCATCTGGATAGCCGAATGAAAGTTGTTGTTGTAGGCAAAATCTACCATTAGCAAATGGTCCTCCCAACTGCCTCCAAAATCCATAACACAATATCTCCGCAAGTCCTCTAGAGTCGGAATGGTCTGCTCTGACTGTCCATCTGTCTGCGGATGGAAAGCTGTACTGAAACGGAGCTGAGTGCCCAAGGCCTGCTGCAGACTCTGTCAGAATCGAGACGTGAACCGAGGGTCTCTATCTGAAATGATACTTAAAGGAATACCATGTAACCTGATGATCTCCCGACAATACAGATCTGTCAATCGATCCAGGGAATCAGTCTTCCGGATCGCTAAGAAGTGCGCCGATTTGGTTAATCGTTCAACGATTACCCAAATCGCGTCATGGCCTCGTCATGTCCTAGGCAAACCCACCATAAAGTCCATGGTGATAGGTTCTCATTTCCACTCAGGAATAGGAATCCTCTGTAGAAATCCGTGTTGGAGTGTATACTGAGAGCCTAAGCTTTGTAAACATTCATTATGAATAAAGAATCACATTTGGTCTAATTATCTACATTTGTTTGTAGTTGTTCATTTAATTTATATTGTAGATAACATAGTATGTGGTGTCACATACAGAAGATGATGTTATCAGTACCTTATAAATTATAAACAGTAGCTCACGACCAGAATGGAAAGGAACAAACCATTAGAAAGTCGTAGTGTAATTAGGTATTAGTTTATCTTGACTATATAATTACACTAGTACACTCAGAGTGTATTGAGTAGGACCATTTGAGGTCGTTCCTTTTATACTGATTTTATAAAGGAACAAAGACCACAGTTATTATGGAAGTGTGTGCTCTTAATCCTAATATAATAACAAGCACATATGTTTGATATTTATTTCTTTAATTTATCAATGGGTGAGATTTAGTTCGATGAATCAATAAACCCGATAAATTGGGAAATGGTATCACTCATAGTGTGTGTTGTTGATTATAGAAGGAAACTGTGTCCTAGTGATACTAGGTTGATAATGTCCTCAAGAGGAGCTCATAAAGATTGTCATGTTAAACCCTGCAGGTGGACTTAGTCCGACATGATAATAAGGTTGAGTGGTACTACTCTTGGACTTAGATATTAATTAAATGAGTTGTCAGTAACTCACTTAATTAGTGGACATTCGATATCTTAAACACAGGGAGACTAACACACTCATAATAAGAAGGAGCCCAAAAATGTAATTTGGGATTGGTGCGGTAGTTCAATGATAGTTCTCTAGTGGAATGAATTATCATTGATAAAATTAAGTTGTGTGTTCGAAGCGAACACGTAATTTTATCGGGAGACTAAAACCAATTCCTCCTCTCGGTCCCTATCGTAGCCTCTTATTTATAGAGTACTATACCCACATATACCCACCTTTTATACCCACCTAAAGGGGGCCGGCCAAGCTAGCTTGGGAACCAAGCTAGGGCCGGCCTAAGCTTGGGTTTAAGGTGGTCGGCCCTAGCTTGAACCCAAGCTAGTAGGGCCGGCCATAATTAAATAAAAAAGAAATTTAATTTTAGATTTTATTATTATGTGGAAGATATATTTTAAAGAGAATTAAAATTAAAATATCTCTCTTGTAAAAGATTTACAAAAGATTAAAGAAAGAGATTAGATCTCTTTCCTTATTTGTAGATTAGAGAGTTTTTTATTTTCTCTTTAAAATTATTCACATGTTAATAAAATTAAAATTATAGATATTTCCTTTTATTAACCATGAAGAGATTTTTAAAGAGAAATTTTATTTTTTAAAATTTCTGGAAACAAATAAGGAAAGTTTTAATTGTTGATTAAAACTTGTCCAATTTGTTTCCTCTTGATGTGGCCGGCCATCATTGTTTAATTGGGGAAATATTATTTTATTTTTCTCAATTAAATCATGTCAAGGAAATTAAGGAAAATTTGTTGTAATTAAATTTCCTAATTTACCTAGGCCAAGGAATATAAAAGAAGGGGTGAGGGTGCCTTCACAAGACAACAACATCTATTATTCCTCTCCTTTTTGCTCCTTGGTGTGGCCGGCCATCATCTCCTTCTCTTCCTCTTGTGGTGGCCGAACCTCTTCCTCTCCCTTGGAGTTCTTGTGGTGGCCGGATACTACTCGGAGAAGAAGAAGAAGAAGAAGGAGAGAAAGCTAGCATCTCTTGGAGCTTGGTTAGTATTTTGTTTTTCCTCCTTGGTGAAGTTTCCCTTTGTGGCCGAACCTTGCTTGGAGGAGAAGAAGGTGGTTGGTGGTTTCTCATCTTGGAAGATCGTTGCCCACACAACGTCCGAGGTTAGAAGAGGAATACGGTAGAAGATCAAGAGGTTTTTCTACAAGGTATAACTAGTAATTTCTATTTCCGCATCATGCTAGTTATTTATGGAAATAATACCAAATACAAGAGGCTTACGTTCTAGTATTTCGAATATGGTTTTTCGAAGTTGTGTTCTTTTGTTTCTTTCTTTTCCTTGTGATTTGATTGTTCTCTTTGGTTAACCTAAAGTTATTTTAGGAAATTAAATATTAGCTTTCTATTAAAGGTTTTGTCTAGTCGGTGGTGGTTGCTCCCATATCCAAGAAGGCCATGTGCCTCGCCACGTCATGGGAACCTTTTATGGAAATTGATATTTAATGGAATTAATAACTTAAGGAGACTTGGGTCGAACGTGTTAAGTTCAGGAGATCCAAGTCAAAACCTAAAAGAACAAATAGATTAAGTTTTGGATCAAACGTGTTAAGTTCCGCAGGAGATCCAAAATTTAATTTAAAAGAACACATGGTAGCTAGGAAAAGGTTCAGACCTTTGTACAAAATTTTTGTACAGTGGAACCTATAGGCTTTCCGAGTAGCAACCAACAATTGGTATCAGAGCTAGGGTTTTGCCTCTGTGTATTTGGTATTTAGTTTAATTATGCACATGTCATACATAATTTAGGCAGGTTAATAGTAGGATGTGCTAACTCTATGGATGCAGGATCCAACTATTATGGCTTTTAGTTAATTATGTGTGTGATTGGACCCTTGGACATGTCAAGGGCAATTTATATGTGTGTGCATGATTGTATTAAAATACAGCAGGAGCTGTATTTAGTTTTATTAGGATTTTATTTTTGATCTAGATACATGTACATTCCTTTTATGGAATATAGGATCAAAATGTAAAATTCTATTTATGTCATGGATCGAATCTTGCAAAGCGTGGAACCTTCTAAGGACCAGAGGCGCAGTGGAACTCGGAGCAAGATGGATGCGACAGTTAGACCCGGTGGCGGTGGCCAAATATGGCGGCTTCGGATGACAACACACGGAGGACAATTAAAGATAAAAGCCATAATAGTTGAAAATTAGATTTTCTATTTATTGCTTTTATATTGTGAGTGTGCATGTTAGTTTACAAGTTTAGTAGGCTAGCATAGTTAAAATTCCTCATTTATAAATAACTAAGTGGGAGAGGGATTTTTAAGTAAATCCCATGGTCTCCATTCTTGGTTTGTAAGTGATGCAAACAAGCTCGCGTTGGCTCTGAGTGCCTTCCTCCATAACGGATGAGCTTGTTTGCGGACCACTAGAACAGACTTCCATTTATGGATGACTATAGGAAGTTAATTAAGAGCGTGTGATCTTCCCCAACGGAAGGGGCATAATCTTATTAATGGACTTAGTGTCAAGTAATGGTGTACACTTAGACACATCTAATAGTATCCTCCCCAATGAGTCACTGCTATTATTTGTGTGACCAAATAATACCAACTATTAATTTTATTTGTCAAAAGTTAGGTTGACAAGATAATAAAATTAATGGGTTAAAACCCTCCTTTTACAAATGTTGAATTTGTATCGTCCACACTAACGTGGCATACAAAATTCACGGTGGTTTAAGGTGTTGGTTAATTTAAAATAGTATTGTTTGAGGAATCAATATTATTCTAAATTTAGAGTTCGACCAAAAGTTATTTGTGATTCTTAGGATGACTTTCAACCCATCGTCCATCATACTTCAACAAAATAGACTTACTGGACCAAATTACATAGATTGGAAAAGAAACACGGATATTGTTCTTCTTTGAAAGCTATAAATTTGTCTTGTTGAGCATTGCCCGATGCACCTATGGTGAATCTACCCAAGAGGAGATTGAATATCATAGGAAATGGGTAAAAGCAGATGAGATGGCGCGGTGTTACATTTTGGCTTCAATGTCAAATGTATTGCAACATCGACATAAAGATTTACCAACAACTTATGATATTATGAACAATCTCAAGGAACTCTTTGGTCATCGGGATAGGGCTTCTAGACAAGAAGCTATGAGAAAGATAATGACACCACCATGCAAGAGGGTACTCCTGTAAGGGATCATATCCTAAACATGATGGCTTATCCGAACAAATACGGATCCTTGGAGGAGAAATTGATGGGAAACCCGGATCGATATGATCCTCCAAACCCTACCTAGAAGTTTTGAGCAGTTCCGCCTGAACTATAATATGAATAAAAGGATTTATTCATTAGGGGAACTACTAACGGAACTTCAAGGGTTATTTCGTCATAATGCTCAAATTCACTATGCTTTGAAAATGGTTCTACTTCTAAACCGAAGGTAAGAAGAAGAAGAAACAAACTTTCAAGAAAGAAAGTGAATAAATCTCAGAGTACGGAATTTAAAGCTGGAATGAAGAAGCAAGGGCAAGTGCTTCATCTATAAGCAGGCAGGAAAGCGGACTGTCCTCGTATGAACCAAAACAAAGGTATATCTCATGCTCTAGTTGTTGAAACATGTTTAGCGGTGTTATCTACCAGCACCTGGTGTGTAGATACGGGAGCCACTGATCATGTCTGCAATTCCTTGCAGGGGTTCCAGGAAACCCGACGACTATCTGAAGGAGAGATTACCGTCTACATGGGCAATGCTACTAAGGTGGCAGCTGTTGCAGTGGGAGACGTCTACTTATCTTTTAGTAGAAATAGAAATTTGGTTTTAAGAAATTGTCTTTAAGTACCCAGTTTTAGAAATAATTTAATTTCAGTTTCTAAACTATTTTTAGATGGATATTCAGTTTCCTTTAGTAACAATGTAGTTATTAAGAGAAATAAAGTGATTATCTGTTCTGGTACATTAGTTGGCAATTTATATATTTTAAATCCAATTTCTCCCACAAAGCAAAACATGGAAATTTATAACTCATCTTCTAACTCAAATAAGAGAAAAGAACCTTCGGAAATGAACCAAGCATATCTTTGGCATCTAAGGCTTGGTCATATTAACTTAAGTAGGATTCAGAGGCTAATAGTCGATGAACTTTTGGGTTCATTAGAGTTGGAAAATTTTTCAACTTGTGAATCTTGCTTGGAAGGTAAAATGACCAAGAGGCCGTTCAAGGCCAAGGGGCATAGAGCCAAAGAAGTGTTAGAATTGGTTCATTCTGATTTGTGTGGTCCTATGTCCGGGCAAGAGGAGGTTTTGAATATTTTGTCTCTTTCATAGACGATTATTCAAGATATGGATACATTTACCTAATGCGTAAGTCCGAGTGCTTTGATAAGTTCAAATAATACAAGGTGATGTGGAGAAGCGACTAGGTAAAAGTATCAAGACACTACTGCCGATCGTGGTGGCGAATACCTCTTAGGAGAGTTTAGGAATTACTTATCGAAGGCCGGATTCAATCCCAATTGTCTGCACCGGAACACCCCAACAGAATGGTGTAGCAGAGCGAAGGAATAGGACTCTTATGGAGATGGTTAGATCAATGATGAGTTATTCGAATTACCAAATTCGTTTTGGGGATATGCTCTGGAAACGCAGATATGTTCCGAACTTAGTACCTTCTAAATCAGTTTCTTCTACTCCCATAGAATTGTGGAATGGGCGAAACCCGTCTAAGACATATTCGGATATGGGGTAGTCCAGCACATGTCTGAAACCAGATCGATAAGTTAGAATCTCGTACAGAAGTTCGCGTGTTTGTAGGATATCCCAAAGGAACGAAGGTGGTTTATTTTATAGTCCTAAAGACCAGAAGGTCATTGTTAGCACCAATGCCCGTTTTTAGAAGAAGACTATATAATGGATCACAAGCCCGAGTAAAGTTGTTTTAGAAGAACTTAGAGAGGACATGTCTACTTCAGTACCAACATGCAAGATGAAGTACCACAAGAGACTGCAACACGTGTCGCACATGATACACAACCACAGACGATGCCTCGTCGTAGTGGGAGGGTTGTAATGCACTGAAAGATTCATGTTTTGGGAGAGTCTTGGACTTGATCCGGGTAAACATGAACTGATCCCGGACATATGATGAAGCACTCCAAGATATAGATGCAAGATCTTGGCAAAAGGCAATGAATTCGAAATAGAGTCCATGTACTCTAATAAGGTCAGGGAGCTTGTAGAACCACCGATGGTGTAAAAGCCGTTGGATGCAAGTGGATTTACAAAAGGAAAAGAGGGATGACGGAAGGTAGAAACCTTCAAAGCTAGGCTTGTTGCGAAAGGGTACACTCGAGAAAGAGGAATCGATTATGAGGAAACTTTCACCGGTAGCCATGCTTAAGTCTATCCGGATACTCTTATCCATTGCTGCTCATATGGATTATGAGATTTGGCAAATGGATGTCAAGACAGCTTTCCTTAATGGAAGTCTTGAAGAGAACATTCATATGAAGCAACCAGAAGGGTTCATTGAAAAAGGCAAAGAGCATCTAGTGTGCAAGCTCAATCGGTCCATTTATGGACTGAAGCAAGCTTCAAGGTCTTGGAACATCCGGTTTAATGAAGTAATCCAGTCATATGGATTTATTCAAAGTCCGGATGAGTCTTGTGTATATAAAAAGTGTAACGGAAACGTGGTGGTATTTCTTGTACTATACGTAGATGATATTTTGTTAATTGGCAACAATGTCAAGGTATTATCAGACGTAAGGGTATAGTTGTCCAAACAATTTGATATGAAGGACTTAGGAGAATGTGCACACATTCTTGGGATCAAAGTTATAAGGGATCGTAAGAAAAGAATGTTGTGTCTATCCCAAGCTTTATATATAGATACAATCCTTACTCGTTTTAGCATGCAGGATTCCAAGAAAGGTTTCTTACCTTTTAGACATGGAGTAGCTCTATCTAAAGAGATGTCTCCAAAGACATCGAAAGAGATAGAGGACATGAAAGCAGTTCCTTATGCTTCGGCTGTAGGAAGCCTAATGTATGCAATGCTTTGTACGAGACCTGATATCTGTTTTACCGTGGGCATGGTCAGCAGATATTAGAGTAACCCTGGACAAGGACATTGGACTGCGGTAAAGCATATATTAAAGTACCTGAGAAGGACTAGAGATTATATGCTAGTTTACCAAGAAGATGATCTACTCCCTGTGGGTTACAGATTGATTTCCAATCAGATAGGGATAACAGTAAGTCTACATCAGGCTATGTGTTTACTTTAGGAGGTGGAGCCATTTCATGGAGGAGTGTTAAGCAGAAATGCGTTTCGGACTCAACCATGGAAGCTGAGTATGTAGCAGCCTCTGAGGCAGCTAAAGAAGCAGTATGGCTCAGGAACTTTCTAATGGACTTAGATGTGATTCCTGGTTTGCCCAAAATCATCACAATTTATTGTGATAATAGCGGTGCAGTTGCAAACTCGAAGGAACCACGAGTCCATAAGGCGAGTAAACATATAGAGCACAAGTACCACCTGATACGAGACATCGTCAAGCGAGGAGAAGTTGTCATCGCCAAGATTGCATCAGCGGATAACCTGGCAGATCCTTTCACTAAGGCCCTTCCGGCGAAAGCTTTCGATCGGCATGTGGAGGGAATGGGAATCAGATATATGGTAGAAGATATGGCAGCTTAGTCATTAGTATAAGTGGGAGATTGTTGGAGTGTATACTGAGAGCCTAAGCTTAGTAAACATTCATTATGAATAAAGAATCACATTTGGTCTAATTATCTACATTTGTTTGTAGTTGTTCATTTAATTTATATTGTAGATAACATAGTATGTGGTGTCACATACAGAAGATGATGTTATCAGTACCTTATAAATTATAAACAGTAGCTCACGACCAGAATGGAAAGGAACAAACCATTAGAAAGTCGTAGTGTAATTAGGTATTAGTTTATCTTGACTATATAATTACACTAGTACACTCAGAGTGTATTGAGTAGGACCATTTGAGGTCGTTCCTTTTATACTGATTTTATAAAGGAACAAAGACCACAGTTATTATGGAAGTGTGTGCTCTTAATCCTAATATAATAACAAGCACATATGTTTGATATTTATTTCTTTAATTTATCAATGGGTGAGATTTAGTTCGATGAATCAATAAACCCGATAAATTGGGAAATGGTATCACTCATAGTGTGTGTTGTTGATTATAGAAGGAAACCGTGTCCTAGTGATACTAGGTTGATAATGTCCTCAAGAGGAGCTCATAAAGATTGTCATGTTAAACCCTGCAGGTGGACTTAGTCCGACATGATAATAAGGTTGAGTGGTACTACTCTTGGACTTAGATATTAATTAAATGAGTTGTCAGTAACTCACTTAATTAGTGGACATTCGATATCTTAAACACAGGGAGACTAACACACTCATAATAAGAAGGAGCCCAAAAATGTAATTTGGGATTGGTGCGGTAGTTCAATGATAGTTCTCTAGTGGAATGAATTATCATTGATAAAATTAAGTTGTGTGTTCGGGGCGAACACGGGATGCTTAATTTTATCGGGAGACTAAAACCAATTCCTCCTCTCGGTCCCTATCGTAGCCTCTTATTTATAGAGTACTATACCCACATATACCCACCTTTTATACCCACCTAAAGGGGGCCGGCCAAGCTAGCTTGGGAACCAAGCTAGGGCCGGCCTAAGCATGGTGGTCGGCCCTAGCTTGAACCCAAGCTAGTAGGGCCGGCCATAATTAAATAAAAAGAAATTTAATTTTAGATTTTATTATTATGTGGAAGATATATTTTAAAGAGAATTAAAATTAAAATATCTCTTGTAAAAGATTTACAAAGATTAAAGAAAGAGATTAGATCTCTTTCCTTATTTGTAGATTAGAGAGTTTTTATTTTCTCTTTAAAATTATTCACATGTTAATAAAATTAAAATTATAGATATTTCCTTTTATTAACCATGAAGAGATTTTAAAGAGAAATTTTATTTTTAAAATTTCTGAAACAAATAAGGAAAGTTTTAATTGTTGATTAAAACTTGTCCAATTTGTTTCCTCTTGATGTGGCCGCCATCATTGTTTAATTGGGAAATATTATTTTATTTTTCTCAATTAAATCATGTCAAGGAAATTAAGGAAAATTTGTTGTAATTAAATTTTCTAATTTACCTAGGCCAAGGAATATAAAAGAAGGGGTGAGGTGCCTTCACAAGACAACAACATCTATTATTCCTCTCCTCTTTTCCTGTGGCTGGCCATCATCTCCTTCTCTTCCTCTTGTGGTGGCCGAACCTCTCCTCTCCCTTGGAGTTCTTGTGGTGGCGGATACTACTCGGAGAAGAAGAAGAAGAAGGAGAAAAGCTAGCATCTCTTGGAGCTTGGTTAGTATTTTGTTTTTCTCCTTGGTGAAGTTTCCCTTTGTGGCCGAACCTTGCTTGGAGGAGAAGAAGGTGGTTGGTGGTTTCTCATCTTGGAAGATCGTTGCCCACACAACGTCCGAGGTTAGAAGAGGAATACGGTAGAAGATCAAGAGGTTTTTCTACAAGGTATAACAAGTAATTTCTATTTCCGCATCATGCTAGTTATTTATGGAAATAATACCAAATACAAGAGGCTTACGTTCTAGTATTTCGAATATGGTTTTTCGAAGTTGTGTTCTTTTGTTTCTTTCTTTTCCTTGTGATTTGATTGTTCTCTTTGGTTAACCTAAAGTTATTTTAGGAAATTAAATATTAGCTTTCTATTAAAGGTTTTGTCTAGTCGGTGGTGGTTGCTCCCATATCCAAGAAGGCCATGTGCCTCGCCACGTCAGTACTGGGAACCTTTTATGGAAATTGATATTTAATGGAATTAATAACTTAAGGAGACTTGGGTCGAACGTGTTAAGTTCCGCAGGAGATCCAAGTCAAAACCTAAAAGAACAAATAGATTAAGTTTTGGATCAAACGTGTTAAGTTCCGCAGGAGATCCAAAATTTAATTTAAAAGAACACATGGTAGCTAGGAAAAGGTTCAGACCTTTGTACAAAATTTTTGTACAGTGGAACCTATAGGCTTTCCGAGTAGCAACCAACAATCCGACAGGTCTTTGGTGTTCATCCTTCACCTACTGACAGACAAGACATCTCGCTACCAATTCCACGATGTCTTTCTTCATACCGTTCCACCCGTAGGAACGCCTCAAATCTCGTTACATGCGAGTCCCGCCTGGGTGAATCGTAAATCGAGAGCGATGAGCCTCCTGAAGTAGCTCATGCAAGACCAGGTGAGACTGAGGTACGCATAATCTGCCTCAGAAGCATACAATACCCTCCTCATCTCGTGTGAACTCGGTCTGTTTTCTGGAAGCTATCTGGCTGCAAACGAACTGCAAATGCTGATCACCAGCCTGGGCCTCTCAGATCCTCGTCCTGATCGACGACTGAGCAACCATGGTAACCAGAATACCCTACTCTGTCTGTCTCTGCTCCTGATGGCCCAACTCGGAGAAACCCTGAACCAAGTCAATAACTGAAACTCGGTGGCAAGCCAAAGTCCCTCTGGACTTCCTGCTGAGTGCATCGGCAACCACATTAGCTTTCCCCCGGGTGGTAGCTAATGGTATAATCATAATCCTTCAAGAACTCCATCCATCTCCTCTATCGGAGATTGAGTTCCTTCTAAGTGAACAGATATTTGAGACTCTTATGATACGTAAGAATCTCAAAATTAATACCGTACAGATGATGTCGCCAAATCTTCAAAGCAAAGATAGTGGCGGCTAATTCCAGATCATTAACTGGGTAGTTCTTCTCATGCCCCTTCAACTATCGAAAAGCATAGGAGACTACCCTGTTGTGCTGTACCAGAACAGCGCCCAAACCCTGAAGAGATGCGTCGGTATAGAGCACGAATCCATCCTCTCCAGAAGGTAAAACCAAAACTGGAGCCGACACTAATCTCCTCTTCAGCTCCTGGAAGCTAGTCTCGTAGTCCTCGGATCACGTAAACTTCACGCCTTTCCTGGTCAGGCGTGTCAGTGAGATAGCTATGTGGGAGAAACCCTCAACGAAAAGTCTATAATATCCTGCCAGTCCCAAGGACTGCAGATCTCCTGCACTGATTTCAGCTGCTCCCAACGGTAACAACCTCTATGTCCTGTGGAACCACGGTATACTCCTACTAGCGACCGTGTGTCCCAAACATCTCACAGAAGACAACCAAAATACGCACTACTGATATTCACATATAGACGTTTCCGACGAAACATCTCTAGAACTATGCGAAGATGGTGTATGAGACTCACCTTGGATCCGTAATAAATCACAACATCGTCAACAAAGACAATGGAAACCGATCCAAACATCCTAGGAATACCAAATTCATCGAGTCCTGAAAACATCTAAGGCTCCGCAAGCCCTAATGGTAAAACCAAGACACATAATGTCCGTATCACAGACATTCCTAACCATAAGATCCCCGACAACAAGTCAGGAATCTGATCACCAACGACATAAATCACCAAAGAATAGATCCTCCAGTGTGAGAGCAACGCTCCATCACACGAAATACCACATATGTGGGAGCAACGCTCTACCACCAACAATCCATAATATGTGGGAGCAATGCTCCACCACAAACAATCTATAACATGTGGGAGCAACGCTCCACCACAACCATTAAAAAAAATGTGGGAGTAACACTCTACCACAATCAATCCACAATATGTGGGAGCAACGCCCCACCACAGACAATCAAAAATATGTGGGAGCAACGCTCCACCACAAACATCCCATAAGTGTCCAAGACGTCTCACTATCCAACTAGAGACTGCACGAGATCACCCTACCACATATCACTGTGAACAACCAAGGGTATCACAATCCAGTATGTAAATCAAAACCATTGTCAACTCTATCAACATTGTAGTGAGTCACCCACTAATAGGAGAATTAGTTGACAGGGTAATACAACAAATGACATAATGTAGACATTTAACATTCTACATTCAACATAGGTAGAATCATCATGTTGCTACCAATCATACATCTGGCACACGTGCTCACATAACATAGGTATGATTGGCATAATCTTCCAATTAGTACACATCAAACATACTCATAACACAGGTATAATCAGCGTGATACCTCCAAAAATACATTCTGAACCCGTGTGCATATATCAACGTAGGTATAATCAACAATATACCTCAAACAACACTCACATGACATATATACACATATGCCAAGAGTATAATCAACATAATACTTCCAACAAATCATAATCGACATGAGTGTACACACAGAACAAATATAATGAACAAGATACCTCAAATATTACACCGAACACATCTGCACATATCACAACTCAGATTAAATCGATAAGATACCTCCAATAAAACACTCAAACACATGTGTACATTCCACGACACAGATTAAATCGACATGATACCTTCAAAAATAAAATCAAACACGTACACCTAACTACATAGCTATAATCCACAAGGAACCTACAATAATCATATTAAACATGTATACAAATACTACCTGTAAATGGACAACCTCCACATAACTCCTATAACACATACTAATCATATGTACATGCAACATAGATATGAATAATCGGCATATATAACCCAAATCAACCTGGCATTCCCCATGCTACCTTCTATGTTATCCAACTAGGTACATACAGTCAAAAATGAAAGTCCACATGGAATAGGATACATCGATCCTCTATAGACTAACCAAACCGATAATGTGTAACGCCCGAAAATTCTCAAAATAAATTTTAGAAATATCCTATTATTTTTCTATAATTTTAGAATATTTTTATGGAATTTTTGGAGTAGCAGAAGTAGCAAAATTAAATAAAACATAAAATAGCCTAAGTGGGAATTGAACCCGAGACCTATTAGACCATACGATTTATAGATGACCTTAGTAACCAGGGGGCCCCAGCAGGGGTGTGCTGAAAGAAGAGGAGAGAAATTATATTTATGATCGAGTTGGGTTGTATTAATCACTTAATATAAATAGGGAATTTAAGTGGGAGTTTATTATTTTGATCGACAACTCTCCCTCAAACCCTCACCCGACGCCGCCCTCTCTCTTCCTCACCCTCTCGGCGCACAAGCCCCAAGAAACCTAGGGTTCCATCGCTAGGGTCGTAGGAGCACCTTTCGGCGACGTCTCCGATACGAGGACGCTCCTCTCCGCGAGAAGAACGCGTAGACGTAAGAAGATCGCCGAAGAGATCTTCTTCTCCGGAAACCTAGCGATCAGAATTGTAAGAAACCTAGCGCAGGATGTAAGTAACCCCTCACCTGCAGTATAAGTAGCTAATCGTATGCTTTTATGTTCTTAGTTCGCTTTTATGTTCTTAGTACAGCCATATGCAGAGTTAGAGCACACCAGGTGCTCGATAAAATGACTAGTACAGTTATATGCTACAGTAGGCATTTTAATAGCTCAGTTAAATGTCATAGATGCATTTTAAATAGCATACATAGTCTTGCTTCAATTTATATGGGACTACGGTCCAATGGGTGGGCTCCCATAGTCGCCTCTAGGTTCAGATAACCTAGCTCTAGGTTCAGATAACCTAGTAAGAGCAAGATAAGATAAATTAGTTTATGAACAGTATTTTACTTTTATCAGTGGCACTGTACTGGACTCTCAGTTGTCCTTGGGTTTGGCTCCCATAGTCGTCCCTAGGTTTAGATAACCTAGTAAACCCTACTGGATTCGGGACTAGCTACCTCGGGTCTAGTTAGGGATGCGCGCATAGCAAGTACAGTTGTCGGGCCCATCAGCAGCATGATTATTATTTTTATCTATTATGAAAAATAGTTTTCAAAACTTCACAAATCCTTTATGTGCATACAGTTCAGCTCAGCGTTAACCTAACCTTAATTTTAGTTTAGCTTATGTATCAGTTTAGTTTGCTTGTTGATACATTAAATAGTTTTATGTTCAGTATTTGATTGTCATGACTTATATGCCAATATGCCATGTTTTAGCATTTTCAACATGATCATCAGCATATACTTCAAATAGCATCTTTTGAAAGCATGATTTCATCGAATGCATATTTTGTGAGATAGATGGTTTCTTACTAAGCTCCCAAGCTTATAGTTTCCTTTTCTTTATACAGCAGATACAGGTAAAGGGAAGATGGATTAATGGAGGCTGGAGGTCAATGCGTCAAGATGTGTGTGAGAAGGAACCTGGAATAAAGATTCTTGGGAACTAGCAAACTTAAAAACATAGTATTTCCTTATGTTGTTGCTTTTCTGCACCTTTAGGATGTTAAGTATCATGAATTGTGAAACTATGTATTATGCCATGCTTAGATTGCTAATTGTCTTGGTATTAGATAGCAAACTATGAGTAATGACATGCCTAGTAGTAATGTTTATGCTTTTAGTGGTTTTCTGAAAGTTCTGTATGAGTTCGGGTGGAATTTCTGCAAAATCAAAAACCCAATCGATCAGTCAATTGATTGAGGAGTCCTCAATCGATCAACCGATCGATTGGAAGAAATCCCCGCGTACAAAACATTACTGAATCGATCAGCCGATCGAATGAGGAGTCCTCGATCGATTAGCCGATCAATTGAGACGCGACTTCCGCGTACAGAGAGCTGTTGAATCGATCAGCTGATCGATTGGCCATGGATCGATCGACCGATCGATTGGGGAGCTCATCCCTACGAACAGAGAGATGCTGGATCGATCAACTGATCGATTGGCCAGACTGGATCAATCAGCCGATCAATTCAGACGGGACTTCCGTGCACAGAAGCACGTTGAATCGATCAGTGGATCGATTGACATGTTTCAATCGATTGAGCCTCGACCTCAATCGATTGGGGAAGCCTGATTTCGACTGGAAACCTCTGATTTCAGTTCCTTGAACATCTGGAAGTTGGGTTAGGAGCAGAAGTTTTAATTAGAGCACTTTTCCGCACCTTACTATTCAGTGATAGACCAGAATAGCTTAGCATAATGTAACCCCCGGCCTTACAGCCTAGTCAGTAGAAGGTGGGTCGTTACAGAGTGGTATCAGAGCAAATTCCATACTTCCTCCACACACACATCAGCATTGAACCTGCAGCTTCCAAGTATGAATACCTCTCACTTTATTATGTTTCTTACTTTCATGTTTATAGATAACTAAAGCATGTTTATATATGATAGCATCTAACATGATAATAGTAGTTATGTAAATATGATTGTATTAGTTATGTATGTCCTCTACCTCTCTAGAAAATGGTACGAGTACGCCCAGCAAAAAGGGCACCAGCCACTTAGCCCCAGCATGAGGCAGACAGCTCAGTGCCTCCCCCAGAGGTAGTGGCTCAGTTACAAAAACAACTAGCTGAACAGCAACAGGAGATAGCCACCCTAAGGGCTAATCAGTAGAACACTCCCACTGCCACTCCGGAACCTAACAAGGCAACCCCAGTAGTTATAGAGGTTCCACCAGTCCAACCTACAGCACCAGTAGCCCCAGCAGTGGGGGCAAGGAGAGAAGCCTATCTGATCCAGTGGCAGAAAATCAAGCCAGAGAACTTCTCAGGCACCAGTGAATCATGGGATGCCCAAGCCTGGTTCAAAACACTAGAGAGTATGATGGAGCTCCTGGACTGACCAGAGCATGAAAAGGTAAAATGCGCCTCCTTCTGCCTGGCAGGAGACGCACGTATGTGGTGGGAGAGGATTAAAGCGAAGCGCCCAGTGAACCAGATGACATGGGCCGACTTTGAAAGAGAATTCTTTGAGGAGTTCTTTCACATGCGGGTCACAAACCGCCACTACGACGAGTTCACTGAATTTCGTCAGAGCAACCTTTCAGTTGAGGAGGCCGTGAAGAAATTCAACAGACTGGCTCGTTTATGCCCCGAACTAGTCCGCACTGAAAGAGAATGAGTCCGGTTGATGCTCAAAACGCTAAGGACAGAAATAGCACTGAACGTGGCCAGCGGCGTTCATAGGCCGCAAACCACTGAAGAACTGGTAAGTAGTGCTCTGATCACCGAGCATTACCAGAACAGCATCAAGCAGCAGAAGCAAGCCTTCTCAGAGTCCAAAGGCCAAGGAGGCTCAGGTACTCAGAAACACCAGGGCCACAGCTCTAACTGGAAAGGGAACTCCAGTAACAAACGTAAACCAGGGAGTTACCCAAAAGGAGGACCAGCTAGTAAACAGCTTAGTTATCCCAAGTGTTCTACTTGTGGGAAATTCCACCCAGGAGTTTTTCGCAAGGGCACACGAGGATGCTTCGAATGTTGTCAGGAAGGGCATATGGCTAAACAATGCCCGAACAAGACCAGCTTTCCTCCACCACAGCCGATTCAGTACGGAGACAAACCAGCGCAGTTGCACTGGATGCAGGCTACTTTAGATGGTCCACACATCAGCCAGGGCAGACTAGAAGTCCCCTCAGCCACGACGAATATGAGGATCTACTCACTCACCAGAGAGGACGTAGCAAATGCCTCGACAGTTGTTACAGGTTAGATCAGTATTTTACAGCAAAGTGCAACTGTATTATTCGATACTGGGGCAACCGATTCTTATATATCCAGGGCATTCGCCGAAAAGTTAGCAATAACTCCAGAGGCACTTTGTGGTCAGTTTTTGACAACATTACCTTCAGGAGAAATCATGGCATCCACGCACTGGCTCCGAGCAGTGCCAGTCATTATAGCAGACAGAGAGCTTTTTGGTGATCTGATAGTGCTAGATATGGCTGACTATGATGTCATCTTGGGAATGGACTTTCTGATCAAGTACGGTGCCTCCATAGAGTGTCGTAAACAGAAAGTTGTATTCCAAACTGAAGCAGAAGTGCAGTTTGGGTACATCGGAGAATCAAAGAGAAAGGTCAAGAAGTTTCTCTCAGCTTTGAAAGCACAGAAACTATTGGATTCATGGTGTACAGGGTTCCTAGCACATGTAGTCAATACCAGTCAGGACAAGGACCAAAAGCTAGAAGAGGTCCAAGTTGTATGTGACTACCCAGCAGTCTTCCCGGAGGAGCTACCGGGCTAGCACTAGACAAAGAGATTGAATTTGAGATAGAACTCGTCCCCGGTACAAATCCCATCTCCAAAGCACCCTACCGCATGGCTCCAGCAGAACTGAAGGAACTTCAGGAGCAACTACAGGAGCTGCTCAACAAGGGCTTTATACGCTCTAGTCACTTACCATGGGGAGCGCCTGTATTGTTCGTGAAGAAGAAGGACGGGAGCATGCGCCTGTGTATAGACTACCGGGCACTAAACCAGGTCACGATTAAGAACAGGTATCCTCTTCCCAGGATAGATGACCTATTTGATCAATTAAAGGGAGCAGCAGTGTTCTCTAAAATAGACCTCAGATCGGGATATCACCAGGTGAGAGTTAAAGAAGGTGATATACCCAAGACAACTTTCAGGACCAAATACAGACATTATGAGTTCGTAGTCATACCCTTTGGCGTGACGAATGCTCCAGCTACTTTCATGGACCTCATGAATAGAGTATTTAGAGAATACTTAGATAAGTTTGCTATCGTATTCATCGATGGCATTCTTATCTATTCTGGAACTCAGGAAGAACACACAGAGAATCTGAAGATAGTACTGCAGACCCTTCAGCAGAACCAGCTGTACGCCAAGTTCACGAAATGTGAATTCTGGCTCGATCAGGTATCCTTTCTGGGTCACGTCATTTCCAAGGATGGTATCATGGTAGACCCCAGTAAGATAGAGGCTGTGAATAACTGGAAAAGACCTAAGAACGTCAGTGAAATCAGAAGCTTTCTGGGACTAGCAGGCTATTACAGAAAATTTACAGAGGATTTCTCCAGGATAACCTCCCCATTGACAGCTCTCACCAGAAAGAACAGAAAATTTCAGTGGACAGAGGATTGTGAGAACAGCTTCATCGAGCTAAAAAGAAGATTGACCGGTCCTCACATTCTGACTCTGCAATAAAACACAGACAGCTTTGATATTTACAGTGATGCCTCTAAATTTGGACTAGGAGCAGTACTGATGCAAAATGGCAAGGTGATCACCTATGCCTCCAGACAACTCAAGGACTATGAGAGGAACTACCCTACTCATGACCTTGAGCTTGCAGTAGTCATCTTCGCCCTCAAAATTTGGAGACATTACTTGTATGGAGCTCAGTGCAGAGTATATACAGATCATCAGAGTCTGAAGTACTTCTTCACTCAGAAGGATCTGAATATGCGACAGTGCAGATGGCTCGAGCTGGTCAAAGACTATGGCATAGACATCCTCTACCACCCACGAAAGGCCAATAAGGTGGCAGACGCACTTAGCAGGAAGTCCAGTGTCACCTTACTATCCCTAGCAGCCATGTCACCGCTCCTACAAAAGGAGATTACAGATTTTGGTCTCGAACTTATAGTTGGGCAACTCTCTACTATGACATTAGCATCTACCCTGCTTGGTGATATCCAGACAGCTCAGGATCAGGACCCTGAAATTCAAAAAATCAAGCAAGGGTTAGCAGAATCAGAAAGTGGAGAGTTCAGGGTAGCTGATAGTGGGGTATTGTATTTTGGTGACAGACTGTGCATTCCAGATCAGGAGGAACTACGGAGGAAGATCCTAGACGAGGCTTACAGGACTCCTTATGCGATGCATCCTGGTTCCACCAAGATGTACCAAGACCTAAAGAGACGTTTTTGGTGGCCTAGGATGAAAAGAGACATCGCTAGATATGTCAGTACATGTCTGACCTATCAGAGGGTCAAGGTAGAACACCAGAGACCAGGAGGAGTTCTGCAGCCTATTCAGATTCCAGAATGGAAGTGGGAGGATATTTCCATGGATTTCATAGTGGGACTACCCAGAACCACGAATGGTTTTGATACCATCTGGGTAATAATCGAAAGATTGACTAAATCAGCCCACTTCTTAGCTATCAGGATATCCTACTCCATGGAGCAGTTGGCTCAGTTGTATCTCAAGGAGATTGTCAGACTGCATGGAGTCCCATGGACCATTATATCAGATAGAGACAGTAGATTCACGTCACACTTCTGGGAGTGTGTACAGTCATCATTGGGCACCAGGTTAAAGTTTAGCACAGCTTTTCATCCTCAGACAGATGGTCAGACGGAGCGAGTAAATCAGGTACTCGAAGATATGCTCCGAGCATGTGCCCTAGACTTCAAGGAAAGTTGGTGCAAATATCTGTGTTTAGCAGAATTTGCATACAATAATAGCTATCAGGCCACTATCGGCATAGCACCCTACAAGGCTCTCTATGGGCGGAGGTGTAGATCTCCAATCTGCTGGTATGAAAGTGGTGAACAGAAAGAACTAGAACTTCAGATAGATCTAGTAGCAGATACCACAGCAGCTATACAGCAGATCCGCCAGAGGATAGAGACAGCTCAGAGCCGCCAGACAAGCTATGCTGATACATGGTGTCGACCCTTCAGTTGGGGATACAGTATTCCTCCGAGTGGCTCCCATGAAGGGAGTAATGCGTTTTGGGAAGAAGGGAAAATTAAGTCCCAGATATGTGGGACCATACCTTATCACCAGAAGAGTTGGCAAGGTAGCATATGAGCTAGAGCTACCCCAGGAGATGTCAGCTATCCATAACGTATTTCACATCTCAATGCTGAAGAAGCATATCCCAGATGCCACCCAAGTGATTGAGCCCCAGTCGGTACAAGTCCGCGAAGACCTCAGCTATGATAGTAAGCCTATTCAGATAGTAGACCAAGCAATTAAGAAATTACGGAACAAGGAGGTATCATTAGTAAAAGTCATTTGGCAAAATCACACAACAGAAGAGGCAACTTGGGAGACAGAAGCTAGTATGAGACGGAAGTACCCAGAGTTATTTTAAGTTTGAGGACGAACTTTTTATAAGGTATGGGGGATTGTAACGCCCAAAAATTCTTAAAATAAATTTTAGAAATATTCAATTATTTTTCTAGAATTTTAGAATATTTTTATGGAATTTTTGGAGTAGCAGAAGTAGCAAAATTAAATAAAAACATAAAATAGCCTAAGCGGGAATTGAACCCGAGACCTATTAGACCCTACAATTTATAAATGACCTTAGTAACCATGGGGCCCCAGCAGGGGTGTGCCGAAAGAAGAAGAGAGAAATTATATTTATGATCGAGTTGGGTTGTATTAATCACTTAATATAAATAGGAAATTTAAGTGGGAGTTTATTATTTCGATCGACAACTCTACCTCAAACCCTCACCCGACGCCGCCCTCTCTCTTCCTCACCCTCTCGGCGCACAAGCCCCAAGAAACCTAGGGTTCCATCCCTAGGGTCGTAGGAGCACCTTCCGGCGACGTCTCCGATACGAGGACGCTCCTCTCCGCGAGAAGAACGCGTAGACGTAAGAAGATCACCGAAGAGATCTTCTTCTCCGAAAACCTAGCGATCAGAATTGTAAGAAACCTAGTGCAGGATGTAAGTAACCCCTCACCTGCAGTATAAGTGGCTAATCGTATGCTTTTATGTTCTTAGTTTGCTTTTATGTTCTTAGTACAGCCATATGCAGAGTTAGAGCACACCAAGTGCTCGATAAAATGACTACTACAGTTATATGCTACAGTAGGCATATTAATAGCTCAGTTAAATGCCATAGATGCATTTTAAATAGCATACATAGTCTTGCTTCAATTTATATTGGACTACGGTCCAATAGGTGGGCTCCCATAGTTGCCTCTAGGTTCAGATAACCTAGCTCTAGGTTCAGATAACCTAGTAAGAGCAAGATAAGATAAATCAGTTTATGAACAGTATTTTACTTTTATCAGTGGCACTGTACTGGACTGTCAGTTGTCTTTGGGTTGGGCTCCCATAGTCGTCCCTAGGTTTAGATAACCTAGTAAACCCTACTGGATTCGGGACTAGCTACCTCGGGTCTAGTTAGGGATGCGCGCATAGCAAGTACAGTTGTCGGGCCCATCAGCAGCATGATTATTATTTTTATCTATTATGAAAAATAGTTTTCAAAACTTCACAAATTAGTTATGTGAATACAGTTCAGCTCAGCGTTAACCTAACCTTAATTTTAGTTTAGCTTATGTATCAGTTTAGTTTGCTTATTTATACATTAAATAGTTTTATGTTCAGTATTTGATTGCCATGACTTATATGCCAATATGCCATGTTTTAGCATTTTCAATATAATCATCAGCATATACTTCAAATAGCATCTTTTGAAAGCATTATTTCATTGAATGCATGTTTTGTGAGGTAGATGATTTCTTACTAAGCTCCCAAGCTTATAGTTTCCTTTTCCTTATACTGCAAATACAGGTAAAGGGAAGATGGATTAGCGGAGGCTGAAGGTCAATGCGTCAAGATGTGTGTGAAAAGGAACCTGGAATAAAGATTCTTGGGAACTAGCAAACTTAAAAACTTAGTATTTCCTTATGTTGTTGCTTTTTTGCACCTTTAGGATGTTAAGTATCAGGAATTATGAAACTATGTATTATGCCATGCTTAGACTGCTAATTGTCTTGGTATTAGATAGCAAACTATCAGTAATGACATGCCTAGTAGTAATGTTTATGCTTTTAGTGGTTTTCTGAAAGTTCTGTATGAGTTCGGGTGGAATTCTACAAAATCAGAAACCCAATCGATCAGCCGATCGATTGAGGAGTCCTCAATCGATCAGCCGATCGATTGGAAGAAATCTCCGTGTACAGAACGTTACTGAATCGATCAGCCGATCGATTGAGGAGTCCTCGATCGATCAGTCGATCGATTGAGACGCAACTTCCACGTATAAAGAGCTGTTGAATCGATCAGCTGATCAATTGGTCATGGATCGATCGGCCGATCGATTGGGGAGCTCATCCCTGTGAACAAAGAGCTGCTGGATCGATTGGCTAGACTGGATCGATCAGCCGATCGATTCAGACGGGACTTCCGTGCACAGAAGCACGTTGAATCGATCAGTGGATCGATTGACATGTTTCAATCGATTGAGACTCGACCTCAATCGATTGGGGAAGCCTCATTTCAACTAGAAACCTCTGATTTCAGTTCCTTGAACATATGGAAGTTGGGTTAGGAGCAGAAGTTTTAATTAGAGCACTTTTCCGCACCTTACTATTCAGTGATAGACCAGAATAGCTTAGCATAATGTAACCCCCGGCCTTACAGCCTAGTCAGTAGAAGGTGGGTCGTTACATAATGGTATACAGCTAATTCAGTCTTTTCCACGTCAGTACAAGTCATGTACTCAAATGTGCTCTAGATACCTAACTAAGCACAAATAATCCAAAGATTCGTACCTTTAAAAATAGAGTATGATAGTCCCCTACTGGTCGGACCAACAAAACTAAATCAGTCATCTACTAACTAATCAAGAATACATTAATCCTCCATAATCACAAAGGTATATTGATCTACGACTACCCAAGTCGACAAACGTAATTCAGTCTTCTACTGACCGATCTAACAAGAGTAAATCAATATTTACTGATGAAATTAACTAAGATAAAATGGTATACTATTGGCTAGGTCAACATGAAGATATAGATATCCACTACCTAGCTAATAATAGCAGAGGCTGGTATGTGCCTCAATCTGCTAACCAACTAGTAGTAACAGAAGCTAAAACTACTAGTGTATGATATGAAAAATCACCAGAAACTGTAATCCTTGATCTCTAAGAGGGTCGATCATCATCAGTGGCTAACCCATCACATGTAATATGGGCTACAACATCAGACAGATACCAAATAAAAAGTGCTAATACATGTCATAACTATCATAGTCAACAATGCATATACCAATAAAAAGGTAGGATGACAATATACCAACATACCTCCTATAACTTGGAGATGTCCTACCACTGCCAGGTCCTAAAACTCGAAAAGTCACATCGAGAAGACTAAAACATGAAATCTGAAACACGAGAAATAAGACTCGTAAACCGAGCTCTGATACCAATAAATTGATATCAGATAAATCTCAAAAATCCAGAACACATAGCAAGTATCGTATAACTTGGCTCTGATACCACTAAATTGTCACGCCCTGGGGAAGTCCCTGTCCGAAGAAATTTTGGTAGCACCACCCCTGTATGGGTGACAATCTAAAACATTTCTACAGACACAATATACATCAGCCACAGGCGGCTGGAATATATACACAACCACGCAGTTTATATGCAGCCTACTCGGCTGATACCACAAAAATACAACCACGTAGTTATATGTAAATCTAACAGCCCACTCTGCTGTACCAAAACCAAATACAACAGAAATCCAATAAACAACACATACAACTATAAACGAAGACTGCTAGCAGGCTAGGCTTACACCACACAACAACATAACACTCCAGAAACATAACTGGAACACAAAACTAAATACAGAAATTTCGTATACCAAAATGCAAATTAATAAAAGCGGAGACAGGTCTTCTGATGTGACGTGGGGACCGGCAGGTAGGATACTCCAAGCAACTCCATAAACAACTAGGTACCTGAAAAAGATAGTGTCCACGGGGGTGAGTTCAACAACTCAGCAGATACCAGTTGACATGTATAGTAAGCTATAACAGACAGTAACAACTATGGAGTACAGTCTCCTGAACAAAAGCTGGAATGCACAATAGAAAAGGGCTGAAGAGAACTGTACTCACCAGGGCCTCCTATCAGAATAGTCAGGTCATCAGACCGAGAGTATCATAAATCCTGTATGCATGTCAAACATATGCATCCATCCAAATGCAGCATATAAGTGCAGCAAATACAATCAGTAAATGCATAAATGCATATGATGCCAATGACATGGTCACCCCTGATGCCAGTCAGTCATCTCACACACAATGGTGAGACCGAGTGGGTAGGGATGTGACAACCGTGCACTCTGACGTCACTGCTCCTGATGAGTGACCGAGTGGACGGGATGCTGTCGGAGTACACCTATCCTCCTACCCCAAATCATAAATGGGGGAGCTCAATGCTCTCATCTCCCGGTACACGATGACGGGGAGGAATCTCTGCCGGCTACCACGTTGCGTCACACTACCCATGAGCGGACCAACGGAGCCAAACAGAGTCCAACCGCCTGCCGGCTACCACGATGCTACACTAAACCAGCGGAGCCAAACAGAGCAGAACTGTCTGCCGGCTACCACGCCGAGTCACCAGACCAACGGAGCCAAACAGCAGAACTGCCACACATCTGTCTGATATACCACTAACCCATGAGTGGTGGTGTGTACAGATACATGTAACTGGCGATGTGCTCGACAATAATAGAGCAGACTATCGCACAGCATGCAATCATGCGAGATGATGCATGACACTAAACATGGCAATATCCTGAACAGCATAGCAATATCCATATATAAATATAAAATGTGTACCATAGGAATATGAATCAAATCAAAGGTACACAGATCAGATAAGGTATCAAAAACCCTAGGTCCTGAACATAATAAATAGCATGATTGTGTCACTACCTCTATAAGCATATATAATCAGGTAAATACTAACATGATGTGCATAACCAATAAACAAACAAGCATGTAACAAATCGGGTAGTGATCAACCGAAGCAAATAAGAAACACAATCATTGCTATTTGTTAAAAACATTACTATGCATATCAAATGACATAAAGTCAAAGTACCCGCCTCCAATAAGAAGGTCCAATCCAACCCAAATCTGACGTCGAGATGATCATCTCGTGTCAAAGTCCTGTAATCAATTAATATATATTTTATTTAGCTATATGCATATGAATCAATCAGCTAAATAAAATACCCAATCCTCGTTTAGGGAAAACCCTAATCATATTGCATTAACCCTACCTAAATTATTTTCAACGATTAATTAGGGTTAATTGTCTTAGCCCTAATCATACCATTAGATTCATTCCAAACATAATCCATTTATACGAACAACAATGCATTTACCTCAATCCAAAACTCACCCAAATCTGCATATTCGGCTATTGAGTCACTGCCGAAGACACCTGCTGTCGTTCCAAACCAAATACCTCTAGTTAACCTAGAGTATGGATCGTTAGTCAGGAAATACACCAGTATAAATTGATTACCTCATACCTAAATCAAATCTATCATCACAATAGTCCAAACAACACAGACTCTACAACAAAGATACAATTCTCTAATCCTTCCCTCACTACCTAACCACTGTTGATGCTGGAACAAGATGGGTCGGACCAAGAACACCCCACCTAGTACAATCTCCCTGCTGGAAATCTTTCCCACTGGTCAAATCCAATTGAGATCAAGAATTGCAGATAACAAATTAAACAACGATCAAATTCCAACCAATCTTACCTTCTTCCTCTCCACTGGTCGGAGGTGATCAAGGATCCAGCGATAGTGCTAGGGCACGGTGAGACCGGCTGGTGGCGCTGTTTCGTGCGGCAGTAGCGCTATGCAGAGGTGCGACAGTGAGGGACAGATCTAGGGCACGGTCCTTTTCCCCCTTTGGCCGTCACCTAGGGCAGAGGTGTGGCGGTGCTCGGGTGGCTCAAGGCTTCACACAAAGAGGGGAATACAGCCGTGAAGAAAGTAGAACTGGCTCGCTGCTCTTAGGCAAAGAGAAGATGAGGAGAGGTGTGGCGAAGAGATGAGAAGAGGAAGAAGCTTCGGCGCCGCACAGAGGAGAAGAGGAGACTTCAGGTTGGGGAGATTCGACAGATGGTTTGGGAAAGAAGAAACGGCAATGTAGGGGCGAAAGGTGCGGGTCGGTTGCAGTAACGGGGAAGGAGAGGAAAAGTTAAAGAAAAAGAATATTAAAATTCAACTTTTCCTCATTTAAATGGGGTAACCCAAACAGGCTTTCCCGAGACCCATAATTGGTCCTCGTGAAACTCGTCATACGAGCTCCGAAAAAAATTCCCAGAAAAATTCTAAAAATTCTGAAAAATTCCCTTATCGTTACTCGCCATTTTTCGGTATTTTACATCTTCCTTCTTGGTTTCTTCACGTCTTCCTGGTTCGGACAGTTCACCTTGATGTACCTCTTTTGGTTGCATCTGTAGCAGGTGACTTTGACTTTCATCTTTGAGTTTGGTTGGGCCTCCTTGGACTAGATTACCTTTTTGACATCCTTCTTGTTGAAGCCTTTATTCTTTCTGTAGAGCTTCTTCACTAGGTTGACGAGTTTGTCCATGAGCTTGTCGTCATCGTCATCTGAATCCAGTTCTTCTTCTGACCCTGGTTCGGTTCTGCGTCTTGGTTTTGACTCTCGCGCTCTGTCAGTACCTGCAACCAAATCCATACCCTTCTCGACCGCACGTGAATTAATCTGTTCATGCAATTTGAATTCTGAAAATAACTCATCCAATTAAATTGAAGAGAGATCCTTGGATACCTTGTAAGCATCTACCATGGACGCCCACAAGGTATTCCTCGGAAAAGCATTTAGGGAATACCTGATGATATCTCTATTTTCAACCTTTTGTCCGATTACGTGGAGACTGTTAAGAAGGTCTTGGATGCGTTCATGCAATTGGCTTGCTGTTTCTCCTTCCTGCAGCTTAATATTATATAGTTTATTAAGAATAAGATCCCTCTTACTTACCTTTGTGTCGGACATGCCCTCGTGCAACTCGATCAGCTTCTCCCATAGTTCTTTAGTGCTCGAGAACGGGTCGACGCGATTCAACTCCTCCTTCGTTAGTCCACATTGGAGGGTGTAGGTCGCTTTGGCATTGGCTTCTACTTTCTTGATCTGAGTCGCGTCCCAGTTCTAGTACAGTATCGGTTTGCCGGCGCCATCAGTTGGTAGTGTTGGATCGTGAATTTCGCTAGAGGGGGGTGAATAGCGATTTTAAAAAAATTCGTAGAGTAAGCACAGCGGAAAAGTAAACAAGCCAAAGAGAACACAAGGATTTACTTGGTTCGGAGCCTTTGGCGACTCCTACTCCAAGGCCTGCACACAAGGGTGCTTTCGATGGGCAATCACTAATAATTCGAAAACTTATTACAAACTAAGTACAGGAATTATGTAGTAAAAGAAAAACCGACAATTATGAAAATAAGACAGGAAAGAGAAAACTTTGTCAGAGATCTTTTCACAGCGTCACAGGAGCACAGAAAAGTAAACTCTGAGTTGTTGTTGGAGCTTCAGCCTTGACTCTCCTTATATAGGAGGTTCGGGGCGCCTGGAACCTTCAGGGTGCCTTGATTATGACGTAGCTAAGTTAACCAGGGAGCTCCACGTGGATAAATGATGTTGAGGATAATTTTTCACCTCTGGGCGCCCGGAACCATCCCGGGCGCTCGGACCCCATTTTTCAAGCACCTTCCTTCCTGCAAGAAAACATTAGTCTGGAGGCAAAAATATTCCATCTCTCTGAGACCGGAATCTAGTCAAGATCTCGACTTAGAATTTTGAAATGGCTCTAAGTCGGATCGGCGCCAAAGTTCCCTTCCCGGGAACATGCCCTCACAGTCACTCCCTTCCAATGATTTACCTTCACTTACCTTCCAGACGTCCGGTCAGCCCTTCGACCCGTCTGGGCTTCGTGCCAGCTATCCGGTCAGCCCGTCGACTTAGCTGGACTTCGTGCCAAACGTCCGGTCAGCCCATTGACTCGTTTGGACTTCGTGCCAGCTATTCAGTTGGCCCGTCGACCTAGCTGGGCTTTGTGCCAGACATCAGGTCAACCCGTCGACCTATCTGGGCTTCTCCTGCACACTCGATGAGAGTGTTAGATAATAACGAGACTAACTTAACCTATTTTGTCATTAGTCAAAACTTGAGTTAGACCGTTAGTTCTAACTGCACCAACAGGTAGTTCGAGCCCAGTTTTGACGATCATCCAGACTTCAAAGTGAATCTGAAGATATGCCTCCATCCGACCCTTCCAGTAACCGAAGTCATCTTCGGTGAAGAGCGGTGGGTGAGCGGTTCTATAGCCTTCTAGGAGAGCCATTGAAGATCTAGCACGAAAAAAAAAAGTGTCCTAGGACTTGATCCTGGATTAGTAGTGCGATTTAAAAGAGAAGATACTACGCGATCTCGAGTGGTGTTGCACTAACTTCGAGATAAATTCGATTACAAAAAAATAGATCGGAACACGGCAAGAATATTGATTCCGATCGACTCCAAAAAGCTGAAAGACACCACGAAAATGTGCTTGACTGGTGGTTGCACCAAATCAAAGCGACCCCGCTCTGATACCAATTGTTGGATCAAGAAGCGGGGGGGGGGGGGGGGGGGAATAGCGCTCGTGGCTTTCACTTATCATTTTCGAAAATTCGACGAGAGTTAAGTAGCGGAATAAGAAAACACACACAAAGACGCCAAGTATTTACTTGGTTCGGAGCCTAGGGCAACTCCTACTCCAAGGGTCATGCTCGTTGAGCGTTTACTTTGGGCAACAACTATATCGTGCAAAAGGTTACAACTTTAAAGTACAATATTAAAACTGAAATGATAATTATATCGACGATGAAAATAGCAATCTTGAGCCTTCGGGTCGTCGGGGTCTTGTTGTAGCTTAGCCGGATCGTCTCGTCAGCAATGCGTAGCTCAAAGATGTCTTGGAATGTTATTATTCAAAGTGTTGGTCAATATCTCCTTATAAAGCTTGTTGAGGGCGCCCTCAACCTCCTTGAGGGCGCCTCCAATTTCCGAGTCAACCGCACGTGGATAAGCTGTGACTTCTTTGTCGCTCATCCTGTTGAAGGCACCTCCATGCTCCTTGAGGGCGCCTTCAAGGTGTTAGGATGTATACTAAAAGTCTAGCTTTTGGTATAAACATTTATCTAGAAATAAGAATCACATTGGTCAAATGTCTACATTTATGATAAATGTAGTTGTTTAATTAATTTATATTGTAGATAACATGGTGTGTGGTGTCACACACAGAGGATCATGTTATCAGTACCTTATAAATTATAAACAGTAGCTCACGACCAAGATGGAAAGGAACAAACCATTGGAAGGTCGTAGTGTAATTAGGTATTAGTTTATCTTAACTATATAATTAAACTAGTACACTTAGAGTGTATTGAGTAGGACCATTAGAGGTCGTTTCTTTTATACTGACTTTATAAAGGAACAAAGACCTCAGTTATTATGGAAGTGTGTGCTCTTAATCCTAATATAATAACAAGCACATATATTTGATATTTATTTCTTTAATTTATCAATGATTGAGATTTAGTTCGATAAATCAATAAGCCCGATAAGTTGAGAAATGATATCACTTATAGTGTGTGTTGTTGATTATAGAAGGAAACTGTGTCCTAGTAATCTAGGTTGAGAATGTCCCCAAGTGGAGCTCATAAGGATTGTCATGTTAAACCCTGTAGGTGGACTTAGTCCGACATGACGATAAGGTTGAGTGGTACTACTCTTGGACTAAGATATTAATTAAATGAGTTGTCAGTAACTAACTTATTAGTGGACATTCGACATCTTAAACACAGGGAGACTAACACACTCATAATAAGAAGGAGCCCAAAAATGTAATTTGGGATTGGTGCGGTAGTTCAATAATAGTTCTCTAGTGGAATGAATTATTATTGATAAAATTAAGTTGTGTGTTCGGGGCGAACACGGGATGCTTAATTTTATCGGGATACCAAAACTAATTCCTCCTCTCGGTCCCTATCGTAGCCTCTTAATTATAGAGTACTATGTCCACCTATACCCACCTTCTTACCCATCCTATAGGGGCCGGCCAAGCTAGCTTGGAGACCAAGCTAGGGTCGGCCATGGCTTGGTTCATGGGTGAATTCATGTGGCCGGCCCTAGCTTGAACTCAAGCTTAGGTGGCCGGCCCTATTAAAATAAAAAGGAATTTTAATTTTAAAATTTTCTTATGTGGAAAACATGATTTAAAAGAGAGTTTAAAAATTTAAATCTTTCCTTTTATAAGATTCTACAAAAGATTAAGAGAAGAGCTAAATCTCTTTCCTTATTTGTAGATTAAAATGTTGATTTTAATTTTGATAAAAACTTTCCTTTTAATCATGTTCATGATTTAAAAGAAAGTTTTAAAAATTAAAAATTCTCTTTTATTAGTTTCTACAAAAGATTAAGAAAAGATTTAATATATTTCCTTATTTGTAGATTGAAAGGAGATTTTAATTTTTAGAGATAACTTTCTTTTTTGGAAATTATCCACAAGTTTAAAAGAAATATTTTAATTTATAAAATTTTCTTTTTATTAACCAATCATGAAGGGATAAAAATTATTGGAGAAATTTTTATAAATTTCCGGAAACAAATTAGGAAGTTTTAATTCTTGTTTTAATTAAAACTTTCCTTGATTTGGAGATTGTAGGTGGCCGACCATTGATATTAAGAAAAGAAAATTATTTTTAATTAAATAATTTTTTTCTTTTTCATGGCAAAGGAATTAAGGAAGTTTTTATTAAAATTTCCTTATTTGCCAAGACCAAGGATTATAAAAGAGAGGGTAGAGGTGCCTTCATGGCTAACGACTCTATTCTTTTTCTTCCTCTCTTTTCTTCCTAGGTGTGGCCGGCCCCTAGAGGTTCCCCTTCCCCTTCTCTCTTCTCCTTCTTGTGGTCGAGACTTCATCACCTCTTGAAGACATAGAAGTGGCCGGATCTAGCTTGGAGAAAAAGAGAGAAAGGAGGCTTGTTTCTTGCATCCCTTGGAGCTTGGTTGGTGGAAAAAGTTCTTCATCCTTTGGAAGTTTTTGCTTGGCCGAAACTTGAAGGAAGGAAGAAGAAGGTGCTTTGGTGGTTCTCATCTCGGAAGATCATTGCCCACACAATGTCCGAGGTTAGAAGAGGAATACGGTAGAAGATCAAGAGGTCATTAAAAGTTCACAAAGAAAGGTATAACTAGTAATTGTTTTCCGCATCATACTAGTTTTATTTCTTTGTAAAAATACCAAATACAAGAGGCATGTGATTCTAGGTTTCGAATTAGTTTTCGATGTTATGTTCTTTTGTTTTCTTTTCAAACTTGTGCTTCGATTGTTCTTTTTGGTTAACCTAGAGTTATTTAAGGAAATTAAATATTAACTTTCCTTAAGAGGCTTTGTCTAGGCGGTGGTGGTTGCTCCCATATCCAAGAAGGTCATGTGCCTCGCCATGCAGTCCTGGAAGCTAAATTTGGAAATTAATATTTAATTAACTTTGTGACCTAGGTGATTTGAATCGAACGTGTTAAGTTCTGCAGGAGATCCAAATCTAAACCTAAAAGAACATATAAGTTAAACTTAGGATCAAACGTGTTAAGTTCCGCAGGCGATCCAAGTTTAATTTAAAAGAACACATGGTAGCTATGAAAGGTTCAGATCTTGTACAAAATTTTTGTACAGAGGAACCATCAGGTTTTCCGAGTAGCAACCAACAATTGGTATCAGAGCTAGGGTTTTGCCTCTGTGTATTTGGTATTAGTTTAATTATGCACATGTCATACATAATTTAGGCAGGATAATAGTAGGATGTGCTAACTTTGTGAATGCAGGATCCAACTATTATGGCTTATAGATATTGTGTGTGTGATTGGACCCTTGGATATGTCAAGGGCATTTTATTGTGTGTGCATGATTGTATTATAAAATACAGCAGGAGCTGTATTTAGTTTTATTAGGATTTTATTTTTTTTTTGATCTAGTTACATGTAAATTCCTTTTATGGAATATAGGATCGATGGATGTAAATTTTATTTTATGTTCGATCTAGTTTACATGTATATTCCTTCGAGGAATATAGGATCGAAAAATGTAAAATTCCATTTATGTCGCGAATCGAATCTTGCAAGGCGTGGAACCTTTTGAGGATTATAGGCACAGTGGAACAAGGAGCAAGATGGATGCGATAACTAGACCCGGTGGCGGTGGCCAAAGATGGCAGCAGCTAGGGTTGGCGACACACGAAGGACAGCAATAGATAAAAGCCATAATAGTTTAAAATTAGTTTTTCTATTTATTGCTTTTTATGCTGTGTTGTGTGTGCTTGTTAGTATGCATGCTAAGTAGGCTAGCATAGTCAAAATTCCTCACTTTAAATAACTAAGTGGGAGAGGGATTTATTTTTTAATAAATTCCACGGTCTCCATTACTGGTTTATAAGTGATGTAACAAGCTTGCGCGTTGGCTCTGAGTGCCTTCCTCCATATCGGATGAGCTTGTTTACGGATCACTAGCTTAAACTTCCATTTTGGATGACTATAGGAAATTAATTAAGAGCGTGTGATCTTCCCCATTGGAAGGGGCACAATCTTATTAATGGACTTAGTGTCAAGTAATGGTATACACTTAGGCACGTCTAATAGTATCCTCCCCATCGGAGTCACTGCTATTATTTGTGTGACCGAAGAAAACCAACTATTAATTTGTCAAATAAATAGGTTGACAAGATAATAAAATTTAAAACTCCTCTTACAAATGTTTGATTTTGTATACGTCCACACTATCATGGCATACAAAATTCACGGTGTTTGAGGTAATTTTATTTTGTCATAAAGATTTATTGACGAGATAATTAATGGGTAAAACCCTCTTCTTACAAATGTTTAAATTTTGTATACGTCCACACTATCGTGGCATGCAAAATTCACAGTGTTTAAGGTATTGGTGAATTTAAATAATATTGTTTGAGGAATCAATGTTATTTTAAATTCAAAAAGTTTTGACCAAATATTTGATAAAAGACATATCAACTATTAATTTTATTCGTCATAAAGATGAGATAATAAAATTAATGGATAAAATCTCCTCTTTGATTTTGTATACGTCCACACTATCGTGGCATACAAAATTCATGGGGATTTTAAAGAATTGATCTTGACCAAATATTTTTGTGATTCTTAGGATTTAAAATGTTTGTCAATTCCCTAGTTGTTATACTATAGAGAAGACTTAGTAGTCATAATTATAATGATTGGAAATAGGACTTGGACATTAAGGTAGACTGTCTTCTTAGAACTAAGAACAATATAGGTGTATTTAATTCATTAGTTGAAACATGTTTAGTGGTGTTATCTATCAGAACCTGGAGTGTAGATACAGATGCCATTAATCATGTCCGTAATTCATTGCAGGGTTCCAGGAAACCCGACAACTAAATGAAAATAAAAACACCGTCCACATGGGCACTGCTGTAAAAGTGGCAGCTGTTGCAGTGGGAGATGTTTATCCTTTGATAAGAATAAAATATGGATTTTAAGTAATTGTCTTTACGTACCAAGTTTAGAAAGAACTAGTTTTCAGTTTCTAAACTATTCAAAGAACTTGATATTCTGCCTCTTTTAATAACAAAGTTGTTATCAAGAAAAAGAGGGAAGTTATCTGTTCTGGTACGTTGGTTGACAATTTATAAATCCAATAACTCTCACGATGCAACAAATGGAAATTAGTAACACATCTTCTAACTTTAAGAGAAAGCAACCTTCGGAAATGAACCAATTATATCTTTGGCATCTAAGGCTAGGTTATATTAACTTGAGTTGGGTTCATTGGTAGTGGAAATCTTTCCAACCTGTGAGTCTTACTTGGAAGGAAAAATAACCGAGAAACTTTTAAGTATAAGGGGTATGGAGCCAAAGATACATTGGAATTGGTTCATTTTGATTTGTGCGATCCTATGACTATCCAGACAAGAGGTAGTATCGAATATTTCGTCTATTTTATAGACAACTATTCAAGATACAAATACATTTACTTAATGTGACGCAAGACTAAGTGCTTTGATTAGTTCAAAGAGTACAAGGCTGATGCGGAGAAACGTTAAAGTAAAAGTATCAAGTCACTATGATAAGATCATAGTGGCAAGTACCTCTTGGGACAATTTAGGAGTCACTTATCAAAAGTAGGGATTCAATCCCAACTAACTGCACCTGGTACACCCCAACAGAATAGTGTAATAGAAAGAAGGTATAGAACTCTTATGGAAATAATTAGATTGATGATGAGTTATTACCAAGTTCGTTTTAAGGATATACTCTGAAAAAGAAAGTGAACTAGTACCTTCCAAAGTCAGAACTCTCTACTCATATAGAATTGCTGAATAGGCATAAGCCTATTTTGAAGCATATTCAGATTCGGGTAGTCCAGCACATATGCTGAAGAGAGACAATGATAAGTTGGATAGGAATTCACTTGTTTGTGGGTTATCCTAGAGAAACGAAAGTAGGTTTATAGTCTTAAAAATCAGAAGGTCATTGTTAGCATCAATGACTGATTTTTAGAAGAGGATTATATAATGAACCACAAGCCCATAAGTAAATTTATTCTTAATAAAGGACACGTCTAATCTAGTACCAACTGTACAGGATGAAATATCACAAGAAACTGCAACACGTATCACAATTGATACACAATTATAGATAGTGCCTAATCGTAGTGGGAGTGTTGTAAAACAACCTAAAAGATTCATATTTTGGGAGTCTTTTGGACTTGATCCCAAATGAACATGAGTCTGATCCCGGACATATGATGAAGCACTCCAAGATAAAGATGCAGCATCTTGGTAAAGAGTAATGAATAACAGAATTAGAATATATGTATTCTAATAAAATCTGGAAGCTTGTAGAACCACCAAATGGTGTAAAAGCCATTGGGTGTAAAAAGGTCTATAATAGGAAAAGAGGGATAGACAGGAAGGTAGAAACTTTTAAAGCAAGGCTTGTTGAAAAATGAAACCTTTTCACTGGTAGCCATGCTTAAGTCTATCCGGATTCTTTTATCTATTTGGCAAGTGGATGTCAAGACAGTATTCCTTAATGGAAGTCTTGAAGAAAGCATCCATATAAAGCAACCAGAATGGTTCATTGCAAAGGGCAAAGAACATCTTATGTGCAAGCTCAATCAGTCTATGGACTGAGGCAAAGCTTCAAGGTCTTCGAACATCCGGTTTATCAAAGTAATCCAGACCTATGGATTTATTAAGTAACCAGATAAGTCTTGTGTATACAAAAAGTATGATGGAAACGTGGTGGTATTTCTTGTACTATACGTAGATAACATTTTTGGTAGTTGGAAACAATATCAAAATGTTGTCAGAAGTAAGGGTATGGTTGTCCAAACAATTCGATATGAAGGACTTGGGAGAATGTATATATTCTTGGGATCAAAGTAATAAGGGATCGCAAGAAAAGAATATTTTATTTATCCCAAGCTTCATATATCGAAAAAATCCTTGCTCGTTTTAAGCATGCAAAACTCTAAAAAAGGTTTCTTACCTTTTTAGCATGGAGTAACTTTATCTAAAGAGATGTCTCCGTAGACATCAAAGGAGATAGAGGAAATGAAGGCAGTTCTTTATGCTTCGGTTGTCGGAAGCCTAATGTATACTATGCACAAGATCATAAATCTATTTTTCCAAGGGCATAGTTAGCAGATTCAAAGTAACCCTGGACAAGGATATTGGACTGCAGTAAAGCATATATTGAAGTACCTTAGAGGCACTAGAGATTATATACTAGCTTACAAGGCAGTTAATTTGGTCATTGTGGGTTGCACGGATTTTGACTTCCAATCGGATAGAGACAATAGTAAGTCAACCTCGGGGTTTTGTGTTTACTTTAGGAAGTAAAGTCATAACTATGGAAGAGTGATAAGCATAGGTGTTTTTTCTTGACTCCACCATAGAAGCTGAGTATATGGCAAGCCTCTGAGGTAGTCATAAAAGCTAAATGACTCAATAACCTCAAGATAGACTTAGATATGATTTCTGGTTTATCCAAAGATTATTACAATTTATTGTAATAATAGTAGTGCAGTAGCAAACTCAAAGAAACAATGAGTCTATAAGGCAAGTAAACACAATAGAGCGCAAGTACCACCCAATACGAGAAATCGTATAAACGAGGAGAAGTTGTTGCTGCCTAGATTGCATAAGATGATGACCTAATAGATCTTTTCACTAAGGCCCTTAAGGCAAGAGCTTTTGATGGGCATGTTGAAGGGTTGGGATTCAGATGTATGGCAGCAGATATGGCAGCTTAGTCTTTTAGTATAAGTGAAAGATTGTTAGGATGTATACTAAAAGCCTAGATTTTGGTATAAACATTTACTAGAAATAAGAATTACATTGGTCAAATGTCTACATTTATGATAAATGTAGTTGTTCAATTAATTTATATTATACATAACATGGTGTGTGGTGTCACACACAGAGGATCATGTTATCAGTACCTTATAAATTATAAATAGTAGCTCACGACCAAGATAGAAAGGAACAAACCATTGGAAGGTCGTAGTGTAATTAGGTATTAGTTTATCTTAACTATATAATTACACTAGTACACTTAGAGTGTATTGAGTAGGACCATTAGAGGTCGTTTCTTTTATACTGACTTTATAAAGGAACAAAGATCTCAGTTATTATGGAAGTGTGTGCTCTTAATCCTAATATAATAACAAGCACATATATTTGATATTTATTTCTTTAATTTATCAATGGGTGAGATTTAGTTCGATAAATCAATAAGCCCGATAAGTTGGGAAATGATATCACTTATAGTGTGTTGTTGATTATAGAAGGAAACTGTGTCCTAGTAATCTAGGTTGAGAATGTCCCCAAGAGAAGCTCATAAGGATTGTCATGTTAAACCCTGCAGGTGGACTTAGTCCGACATGACGATAAGGTTGAGTGGTACTACTCTTGGACTAAGATATTAATTAAATGAGTTGTCAGTAACTCACTTAATTAGTGGACATTCGACATCTTAAACACAGGGAGACTAACACACTCATAATAAGAAGGAGCCCAAAAATGTAATTTGGGATTGGTGCGGTAGTTCAATAATAGTTCTCTAGTGGAATGAATTATTATTGATAAAATTAAGTTGTGTGTTCGGGGCGAACACGGGATGCTTAATTTTATCGGGAGATCAAAACCAATTCCTCCTCTCGGTCTCTATCATAGCCTCTAAATTATAGAGTACTATACCCACCTATACCCACCTATACCCACCTTCTTACCCATCCTATAGGGGCCGGCCAAGCTAGCTTGGAGACCAAGCTAGGGTCGGCCATGGCTTGGTTCATGGGTGAATTCATGTGGCCGGCCCTAGCTTGAACTCAAGCTTAGGTGGTCGGCCCTATTAAAATAAAAAAGAATTTTAATTTTAAAATTTTTCTTATGTGGAAAACATAATTTAAAAGAAAGTTTAAAAATTTAAATCTTTCCTTTTATAAGATTCTACAAAAGATTAAGAGAAGAGCTAAATTTCTTTCCTTATTTGTAGTTTAAAAGGTTGATTTTAATTTTGGTAAAAACTTTCCTTTTAATCATGTTCATGATTTTGGAAATTAATATTTAATTAACTTTGTGACCTAGGTGATTTGGATCGAACGTGTTAAGTTCCACAGGAGATCTAAATCTAAACCTAAAAGAACATATAAGTTAAACTTAGGATCAAACGTGTTAAGTTCCGTAGGCGATCCAAGTTTAATTTAAAAGAACACATGGTAGCTAGGAAAGGTTCAGATCTTGTACAAAATTTTTGTACAGAGGAACCATCAGGTTTTCCGAGTTGCAGCCAACACAAGGTTGTCCGAGGTGCCTCAAGCCTCCATGAGGGCGCCTCCAGCCTTGCTGCGCGCACTTCTCCTCCTCTACACCCGAGGTGCCTCCAAGCTCCATGAGGGCGCCTCGGGTACTGTTCGTCCGAGGCACACTTTAGTTTTTAGTCCCTGTAAAACATGTTAGTCCACAAAATACCAACATATCCTACAAAATAAAGTTAGTGCATAATAAACATAATAACAGAAATATTTTGACAGTCTACGGACTGTTCGGTTCTGACTTCGGATTTCCGATCGAAAATCCTAGGTCGAATCGACGCCTATTGTTCCCTCTGCGGGGAACGCGTTCTCACCTACTCCACTCAGGAAAGCATACCTGATGTCAGTCCAGTCCTCCAGACCGACTGGACTTTCTGCCTAGGGTTACCACCCCCTAGGACCTAGGGTTACAACCCCCTAGGGTTACAACCCCCTAGGACCTAAGGTTGTCGCCCCTTAGGATTTTTCACCACTTAGGGTTACCACCCCCTAGGACCTAAGATTACCGCCCCTTAGGATTTTTCACCACCTAGGGTAACCTCCTCCTTGGACCTAAGGTTACCGCCCCGTAGGGTTTTCTCCTTGCATAACCGCAGCTAGGACTTTTGTTCATCTAGGGTTACCACCCCCTAGGGTTTTCCACCTGCCTAATCGCAGCTAGGACTTTTGCCTAAGAAACCTTAGGACTTTCCTACAATCTCATTCAAATACGTTAGATCACAAAACAACTTAACTTGAACCCTTTGACATAATCAAAATATAGGTTCAATCCTCGGATGCTTCCTGCATCAACAATCTCCTCCTTTTTTATTATGACAACATGATTCAAAGTTAAGTAAAAAAATATGACAATAAATAAGAAATTTAAACATGAGCATGAATGCTCCTCCTTATGTTTAAATTCATGAATGGTCCTCCTTATGTTTAAATTCTTAATTCTTAATTTTCTTTAACTTTGACTTTTCTCTCCCCTTGTGACACAATCAAAAAGAATATGTACAGAGAAAAATAGAAAAATATTCTATGTGATTCTTTAACTTTGAATGCTCCTCCTTATGTTTAAACTCTTGAATGCTTCTCTTTATGTTTAAATTCTTAATTTTCTTTAACTTTGACTTTTCTCTCCCCCTTTGACATAAATCAAAAAGAATAATTTAGCTTTGAAAACTTTTTAGCATTTCAGAAGGTTTGAAAAAATACTTAAAACATTTGGATAAACACTTAGCTTTTTAGAATAAATTTTCCTATAAGACCCTCTTTTAGCTAAGTGAAAAAACCTTTATAAAAAAGTAGGGAGCATAGTTCCTTAAAAAAAACTTTTCCAAAAAAAATTGTTTTGCTAAAAATAACTAAGTTTTGGAAAGTAATTTAGCTAAGGAAAGTTTTTTGACTTTGAAAAGTAACTTATCTAAAAAATTTCAAGAAGAAACACATTAGGGTTTCAAAAAGTATTTAATTTATTCTAGAAAAACATAAGTTTTAAAATTTTCATATGTATGTTTTTTTTTCGAAAAAACCAACTTAGCTATATTTTCAGCTTTAAAATGATTGCGTTAAGAAAATACCTTGCTGAATAGCTAAGTTTATAAAATAATTTAACTAAGTTTAGTTAAAGAAAACTTGATTAAGTACTTAGCTTGAAAAATGCTTAGCTTAAAGATAAATAACATAGTTAAGTATTTCACAAACTTAAAACATTTTCAAAAGTATTTTAACTTGATTTTTCAAAGAAACTTAGCCAAAATTTTTGTTTAGAAATTTTTATTGTCAACAGGGACTTAGCTAAATTTTGAAACGAAAATTTTGAAAAGAAATGTTTTGCAAGTACTTAGCTTTCAAGACTCTACTTAAAAATATTTTGATAAATTTAATACTAAAGAAAAATTTGATAAACTTAAGTTTTGAAACTTTCTTTTTCACAATTTCTTTGAAAATACTTAGATTTTAATAAGGACTTAACCAAGCTTTTGAAGATAATTGTTTTGTCAAGTATTTAGCCTTAAAAATACTTAGCTTTAAAAAGACTTTAAGAATCTAATACTTAGCTTCAAATGTAAAGGTTTTAAAAAAGGACTTACTTAGAAGTACTCAATTTAAAACAGATTTTGATAAAAGCTTTAGCCTAAAAAAAATATTTTTGATAGAATCTTAGATTTAAAGATAAAAACTTAACTTAAAAATATTTTCTTGTAAAAAAACTTAGCTTTATTTTTCATTTTAAAAATAAATTGAATTTTTAATATATATATATATATATATATACAGAAATGATATGCTGCGGACCAAAGCCGTGCGAACCGCTGCGGACTTGCCTTCCTGATCGGTCTGGTGATCGATCAGGGAACCTCCTGATCGGTCTGGTGACCGATCAGGGAACCGATCATTCCCTGATCGGTCACCAGACCGATCAGGGAACCTCCTGATCGGTCTGGTGATCGATCAGGGAACCTCCTGATCGGTCTGGTGACCGATCAGGAAGGCAAGTCCGCAGCGGTTCGCACGGCTTTGGTCCGCAGCATATCATTTCTGTATATATATATATATATAAGTAACTTAGCTCAACTCCCTTCACTCCCCCTTGATTAATGTCTTAATAAACTCTTAGGGTCCTAGAGCCAAGCATAAAAAAATAATGGTTATTTTATATTTTCCTAATTTTTCATCTCACCCATTCTATGTTATCAAACATGTTCAGCTTATGAGTGAGTGTGAGACGGAGTTAACTTTATTTAATTTTTATCAATATTTGAGATTGAGATAATTTTGAAAATTTAGTGAGTTTGAATTTCAAATGAGTAAACATTTAAAATTTTGAAGATTTTGAAAATATAATTAATTCTGTTTTACATCATAATTTGAAAATATGATTTAAGAATTAATTAAGATTTTAAAAATTAATTATCATTGAGTTTTTGAATTAACTATAATTTGAAAATTAATTATTATATGATTTGAAAATTGAAAATTTAATAATTAATAATTTGAAAATTTAATTATGATTTGAAAAATTCTAATTTTGTAGATAATGATTTTGTAGTTTGAAATTATTATGATTTGAAAATTAATTATAAAATTAATTATGATTTTAAAAATAATTATGCTTTTAAAATTAATTATAGAATTAAATAAAATTTTGAAATTAAGATTAAAATTAATTAAGTTAAATTTATTAAATTGAATTAAGGTTAGATTAATTTAATAGTTAAATACGACTAAATTCATCCTAGGTTCATCTCACCCGATTTTAAGTTGTCAATTAGGGAACCTTATATGTTGTTGTGAGATGGTTAACTTTAATTTAGATTATGTCTAAGGATTAATTTACATTTGTGTTAGACTTAAGTTTTTCAATTAGTCAATTAAATACATATTTCAAGGATTGGCTCCCAGGTTGTGGCGAGGCACTATGCCTTCTTGGATATGGGATCATCCACCACTTCTAGATAGAGCCTTTCAAAGAAATTATGTATTTAATTTTCTTTTTGAACCCCCTAGGTTTAACTAATCAAGTGTAAATTACGTCAAGGTCCTTAATTTAGACTAGTCTAAGCATGTATAATAAAAAACAGTAAAAAGCAAGCATCAAACAATTTTATTTATTTATAAAGATAGTTTTTCTATTGGCTCCCCCTGGATCATAGCCTCGATATGGTCTTTCAAGGTAATGAACTTGATCCTTAGGGATCCAATATTGACCAAATCCAACTTGATTGACCAAGTTGGACTTAGGTACTCATACTTGGACTACCTTTCTATTCAGTCTGTTAACAAGCGATAGATAAGACCGGTACTTTCTTCTAGCTTTAAACCCTAGTCTGGATCGATTGTATACGATCTTCTGTTTTCCAAGAATCAAGTTAAGATTCTTGGAACCCAGTGTGAACCATTCCAATGCTATCTTCAAATCCTTAACTTGAGTTTTCATGCTGAAATTCTCTTCCTCAAGATTTTGGACTTGAGTTGAGGTTCCAGTCTGAATCAGGTCAGTCAAGGATTCGGAGTTGGCCACTTCTTTAAGGGATGTTACCTCCTTTAGAAGTGATTTGATCCGAATGTTGGATTTAGCTAATTTATGCATTAAATAATTAATTAAATTGTATAAGCGAGAAATACTTACAGAGGGGTTTGGCCCTTCGAAAACGAATACGGATCCGTGGCTTCTCTCGGACTTAGCCTCTGATTCGTCCTCGCTTCCGGATTTGTTGATTTGGTCCCGGGCCGTCATTGCAAGGAAACTCATCTGTTCGAGTTCTTCATCATCGGACTCTTCTGAAGAAGACTCGTCCCAGGTCGCCTTCAGAGTCTTCTTCCTTCTTGGTTTCTTCACATCTTTCTGGTTCGGACAGTTCGGCTTGATGTGCCCCTTCTGATTGCATCTGTAGTAGGCGACTTCGACTTTCATCTTTGAGTTTGGTTGGGCCTCCTTGGACTGGATTACCTATTTTTACATCCTTCTTGTTGAAGCCTTTCTTCTTTCTGTAGAGCTTCCTCACCAGGTTGACGAGTTCGGTCGTGAGTTTGTCGTCGTCGTCGTCTGAATCCGGTTCTTCTTCTTACTCTGGTTCGGTTCTGTGTCTTGGTTTTGACTCGCGCGCTCTGCCTATACCTGCAACCAAAGCTATACCCTTCTCGACCGCACGTGAGTTAATCAGTTCATGCAATTCAAATTCTGAAAATAACTCATCCAATTTAATTAAAGAGAGATCCTTGGATACCTTGTAAGCATCTACCATGGATGCCCATAAGGTATTCCTCGGAAAATCATTTAGGGAATACCTGATGATATCTCTATTTTCTACCTTGTGCCTGATTTGCGTGGAGACCGTTGAGGAGGTCTTGGATGCATGCATGCAATTGGCTTACTATTTCTCCTTCTTGCAGCTTAATATTATATAGTTTATTAAGAATAAGATCCCTCTTACTTACCTTTGTATCGAACGTGCCCTCGTGCAACTCAATCAACTTCTCCCACAGTTCTTTGGCGCTCGAGAACGGGTCGACGTGGTTCAACTCCTCCTTCGTTAGTCCACATTGGAGGGTGTAGGTCACTTTGGTATTGGCTTCTACTTTCTTGATCAGAGTCACATCCTAGTTCTAGTACGGTATAGGTTTGCCAACGCAGTCAGTTGGTAGTTCGAGCCCAATTTTGACGATCATCTAGACTTCAAAGTGAGTCTGAAGGTATGCCTCCATCTGGCTCTTCCCGTAACCAAAGTCATCTCCGGTGAAGAGCGGTGGGTGAGCGGTACTATAACCTTCTTGGAGAGCCATTGAAGATCTAGCACGAAAAATAAAAAAAAAAACGTGTCCCAAGACTTGATCCTGGATTAGTAGTGCGGTTTAAAAGAGAAGATACTACACGATCTCGAGTGGTGTTGCACCAACTTCGAGACAAATTCGATTATGAAAAAATAGATCGAAAGACGGCAAGAATACCGATTATGATTGATTCCAAAAAGTTAAAAGACGCCACAAAAATGTGCTTGACTGGAGGTTGCACCAAATCGAAACGACCCCGCTCTGATACTAATTGTTGGATCGATAAGCGCTAGAGGGGGGTGAATAGCACTCGTGGCTTTCACTTATCGTTTTGGAAAATTCGACGAGAGTTAAGTAGCGGAATAAGAAAACACACACACAAAGATGCCAAGTATTTACTTGGTTCGAAGCCTAGGGCGACTCCTACTCCAAGGCCCACGCTCGTTGAGTGTTTACTTTAGGCAACAACTATATCGTGCAAAAGGTTACAACTTTAAAGTACAATATTAAAATTGAAATGACAATTATACCAACGATGAAAATAGTAATCTTGAGCCTTCGGGTCGTCGGGGTCTTGTTGTAGCTTAGCTGGATCGTCTCGTCAGCAGTGCGTAGCTCAAAGATGTCTTGGAATGTTATTATTCAAAGTGTTGGTCGAGATCTCCTTATAAAACCTGTTGAGGGCGCCCTCAACCTCCTTGAGGGCACCTCCAATTGCTTAGTCAGCCGCGCGTGGATAAACTATGACTTCTTCGTCGCTCATCCTGTTGAAGGCGCCTCCATGCTCCTTGAGAGTGCCTTCAAGGCTGTCCGAGGTGCCTCAAGCCTCCATAAGGGCACCTCCAGCCTTGCTGCGTGCACTTCTCCTCCTCTGCACTCGAGGCGCCTCCAAGCTCCATGAGGGCACCTCGGGTACTGTTCATCCGAGACACACTTTACTTTTTAGTCTCTGCAAAACATGTTAGTCCAGAAAATACCAACATATCCTGCAAAACAAAGTTAGCACATAATAAACATAATAACAAAAATATTTTGACAGTCTCCGGACTGTTCGGTTCTGACTTCGGATTTTTGATCGAAAATCCTAGGTCGAACCGATGCCTACTGTTCCCTCAGTGGGGAACGCGCTCTCACCTACTCCACTCAGGAGAACATACCTGATGCCAGTCCATTCCTCCAGACCGACTGAACTTTCTGCCTAGGGTTACCACCTCCTAGGGTTTTCCGCCACCTAGGGTTACCTCCCCCTAGGACCTAAGGTTGCCCCCCTTAGGGTTTTCCACCACCTACGGTTACCACCCCCTAGGACCTAAGATTACCGCCCCTTAGGGTTTTTCACCACCTAGGGTAACCTCCTCCTAGGACCTAAGGTTACCGCCCCTTAGAATTTTCTCCTTGCCTAACCGCAGCTAGAACTTTTCTTCACCTAGGGTTACCACCCCCTAGGGTTTTCCACCTGCCTAACCGCAGCTAGGACTTTTGCTTAAGAAACCTTAGGACTTTCCTACAATCTCATTCAAATACATTAGATCACAAAACAACTTAACTTGAACTCTTTGACATAATCAAAACATAGGTTCAATCGTCGAATGCTTCCTGCACCAACAGCACACGCATGTATCATAGGATACATTTAGAGTATATTCCTTACTTTGAATTTACATTCCATGGTTTTAGAATCTGATTTGGCTCCAATTTCACATAATGTTAATTAAAAAGCACAAAGAGCAGATCTTCGAAAATAAAATAAAAAAAATACAATGATGCACGATATGCTCATGTGATGTGACAAAATGCACGTAAAATAATACTAAAAACCATGCATGATACACGCATCAACAAGGCAGTTGAGAATGTAGTTTTGGCATAGGAACTTAGAGTGGTTTCATGCTTCCACTTCACTGATGATCTGGACATCAGTTGCATCCTCAGCCAGCTTGAGAGATTCCTCTATCAAGAACTAAGTTAGGTTTAGTGTAGTCAAGTAGAAGAACATCTTCTGCTGCCACCACTTGAAGTTCAACCCGGTGAACTTCTCTATTATGGTTGATTGAAACATTTCTAATCGAGGTGAAGGAAGCCTTTACATATTGAGCCTATTGCATCTCAACTGTTTTCATGACTATCTCAATATAACAGAATCTATTTTAAGAATGTTGGACAATTTTATCGAAGATATAGGGGATGTTCTGAATTAAAAATTATAACAAATTTAACTTCAGACTTATTGTAAAATACCGGAAAAATAGGTGAATATTAATAAGGGAATTTTCCGGAATTTTTGGAGATTTTTCGGGAATATTTCGGAGCTCGTACGGACGAGTTAACGGGGATAAAAATGGGGCCCGGAAAAGCCTGTTTAGGTTACCCCGTTTAAATGAGGAAAAGTTGATTTTTCCTTTTCCTTTTTAAATTCTTTTTCTCTTTTTCTTATTTCTCATTCTGTTTTCTTTCTCGCCGAAACATCCCCGCGCGCCTCTCCTCTCCCTCACTCCCGAACCCGACGCCAAAAGGAGCCCTAACCGCCGGCTACTCGGCGGTTCTCTCCTCTTCTTCCTCATCCCCTGCCCCTCACGACGACAGCATTCTCAGCCCTAGCACCGCCGCCCGACCGCCTGCCCTAGCCACCCGACGCCGACCACAGAAGCCGACGCCGACCCCAATCGCCGGTGCCCTAGCCTCTGCCCCGACTCCAGTGACGCTGATTCTTCTCTCCTCTGTCCAGCCGAAGCCTCGTCTGCCGTAGCCCTTGCTGTGGAGTTTCCAGCGCCGCCGCTGCAACTCACAGAGCCTCCCTTCCTCTTCTCGCGGACACCTGGAGCCGCCGAAAATCGAGCATCCGAACCCTAGGTTGGGTCCCTGAGCGCTGGCCGGAATTTCTCTTCTGGTGTCTCTGTTTGACAGTGCCGAAGACAAGGAGTTGTGCCCTAGTTTTGCTTTTCACAGTGGTTCTGTCTTCATTGTGATCTGCCCTAGCAGAATTGGGAAGGTAAGGGCCATACCTAGCTGTGGAATTAGGTTTGTGGCTAGATCTCAGTTCATGTTTTTCTTTGCTTCTAATCTAGGTCACGGATTGGTGAGGTTTGGTGTATTGTGGGGTGTTTTTGATTTTTGGCAGCAACCCCATCCCGCAGCGGTAAGGTAAGTATTTGGTTTATGGATTTAGTTGACACATTTTTGATACATGTTCTAGGTACGACTTGATACATAATTAATTTGGTTATAGGGTGATTTAGGTTTATAAGTTGTATAACTGTGTGATTGGGGTTCATGAAACTAACCCTAACTAGTCAGTGGATTAGAAATTAGTTTAGCTATTTGTTTATAATTAAATTAGCTAAACTGTGCGATTTAACACAGGACTTTGACGCGAGACGAGTATCTCGGAGTCAGATCGGACCTTTCTATTTTCGGAGGCGGGTACTTTGACTTATGTCTTTTGATATGCATAATAAAGTGTTTAACATATAGCAATGATTGTGTTATCCTTTTGATTCGGTTGGTCACTACATGATCTGTTACATGTTGTTTGTTTATTTATTATGCACTGCATGTTATTATTGACCTGACCATACATGCTTTCGGTAGTGACCCAACCATATGATACATCATGTTCAGGACCTAGGGTTTATATGATACCCTATCTGTTTGTGTACCTTCCATCTGATACATTGACTTGTGGTACACCTTTTATTTATGTATGGATCTTGCTATGCTATTCATGAGATTGCCATGCTTAGTATCATGCATCATGTTTGCATGCTGTGCGATTGTTGGCTCCACTATGGTTGAGCCCATCGCCATGTACTGCACACACCACCACCACCCATGGATTAGTGGTATATCGGGCAGGTGTGGTGCTGCTGTTTGGCTCCGTTGGTCCGAGGACTCGGCGTGGTAGCCGGCAGACCTGTTTGGCTCCGTTGGCATTTAGTGTAGCAGCGTGGTAGCCGCAGATGGTGGACTCTGTTTGGCTCCGTTGGTCGGACTCATGGGTAGTGTGACGCATCCTCCCGTCATTGTGTACCGGGAGATGAGAGCATTGAGCTCCCCCATTTATGATTTGGGGACAGAGGACAGGAGTACTCCCGACAGCATTTCCGTCCACTCAGTCACTGTCAGGAGCAGTGATGTCAGAGTGCACGATCACCATATGCATTTACTGCATTTTATTGTTGTGATTGCTGCACTTATATGCTGCATTTGTATGGATGCATTTGATTGACATGCATACAGGATTATGATTTCTTCGGTCTAACGACCTGTTACCTTTGTACCTTGATCCCGGTTAGTACAGTTATCTCCTGATTTCGTTTCAGTTGCATTTATTCCTTCTCGTATTCAGGAGATTGTACGCATGATTAGTGTTGTCTGTTATTTATTTTATTATGCATATCAGTTGTACCTGCTGAGTGTTCATATTTTCAGGTTGAGGCTGTCCGGAGCAGTTCCAGTCGCTGGCCCCCATCTGCACGTAGAGCTAGTTCTCTACTAGTTCGTTATTTGTTTTATTTTGTTTTTTTTCTATATCAGACTTTGTTTTAGTATTGTCTTTGGATTTTTACTATGGATATTGTATGGAGTGATACCTTGTGATGGATTTTTGATATGATATTGGATTTCATTCTACTACGTGCCTGCCTGGACGGCAGAAGAGGTGAGTTCGTTGGATTTGAGCTTTACGAGTGTAGTGGAGTAGGGTGGATTTCGAGTCAGAGTCCTATTGTTATTGATTACTATTATTAACTGTGTGGTTGTGACAGCCAGAGGCTGAATATCTTTATAAACTGCGTGGTGTTTGTTTTTATTTTTGTTATCATTCCAGCCGCCTGTGGCTGATGTATATGTGATATGTAGAAAGTTTCATATTGTCCGCCGTACAGGGGAGATGCTGCCAAAATTTCTTCGGACAGAGACTCCTCTGGGGCGTGACACTTATCTCTTAGATTATCTAAGTTGATAATCTCAAGTTGCCGACAGGAAGAAGCTATCAAGTTATCTGAGTTCGGACTACTGGCTGACTACCGAGTGCTTCCTAAATGGAAGTTGAGTCTGAGTCAGGATGTCACTCGACTGCCGAAGCCGAGTGAATCGAGAGGCAAGTCAGGATGTTGAATCGCCTGAGCGGGTTGCCTAGTTGGGGCGTCGAGTGCCCGACTGTCGAATGTTGAGTACCGAAGTGGTCGAGTTTGAATAGGTCGTCAAGTGATTGGGAATGAAGTCATAGTACTCAGGAGGACATCTGGCTGGTCGAGAATCGATGTAAAGTACTCGGGAAGTAATTCTGAGTCTGAGTAGGTTTCCAAGTGCTCAAAAATAGAGAAGTCGAGATCTGCGTTCAATAAATTTCCTTAAAATATATTTGTCCCCCTCCAATGGTGCTTCGAGGATATGTGGGTCATCTATTTTCCAAGATAGAATGGAGAAACTACGATCGTAACATAAATTGTTCATAGTGAACTAAGAAACATCTGATTGCTATCATGGGAAGACTGCAATCAAAATGAATCTACAGAGGAAAATCAGGGGAATAAAATTGGAAGAATCTCTTTGTTATTGCTTTTGCTCTTATCTACTACTCATGATCATAACCTCCTCCTTATATAGGAGTTCAAACCTTTACTATAGTAAATAGTCGAATAAAGTTTATTCATTGTCTTTACTCACCAGCCTTGAAACGACAGTCGCTGGTTGACCATTTCAATCAACAATTATGAATTTTGCATTAATCACACATCAATGCATCTGTTTAAGTAGCAAGCAAAAGAATTATTTGGTGGGAAACATTGATTGATTCGATTGGGAAAATTTTATCCTAACCAGTCCGACATTGGGCATGCGTAGGTTATACTCACACATAAGTCACCTTTGGTTCAGTGCAATCTAAGCCCTGGATTTACATCCCCCTACATAGGCAGCCATGAGAGAGAGTCTCTCCCGTGCATATGTTCAACTTCAATGCTTGTTACACACTATAAATCAATCATAATACCATGAAACTCTCAATGTGAAACTAAAGTATCATTTACAATGGAGTTTTCTTCTTTCTTTCCATCTCTTTTCAATTCACATTTTCAACGTCCTAAACTATGTGAACCAAAATATAACTTAAACAAATCCAAATTATCTAATTTGGTGCAATCCTAACTTATTTTGAGATTGAATATGATTCGATTACAAATAAGATTTATTCATTTCATAATATTTTAATTATTTTTTAAAAGATACAACAACAATACCATTCAAACACAAATATCATCTATGGGTAGTAGATTAATCCCTACTAGATGGGGTACTAGAGGCATTGAAAAAATTGATGAGAAATTTCTCATAGATTGGCAAGGAAGTATGAATGAGCTTTAATAATGTCTAATGCTTAGTTGTTTGGAAGAAGGTCGTCGTGATAAATCTATGGATGAGATAGATAGTTTTTTACTCTCTTGTTCTAGTTTCTTGTAAACCACACTTGCTAAGAAGGTGTTACATATCAAAGACATTATTTTAGTCATAACTCCAAAGGACTTATGATCATTTCAAAAAGCTAGGCTCAGGAAACCATGGGTAAAGACAATGTGGCAGAAATATCTTCAATCGAGCTATGCTTTCACTTTAAGGCTATTAGCGCACGGGAGACTTCCTGCACAATCTGGATAAGATTACCTAGAGGATAGACAATGTGCTTTCTATCGACAAGAGGAGGAGATACTGGATCATGTGTTCTTCGGATGTGATCCAATCAGCCAACTTTGGGGTAAGGTCAGAGCATGGCTACATATGTGACCTAATATGGCCACATATCAGTGCATGTTGTGGATATCCAGACTTCAGTACTGGGGGACCTCCTCCATGACTAGGGCACGACACCTTACCATGTCATCATTACTACATCATGTTTGGAAGGCAAGAATTGTAGCATGTTTGAGTGGATACAATTCAATGTGGAGTTAGTCTTCAAGAAGATACAGATTCATGTCTACAGGATGCTTGATGTATACTCGGATCAAGTACTTCAGTAAGGATGAATTTTAAGGGCATGCATTTTTTTATATATATAATGTCCTATTACACACTCATTATATCATAGATCCCTTTAGGAGCATTCTGATACTCACATAGGTTAGTTAGGATTATGAGGGCATGCATTTTAGTAGTGTCACGAGTGGGAATAAGAGTGTACATTTTGGTAGTGGTAGTAAACACAGACAGAGAACATGTATTTTTGAGTTGATAGAGAATATGCATTTTTGAGTTGATAGAGAACATGCATATAAATAAGCTTCTGGTTGACCCCTAGACTATTTTGGGAGCTTGCATCCTACATACATATGAAATTTTGTCATGTTTGAGTAATCTACTATGCTTTGGTCACCTACTCAACTGGATCATGTGAATAGGCATGAGTAGTTGCCCTAGGTTGTAGTAATTGATTTCACATCGGGTATTTTAGTACTTCACATAGGGGTCTGGAGAAATAGCATCTAGTTGTTATTATACACGGTATAGAATTGTGGACAATACTCTACGTTGGCACCTCATCAACCTCAAGTAATTGCCCACGATAGAAAATAATAATGATAAAATAATATAAAAAATCATCATCATCCTTTGCTTGGTACATGAGACAGAGGCTTTAAAGGGATGGAGTTATGTATGGAAGGATTCATATAGAGGAGCGGGCGGCCAACTTGATATGAGGCACTCTACTGTGGCAAAAGGTGAAATCCTCGCCCTCAGGGCCCCCGCCGCACCCTGCCCAGGGTCATCACGAGGGAGGTAAATCACGGTAGCTCGGTGGCAAGTACGCAGTGGGCCGAGACTTTTTTGCACAGGGATAGGAGATATGCTTTGCTAAGGTGGACTACGATATAGCCAATGAGATATACCTCTTCAACCACATGCAAACTCATATTCTTTAAATACATATAGACCGCTTCAGCTGCAGAGGAGATGAAGACTATGACGCTAACACTGAAGGCTATAGTGGATATACATATGGCATCTGGAGAAGAGAGCTATTTTAAATGGAGTATTTTTTAGGGAGCATCTTGTCATCTTGGATGGAACTTCATCAACTTTGGATGGAGCATCTTTTGGAGATGTCCATCTACTATGTATCTTTTCAGTGGGTGAGGAGAGAGAGCATACATCTTGTTGGAGAGTGAGTACATTTTGAGATGTGGGAGGAGAGAGAGCATATGCAATTTGGATGAGTATGTATACTTTTGGTGAATAGATCCACCTAGAAGAGATGTGGGAGAAGAGAGAGCATATGCAATTTTAGTGAGTATGTATATTTTTGGTGAATAGATTCACCTGGAAAATTTATGTAGTCAGCAATAAATAACTCGTAGTAAAAACGTCTTAAATCCATTTATAGCTAAGGTTTTGTCAAAAAGTCTAAAAAAGGTGAATATATCCATCAGAAAGATCTATCTAGCTGACAGCAAACGACTTGTAGTAAAAACATATCAAATCTGTTATAGCTGATCACTTGCTAAAAGTGAATAGGGGATGGTGACACATGTGCAATTTGGATATGGAGACTTTGGGAGATGTCATATACTGATGGAGGTCCCTAGACCGTGGATTCACACATCTTTCAACTTGCTCTACACTGGAGGATAGAGGAAGGCGACCCCTAGAGGATGGAGGATAGTCATAGAGGATGTCGGCTACATACAGCATAGAGGCGCCTATAAGAGGTGATGGTTTGACATTGATGACAGAATTCGATCAATGTCTAATCTCCCATTTCATATGGAAGATGGGTAATGACCATAGCATTTTTAATGGTTGATACAGAGACAGTGATGGTACTCATGTGAGTATATGTATATCATACCTCAAATACCTTCTCAAATCTAACATTTTATCAAATATGATATGAGCAGGAATTCTTAGTTACTATATGGTTGTGCATTTTCTTGATAATATATATAGATTTTAAATATTGTGAAAATTCCATCAATATGATCCAAGGTCTTATCCTTAAGTTTTACCCTCAACTATGGATATTCATTTCATTGTTTCTGGTAAAGAGATGATTTAAAGATTTATATGATCCAAGGTCTTATCCTTAAGTTTTACCCTCAACTGTGGATATTCATTTTATTGTTTCTCGTAAAGAGATGAATTAAAGATTTATTTGAGGAGAAATGCATTCAGCATGTCCTAGGCCAACTCTTGGAAGCACTTATCAAGTTATCAAGTTAGTTGTTACTTGGAAGTATTATTTTTTTAATTTTTAATTGGTATTAAGTTCTTAATTTTTCAAGTTAATTAATCCCATGAATGACCGGTTCAATCTTATAAAAATTTTCTACTGACCATCAGGATAAATCATAAAATACTCATAGAAATTCATCCAAACGGCGAATGTTCTTAAATCCAATTTTCACTGAAAAAAATCCTCTACACTACATTACAATTAAAATTCAAACCTTAATTCTTTTAATTATTTGTTAAAAGACCTCACCATTATCAGTAGGGCTTGGAAGCATTGTTTTTTGCTTCCTCACGTATTTGCTTCTGACTCATAAATTGTCACACATATTTGGGACTAATATTTGAATTTAGTTATATTTTGTACGTAAACTTTTAGTTAATCAATCTTAAATTTGTAGGTGTTTCGGCAATTTATCAAAAAACATACTACAGTTAATGTATTTATCAAAAAGTGCATTATGATTTTGTATTTATCAAAAGGCACAGGTAAGTGATGTATATTACCGAATATAACCCTACCGCCAACCAACACCTCTGATCAGTCATCAATTCCCAGACATCCGAACCACATTTTTAAAAAACTTAGATATTAAAAAAAACGATCATTAGGGTACCTCCCTCCTTCGTGACATGCGAGTGCAGCTCGGTCTTGTGAAACCCTAGTTTAGTGTTCGTGAGCCATCAGTTCGAGTTTTTCTCAAGCACCATCTAGCTAGCATTTCAGTTTAATTAAAAACCAAGAGTGTTCGTGAGCCATCAGTGAAGGATTCTAGGGTTTACATTACATTAATCAGCTAGTATCATAATGGCGCAAAGACGTCGATCGGGTGAATCATCATCCTCGCCACATCAATTAGCTGTAAAGGTTATCATTTTACAAACTCTGTGATATTGAGAAGCTGAACTAGTATGATTTAAATTTTTTTTATTTTTATAAAGTATAGGGTTCAGTTGATGTTGGACAGAAACTGCATTGGAACAGTGTCCTCGGTCACTTTAAAAGTTTTTTTCAACCATCCACGAAGAAAGGAACGCATGGAGGCGGTGTTATTTTACATGACCGACACATAGTGCTGATCAAACAGTCACCATTTCGTATTTTTTTGGACATAGAAGATATGCAGCACATCCGTGGGATTTTGGTAAATATATTTGAAAATTGGGATTCAAGTAGTCAAACCTTTAGATTCTCAGGTACAATTTATAAATTTGTATTTTAATTACAAAGTAGTTGTATGGTAAAATTTAAGCTTTTGCTAAACGTGGGGCTGATACGATGCCTATCAGGCCCAACGTGGGCCTGATACGATGGAGTATCAGTTCTTGATATGACATTATATCATGTCCACGGTGTTCCTAATACTTTTGTATGTGTTGGTAGAATTCTAATAATAATTTAACTTGGTCAGGTGTTCCGGTTTGCTTCACAAGAGGAGACGTTTCATTGCTGCTCGGTATTGCAGACCGAGGAGCTTCAATTCCGATTGATTCAGCTAAAGCATCCAGTGACCTTTTTCTAACTTACTTCTCAAACAAAAAAGAAGCTACTAGATCAAGAATTGAGGAGTTGCTTAAATTTTATGGCAATCGCGTTGAAGTCGAAGATGATGTTTTATTATTTTGCAAATTCTATATTTTGTATATATTTGTTTGTGTCTTATTTTCTTCTAGTACATATAAGGTCCCGTTAAGTCTTATAGATATAGTAGATGATTTTGAGAATCTTGATAGATTCAACTGGGTTGAATCAATCCATGAATTTATGGCTCCACAATTACCTAAGATTAGGGACATATTTTCATCAACTGAGACAAAACATGCTAACACCAACCTCCCTTACCTAAAGGGATTTGCTGGTCTTTTGGCAGTAAGTGTTTAATTTGTGTGAAAATTTTTAATATTTTGCGAACAATTATAAAATAGTTAACCCTTGTCATGGTGAATCAGGCATGGTTTTTGGAGCATGTTCCAATCCAAAAACCATACAAAATAAAAGGAGCCAGAATAAATAAGTGGAGGAATATTCCTTCACATATTAGTAAGGTGAGAGAAATGATTAACCAAGTTTCATCTGAAGAGGTAAATTTAGAATACTTTGACTATAGTTTGGTAAAAAAGTATGGTTTTAACATGTGGTTTAATATTCTTACAGGTTGTGATTAACCTAATCCCTAACCAAGATGAAAGATCATTGGTTGAGAACCTTGCTGGCGTTGAGGACAGTCCACATGCAATGGAGGCATCACAAATTGAAGTGAGTGTAGGAGGAAGGCAGATTAATAAGGATTGTTGTAATTGCATTATTCAAGCAAACATAAATAAAGAGCTAACAATGGAGAACATGCAATTGAAGGAGAGGGTGAAAGAGTTACTTAAAATAGTTGAAAAAAAAGGCATGGAATCTCAATATAGCGAGCCTGTAGACGATCCTCAAATTGAACCTGTAGGTGTTACAACAAGAAGTAGGAGAGGACGTGACAGAAGTCGCTATGATTACAGGGATACTCCAATTGATAGTCCATTGTGGCTCAAAACTTTACCTAAGAGGCAGTGTAGAAATATACATATAAGTGAGCCTGCGGAAAAAGTTACAAGTATAGGAGAAGGAAAAAAATTTGTCAAAGAATATGTTGTTATGGGCAAGGGGAAAGGAAAAATAGGTTTGGATGAAATGGAAGAAGAAATTAATATTGTACAAATGATGGAAGATAAATCTGATGAAGAGGCAGACAAGGATGTAGAAATGTTTGCCAAATATGACAAAATGAGGAAACAAGCAATTGTTGTAAGACGATATATGCAAATTTCTTTACAATTTGTTAGATATAATGGATTATCTAATTGCCTTTTTTGTTTGTATGCATAGTATGTGAAGAAGCAATTTAAGTCTTCCAAGAAAAAAAAACAAGACGAAGAGGTGGCGTACTTGTTAAAAGCCTTGGAGGAAATAAAGTACGTAAATTAAATAGTTGAATAGTAAAGTATAATATATGCATATCTGATTACATATTTGGGCTAAGGTTATCAAAAAGAAATTTGTAAAAATAATCTGTGATTTGTTTACTTTGTAGGTTTACAAATGATATAGTTTGGGAGGAACCACCCTTTTGTTTAAATTTGTATTCCCTTTTATCTGGTGTGAATGGAGAAATGTTGACAAGAGGGGATGTAATCGACACGTATTGTAAAATTTTATTTAGGGGGCATTCCCGTCTGGAAGCACATACAACAAGTCAATATATTGTTCAACATTCTTCACAGTAAGGAATTGATTTGATTATAGTTAAAAATAGAATTCTTTTTATTAGTTGGTTATGTATGTATGACTTTGCATATTTGTAGTCATTAATGAAATCGTCAAGTAAGTTTGCCTTCCAACACATGATAAAGACGGATAGACGAGATGAAGAGGTAAGGTATATATTTATACCTTTGTGCAGTGATAATGCACACTTCCACTTGCTGGTGGTGGACACCAAATCAATGACGTTCAATCAGTACAATTCTCTTGCAAGTGGAAGTAAATACAAATATGAATTTGAAGCAGCGGTGAGCATCTAATAATAATGATATTGTTTGTATTTTAATATAAATGCTAGTTGATGGAAAATGAAAATTTCCTCTTCAATCTTCAGGTATCAGATTTTAAATTATATAGTCATGAGCACGTTGCTGCTATTCATCCAAACTTGGAAAGGCATTATCCGTTTGATAGATGAGTCTCTCGCACAATTGAATGTCCACAACAACAAGCAAGGTAAATCGAGCACAAGGTGTGAATATAAATAATTGATAAAAAATTATTGACAATTAAAATGCTATTGTTCTTTACAGCGTTGACTGTGGCTTCTTTGTGATGCAATACATTCGATGTCTCCTATATGATATGAAGATGGACTTCAAACAAGGAGACATGAAAAAGATTAGAATTGATGTAATGGTAGCAATTTTGAGGGATAAATATTTTCAAACATTGGATTAAATATCCAGTCTTGTAAGGCAAAAACTTGTATAGAATGTAAATGCAATTATTACGTAGTGTAGGACTTTTAATATCTTTGTATGTAGTCTTTGTTGTATAATACGGTGGTATGTAGTGTATGAGAAGATTAGAAACTGTCACTGGAATATTAATAATATTGCATAGTGATTAGTCAGAAATATAAATCATAAAATACAAAATGCAATGTTGGTGCTTATCAGTGGAAAGAGACAATGTATATAAGTTGTAATGCGCACCATTTCTATCTTCTCAAAACTGAAATCATGGTAACGGTTGGGCTTGTTTAAAAAATCAAATAGGCTCGGACCAACAGTCGGTTTCCAAAGCGCGTCACTAGGTTCCGTGCCAACTGCCACAGAGCAATACCTTATTAGAAATGGGGTATAAATACGTTTTGACACCAAATATACCATCTTCCCAGTTAGAACTTCACAGGGAACATGATTTCAGGTAGAACCAAGTAGGGGAGGGCCATCAGTGGGTTTTGGTGAAAACCCACTGATAGACCTAGACACATCGGATTGGACCCATTTCAGCTCTAGTGGTATTCTGGAGTTGCAAGGACTCAGAATCTGGTGGCAAATAAATGTTTAAATATTTATAGGTGCTGGAAAAAATTTAAAATACAATCAGCCTCCGTTGGGCCTGATATGCTTGGATATCAGGCTCAAAGTGGCCTTGACACTTATAAATGGCAACTGGCACGGAGTCATACTTCGTAATCCATGGTGTATAAATTATGTTTGACACCATAAATACCATCTCCCCACCAAGACCTTCACAGGGGACTTGATTTCATGAAAATTCAAGTAGGGGAGGGCCATCAGTGGGTTTTGGTCAAAACCCACTGATGGACCTAGACACATCGGATTGGACCCATTTCAGCGCTAGTGGTATTCTGGAGTTGCAAGGACTCAGAATTTGGTGGCAAATTATTATTTAAATATTTATAGGTGCTGGGAAAAATTTAAAATACAATCAGCCTCCATTGGGCCTGATATGCTTGGATATCAGGCCCAACGTGGGCCTGATATCCAAGCATATCAGGCCCAAAGTCGCCTTGTCACTTATAAATGGCAACTGGCACGGAGCCATACTTCGTAATCCATGGTGTATAAATTATTTTTGACACCATAAATACCATCTTCCCACCATGACCTTCACAGGGACTTGATTTCATGAAAATCCAAGTAGGGGAGGGCCATCAGTGGGTTTTGGTCAAAACTCACTGATGGACCTAGACACATCGGATTGGACCCATTTCAGCTCTAGTGGTATTCTGGAGTTGCAAGGACTCAGAATCTGGTGGCAAATAAATGTTTAAATATTTATAGGTGCTGGGAAAAATTTAAAATACAATCAGCCTCCGTTGGGCCTGATATGCTTGGATATCAGGCCCAACGTGGGCCTGATATCCAAGCATATCAGGCCCAACGTGGGCCTGATATGAATATCATTTAATAAAGCAGTATTCTATCTCCCCCTAATATAAACTCCAAGCATTCTTACAGGGGCCTGATCAAAATAATAAAATAACATCAATTTTAATAGTCACCTTCCATAGGGTAGAAAAGAAAAGGTGTGCACTGTTCCGTGCCAACTGACACGGAGCCATACTTCGTAATCCATGGTGTATAAAATATGTTTGACACCGTAATTATCATCTCTCCCCCATGACCTTAACAGGGGACTTGATTTCATGAAAATCCAAGTAGGGGAGGGCCATCAGTGGGTTTTGGTCAAAACCCACTGATGGACCTAGACACATCGGATTGGACCCATTTCAGCGCTAATGGTATTCTGGAGTTGCAAGGACTCAGAATCTGGTGGCAAATAAATGTTTAAATATTTATAGGTGCTGGGAAAAATTTAAAATACAATCAGCCTCCGTTGGGCCTGATATCCAAGCATATCAGGCCCAAAGTGGCCTTGACACTTATAAATGGCAACTGGCACGGAGCCATACTTCGTAATCCATGGTATATAAATTATGTTTGACACCATAAATATCATCTCCCCACCAAGACCTTCACAGGGGACTTGATTTCATGAAAATCCAAGTAGGGGAGGGCCATCAGTGGGTTGTGGTCAAAACCCACTGATGGACCTAGACACATCGGATTGGACCCATTTCAGCGCTAGTGGTATTCTGGAGTTGCAAGGACTCAGAATTTAGTGGCAAATCATTATTTAAATATTTATAGGTGCTGGGAAAAATTTAAAATACAATCAGCCTCCGTTGGGCCTGATATGCTTGGATATCAGGCCCAAAGTGGCCTTGGTATGGTATCCTTTCTTATAAATTTAATTTACAATAATTTTATTCACTATAAATTTTAGTTACACAAACAGTAAATCATTACTACAATAAATTATTATAATTGTTCACTATTTCTATAGTTTAAAATTTTTGTCAGACATGATTTTGTGTCCAAGTCTAAATCTATAAGCTCTCATATCAACTTGTACAAAGTCTGTAGATCTCCGGAACATCAAACTCTCTGCATAGCGCATTATAAAAAAAGCACAATCCAACCTACAAAACAAATGCACAATCCATCATAGAAAAGGCAAATAGAATTATTATGGAACATACACTAATACTTACGATTTGCTTTGTGTGGGGCAAATAACTTGCATCGTTTTATACTCTCTCCCGGAGAATGGTTCTAAACCTTTATGTCATATGTGATAGTATGACCAGTTCAGCTCCTTAAAAAACAACACCTACAAATATCAAACCATAGTAATTAATACATAAACAATGATTATTGGATATAAGAAATTTGTTACTTACAGTTTGATTAAAAACAGAAGTGTAATTTTCTGTGGTGCCAAGAGAGTTATAATGAATTATTTGTCGTTCCTCCAGGTCCATGACCATTAGATGCCAATGATCATCTTGGTTATGTAGAGGACAAAAAATATATCTAATGTCCTTGTCGTCATCTATTTTTGCAGTTTGTTTCAATGCATCCACGTGCATCATTCCGAACAAGTCGTATACAAATAATAGAGCTATTATGGTGACTGCATCCAATATATAATTTAAACAATTTACAATGAGATAAGGGACATACTGGGAATCCAACCCCACAAAATATGGATGGGTGGTATGGTGAGTTAGAGTGTTTGGCTTCATTAGCAAGAATATTCCAATAAACATTTATGCAATCCCCATTGGTATATTGTGTCCAATCAAATATTGTCATAAAAGATTGCATATCTAAGGAGAAATTATCATTTGCCCATATTGGTTGCACCGTCACCCTACACACAAGTATACAGTCAATGGTATTTAATAAATTGAAAATAAAAAAATTATCATTAAACTCCAATAATAATCCTTTGTTGACATGTGGGTTAAGAATTTAGGTTGGCAACTACGTTACCTTAACTGACTGAGCTTCAACAATGCATCGGCTATCACATCATCTTTGCTCTTTTTAAAAAATATTTTTGCTTGCTGAGATAATTAAAATAATACTATGTCATTAAGGATTCTAAAATAACAACTTACCTACTCTCGACCGTACCTTCAATATTTTGGTTTTGACCTTGTTAATTTCATGACATTGTGTTTCTATCTGTGATGAACTTGTATTTTCTATCTTTGATGGTGCAGGAGCATCTGGTTCGACACTAAGAACAACCTGTTTGCCTTTTTTTTGGTGCATTGGGATATCAACCTTCTCTGGGTTCTCTTTCTTTTGGGGCCTACCCGAAAATTAGTTGGAATTATAGGCAGATTAGGGTCTATGCCTTCTGATGCTGGGTCTATGCCTTCTGATGCTCTTGGCTCCCCTGATATGCTCTATATGACTTGTTGGAGCTCTTTAATCTTATTTTCAGCATCGGCTATGATTTTGTCTTTTACAGTTAAAATTCTGTTATCCACGTCAGAATTTATAGTGTCAGCCTTGTTGCCACTCGTATCCCGTTCTTTACGCAGTTCACTTATTTGTTGATCATTTTCTTTAAGCATAGCTTCCATATCAGCAATCACAATATCCTTTGCTGCTACTAGACTATCCTTTTCTTCTATCACCGTTGCCAAGTTTTTATTAGCTTCCTCCAAACTTTAAGAAGCTTTATATAATTCTTGCTTTAAACTCTCAATTTTGTTATCCTTTTCCTTGCACAAACTACAATCTACGGTATCGTCACACTGGAGTTGGCCTTCTTCGGCTTGATGTAAAGATCCTTGGCCAACCAACTCAAGATACTCAGATGGCTGAGGCTGGTTTGGTAGTAAATTAAACTCTGATTCTGTCGGAATTAAATCTACTAAAATTTTATCTGCAGTTACACGGTCTATCATTTTTTTTACTGTGTCAACATGATAGTTAGGCCACCTCCATCGTAGTATTCTTGGCAATTTTTCTGGATGGTCTGGATCAATAATGCTGATGTGCTCACACACCCATACCTACAATATGATTATAAAAGTAATTCATAATCTTTACACATATCTTGCTATATATGTAATCGGACTTACAGCTAAAATATTTGGAAATCCCTTTAGCAAGGGGGCCTTGGGCGTTGCATCAGCAACCTGTGGTTTTGGTCTTAATGTAAGCTCCAATCCAATGGAGTCTAATTGTTGAGCCATGAAACTGTATACTGCATTGCACCAGTTAAACCTAGCTAAGTTCTCAAAATCATCTACACAGTCAATTAGGGAGAGCACAGGTATTCTGAGAACACTACTACTCCCACAAAACAGAACTGTTGTAAAAAAAATACAGGATAAAAAGCTGACAGTACAGCTTGTCGTTTGATCTAGACTTCCTAATCAGTTTCTCTAAATGTTTGGAAGAACAATCCGATTCTCAGAAAAACTCCATGTACAGTGCGCTTGAAGCCTCATTTAAATCGAGACGAACTATATCTCCATTGTCGGGTAGGCCAAGAATCAGTCCCACATCTACCTTTGTAAAATTGAGCTTCTTCCCATGGAAGATAAAGTTTTTTTCCTCATGATCCCAGTTATCAAACATATTTTGTACCTGAGCTCTTACAAAAGAACTATCAGGGAGGTCGAGGATCCAGGAAAAAGGTGTGCCTCGAATCATCTGTTCTTGTTCTGCAGTCGGGTTAACAGAAGAGATAAACTTTCTGAAGTGGCAAATGGTACTTTTCCAGTTCATTCTTTTAGTTCTTCCTCTGTTGACGTAACTTTGATAATTTGGTCGATCAGCACACAGACTTGTGGAGACTTCTTTTGTTGCCATTGCGAACCTACGTACTGTATAACCACACACAGAAAAACAACTCTTAGTTCCCGTAATAACGACTACGCTCTTATTCTAACACACCCACACAAACCCTAGGTTAACCGGTTATAGAAAGCTTAACTAAATGAGCAACCGACCTCCGTACGGAAATGATTCTTGAACGCCGGTGAAGGAAGAGTGGGTTTTGGCCCGGAGCTGCGTTGAATGGCTTTGAGAAGAAGATGAAGACCGAAGCAGGAGAGTGTGCGCTTTTGCAGATTGAAACTTGAGCCTGATATCTCATTAATTTATTTTATTTAATCGCATCGATTTATGTGTAAGATTATTTATTATTATTTTGAAATATTACTTTTTATATTAAAAGCCCCACGTTGGGCCTAATATCCAAGCATATCAGGCCCAACGGAGGCTGATTGCATTTTAAATTTTTCCCAGCACCTATAAAAATTTAAATAATGATTTGCCATCAGATTCTGAGTCCTTGCAACTCCAGAATACCACTAGCGCTGAAATGGGTCCAATCCGATGTGTCTAGGTCCATCAGTGGGTTTTGACCAAAACCCACTGATGGCCCTCCCCTACTTGGATTTTCATGAAATCAAGTCCCCTGTTAAGGTCATGGGGGAGAGATGATAATTACGGTGTCAAACATATTTTATACACCATGGATTACGAAGTATGGCTCCGTGCCAGTTGGCACGGAACAGTGCACACCTTTTCTTTTCTACCCTATGGAAGGTGACTATTAAAATTGATGTTATTTTATTATTTTGATCAGGCCCCTGTAAGAATGCTTGGAGTTTATATTAGGGGGAGATAGAATACTGCTTTATTAAATGATATTCATATCAGGCCCAACGGATGCTGATTGTATTTTAAATTTTTCCCAACACCTATAAATATTTAAATAATGATTTGCCACCAGATTCTGAGTCCTTGCAACTCCAGAATACCACTAGCACTGAAATAGGTCTAATCCGATGTGTCTAGGTCCATCAGTGGGTTTTGACCAAAACTCACTGATGGCCCTCCCCTACTTGGATTTTCATGAAATCAAGTCCCCTGTGAAGGTCTTGGTGGGGAGATGGTATTTATGGTGTCAAACATAATTTATACACCATGGATTACGAAGTATGGCTTCGTGCCAGTTGCCATTTATAAGTGTCAAGGCCACTATGGGCCTGATATGCTTGGATATCAGGCCCACGTTGGGCCTGATATCCAAGCATATCAGGCCCAACGGAGGCTGATTGTATTTTAAATTTTTTCCAGCACCTATAAATATTTAAACATTTATTTGCCACCAGATTCTGAGTCCTTGCAACTCCAGAATACCACTAGCGCTGAAATGGGTCCAATCCGATGTGTCTAGGTCCATCAGTGGGTTTTGACCAAAACCCACTGATGGCCCTCCCCTACTTGGATTTTCATGAAATCAAGTCCCCTGTGAAGGTCATGGTGGGGAGATGGTATTTATGGTGTCAAACATAATTTATACACCATGGATTACGAAGTATGGCTCCGTGCTAGTTGCCATTTATAAGTGCCAAGGCCACTTTGGGCCTGATATGCTTGGATATCAGGCCCACGTTGGGCCTGATATCCAAGCATATCAGGCCCAACGGAGGCTGATTGTATTTTAAATTTTTCCCAGCACCTATAAATATTTAAATAATGATTTGCCACCAGATTCTGAGTCCTTGCAACTCCAGAATACCACTAGCGCTGAAATGGGTCCAATCCGATGTGTCTAGGTCCATCAGTGGGTTTTGACCAAAACCCACTGATGGCCCTCCCCTACTTGGATTTTCATGAAATCAAGTCCCCTGTGAAGGTCTTGGTGGGGAGATGGTATTTATGGTGTCAAACATAATTTATACACCATGGATTACGAAGTATGGCTCCATGCCAGTTGCCATTTATAAGTATCAAGGCCACTTTGGGCCTGATATCCAAGCATATCAGGCTCAACGAAGGCTGATTGTATTTTAAATTTTTTCCAGCACCTATAAATATTTAAACATTTATTTGCCACCGGATTCTGAGTCCTTGCAACTCCAGAATACCACTAGAGCTGAAATGGGTCCAATCCGATGTGTCTAGGTCCATCAGTGGGTTTTCACCAAAACCCACTGATAGCCCTCCCCTACTTGGATTTTCATGAAATCAAGTCCCCTGTGAAGGTCTTAGTGGGGAGATGATATTTATGGTGTCAAACATAATTTATACACCATGGATTACGAAGTATGGCTCCGTGCCAGTTGTCATTTATAAGTGCCAAGGCCACTTTGGGCCTGATATGCTTGGATATCAGGCCCACGTTGGGCCTGATATCCAAGCATATCAGGCCCAACGGAGGCTGATTTTATTTTAAATTTTTCCCAGCACCTATAAATATTTAAACATTTATTTGCCACCAGATTCTGAGTCCTTGCAACTCCAGAATACCACTAGCGCTGAAATGGGTCCAATCCGATGTGTCTAGGTCCATCAGTGGGTTTTGACCAAAACCCACTTATGGCCCTCCCCTACTTGGATTTTCATGAAATCAAGTCCCCTGTGAAGGTCATGGTGGGGAGATGGTATTTATGCTGTCAAACATAATTTATAGCTCCGTGCCAGTTGGCACGGAACAGTGCACACCTTTTCTTTTCTACCCTATGGAATGGATTACTACACTCCCTTTGTGCATGTTTTAACACATCTATATTTCACTACATATTAATGTGACTTTGAAATTACGAACCCCTTCCTGTTGAATTGAAATGTATCGCATTTTTATTTGACACAATGGAGATATGGTGTGAAGTATTATTTCTGCCTTGCAGGTGATGGTTTACACTTCTCATACCTACCATAAAACTGTAACACAAACTAAATACTCCATAAACGTATATAACAGAAACATCACTTTTAACAACTGTTTGTCTTACAAACCTATTTATGTACTTCATACAAAACATATGCCTCAACTCCTCCAATTTAAAATTCAGTCAAGATCTAGGGGCTGGCGGCATTCTACAGGTCCTCCGATTATGGCCCAGTTGTTTGCACCTGCTGCATTTGATTTTTACCTTCCCATTATGTTTTGACTCGATCCTTGCCTTCTTTCGCCTACCAGGCTGCACAAGGCTACGGGGACATAGCACTATAATGTTGTTGACACCCCTAGGCCAAAATTCTTTGCTTCGACAGGGGTAAATACGATCCATGTATGTCGTTTTCCAATTATGTGAATGAAAGTAATGCTCACAATATGGGAGTGTATCCATGTTCCGGTGAATTATCACGACATTTGCATGTGAGCAAGGCAATCCTGAAATTTGAAACTCCCCACAGTTACAATATTTTCTCTCCAAATCAACAATGTATGAAGCACCCCATGTCTCTACTTCCATTTCGGATCGAGAGTAGGGGTGGACTTTATATCGTCTAGCTTTCTCTCTCCTTGATTGCATTTCTTTAGTAGCATGAGGTGTCAACGCTACATACCATTTCGACGCTTCCTCCTTACGGTTACAGAACCATTGAGCTACCTTTCTTCTGGTATTATCAATTAACCTGTTTATCGGAAGTTCACGCGTCTCCTTGAACAAAGCATTTAAACTCTCTACACAATTGGTGGTTAGCATTATGTACCTTCTCCCACTAAAGTGTGCATTAGCCCATCTTTTAGGGTCAATGTTCTGAAGCCACTTATGAGCATCTGGATATTTTTCAAGAATGGACTGCATTATGAGATCATATTGTAGTGTTGTGTTTGCTCGAGCAGCTGCCCAAAACAACCCTAAACCTGACCTACTGCCAGTATCTGTTACCATATTGCAAGACATGTGGTGGCAACAAAAAGCATGATGGGCAGTAGGGTATACTTTCCTAACTGCTGCTATAATGCCACGATGTCTATCTGATACTATACTCATTGACTCTAGATCAACATTAAAGAATCTCTTTGTATGATCCAGAAACCACTCCCATGCAGACCCACATTCAACTTCAGCGATTCCAAAGGCTACTGGGAGGACATTGTCATTAGCATCTATTGATGTAGCCATCAACAACACACCCGGATATTTGCCTCTTAGGTGTGTGGCATCAATTCCAATTAATTTACGCAGATAAGACCTAAATACTCTCCTACAAGCTCCAAAACCCCAAAAACATCGTTGGAACTGATTATCCCCATTCCTGTGTAGTGCAACATAGGTTTCATGATCCCTTACTCTTAACTCACGCAGATATAGTGGAAGATCTCTATATGCTTGATCATAATCTCCAACAACTTTCTTCATCGCTTTCTCTCGAGCTATGTAAGCTTTTTTGTAGGATATGGTCACTCCGAACCTGGCTTTTATATCTGCTATAATCATACTTTGCTTGTATTGTTCATTAGCAAGAAATTGCTCTTCAACAAAAGAAGCTACAAAGGATGAACAGCATGCTTGATGATCAGCACTTTCCCTAATGGTGCCACATTGGTGTTCCTTTATATATTTCGTAACAATGAACTCGACATCCCCCCTGGCAACTACTCTCCACTTACACGGTTGATTGAAGCAGACAGCTTTTACTTTATTTTTCCGAGTGTCAACTGGATTATATCTCATATGTTTAACCATGGCATGCTTCACAAGTTGATTCTTGAACTCTTGTCGAGACTGAAATATCTGTCCTACAAAAAATTCATGCTGATCTGTTGCCTCTTCAATTGGCCTTTGGAGCAATCAAGAATTTAGAATATATGGATCATCAGTTATTGGGAACTCCTCCTCTAAGTCACTATACTGCTCTTGAGATATTTCATATTGTTCAATCTGCATATCATCGGCAAAGAATTCTTGTACATTTGTATTGCATTGCATTTCCTCTCCATTTCGGTTATAATACCCTTCCTCCTCACTCCAACTAGGCTCATAGTAATCAACAAGTGTTGCACACGGGTTCAGAACCTCATCTTCTTGAATACTAGCTTCTTCATTTAGATCAAATGTGAAATTACTGCTCGTATTTCTATTTGTGTTATGCACACAAGTATACTGTGAAGATGATGGAATATTTGTTCTGGATACTTCTCCTACATTATCTGCATGTCCAATGCTAGAAGTTGCATCAAGAGTATTCCATATCTCATATAGAATTTCGTCAGTTATATGATCATCCCTGATAAATAAATTAAAAAACTATTTTAGTAAATTTGCAACTACATAATCATTTTTTGTAGTTAAATTGTAATTTTGCTCAAACTAGGAACGGTCTGATGTAAAAGCAAAGTTTTAACCACATAACACATTATCGATATCAGGCTCTACGTGGGCCTGATATCATAGATATCAGGCTCTACGTGGGCCTGATATCATAGATATCAGGCCCACGTTGGGCATGATCTCATAGATATCAAGCCACTTTTGAAGCAGATACTTCTTGTAAACTAGGACCACCACTGACTAAACCCTAGCCAAACTTAACTATCAAAGTCAAAAACTAATATGAATTAAATCGATTAAGTCTTCTATTACATCATAATTCAGGTGTTATTGAATATTATTCCCCACACAACCAAAATTAACCATAATACTACTTTTTGCTGCCACCCTTCACAGACAAATGGTGTACTTTTTATTTACCTTCACTACCCTATTTTACAGTAAAAAAATCCATACATACATGTCTAAATCTTTAAATGTGTGCTTCTACTCATTTCCCTCTTGCAAGAAGTTTGTCCTTCTCGGCTGACCTTCTTAACTTAATTTGTCCTTGGTCTCCTCTAACAACTCTTACGTAATTATGTCATAAACCTAACTGGTCTATTGCAATCGCCAACCACCACGAGCAGTAATGGCAAACGCAGGGTTCATATTTTTTTTTCTTTCAAGTTTATAACACCACACAGAGGGACGAAGGGAGAGAGACGGTGAGAAGACGTTTATCCGAACCACAAATTATTTTTCTATTCTACTTTCGGCTTGGATGCTTGGAAAAATGTGTTTGAAAAAGACGGTTGCCAGGTTAGCCAGAGGGGTAATCTGGGGATTGATTTTTGTAAACTCCGTTTTTTGGTAAATACAAAACTGTGATGCGTTTTTTGGTAAATACATTAACCGTAGTACGTGTTTTGATAAATTGCCGAAGATTTAAACTAACGTTCAAGCAAAATATGACATGCAAAGAAGGCCGCCACTATTTTACCTAGTAATAATTTTTAGTTATTAAAAAAGAATAATGGAATCTTATGCTCAAGTAAATATGCAATTCGCTAAGGCGGATGGGTAAATTACGGTGCACTTGATGCGAATTAAGAGTTCAAGAGTCAGAGTTAGGTACGGTGAAATGCCTCTATGATGGAGCTGGCCGATCCTAGAATACTATGAACGGAGTCGCATAGTTTGTTTGAAGCAAAAATTGAGAGCGACAAAAATACCATAAACATGTGGGGGGTTATGTCCATATCAATCTCAAATTGGTAGCTTTGATGTGACAAGGAACTAACCTGTCTGGTGGATCAAAAGACGCATAGTGCTATCGCTAGATGTTCCCATAAGAACGCATTATAGTTTACCATAAAAAGTCTGACTCACAAAAACTATCGAACACAATAGACAACTCTATGAAGTCATGAACCATTATTACTCGAGGATCACAATATTTTCATGTCCATGTCACTGAGTAGCATATGAAATGAGCAGAGTTTTAACTGCGTAGAGATGCTTGAGGAACACTAGGCAAGCCAAATTCATTCTCAGCCTGCATCCGCACAAACAAAGATGTCAGCAGGAGCCACAGACTAATGATGAACAAATATCTCAACAGAGCTCAGATAAAAGGATTGAACAATCATAACTCGAGACAGGTACCAAGCCATTAAAAGCAATGTATGGCTATAGAGCCAAAGCATCAACAAGGCTACAAAATATCAGTGTAAAGTTTGAGGAAAGCACAAAAAGGTAGCAATTATTAGGCATGGGAAACAATTGGCAAAGTTAGGTTCAATATATCATAAAAATTTGGCAAAGATAGGGTAAAAGAGTAAAAGAGCTGAGTGTTACAATTGCCAAAAAGATATTTCAAATTGTATGATTCATTTATTATATTGTACAATAAAAATTGCAAATATATCATAATCACAGAAAATTGGATGCAGAAAGAGAAACTTCCATTAAATTTCCTAGTAAACAGTGCGAGTATTAAGCATTTACAAGTTATGGATATACCTGGGGCCTTGCTCTGTTGACCATTGCTGCAGCATTACCCATTGGAGCTGCAGGTAAGTTCAGTTCTGCGTCCAGATCAGATTCCTTATCTGGTTGAAGATAGGATGGAACTGCATCAGATTCTGTTTCTGTTCCCATATCAGCTTCCAGAGCATCTAGCTCTGCATATATTATCAGAACCAATAAATAAAAGACCTAAAATGACAACCAGGTAACTTGTAAAGTGTGTAAGAATATCATACCGCCCATTAACTCTTCCTCATCAATGTCATCAGGGACATTGTAACTTCTTCCCAGAGATTCCTGGATCTCTGTACTAATATCCATCATATCTATCATTTCATCTTGCATACTCTGCATTTAATAATAATTTCAGATACCAAGAACAAAAACTCCACAATTTCAGGTTCCTAGACCAAACTGAGATGAATGATAAAATCGTACACAAATCTTTTAGCTTATATTATATGTAAAACAAACATACATCTATGGCTGAAATATTCACAGTTTTCATCACCCCTTTCAACTCCTTGTTTGCAGATTTTAGTGCTGACATCTGGAAAAGTTGTCAATATTTTGTATCAGCAAAAGACAAACAAGTTAGAGCAATAAAATTTTAATTGAAGCTTCAAAACATACTGTCTGTTGAGCATCTTTAAGTCCCTCCGTAGCAAAAGCAACTTGATCAAGGTTGTATGTCTGGTTATATATCATGTCACGTTGCCCCTCATACCTAGTCAAAAGGAAGTGGAAATTGTCCATTGCCCAATAAATAGTGCATTTATGCATGCAATAAAACAAAATCATTAAAGTGATGCAAGGGAAATATCAGCTAGTAGCATCTTTATTCAACTAATAAAGCTAAATTCAAAATCAAACTACTCAAAATGCAAGGGAAATATCAGCTAGTAGCATTTTTATTCAACTAAAAAGATCAGTTGAAATTCAAAGTATTTATAATGCAAGGGAAATATCAGCTAGCAGCATCTTTATCTGACAAAATAGAATAAGTTCAAAGTGAACTATTCTGATAGTGTAAACAAGCTGTTTACAATTAACAAACTTAAAGGTTTGTTAAGCTCATCAAACTAGAAATCCATGCTCATCCGTTTCTGGAGATGTTATACTTGGATCCACAACCCCATCCAGCATCATTGTGAAAGTCATTGGTTTGCACTGGGAAGAAGGCTACATTACAAATTTAAAATCATGAATCTTCACAACTCTGATTATTTTGGCTGCACATGGAGCACTAGAAATAGCAATATGGGAGTAATTATCAAACCAAAACTTCATCACCAATAGTGACTGGAGAAAAGCGTGGCAGCATGGCATACAACTAGCAAGGGTTTTGCTTGTTAGGCTCAACCCATTTATAACTTCAACAGCTTTAAGACAGGGAAAAGTACTAAAACAAGGCTATGGCCCAAAATAATTTTGTAAAATAAAGCCAAGTGTGTGTTGCTACACCTAGTTTACAATTGATCTGTTTGTTCATGGCTCTCAAAGAATCTCATAAAAGATTGAACAATAGGCTTCCCTCTGTTTGTAAAGGATGACTACAAGAATAGGAATAGAAGCCACGCCTTAGCTCATTGACTAGTTACCCAAGTTATGTAGAAGATTCCGGTACACAGGTGTATCTATTGCGAGAAATCTTGTAATATGATAACTTACTAAACTATGCCCTTTCTGAAGTATGGCATATCTCCAAATAAAATAAAAAGTCAAAATGAGAGCAGACAGACATACTAAAAAAACAGAAGATTTTAAGAACCATGGGACAGTGAGAATAAAATTTAAATTAAACATGGAAGTGAAATTTGAAAATCAATTCGAACCAAAACCTTTTGTACTTAGTAAAATTTTTAGTGGATGAAATAGAGCTTCTGGTAAAATAATCATATTAAACACAAACTTGAGCGAACACATAATTGAAACTAGTTGAAAGAAAGATTGTGAGAGTAGTCCTCTATCTCTAAGAAGTGGAAGAATGTTCGTCTACTTCAACATACCTTATGGAATGAAAAGACATAACTAAGAATGATAATGTTGGGCTACTTCATTATACCTGGTGGAATGAGATGGCATACTTAAAAACTATGACAATAATATACACAATCTAGAGTAAGTTATAAGCATGTCAAATAAAAGAACAGTAGCTGGACAAAGAAAGCATACATACAATACAAAAATGCTTTTAGGGGATAAAAGAGCAATGAAATGTATAATAATATGAATATTACCAAAGTAAGAAGGCATTTCAGTCTAAAAAATCATATGTTTAGATGAATGTAAGAAGACAAATATAACCTACATCCGCCTTTGCTTAAGAACCCTCATTGCTCGAGCTTTAACAGCCTCTTGAGCAGGACCAGGTCGAGTTTTCTTAATCTGCTCCTTGTATCTAGCTAATTCAGCATCAAGCTTCTTGATTTTCTCATCAACCGTTTCACCTCTTTTATTTATCTGAAAATTTTTGCCATAAGTGGCAGAAAAGAGATTATAACAGATATCATTTCCAAATTCTGCATATAGAATAAACGAGATATCACAGCAATGAGTGGATGCAGCTCATGTTTAAAATTACTCTTATTTAAACAACAAAACATAAATAATTATTTCAAGTCTGAAGAAAGGCATGTGTGAACTAGAAGCAATATTTTCAAAAATTTCAAAATCTTGAAGAAAAATCAAAATCATTAAATAAGGAACTGCTAGCCTTCTACAAGGTGCATAGGCTACAATGTTGCTTGAGAAAGTAAGCTTTCTGATCAATCAGCAAAGTGATCTGCATACCTCAGTTTTATTGGCTCATTATCATTCATTGTTTAGGACGTTGATGCATTGTCGTTAACTAGGGTGTAAATGAACCAAGCCGCTCATGAGCTATTCGAAACTCGATTCGATAAAAACTCGTTTGAGCTCGTTTAATAAGACTTGTTAAGATAAACAAACCAAGTTCAAGCTTCACAATACTCAGCTCCTTAGCTCGTGAACATGTTCGTTAAGCTCATGAATCAACTTTTAAATGAAAAAATAATAGTTTTGATATTGAATTTATAGATTTTACACTCTACTTATGAAAAATATAGACAAATATATTAAATTTATTTATTAGAATAAAATTATAAATTTTAATAAGAATATTATAATTTTCTCTAAATATATAATTTAGTTTTTAATAAATATTTAAATTTATAATTTATATATATTAAGCTCGTTTAGGTTTGATAATTAGCATTTTGATGCATTATTTCTGCCCTTAATTTTCATGTTTTAATCATTTCATATGATTAATTGTTGATTTTTATCATGTGTTATTAAGTTGGATTCATATTATGGGTTTTATTATAATTCCTCCTATTTTTATGGATTTCTACTTATAATTGTGCACTTTTATTTTCTAGGGATTGAGCTCAAGTTGAGCCAAATTGAACCTAAAGGCTTGAGTCAATAAGAAGTCCAATCTAAAGAAATCTGAGCCATTGGATCACATCTAAAGCAAATTAAATAAAAGATTAGGATCTGATTAATTTTAGCTGTTCATCAAGATCTGGTTGATTCTAATCAATATGTGTAGAACTGGGACGATCTGAGCCGCTCATCTTGATCTATCCATCCTGACCTTTCAATGGGTTTCAGTTGATCTCGACCGTTCACTCAGATTTGATCTCAGTCTCTCCATCGGATCTGGGTTGATTAGGACCGTCGGATCGGATTTGGGGGAATAAATCCACAAAGCAAGCATTTCTAATCTTTTGATCGCATCTTCTCCCGTTCGGCTCCTTCTCACACGACCGCCGCTTCTTCTCCTTCACCGACGGCCAGCGGCCACCTCCACTCAACCATCGCCGCCGGCCGGACACCATCTCCTTCCCTCTTCTATTCACACTGCAGCCAAGAAGTTTCGCCTCTACCGCTCAGTCTTCTCTCTGTTCGTGATTTCCAGCGGCGACTTCTTCCAAGAGATTCGGCAGTCCACCTTTTCCCAGCAATAGATCTTCTCCAAATTTCTCCGGTCCGAGTAGCACTTCTTCTTTCACGTTCCGAGCAGCACTTCTTCTTTCACTTTCCGAGCAGCATTTCCTTCCAACAGTAGTTTGATCTTCGTGTGTTGGTTATGTTGATTTGGTTATGCATTGGTTTATTTCTGTGGATTGTTATTGTTGAATGTGAAATGCTTGTATTGATTTGAACTCCCTATGCTTAGATTGCATAAACTTTGACTAATTTGATTTTCGCACGCAACATATTCGATTAAATATCCCAACACCTTTTGTTATTTCATTGTCGCATTTAAGCTTGTTAAACTTCTTGCAATGTTTATTCTTGTCTTGTTTTAGCTTATTTGAAGGTTAGTTAGATTTGTGTCTTTTATTTTCATGCAATTAGGCTAGGGTAGATTAGCTTTCTTTAATGCTCTAAGTTACATTCCATGCTTAGTTTCTTTAGTTGCTTACTTTATGTTGTCTTTAATTTCCTTGCAATCATAGTTTAAGTTAGACTAGGTTTTCTTATTAGCATCGTCTTTCATTTACTATGTTAGGTTCATTTAATACTTTGTTATTTCATTCCTTAATTTAATTCTGTTAATGGTGAATCGTAGCGTAGAGTGACAATGCGCTATGAGATCACTACTAATGAATAGATAGGATGCCTTTAATTAATTAGGATTAGATTTCATACTTGCATTTCTCTTTTGTTCCTTAGGTTTAATTTCATACTTGTTTTGTTATTTCATACCGTAGTTCAAAATTCAAAACCCAAACCCCCAGTTTCATATCAAAATATCCAAAAGCCATAACCAATCCTGAAGTTATCATCCTATCGTTACATTCTTTGGGAGACGACCCAAGTCAGCTCTATACTACTTTAGTGTAGGGGGGTTCGGTAACTTTAATTGTAATTTGATAAGCTCCCGTAGTACGACACTCGAGCTCACATCAAGGCTCAATAAAAGCAAAAATAAGCTCGTGAGCCATGAATATATTCGTTAAATAAAGCTCGAATTCGGCTCGATTATAAATGAACCAAACTCAAACATTCAAGAGTTTGTCTCGGTTCGATTACACCCCTATTGTTAACCAATCTAAACTGGCTTGAAATGTGACACACAAAAAATTAAAGTAGGGGAATAAAGGATGTAACTACAAATAAAGAAAAACATAGAACTTCATTCCAAAACATATAGTAAGGTATAGGTTTATTTTAAGAGGAATGTGTTCAACTATAATCAATTACACATAAGAACAATATATTGTCCGACCTCCAAATTACAAAGTTGAAATATTTCTACGATTTTTACAGCAAACATAAGCAAAACATCAAATGAATCCTGACCCAAATTAAGAATCCAAGAAGTCCGCCCTTTCAAATTCCAACTAATCAAGATTGAGACTTCAAACACAAACATTGAACAGAAATGAAAATGGGCATTCAGTTATTTAACACAAGAGCCCCTTTCAAGTCATGAACCACGTTATGAAATTCCGAGAAAAAGAGATACTTGGAAAAGGAAAGTACGGAAATTAGGAAAAACAGACCCTATCAGTTGCTTCCTCGATCGTCGGTGGCGGATCCTTGTTCTTCTTGCCTCCAAACACCCGCCTCATCTCGGATCGTATCCAACCTTATTCCCAAGTCTCACTTTCACAAGACTGCGTCAGAGGACTCCTACGCTACGGCCACAATGAGGGCAGGCCCCGCGTGACGGAGATTCGGCGAAGACCTACCTGTCGAGTAGGCGATGGAAGAGAGAAGGGGACGATATCGACGAAGTGGTCAAAAAATGGCGAGGTGTCGCATTCAGCAAGGAGAGGAATCCTTCGTCGCGAGAAAACTCCTAATCGTTCGGATCTATTCCAATCAGTTCTCATCTATTTCCTCCTGCAATCTCTCTCTGCACCCTTCATGCTACAATTCACGCATCACAGTCGTTCATTCCAAAACACCAATTGAGGCTGTTTCTTGTTCGAAAAATTAAATATAAAATTTAAAAGAAAAACACATACACTTCAAATTAATTTATTAAAAGTGAAGGATGCAATTTTAAAAATAATTATATTTTACTTTATTTTAAAAAATATATAATTTTTTTTAAAAAAAACTTTTAGTTATCCAAAAGCCTTAAGTTTTTAGAAATATTTTTAAAACTAAAATGAAAATCATGGTAACAACAGCAACTAATGTTAATATGAACACTATGGGAGTTTATATGGGAGGCTTTCTCATGATCAAAGTAATAAAAATGTTAAATACAAAACTCTCTTGAACTAAAGTTGTCAAGCATGTTATGTTGGACAAATTTTTGAATTTTTACTTAAGATTTTACTTTTTCTCAAGTTTAAGTCCCTCCTCAATTGACTCGTTTTAGTCACTTGAGGGTAGCCAACTTATTTCTCTTGATAATTTGATCACTAGCGAGGAAATCTAAAAGGCTCTCTTTTGTAGGAACCCTCTCATATGACACAAATCAAATGGTTTTCATGTAGGTTTCTACTAAAAAAATTAGGAAATTATCAATAATGAGGTAGGGAACTTCATCACACAGGTATTTCATGGAGAAACTTCAATAGGAAATATAACTCTAAAATTATTATGCTTGGTTTAAAATCACTCCTCAGTGTCCTAAACCCTAATCTCGCTACTCGCTAATTTATTTATATTAGGATGTCACATTCAAGGTAATATGTAATTATTGCACAAGAGTTTGTTCATTCCTTCAAGCATCTCAAAGATAAAAAGGGATCAATGCTCATCAAGATTATCTAAAGAAGGCATATAAGTGACTAAATTGGGGGTTCATTGTGGAAACCTATCCTTGGATGGAATTTCGAACTTGTTGAGAAGGGTAATTATGGATTTTATCACTCTACACATTTAAATTTTGTGTGGAATCATGAAATGACTGTTGGATTCCAAGTCTGATCAAGAGGAATCATCAAATATGTTTATTGTTGCACCTGTATATTTGGCACACAACGTGAGTATAAAAGATAAATATATATCGCACTAACATATTTAACTCCAAGATATGAAGGCCAATGACACATGGAAAGGATATATATTGCCTCTCCTACTGCATTTGAAGAAGAACAATAGTTCTTCATAGAATTCAGGGTCACAAGACTCCCACAACTTTAGACACCTACACTCGACTTCGGTTCAATCCACCTAAAACACTAACACTTTGCCTGAAAATGCTTTGAGCAAGCTCCTCACTTACTTATCTACTCAACCTACCTCCATCGAACTCGAGAAACTAAGTTATGGCTAAACTCCACCTAACTTTCTATTAACATGGATCCAGCTCCAAGAGACTTGGCTGAATTGAACCAAAAACACAATTCAACCTAGCTAAATTCCTCTCCACCTGGTCTCCTCTAGCCAACTTCCCCAACTAATGTTCGAGTTAGCTGGAGCACATACATCTATTGTAGTTTGGACTATAAAAACCTATATACAAAACTATGGAGAGCTCAATTAGGATAGAAGAAATAAACAACTTCAATAACTAGCACCAAAATAGTTAGCTATTTGTTCACCCCAGTCTAAGTGTAGCTGTTTAACCCTCCATTATCTTCTTGCTCTACAACTATTACTTAATTAAGCAGTTTAAAGTCGTTTAGTAGCAAAGCATGCTGTCAAAATCTCTGAGAGCTCACTGTTACCCTATTGAAGAAGAGAACTTGAGATTGCAGTAGTCAATTCACATTCTTCTTCTCAGTAGTACAAGTACACCAGTAAACACTAACCACCATCCAACTGCGTGCGTCGAATATGTACAAATCTATTTTTTCTATAGTTTGTCAGCTATTTTTCCGAGAGCATCTGCGAGCTTGCCTAGAACATTGAGCAAGGCGTTGGCTTGGTCTTTCCTCTGGTCTCTGTCCAATTGGCAATTGAGGTGCTGTGCTTCTAACTGGGCTGTCAGCATTCGGCTGTTCCTTTCCAGGACTTCGATCAGCCGGTGGCCCTGCAGGTCGCTGTCTTTGGCTGCTGCTTCTGCTGACGGCCGTCTCCGCTTCAGTCCTTGGTGCGAAGGGGAGCCTTTCTCTGGGATATCATCGCCTTCTTGTTTACCTTTTGCCGTTGCTGCATGGATAACTCACATTGATCAGTCAGACTCTACAAGGCCACAGAAGTAAACAAGCATATCTTACTTCACAACAAAAGCTACATCATAACTATTATCATTAGCAAGATACATCGAGGCACTAATTACACTTAGATATATATGATACTTTAGAACCAAGAAGTTTTTTGTTATCTTCGTTAGATCAAAAATAATATTTTTGAATATCAAGAGAAGGAACATAAAAATTTCAGGCTAAAAAACAAATTACATGAATAATGGTGACCATACGGATAGAGAAGAGGGTGAATAGCGTGTGCAAATTAAGATCATCACTCTTACTAATGCTTAAGCAAGCTAAAAAAAAGCAATGTTAACACAATGAAAACAATAAATATATAAGTCAATGCTAACAAACAAATTTATATGGTTAGAACTTTTAATTTCAACTCTACAACTTATAACTCTTCAGTGACTCACTCCTAATGTCCACTAGCTTTCTTCTTCTTCTTCTTAGCCTCCCTTTATATTTCCTCCAAGTTGTCTTGGCTTGGCTTGGCTTTTTTTTTATTTTGTTGAATTGACTGCATTTTAAGTTGAGTGTTTTCGTGATTGCTATAATTTTTAGTCTGCCAATAAATATGTAAGTTGACTATGCTTGTCATGTCGATTGCTCTCTAAGCAAGCAGCTACTTGAGCCAAATGATGCCAACTTCAAACGATTGTCTGACATTAATTTGACGAATGTATCATTTGACGAATGTAGTTTTCCTTTGCCTATTCAATGATCTTCTTTCTGACTCTTGTTAGGATATAGTCGACTACCAATCTACTCAAGTCATCTAGTCAACTGCTTAGTTGATTGAGTTCCAAACCAAAACATTATGTTCATAAGCCATCAAGCCTAAGTTTATTCCTTAATTGGCTCAGATCACTAATTGATTCGAAACACCTTTCAGTTGATTAGATCATTGACTTTGGCCAATCTAATGGTTGAGTTTTCACCTAAGTCAAGAGCTACCTTGAACTCAAAATACAAATCATTTAGCTCTCACAACTAACTTAAGAGTTTACCTCTGTAACTTGACTTTCACCATTGAACTCATCTCATATCACATCTTAAGTCTTTCAGATGGTATTAACCTCTTAGCTAATTCCACAGGTCATCTTTAAATCTTTACCTGTGTAATTCATCTCCTTTCAGTTGTAGTCAATGTTTCCACCTCAATCTTTCCTTGTTACGTGGTCTTTCTCGTACCATCATTCTTTAATTGCCAATAAACCTTGAACCAACCAAATGGTCATGCCAAGCCAAGCTCAACAAGCTTCTATAATTACACTCAATGTTTCACTTCCTACGACTACTTGGATGCTCATACACTCTTTTTTAAACTTTAATGGACCTCTTAGCCATTAAGCATACCAACTTGACTGTACTAAGTCATCCTGTGATTAACCTCTCTTTACATAATCAAGGGATGTATTGTAAAAGATGTCTGGAATAAACATAATAATCACCTTTTGCTACAACAATTAACTACACTAAGTCATCATGTACAACTCAACCTCATAGAGTCACAAACTCCGTGAGCTTCGTGTGCATCCTGCCAAGTCCTTGCATAACTTAACACACATTAGATGCGCATGTAAACCTATTTAAACTCTTTGTCTAACATATCAAAATCTGTAATCGAACCCAACCACTTACTACACGATTGCACTAACATATCTCCTATCAGGAGCTCAACGGAAATTTCCAACATATTTTCTCAATCTCCTTTAAGGATCCATATTTGTCCATTGTTGGATAGCAATCGGCACAAACCACATGTCAAGTGAAATATTTACTTCTCTATAGAAAAGCTATCAGACCAAGGAAAGTTTTTTATAACTAGATGGCCTAATGCAAACAAGCATTGCCACATGTAAAATGTAAAATTGTATCTCCCCAAGCATCGGTAGACAACTTGTTTTCATAAACAATGTTCTTGAATTCAATTGGAGACTTTTAATAAATGATTCCACCAAACCATTTTATGTATGATCACATTGGAATGTTTGGTTGCCCTCGGGCATAGTTGAGTGGGTACTTGAGTGGAGTATTATCACCTTTTGCAACACATTATCACTCCTAAGTTTCTCATACAATTAACTTACAACCTCAGTTCTAAGTTGTCATTTATCTCGATCGAGTTCCCCATACAACTTAGTTTCTTGAGCTCCTCATGTGACTCAGTTTCCTGATCTCATTTTTATAGCTCAACAATTCTAAAATATCCTGTGGGACTTAGTAACCCAATTAGTTCGATTTCCCAATCAAACATCCTTGAGCTCGATCTCTCGAGTTCTCCATTAATCTCCTTGCAGTACAATAATTATGGAGGACTCTTACAGTTACACGCCATAATTGGTGTGTGGCCCCTCAATGATCTACTCTTCTACAATCCACGATCTCGAAGGCCCAACAACCCCAGGGCTTGGGGTTAAAATGCTTAATTAAACTTTAATTTTTCTTTTCCTTTAATTTGTTTTGAATTTTTAAATAATTTCAATTCTTGATCCTACCCTGGCCCCAAGAATGCCAACTTGATAATCGTCGGCTAGTACCAAATCTGGCTTCAACATTTTCAAGCTCCATCTGTCTACATCTCTTCGGTTAGTGACTGACGCACATGAAAGGAAGATACACACTCTATATATTCATGCCTACCATTAACGCAATGAATTAATGCATGATCATTTGTCCTCTTTTTATTTTTTTTAATAATGGATGTCTCACCCATCAGGGATACGGTTGAGTGGTAGGGTACTCATGCATAAAATCTTCCAAGAAATTATGATTCAATTTCTAATTACGGTACACTTTAGAGTATTTTTCTCTAATGGGATAATAAATTTAGAATATTGGACTATTGAGACATCTGCTATGAGTATTTCTGGATTTACCTTGGTTGATGAAAAATATTCATGAGACAAGGTTGGTTATCCCCAAGATTAATTGGCCCGAAGGGCTAAATGCCTAGTGTTAAAAAAATGATAAAGTTACTCTCAAGTATATTGTTCGACATTATTAATCTCTGTACATGCTCATTAAATCTTGAATAAGTCGAGCGCGCTGTAAACTGTAGCTACTACAAATGTTATAACAATTATGATTTCATAATTACTATAATGCGGATTCAATCTGTTCCGTAACATTGATATTGCACCAGTTACGAACCCGTAATTGCTACAACGTGAATTCGACATGTTCAAAAATATTCATGTTATAGTAATTACAATTTTATAACTTTTATAACATAGATTCAACTTGTTCACCTAATATTTATATTGTAGCATTTAAAAAATTGTAGTTGCTATAAATGTTATAGCAGCTAGCTACGATTTTATAATTGTTAAAATGTAAATTTAATTTATTCATCTAATATTCACGTTATAGTACTGATTATAAAATCATAGCTGCTACACCTAGACTTATTCTGTTCAAAAACGTTCACATGGAAACAGCTACTAAATTGAGCTGCTATAACATTTATAATAGCTACTATTTTATAACGGTTAAAACGTAATCAACCGGTTCATAATTTAATATATGATAGAAGGTAATAATGCCGAACACTTTGTCTGAATGCAACTATATCGTTGTATAAGGAAAATCGATGGGTGGGGACGTCTTTTTTTATAAAAAAGGAAAACAAACAGAAAATATATAAGACGCTCTGTTAATTTTTGTTCTCCAACAAAATATATATAACACCACTAGTTGCTCTTGGATAAGCTGAAAACTGTAAGAACACACCCACACAACGCTACTCGTGGTAAAATATTGTTATGCAATCTTAAATGAGGCAGAAGATCATGAGTAGTTAGTTAGCTGTGAATTCTGTACGAGCTAGTTCTTCTTTCTGTTAGATTTTAGCAATTCATATCTTGTAAATAAATTTTTTTTATTTAGCATGTATCTAAGTGGTCGACTATATAATTCTGGGATGGATGACCGACCCACGGAAATCTATCTGTTCAAATAATTAATTAACCAGGAGGGGGATTAATGGTAGTGATGTAATTAATTACCTTGATCAGATTCAGACCTGCCTTCTTCAGTTGATTCCAACTGCTTTTCTGCAGAAGATCATTGATTGATTGATTGATTATTGTTGTTGTTCTAATTAGATTATTGATTCTGATACTTGAAGATGGATCGAAATTCAGTTACCTGAGATTGGCACAGCAGCCATGGGTTGCAGTTGCGGTGGCGGCGCCGGGTCCTCCTCTTCCTCTTCCTCTTCCTCGAAGTCCGAGAACAATCCGTCTTCGGCTGCGGTGCGCCCGGTGTCGAAAACGACCTCTTCCTCGTCGACGACCGCCGCCGCCGCCGCAGTCTGACGGGACTCTTTCTTCCCCTTGTCCTGTTCTGCGTGGGTCTCTGATTCCTGTTCCGGCGGCAAGGCGACCCCGTCGAGGATATCGTATACTTCCCGGTCGAAGAACCCCGGCAGCCTCCGCTCCCTCCTGATATCGTTCCTCATCGACCAAAACGACTCCTTCCCCTTCGCCTCCCACTCCTTTATTTTTTTGAAGTCCCCGGCGAGGTTGCTCCACCGCTTCCGGCACTGCACCGCCCCTCGGTTCACGCCGTGCCGCCAGCAGTACGATGACACCGACGCCCACTTGGGCTCCACCGGCGCCGCCGTCGTCCCTTCCTCCCCTCCGCCTCCTACTCCACCGCCCCCACGCCCGCGCACCCTCCCGCGGCTCTCCACCACCCTCTTCCCCTGTATCAGCACCAGTATCTCCTGCCTCGTCCACCGCGGCAGCCGCGCCGCCCGCCCTCCCCCTCCCGTCCCCCCGCCGCCGCCGTGGCCGTTGGAACCCCCGGCTCCGACGGCGTTGGCCATTTCACGGCCTCCTTGAGAACCCCGCCCCCACGTAAAAACTCAACGGCGATCAAGTAATTGGAGAGAGAAAGAGGAAGAAACTAGGAGTGCAAAATAGAGGATGAGGAGGAAGGAGAGGAGGAGAGGGCTTGATTAATTATGCTCTAATTAATCTTTAATAATTATTTAAAACAAGGGTTTGAAAGATGAAATTGTGAAATCCATGGGCATCATAAAGTCGTCATATCTTGACATTAACACGGCGTGATGAACATACTAATTGGATTGAGAAAAAGGCATTAAATATGGGAAAGCTAAAGGGATATCCCTTTCCTAGTTAGGGGTTGATAAGGCACTACCACCACCCTTGTTGCATTCTTCTAATTCAATCCCCTCCTTTATATCCTTGTCCTTACTCTTTTTTTATATGGGGAGATCTCCCAATTATATTGCCTATTCTAATATTAATTAAGTGTGTTAATCTTTTCCACCATGAAGATTAATTAAAGAGTTTTCTTTTTTTTTTTAATCTCAAATGACACATTTGAGGTTGTGAAATTTGTGAAGATGTATCTAACTTTCAGATTTTTCAAAGGGTGTATTTGTATTCCATTTTACCCCTCCTTTCAACTAGTGGCATTGCATTCAAAAGACAATATTATTGTGGTGCTTAATTTTAAAGAACACCACGTATTACTATTCTTTATTTTTTAAAATCAATATTAATTTTGAAATTCAATATCATAATGATGTTATTGTTCGAAATATAGCACCACATTGATATTCATTAATAATTGACGGAAGGGATAAAATGGAAAATAAATGTATTTTTTTTAGAAAATCTAAAAGTTAAATGTGCTTTTTGATAATTTCATAATTTTAAGTGGGTTGTTTAGTCAATTGTTGTTTTGTTTCGCTTGTTTGTATTGGTTACATACATGATTTTTTTATGATAAAAACGATACATGAGAGACAACTAAAGCAATATAATCATTGATATCAAAATTTATATTAACACCTATTTCAACTATTTGACTGTAACTAAATAATTTTTTCAATCAATGTATTTATTTATTATTATTTTGTTTGTCTTACCTTTGTACTTTTAGTTTAATTGTTTAACTCTTTTAAATAAATATATTTCTATCAACTAATTTGAACATATTTTTTAATTTTATTTTATATTAGAGTTATGCCTAATTGACCATATATAATGAATCATATTATGGTTTTATAAGTCTAATGGACAAACAAAAAATGACACAACATTATAAAAATTTCTCATTATTTCAACACATATCTTAAGCTTTTGCTAAAAGAAATTTTATGTAAATTCATGCATGCTAACCATTTCCATTGATTATTTTTACTGTTGAAATTGCATTTCAATGTTAAAACTTGGGTCAACTTTCATTTGAATTAAAGGAATAAATGATTTGTATGTTTGACTTATTCAACTCATATCTAACATGTTCATTTGGCCACCCGTCCTCCGGGCTAAGATATAATAGAAAAATGTTAAGTTACCATTTAGATATTTATGATTTAATCCTCGTTATAATATATTTGTATAGATTTTTTTCCCAATGAGAAGTACAATTATGAGATGCTAAACTTTTAGGTTATCTGTCGTGAATACTTTCTGATTTACCCTGACGATCGATAGAAAATTTCTATAAAATTAAATCAGTCGTCCCAGATTTGATGTGAACATCATTTAGCCACCCAACATAGCTATACCATTCTTATCCTCAGATCATTCAGACCGACTCAATTCGTCCATTCAGTTGGCTCAATTAGCACACGCAACTTGACAACTTCGCTCAACTTGAACTAGATTGCCCGATTTGTGCTCCTCATTGGGTTGATTGACTTGTCTAACTTGGTTGACTCATCTGTCTCACTATGCCTAACAAACTACTCACTCTATAAATCAACCTAACTAATTGAGATCGATGTGCATGAGTTCAACGTTAGAGCTTGATGATGAAGCTGAGTGCTTGCGAGACCTTATACCACTTTGGAGTCATTAGTGAATCATGTAGAGGTGTAAATGAACTAAGTCATTCGTGAGATATTCAAAACTTGATTTGATAAAAGCTCATTTGAGCTCTTTTAATGAAGCTTGTTAAGATAAACAAACCAAGCTTAAACTTCACAATACTTGGCTCTTTAGCTCGTGAACATATTCATTAATAAGTTTATGAATCAACTTTTAAATAAAAAATAATAATTTTGATAGATAAATATATTAAATTTATTTATAAGAATAAAATTATAAATTTTAATAAGAATATTATAATTTTCTCTAAATATATAATTTAGTTTTTAATGAATATTTAAATTTATAATTTATATTTATTAACCTAGTTTAGGTTTGATAAAAGTTCAAATAAGTTCGTGAGTCATAAATATATTCGTTAATAAAAATTTAAGCTTGACTCGATTATAAACGAGTTAAATTCAAACATTTAAAAATTCTACTCGATTCAACTCGATTACATTCCTAAGTGGATGGTATACTTTTGCAAATTTATGAAGTCACGGTGAACATGTTTGGTGACGATGAGGAATTTAAGTCATTTTTACTCGACTGAAAAATTGCGAGGATAATTACTTATAGAGAGGATGAATTTTTAAATTTCTTGTTAATGTTTATATGGAAAATTATTTAGAAAGATGAAAAATCAAATGGAAGAGAAATTACTCCAATCCACTATTTTGGTTCCACAAGAATTAGGGAGAAATTAAATCTCTTATCCTTATCATAATATGGTCATCTGTAAAATTATTAAACAACTATAACTCGCTCCTAGGGCTATGAGGTGATGATAAGAGGTGGGGTGAGGTCCTTAGATAATGAGGATTTAAATTTCACTTAGGGCACTTTACTCCTGGAGAGTTTAAAAAACTTACGACATTGGGTCTTCTATCATGACCCATTTGCATTTATTAATTTATTCTGATGGTCGGTGGAAAATTTTCATAAAACTGGACCAGTCATATCCAAAATTAATCGGATGGTAAGAGTTGAATATCTAGATTACCAAATATATATTGATGGTAATTTGAATCAGATTGCAAGAGTTGAATATCTAGATTACCAAATATATATTGATGGTCCTTTGACGGCCGGATAGAGGAGGGTGAATAGCTTTATAACTTTAATTTAACAATTTCTTTTACTTTCTTGTTTTGCAAAAATAAATACAAGTTAAATAGTTAAATAAAACATAAAAGAAATTGTACGAGGCAGAAGATTTATTTGGTTTGTAACCAGAGAGGTTATTAATCCAAGACAAGTGAAAAGACTAAATATCTCCTTTTTGAAAGATGGAGAATTCTCTTACAGATGTTGAAAGCTTAGTAAAGAAATTACAGATTGAAGAAGTGAAAGCACAGAATTTGTGATTAAGAGTTACATTGAAATGAAGAGAACCAGGGATTTATTTATAGCCTAATGGTCAAATATGTTTGTTGGCTGACGTGACATCTTTGGGCTCCTGGAGTGGGTCTGGGCGCCCCCAACAGTACGCCTTATTTGCTAGCAACGACTCTTCAACAGTTCGACGATAACATTTTTTCAGATCACGGGTGCCTAGACTGGTTCAAGCGCCTAGAGTGTTGCTGGCGTGGACTCTGCATCATCATCCGCAGCAACGTTTGACAAAGGGCACCTGTTCTTATCCAAGGCAGTCTGAGCACCCGGACATGGTACGGGCGCCCTAGAGTCCGAGCACCTAAACTTAGTCTAGACGCCTAAACAAGTCAACACTGACTTGACTCGTCCGGTCATATGATCTGGTTGCTTGAGTGATTCTCCGATCATCCAGAGTTGGGCTCACCCGAACCCAACTCTGTTTTCTCTTCGAGTAGACTTCGACTTTGGAAGCGTCGCGCGTGTACTTCTCACTCCATCTGTATATTCTTACGCAGCTTCTTATCTCTCGGATGCACTGAGCTCATCGACTCGCTTCCTGTGCCATCCTTATTATCCGCTGCGTCTTCCACTTACCTTCTTGTGTTCCTAAGTTCTTGCACACTTAGACAGAAGGATCAAATGCAACAGAACCTACCTTAATCCGGTTGATCACATCAAAACTTACCTGAGGTACTTACAATCTCTCCCTTTTTGATGTGCATCAACTCCAAATTAAATTTGGATAATCAAAACAAACTAACATGAAATCATTTGACTAATTAAGTGAAAATTACATTTATAATAGAAAATTTACAAGTAAGTACAAGGATAACTTTGTAATTATCCTACCTCCCCCCTCCCCCTCCTTATCTCTCTCACTTTAATCACATAAAAAAATTAGGAAAAATAGTTTAAAAAAATGTTGAAAAGTTATGTAGGGGATTATAAACAAAAATAACACAATCTAACATTTTCCAAATAATTTTTAAAATGATTCCAATTTTATTAATTAATTCTATGTTTTGACACCAAAAATCTTGAAAAATTTTATCAAAGTCAAATAGAAGCAATTAATCAATTAAAACATTTTCATGAAAAAATATATTTTAGTTTAACAGAAATAAATTGTTTCATTACATAACCCTATTTTTTTTTAAAAAATAAATATTAAAAATAAATTTTGATCTAGAAAAATCTTGCTAATTTTTCTAAGTATTTAAGACAAAATAAATATTTGTAAAAAAAATAAATGTTTAAAAATTCAATTTTTGAGAATTTTTAATGTTAAAAATTAATTATTTTGGCAACTAATTAATATAAAATTTATTATTAATTAGAAAATTCGGAAAAAATTAATCTAACAAATAATCTATCATTATAAAAATTTTGAATACAAAATTATAAAAAAAGTTTGTATAAAAGATATTTTTCTAAGCAATTTCTACCCTAGTAAATCAATTATATAGAGGATTTAATTTATACATGATTTTGGAACCCAATAAAGGTTTCTACCTACTAAATTAATCAGGAACTTTAGTGGAATATAATTTATAGGAAATTTTCTAATTTGTCGCATATGCTTCTTGATATACAAGTTCTCCATAATTACTAAAATTTGTTTTCGCAAAATATTTAATTTTAAGCATGTATAGTCATTTTGGAAAGATTTTATTTGTCCTTTCAATTTTTCATTTTTTCATTTTAATTTATTAAAACCTTTTAGTCGATCGGCATGCATTTGTTAAGGTTGATTTTAACTTTATATTTTATTTTTCTAATTTTCATATATTTATGGAAAGCATTTTAATAAATTCATATGATTGTTCAAAATATAGGGAGAGTACCTCACTTACCTCGTGATCTGACGCTTTGTCATTGTTGTTTCCGTCCATTGATGCTTCCTATTCATCGATACTCATTTTTGAGGTACTTTCTTTGTCTCTCTGATGATTCACCATTAGTGTCAATCTGGCATAGGCCTCGATCTCGGACTCAGAAGACGACGACTTATCCCATGTAGATTTTAATTTTCTCTACTTCGTTTGTCTTAGTCCTTTTTCTTTTTCTCTCCTTCTTTTTTTAGTTTAGGGTAGTCATCCTCGATGTCCCCTTCTTTCTGGCAATTGTAGTATCGAATCTTCCTTTTGCTTCGAAGGTGGTTTCTTTGCCCGTGACTTGTGAAATTTGTAAGATTTAAGAAATTTACTAAAGTTTCTTACCATGAGGGCTACTTTGCCTCCAATAGAAGCTTCAGAGTCTTGTTCGTCTATTTTTGCCTTTAGATCAATGTTCTGATTCAGTTGCTTTCTTAATTTTGTATATCTAGATTCGTGAAGTTCTAAAATAGAAAATTAACTTTCTAACAAACTTACCTCTAGATCCTTAGAGGTATAATAGGAGTCAATTATGGATGTCCACATAAGTGTTCTTGGGAAAGCATTTAGCGCATATCTTAGTGAATTTCAGTTTGTTACCTTTTCTCCGAGATTCTTACGTCTGGTGATCAGCTTCTTTAGTTTAGAGTGTAGTTGAGTGACTGACTCTCTTTTCAGCCGAAGGTTCATCAGTTGATTTCGGAGTAGATCCTGTTTTATGAGCTTGGCTTCAGAAGTCCCTTCGTGCAACTCCAGGAATTTCTAACAAAGTTCTTTTAATGATTCGTAGGCACTGATTCTGTTGACTTCCTGAGGTGACAACACACTTAGGAGGTGGAATCCGTTCGTACGTTTGCTACAAAGTCAGCTTGTTCCTTCTTGATTCACAGATATTCTTCTTTTTCTTCTCCTTATTGATCTTTTGGAGCTATAAAACTATATTTGATTATTAATAAAGATTCAAAGTTGGTTTTGAAAAATACCTTCATTTGGTTTTTCCACATTGTGAACTCCCCTCGAATTTTGGCGGGTGAAATGCTTGGTTCGACTATTATTTTGGTGCTTCAGTTAGCAGTTAGTCTTTTTAAGGTAGTTGGACTTTGATCCTAACTGATGGTCCCTTGGTGTCTGGCCAGAGGGGGTGAATAGCCCTGCAATTTCAATTTAACATTTTTTTTTGCTTTCTTGTTTAGCAAAGATAAATATAAGTTAAATAAAACATAAAAGACATTGTAAGAGGCAGGAGATTTACTTAGTTTGCAACTTGGGATGTTGCTAATCCAAGACATGTGAAAGCACTAAAGATCTTCTTCTTAGAAGGTGGGGAAGTCTCTTATAGACGTGGAAAGCTCAGTAAAGAAATTACAAATTGAAGAAGTGAAAACACAAAATTCATGATTAAGAGTTGTGTTGAAATGAAGAGAAGTAGTGAACCAAGGATTTATTTATAGCCTGCAGGTCAAATATGTCCGTTGGCTGACATGGCATCTTTGGGCAGCTAGAGTGGGTCCGAGCGCCCCTAGTGGTACGCCTTATCTGCTCGTAACAACTCTTCAACGGTTCGCCAATAACATTTTTTCAGATCTCGGGCACCTGGACCGGTTTGAGTGTTTGGAGTATTGATGGCATGGACTCTGAATCGTCATCCACAGCTACCTTCGACGAAGGGCGCCTGCTTTGATCCAAGGCAGTGGGGGCGCTTGAACTTGGTCCAAGTGCCTAGACAAGTCAACACTAAGTTGACTCATCCGGTCTTCTAATCCAGTTGCTTGGGTGATTCTCTAACCATCCAGAGTTGAGCTCACCCGAATCTAATTCCGGCCTTTTCCTCAAGCAAACTTCCGGTCCGGCTTCTTGCCCCTCGGAAGTGTCATGCACGTCCTTCTTGCTCCACTAGTGTTATCTTCCGTAGCTTCTTGTCATTTGGATGCACCGAGCTCGTCGAGACTCACTTCCCGTGTCATCCTTCTTGTTCACTGTATTTTTCGTTCGACTTCTTGTGTTCCTAAGTTTCTGCACGCTTAGACATAAGAATCAAATACAACATGACTAATTTAATCCGATTGATCACATCAAAACCTATCCGGGAGTCATATATATATATATATATATATATATATATATATATATATATATATATATATATATATATATAGATATAGATATATATATATACTTGTGAATAATATGATATGATTATGAAACATTAGTAAGTCTTGCTAACATCACATTCACAACACATTAAATCTCATCATTGAGCCCCAATATTGAAATTACGGTTATCGATCTCCATTGGTTAGGTTGATTAGCCAAAGCAAAAATGAAGGTAAACTAGTCAAATGAGTCAGTCGAGCCAAATGGGTACGTAGGCCAATTTAGGCAAGCCAGTCAAGCTAAATAGACTAATCAAAAGTTGGATTAACTTGATGAGTTGGGTAAGCCAAACTGGTAGATGACTAGATCTAGTTTGATAGCTTGAGATAAGCTATACCAATCATGTTATTTGAACGTGTTAGTCAAATCAGACGATCCAATTAAGCAAATTCAGTTTAACAAACCAAGCTAATTGGAGGAACCAAACATATAAGTGATACACATCTATCTCCTTTTTCTCCCTTCAAATTCTCTATTTTTATTTCATCAATTGGAATAAATAAGTAGAAGAGCAAACTAAAATATTCATCTACCTATTCATTGAAGGGGAGCTTTGGTACTATAGTAAAATTATTATTGTATGATTTGAAAGTTACAAATTCAAATTTTAAAAATAATTTCTTATAAAATAGACTATTTTTTTACTCTTTTAAATAAATAGGCCCCTAATTTCCATCCAATTTAGAGAAAACCAAAATGATAAATGAGAGGAATCTCTCATTCACTTTCTCTTCCATTCTTTTTAAATATCTATTTGAGTAAATAATAAGAAGGACAATTCGCCCTCTCATTTCCTTATGCATGCAAGTAGACCCCACAAGCCATTACTGAGGTCACAAAGAGCTCATGGCTCTTGGACCATGGGAAGGAGGGAAGGGAGGGAGGGAGGGGATATCTAAGGCAGATTACATATCGTGGACCCTATGAACAGAAGGCACCATGTGCCAACACGTGGATCATTAAGGCCTAAATGGATCGCGATTACATATCATTGCACTTCGTTTTCAAGTCGATTTCGGTAATGGAAAGGGGTCCCCTTTCAGCCACCGGAAGGTGAGATGGAGCCTCACTTGCTGTCAAGGCCATCTGTCTTAGTCCTAATCTTCCTCCTCTCCCGTCCACAAGGCTCTCGATTGAATTAAGGGGTCGAATAACTCTAAGCGCGCACAAGGAGACAAGTATTTCAATTGGTGTGGTGTTGTTTGAGTCCTTCTTCGAATTATATAAGCGCAATGAGACAAGTTATAGGTATTGTGTCACTCATGAGGGCTTGCTTTATATATATGCACAATTTATGTTGTTGCTTATGTTGGCTTAGGACCACTAGATAGGTCAAGTCATACATGCTCAAACTATTTTTTTTTAAATTTGATTTAATTAATCAAACGATATGATAAATGAAATGATTGGATATGTAAGGGGACGGATCTAGGAAAAAGAGATGGACTGCTGGAGTTTAGGTGGGGAAGGGGTGACTAAGTTAAAAAAAATAATAATCAATGTGTAATAAATCTAATAGTATTTTTTTTTACAATATTAGGTAATAAAAAACAATTCTTAGGATTGGACTATAGCCTAGGGTAGCCGTTAAGAAGATTCGTCCCCAAATGTGTAGCTAATTGATCTCTTTGACTCGTCTAACCTATATATTCTATTTGATCGTCCTTTAGATCTGTTCGACTCATACAAATTGAGTAGCCGTTTTAGTTGCTCAATTATTTCAAGTTTTCCTATCTAACTAATCTTTATGGATTGTGCTAGTGGATGAGCGGCCGATGAGAAAGCAAGAGTGCTGACGGAGGAAGGACTTGGGGTTGGAAATTGCGGACCTGCGCACACCGCAAAGAGCCCAAATAAGAATGTTAGAGTGAGAAGTAGGGAGGGAGTCTTTGACGCGGGCACTCCGATGCTAAAGTAAGAACCGACCCAAAATGGAAAAAAAGATGAATAGTATAACCGTAGTGTGGATGCATGTGTGTGCGTACCTGACCAACGAAGAAGATCTCATTTTTATATCGTCTTTCATAACCTCCACAATAATAAAGCGTAGAGAATGTCTTATGTCAAAAAATGTCGGGTAGTAGAAAATGTAGGGCAATCCTACCCGAGGGAGCGAAATGTTCCATTGTGTGTGTATGTTAGAGTAGTGGAATATTCCCTGATGAGTAACTATTATTCTCTGACAGATCATTGAGATTCTCTAACAATGTTGTTAGGATACTCCGACGACCTAGTGGGGGTTATGATTAGCTCCAATTGCTTCGTTAATGATTTGTAGCAACGGAAATTCTAAGCAACTGCTAACACCCTTGATTTTACTTAGTATCCACCTCCTTGAGGTGACTAATCCAAAGATCCACTCTCCTCACTCATAGTACACTATGAAATCCTCCTTCTAAGAGATGGAGAAGTCTCGTACAAACTCCACGTTAGGATCTAGCGTACCAGAAGACGTGGAAACGCAGCGGAAAAATACTAGATCCACTTATCCAGCGGATCCATGTGAAGGGAAGAAAACAATTTTCATGATAATAATCTATGCTAAGCTACATGATAGGATTATACCTTTGTTGCGTGCCCTTCGCAATCCCGACAACAACCTTTTCTTTGGATCCAGATCTCAGCGCGTTCAAGTGTCCGCGCCTCTATGGTATCCACACGAACATATCCTTCGTTCGTTCCACGAACGAAGCCTTCGGAGAAGAACCATTCCCTTGTGCTAGCAAGAAGCATGGTTCAGCCATCCTTGATGTTTCGGCCAAGGAAGAAGGAGGAAGAAGGAGGAGGAAGATCAAGAGACATCCTTTCTTTTCATATTCTCATCTAATGAAAAAATAAACCCAAAAGGCTATTTATATTCATCCCATGAATACCAAGGGTCTTTTATCTCTTTGTATTCCTCTTAATGGGTTGGATTATTATATTGGATTAACCATTAATCCAATAACCCAATAAGTCTAACCCATTGAGTCTAACTCATTAATTCAATGTGTCTAATTCGGATTGAACTCAATCCAATGAGTGAGTTCATTTGAGTCTAACTCAATTAGTAACCAAAAGGCCTAATCATCTCATGATTGACTCTTAGGGCTAATTACTAACAATCTCCCACTAGCACTAGTGCCAATCACCACTAAGATGACACTAACACTTTGGATTTACCTATTATTCTTAATATCCTTAGTATTTTAGTCAAACTAATATACCCATCTCCAAACTAATATGTTCTTTGTGTGTGATCCTATAGGCTCTCGTAACGTTGGCAATGTATCCAAATCACCATTTGCGATACATAAATAATGAGTGACATCTAACAAGGCATCATTGCTACCCAAGTGATGAGAAAGTCGAGATCCGACCTAACCTGTCCGTGGCTATCATCATGTATGACTCAGCCCCACTATCCTTGATATCTAGATTGATCAATGAGGCAAAGACTGTGTCATCCCCTTATCAATCTTTGTGTTTCTTGATCTCTAAGTAGACACACTATACAAATAAGCTCAATATCTCATATTGACTTATTTGAGTATGGCCATACATTCATGTGTCCTACTAATCAAGGGGCCCACAGATATCGCTGCCATCATATGGAAGGGATAGATCCCATCTACATCACTCACATCCCTCCGCATAATTCATTGCATACTCAGTGATCGACTTTATAGTCCACCGTGTTACGGGTGACGTTTGACGATACCAAAGTATACAATTCCTTACGTAGGGAACCGTAGTGACTTCAGGTCTAAGGACTATTCATACCAATAGTCACATGAGAATGTTTATGACACTCATATGACGATCCATGAAATATTCTCATGGTGGTTCATTCAGTATATATTCTCTAATATATACCCATGTGTCAACCTGATATCTCATATCCATGACTTATGAGATCAAGTCATCCGTTGACCTACATGCTAGTCTCAACGCATTAATATTGTCCTTATATGTTAATGCTCGACTAGGAATAGTTAAGAGTAGTGTTCTCTATAATATCTCACTATCAATTCAACCAATTGATTATTGTAGATAAGAACCTACCACCCAAGGACATTATTATATTTATTTATTCGGCACTGAACTGAAGTAAATATAATAACCATAACCTTTGCCTTCTAATGAAATAATAAATATGATACAAAATATCCTAAGTCAATCAACTCTTGATTACCTCTTAGGGCTTACACTAACAATCTCCTTATATCACTAGCGCCAATCACTAAAATATCTCATATCCATTGACCTAGTGTGACCATCATGCTTTCTTGGTGCCAAAGCCTTGGTCAAAGGATGTGTAATGTTAGCATTGTTTGGTTATCTGCATATCCTCATATCTCATATATCGAGGATCCCTCTAATGAGATGAAATTGTTGTAGTATCCAATACCCAAGACCACCATTTAAGTACAATACATGCCCTAACCGCGATCTAGAAACGTCCTTGTCAATTTTGGAAGCTTGCACCACTGTAACCCTTTACAGCAACAGTTGTAACGCTTTACAGCAACAACTCTTCATCGCCTCCAAAGATCAAGAAATAATCTTGAGTCCTTCTCAAGTACTTAAGAATATTCTTGACTACTGTCCAGTGACCTTCACCTGGATTTGATTAGTATCTGCTTGTCATGCTTAAAGCATACGAGACATCTGGGCGAGTACAAAGCATGACGTACATGATAGATACTATAGCAGATGCATAAGGAATCTTATCCATGCGGTCCCTTTCTACCTTAGAAGAAGGACATTGAGTCTTCGAAAGACTCACACCATGTGATATAGGCAGGAATCCCTTCTTAGAATTCTGCATGACAAAACTTTTAAGCACCTTGTCAATATATGTACTCTGGCTTAGAACAAGCCATCTCCTGGATCTATCTCTATAGATCTTGATACCCAAAATATAGGCTGCTTCACCTATGTCCTTCATTGAGAAACAATTCCCAAGCCAAGTCTTCACTAACTGAAGAGTAGGGATATCATTTCTAATCAGATGTATGTCATCTACATACAATATGAGAAAAATGACTGTGCTCCCACTAATCTTCTTGTAGACACAAAGTTCATCTTCATTCTTAATTAAACCAAACGTTTTGATTGCATCATCGAATCTAAGATTCCAGCTTCTAGAAGCTTGCTTCAATCTATAAATGGATCTTTGCAACTTACAAACCTTTCTAGTGTGCTCTGGATCTACAAAACCCTCAGGTTGTGTCATGTACACATCCTCGAGTAGATTTCCGTTAAGAAATATAATTTTGACATCCATCTGCCAGATCTCATAATCATAGTAAGCAGCAATAGCAAGCATGATCCAAATGGACTTGAGCATCGCAACTGGTGAAAAGGTTTCATCATAGTCTATACCATGAATCTGTTTGAATCCTTTAGCCACCAATCTACTTTTGTAGGTATGCTTATGACCATTCATGTCAGTCTTCACCTTGAAGACCCACTTACACCCAATGAGTTTGATCCCTTCAGGTGGATCAACCAAAGTCTATACTTGGTTAGTGTACATGGATTCCATCTTGGATCTCATGGCCTCTAGCCATTTCTCAGAATCTGGGCCCTGTACAATTTCTTGATAAGATGTAGGCTCATTGAGACCAATAAGCTCTACATCACCGTGGTCAGACAAGAGAAAAAAATATCTCTCAGGTTGACAACGAATCCTATCAGATCTGCGTAGAGCATGTGGTACTTGAACAGGTTGTTATTCCATAACCTCTTATGATGCAACAAAATCCTGATCCACAACATCTTGTAGTACCTGTTTAATTTTCATCAATGTGTCAGTGCTAGTATCTTGAACTTCTTCAAAATCGACTTCACTCCCACTAGTTTTTCTAGAAATCAATTCCCTTTCTAGAAACACACCAGTCCTGGCAACAAACACCTTGCCTTGGGTGGGATTATAGAAGTAATATCCCTTTGTTTCCTTGGGATATCTAACAAAGTAGCACTTATCTGATTTGGGTCCTAGTTTATCTGAGACTTGTCATCGAACGTAAGGCTTACAATCCCAAATCTTCATAAAAGACATATTGGGACTCTTCCCTATCCATATCACATATGGTGTCTTTATGACAACCTTAGATGAAACTCGGTTAAGTGTGAAAGCAGCTGTCTCTAGAGCATATCCCCAAATGGAAATAGGAAGATCTGTATGACTCATCATCGATCGTACCACATCTAATAAAGTACGATTCCTCCTTTCTGATACACCATTCCATAGTGGTGTTCCAGGTGGCGTGAGTTAAGATATGATCTCACACTCAACGAGATGATCATGAAACTCTTGACTAAGGTATTCCCCACTTCGATCTAATCGAAGCATCTTAATGCTCTTACCAAGTTGATTTTATACTTCATTCTTAAATTCTTTGAACTTTTTCAAAGGATTCTGACTTGTGTCTCATCAGAAACACAACCATATTCACTGAAATTATCAGTAAAAATAATGAAGTAATGTTAGCATCCTCTAGATGCTACTCTAAAATGGCCACATACATCAGTATGTATGAGTCCTAAAAGATCATTAGCCCTTTCGCGGTGTCCACTGAATGGAGTCTTTGTCATCTTGCCTCGAAGACAAGATTTGCATGCCTCATATGATTCAAAATCAAATGAGTCCAAAATCCATCCTTATGAAGTTGGGATATGCAACTCTCATTTTATGAACTAATTGAGAATGCCAGAGATATGTTTGATTAAAATCATTAGACTTGAACCATTTGGTATTTATGTTATAGATTGGGTTGCCAAAGTCTAGAACATAGAGTACATTCACAGGATGTGCACTACAATAGAACATTTCATTGAAATAAACGGAACAATATTTGTCCTTTATTACAAATGAAAAACCTTTTTTGTCCAAACAAGAAATAGAAATAATGTTCTTGGTCAAGGTAGGCACATAGCAACACTCTTTAAGTTCTAAAACAAGCCAAGTAGGCAAAGATAAGGAATATGTTCCTACAGCGACAACAACAACTCTTGCACCATTGCCTACTCGTAAGTCCACTTCGCCCTTTGTCAACACTCTATACTATTTCTCAGCCCCTGCACATTCGTACAAATGTGAGACGCACATCCGGTATCTAATACCCATGAAGAAGAAATAGATAGATTGATTTCTATAACATATATACCTGAGGCAGAAGTCTCACTTCTCTTCCTTTTCAGTTCCTCTAGGTATACCTTACAGTTCCTCTTCCAGTGTCCGGTCTCACCACAATGGAAGCAGGTTCCTTCCTTAACAACCCCACCTTTAGGTTTCAGTGCATGAGCCTTGCCCTTGCCTTTGGCTTGGGTCTTACCCTTACCTTTAGGCTTCCACCTGCCTTTGCCCTTAGACACCATCAAAATGGAACCTGACTTTGCCTTCTTAAGGTTGAGTTCAGTAGTTCTCAACATGCTCAACATCTCAGGTAGTGGTTTGTCAATTTCATTCATATTATAGTTCATGACAAATTGACTATAACTATCAGGCAACGACTGCAAGATAAGATCAGTGGCCAATTCTTGGCCTAGTGGAAATCTCAACCTTTGTAGATTCTCCACATACCCAATCATTTTGAGCACATAAGGCCATACGGGACTTCCTTCTTGCATTCTGCATTGAAACAGTGCTTTAGAGATCTCAAATCTCTCATGCCTTGCTTGTCCTTGATATAGTTTTTTAAGGTGTTCAACCATATCATAAGCATCCATGTTCTCATGTTTCTTCTGAAGCTCAGAATTCATGGTGGCGAGCATAAGGCATGATACATCTAATGCATCATCTTGATGCTTGTAAGCATCCCTATCAGCTCTAGTGGCAGTAGCAGGGGGCACTTCAGGAATATGCTGCTCGAGGACGTACAATTTTCTTTCTCTCTTTAGAACTATTCTTATGTTTCTATACCAGTATAGAAATTAGCTCCATTGAGCTTATTCTTATCAAGGACAGATCACAGAGATAGTGTCTTCTACTTACTAGACGACATGGTGGTCTACAAGAATAAAATGTAGAGAAGTATCATACTCACATCATTTAATTAGGACTTTAATTAAATGATTCTCCCACTAAATTCTAAAGCTTGATAGAAGCAAGTCACTACTAGTTCTATACCCATAAGCAAAGACATTCTAGTGGGACAAGATCCACATTATACCTCATCTTGAGTTAGCTTTGGCTAATCGCCCAAGACTTGTATAAATAGGTAGGCAACGTGTACTAATTGGACAAAATCCATCTTATACTTTTCTTGAGTTAACTTTGGCTAATCACCCAAGATTTGTATAACTTAGGTAGACAACGTTCACCAATTACATCCTATGTAACTCTTGTATCCTCAGGTGAACAACACTGTTTGTTCATTTTTCCATCTTATTAAATCCATATTATAATTCATCTTGAGTTAGCTTTGGCTAATCACCCAAGACTAGTATAATATGATTTACATCTTATGGGTTATGCCTTTAAGTTCTCAATCCAATTGAGGTAACTTAGTTAAGTCATACCCAAAGGTCGGTAGTCGGACATTACACTTGTCCTGTCACACTCTACCAAGATAAAACGAGCCACTTTGCTTTGGCAAACCTGACTACAGATGATCGAGGTAGTAGTGAGTACCAAGCTTTGGTAGGCATATGTAAATGACCTAATTACGATAGCTACACATGCATCACATACATCATGGCATATCATGGAATATATCAACATATACACAAGTTTAAACGTGGCATGGTTATGACCCCCATAAACTATGATCTTCTCAAGCCAATGAGAAGAGCGATAAGTCAACCTAGGTCTAATCTGCTTCTCCAAGCGCTTCCTTGGTTGTCGTGTGTTGTTGTCCTTCCTTTCTTTTCACCCGTCTTCCAGAAGACTAACTCCTTCTAATTTTGTACATTACAAAATCTAAAGAAATTCAGGTTACATTCGAGTGTAATCTAATTACAACAAGAATAAAAGGGATGAAGGCATGACACGCAGGCCGTATTATAAATTACAACATTACACACATCCAATCACATTGGGGTTAAAAGGGCCATAACCATGCACCATGTCATATCTATTCATAATATTTTATGACATAAAATTTACTATGATTTTAGCAAACAAATTATGAGCCGCAACGCCACGGCGGTCCCGAAGCAAAATTTATTTTGCATACTCATTTTATGAGTTGCTGCTTTACCCGAGACCCTACTACCCATAATACCAACTATGTTTTGTTCTAAACAAAACACCTCTAGCCGAGACGTTGTTGGTCACACACCAACTTCATTTTGTTCCAAACAAAACAACTCTAGCCGAGACCTTGTTGGTCACACACCAACTTTCGGTCAAGAGTCAAGATTTGGCCGAGTCACAAAATCTAGCTAAGACTCATACTCTGGCCGAGATTCACTCTCTTGGCTGAAACCTTATGTGGCCGAAACTCATAAGAGTTTGCAAATCACAGTAAATCCTATCATATAATTTCTATATCATATATAAAAAATTCTAAAACTTAGCATAGCCCTTTTGCAAGTGGCTCTGATACCACTGTTGGGATCTAGTGCGCCAGAAGACGCGGAAACGCAGCGGAAAAAATACTAGATTCACTTATCCAGCGGATCCATGCGAAGGGAAGAAAATAATTTTCATAATAATAATCTATGCTAAGCTACATGATAGGATTATACCTTTGTTGCTTGCCCTTCGCAATCTCGACATCAACCTTTTCTTTGGATCCAGATCTCAGCGCGTTCAAGTGTCCGCACCTCTATGGTATCCACACGAACATATCCTTCGTTCGTCCCACGAACGAAGCCTTCAGAGAAGAACCATTCCCTTGTGCTAGCAAGAAGCATGGTTCGGCCATCCTTGATGTTTCGGCCAAGGAAGAAGGAGGAAGAAGGAGGAGGAAGATCAAGAGACATCCTTTCTTTTCATATTCTCATCTAATGAAAAAATAAACCCAAAAGGCTATTTATATTCATCCCATGAATACCAAGGGTCTTTTGTCTCTTTGTATTCCTCTTAATGGGTTGGATTATTATATTGGATTAACCATTAATCCAATAATCCAATAAGTCTAACCCATTAATCCAATATATCTAATTCGGATTGAACTCAATCCAATGAGTGAGTTCATTTGAGTCTAACTCAATTAGTAACCAAAAGGCCTAATCATCTCATGATTGGCTCTTAGGGCTAATTACTAACACTCCAACATGAAAATACATGAGAAATACAATAAAAGAAACAACATGAATAAGGAAAAGAATACTACTATGAGGAATCTTTGCTCTTGATCTATTGTTGCTATAAATCACTTCTTGATACTTGAAAATGCAGTAGCACTTTACTGCAAGGACCTTCAAGAACTGTCGGAAAGAATCAGAGAAGCAATCGTGCATTTGAATCTTTGTAGTCGCCTTTATATCCCACTGATTAGGGCTCTCAATCGCTTGGCATTACCTCCAATCGATTGCCACATCAAATCCGAGTGCATTCAGCCGTCCAAACCTCACAACGACTCTTTTCTTCGTCACTTAATTGATTAGCCAATCGATTATGAGACTCCTTAATCGATCACTCAATCGATTATGAAGCATTCTATTTGCTCGCAAACTTCTCCCAATCGATTATCCAATCGATCAAGCAACTTCAATCGATCACTTGATCGATTCAGAAGCTCTTTGTTTGCTCACGACCAAGTTTAATCGATTTGTCAATCAATTAAACCTCTTGAGATATCCTCAATTGATTGGAGTTCTTCCCAATCTATTCAGCATGGTGTAATGCACTGTGCTTCATGAAAAACTAACTTCCTATTGATCACTTGATCAATTGGGTTCAAGGTGAATCAATCACCTAATTGATTCACCATGCACTTCATGAAGAGATACGCTTAATCGATTAGCTGATCAATTAACACAGGTTTTAATCCATCACATGATGGATTACCCAACCCTAACTTACTTAACCCAAGTCTAAGGTTCCCTTGCCCAATCTTCGGTCAACCTTTTTACCCACTTGGACTTTGTCAACTTTTCGTTGAACTTCCGATCACCAAGTACGGTCCTCCTTGACCCATTTGAATTTTTCTCTTGTCTAATCACAGTTAGGACTTTATCTTACCAACGTGCGGTCCCTCTTTACCCACTAGGACTTCCCTTTGCCTAACCGTAGTTAGGGCTTTCTTTTGCCAACGTGTGATCCTCCTTGATCCACTTGGATTTTACTTTCCTAGCCGCAACTAAGACTTTCCTTGCTAATGTGCAGTCCTCCTTAGCCCACTTAGACTTTCCTTGCCAACGTGTGGTCCTCCCTGACCCACTTGGACTTTTCCTTTGCTTAATCATAGTTAGGACATTACCTTTTCCTAACCCTCGAGTTAGGACTTGTCTTGCCTAACCTCCAATTAAGACTTTACCAATCAAGTATTGGTTCTCTTTGACCTACTTGACCTTTCTCACATATTGTCTAACATTATATTATTTAAACATGTTGTCCACAATATATTTTTCAAAAATCGAAACTCAAACTCGAATCCACTCAAGTTTAGTCAAACTTGTTAATCTTAACTCGGACAATGATTGTAACAATAATCTCCCAACAAATGTTGTCTTGTAGAGGGAGTTTGATTGGCTTTGGAGTTGATCGGGTGTATGCTTAGAGCTTTGCCCATGAAAAGTGAGGAGCTGAGCCCTGTAGGATCAACCGACTCTTGGTCTGATCGGGTGTATGCATGGGAATCATGACTATGAAAAGGGAGTTTACCCATGAAGGTCTGACCATCTCTAGAGCTAATTGGATTTATGTTAGGAGTTGTGCCCATGAGAAGTGGGAAGTTGAGTCCCAAAGGTCTGACCGACTCTAAGGCTGATTGGGTTTATGCTGGGAACCTTGCCTATGAGGAGTGCGGACCTAAGCCCTATAGGTCCAACCTGTTAGAGTGTATACTAAAAGCCTAGCTTTTGGTATAAACATTTATCTAGAAATAAGAATCACATTGGTCAAATGTCTACATTTATGATAAATGTAGTTGTTCAATTAATTTATATTATAGATAACATGGTGTGTGGTGTCACACACAGAAGATCATGTTATCAGTACCTTATAAATTATAAACAGTAGCTCACGACCAAGATGGAAAGGAACAAACCATTGGAAGGTCGTAGTGTAATTAGGTATTAGTTTATCTTAACTATATAATTACACTAGTACACTTAGAATGTATTGAGTAGGACCATTAGAGGTCGTTTCTTTTATACTGACTTTATAAAGGAACAAAGACATCAAATGCATATTTTTAAAAATAAATCTATCATATCTAAATGATTCATGTATAACATGACATATGATATTTTTATAAAAATATGAATGAAAAAATAATGATGTCATGGCATATAACAGGACACATAATCAGAATAATATTAGCATAAAGAAAATAACTAGACGTTTTATCTACGTATTACTAACTAATTGTTAAATTTTAAAATAAGCCTAAGTTTTCCCTTTTCTCCCTAAGAAATAGTCAAAATCCCAACTTGACATTTCTTTGACTTCTATTATAATTTTTCCAATTTAATCATCAATTCCTAAAATTTATTGGCTCACTTTTACTCTTCAAGAGTAAAGCTAAAATCCTTCACTTTCAAGGTGTCACAATACCTTGAAAATGTCCTAAATTGGCAACTTTGTCATGGTTGGATTAACCTCCCTTTCATTTAGAGTTAGCATACTTTAAACCCATCTAGGGTGTAGAGAACACACTCTTAGGAATCCAAAATATATTGGTGCTTCTTGGGTTTTCTAGGTATTTATTAGGGATAACTTTTCTTGATACCTTCCTAGGTTTCTTAGAAGCCTTGGTCACACTTGTCTCCACAAGGTCAACTTTAGGGATAGTGATGTGTATAATTCGTAAGTGCATGGTTGCCATCAAATAATAAAAGATATCGATCCCATGTGGACTGGTTATAAGCACTAGAGATTAGTTACAATGAATTAACTAAATGATTGATGGTTGAGAATCACACACTAAAGTGAAGAGAAGTATGATTGAGAGAAAGAGAGAGAGAGAGTTGAAAGCTGGTTGAGGAACTTGGTTTAGAGAAACGTTCTAGGGGTTTAGTTGTTAGTATTAGCCCTAGTACCAATTATGAGATGATTTTAAAAGGCTCATTTTGTATCATATATCATTATTAATAAAAGGTAAGTTGGTTATTATATTTATTTCAGTTCAGTGCCGATTGAATAAGTATAATAATGTCCTTGGGTAGTAGGTTCTTATCTACAACATATCAATTGGTTGAATTGCTAGTGAGATATTGTAGATATACATGAAACACTACTCTTAACTATTCCTAGTTAAGCATTAATATACAAGGACAATATTAATGCATTGAGACTAGCATGTAGGTCAACGAATGATTTAATCTCACAAGTCATGGATATGAGATATCAAGTTGACACATGGATATATATTAGAGAATATATACTGAATGACCCGCCATGAGAATGTTTCATGGATCGTTATATGAGTGTCATAAACATTCTCATATGACTCTTGGTATGAATAGTCCTTAGACCTGAAGTCACTACAGTTCCCTACATAAGGAGTTATGTACTTTGGTATTGATAAACGTCACCTGTAACAAGGTGGAGAATAAAGTCGATCACTGGGTATGCAATGGATTATGTGGAGGGATGTGAGTGATGTAGATGAGATCTATCCCTTTCATATGACGGAAGCGATATCTGTGGGCCCCTTGATCTGTAGGACACAAGAATGCATGACCATGCTCAAATGAGTCAATATGAGATATTGAGCTTATTTGATTGAGTGTCTACTTAGAGATAAAGAAACACAAAGATTGATAAGAGGATGACACGTTCTATGCCTCATTGATCAATCTAGATATCAAGGATAGAAGGATTGAGTCATAGAAGATAATAGACACGGAAAGGTTAGGTCGGATCTCGACATTCTTGTCACTTGGGTAGCAATGATGCATTGCTAGATGCCACTCATTTCTTATGTTTCTAAAATAGTTTTAGATACATTGCCAACGCTACGAGAGCCTATTGGGTCACACACAAAGAACATGTTGATTTGGAGATGGATTATGGGATTAAGTTTAATCCGAATTATACACATTGAGTTAGACTCGAATGAATTCGGATTAGACTTATAGAGTAATGGGTTAGACTCATTGCTTTATTGGGTTAATGGCTTATTGGATTAATGATTAATCCAATATTCTAAATCTAACCCATTAAGATTAATGAATATTAATAGAGATTAATATATCATTAATTAAAAGGGAGATCAAGAGACAAAAATATTTTTTGTATTCATTGGATGAATACAAAAGTTATTTGTAAAAGTAACCTTTAGGTGAAGTAACCTTTTTGGTAAAGTAACCTTTTTGGTGAAGTAACCTATTTGGTAAAGTAACCCTTTTATGAAGTCACCTTATATAGATGAAGTGACCTTTTGGATGATTGTGCTCTTCTTGGTTTTTGCTCTTCTTCCTTCTTCCACTCTTGGCCAAAACTTCCACAAGATGTTGCTAGCACAACCTTTGGTTGTTTCTTTCTCCATTTCGTGAGTTCGCGAGATGGACGGAGAACATGTTCATGTGGATACCATAGAGGTGCGAACGTGTTGATTGCGTTGAGATCTACATCCTAAAGAAAAGTTGTTGTCGGGATTGCGAAGGGCACGCAGCAAAGGTATATATCTTTTAACAAAACTTAGTATATGGTTTCCTTTGCATGGATCTTCTGGATAGGAGATTATTTTTTCGCTACGCTTTTCGGCGTGTTTAGCGTTATAGTTCCTTACAGTGGTATCAAAGCCACTTGCAAAGACATATACTAAGTTGTAGTAGATTTTGATATGTGATATAGAAATGCATAAGATTTTACTATGATTTACGTGATTATGAGTAAGATTTAGGCCAATAGTCTTGGCTAAACTTTTGTGGGTAGCAGGATCTTGGGCATGGCAGCAACTCATACAATGAGTATGCAACTTTGGGGGCGTTGCCCCCTCACCTCGCAAGGGGCACTGCCTCCTTGACCCCGCCCTCTAATTGGCTAGCGGGATCATCGTGGCATTGCGACTCATATGTATTTGTTTAAATCATAGTAGATTTTATGTCATAAAATATTGTGAATGTTATGTGACATGGTGCATGGTTATGGCCCTTTACCCCGATGTGATTAGATGTGTGTTGTAATTCATAATATGACCTGCGTGTCGTGCCTCTCCCTTTTCTTTCTTGTTGTAAATTTAGACTACCCTTGAATGTAACTCGAGGTTTCTTTAGGTTTTGTAATGTACAAATTAGAGAAGAACAAATCTACTGGACGACGGTGAAAAGGGAGGAGGACAACAACACATGACAACCGAGGAAGCACTTGGAGAAGATGTTTTGACCTAGGTTGACCTTACGATCTTCTCATTAGCTTGAGAGGATCATAGAAAATGGGGCCATAACCATGTCACATTTATTTTATGCATATATGTGATGTATGCCATGATATTCTAATTTTGTATGCGATGCATGTGTAGTTTAATCATGATTAGGTCTTTTTAAATATGCCTACCAAAGTTCGATACTCACTACTACCTTGATCATTTGTAATCAGGTTTGCCAAAGCAAAGTGACTCGTTTTATCTTGGTAGAGTGTGATAGGACAATAATGATGTCTGACTATTGAACTTTGGGTGTGACTTAACTAAGTTGAGAATTTAGAGGCATATCTCATACGATGTAATTCAATTATACTAGTCTTGGGTGATTAGCCAAAGCTAACTCAAGATGTGTTATAATGTGGATTTCATAAGATGGGAAAATGAACAAATAGGCTTGTTCACCTAATGATACAAGAGTTATATAGGATGTAATTGGTAAACATTATCTACCTAAGTTATACAAATCTTAGGCGATTAGCCAAAGCTAATTCAAGAAAAGGTATAATATGGATATTGTCCAATTGGTACATGCTGCCTACCTAAGTTATACTAAGTCTTGGGCGATTACCCAAAGCTAACTCAAGATGAGGTATAATATGGATCTTGTCCCACATGAATGTTATCGCGATTGGATTTGAAGCTAGTAGTGTGGGTAAAACCACATCTATGACTTGCTCCTACCAAAGCTTTATAATTTAGTGGGAGAATCATTTAATTAAAGGCCTAGTTAAATGATCAAAATATGATACTTATTTCTGCATTTTATTATTATAGATCACCATATCGTCAAATACATCAAACACACACTCTCTCTCTGCGATCTGTCCTTGATAAGGACAAACTCAATGGTGCTAACTTCCTGGACTGGTATAGAAATCTTAGAATAGTTCTCAAACAAGAAAGAAAACTGTGCATCCTAGAGCAACCCATTCCTGAAGCACCCCCCACGACTGCTACTAGAGCTGATAAGGATGCTTATAAGAAGCATTATGATGATGCATTAGATGTATCATGCCATATGCTCGCCACCATGAACTCTGAGCTTCAGAAGCAACATGAGAATATGGTTGCTTATGATATGGTTGAACATCTTAGATAACTATATCAAGGACAAGCAAGACATGAGAGATTTGAGATCTCTAAAGCACTGTTTCAATGCAGAATGCAAGAAGGAAGTCCCGTAGGGCCATATGTACTCAAAATGATTGGGTATGTAGAAAACCTACAACGATTGGGATTTCCATTAGGCCAAGAATTGGCCACGGATCTTATCTTGCAGTCATTGCCCGATAGCTATAGTCAATTCATCATGAACTACAATATGAATGAAATTGATAAACCACTGCTTGAGATGTTGAGTATGTTGAGAATTGCTGAACTCAATTTTAAGAAGGCAAAGCCTACCATTTTGATGGTGCCAAAGGGAAAAGGCAAGTGGAAGCCTAAAGGTAAGGGTAAGACCCAAGTCAAAGGCAAAGGCAAGACTCATGCACTGAAACCTAAAGGTGGGGTATCTAAGGAAGGAACCTGCTTTCACTGTGGTGAAAAAGGACACTAGAAGCGGAACTGCAAGTTGTACCTAGAGGAAGTGAAACGAAAGAGAAGTGAGACTTCTGCCTCAGGTATAAATGTTATAGAAGTCAATCTATCTATTTCTTTTTCATGGGTATTAGATGCCGGGTGTGCATCTCATATTTGTACTAATGTGCAGGGGCTAAGAAATAGTAGATCTTTGACAAAGGACAAAGTGGACCTACGAGTAGGCAAATATGCAAGAGTTGCTGCTATAGCTATAGGAACATATTCCTTATCTTTGCCCACTGGACTTGTTTTAAAACTTGAAGAGTGTTGTTATGTGCCTGCCTTAAGTAAGAACATCATCTCTATTTCTTGTTTAGACAAGAAAGGATTCTCATTTGTAATAAAGGACAAATATTGTTCCGTTTATTTCAATGAAATATTCTATTGTAGTGCACATCTCGTGAATGGACTCTATGTTCTAGACTTTGACAATCCAATCTATAACATAAATACCAAATGGTTCAAGTCTAATGATTTGAACCAAATATATCTCTGGCATTGTCGCTTAGGTCATATAAATAAGAGTCACATATCCCAACTCCATAAGGATGGACTTTTGGACTCATTTGATTTTGAATCATATGAAGTATGCGAATCTTGTCTTCAAGGCAAGATGACAAAAACTCCATTTAGTGGACATAACGAAAGAGCTAATGACTTATTAGGACTCATACATACTGATCTATGCGGCCCTTTCAGAATAGCAGATAGAGGAGGCTATCATTACTTTCACTGATGATATTAGTAGATATGACTACGTGTATTTGATGAGACACAAGTCAGAATCCTTTGAAAAGTTCAAAGAATTCAAGAATAAAGTACAAAACCAACTTGGTAAGCATATTAAGATGCTTCGATTAGATCGAGGTGGGGAATACCTTAGCTAAGAATTTCATGACCATCTCATTGAGTGTGGGATCATATCTTAACTTACTCCACCTGGCACACCATAATGGAATGGTGTATCAGAAAGGAGAAATCGTACTATATTAGATATGGTACGATCGATGATGAGTCAAATAGAACTTCCTACTTCCTTCTGGAGATATGCTCTAGAGACGGCCGATTTCACACTTAACCGTGTTCCATCTAAGGCTATCATAAAGACACCATATACAATATGGACTGGGAAGAGTTCCAAGATATCTTTCATGAAGATTTGGGGATGTGAGACTTATGTTCGATGACAAGTCTCAGATAAACTAGGACCCAAATCAGACAAGTGCTACTTTGTAGGATATCCCAAAGAAACAAAGGGATATTACTTCTATAATCCCACACAAGGCTAAGTGTTTATTGCTAGAACTGGTGTCTTTCTAGAAAAGGAATTCATTTCTATAAAAACTAGTGGGAATCAAGTTGATCTTGAAGAAATTCAAGATACACAAACTAGCACCGAAGCCTTAATGGAAACTGTACAAGTACCACAAGATATTGTGGATCATGATTTTGTTACACCACAAGAAATTGTGGAGCAACAACCTGTTCAAGTAGCACAAGTTCTACGCAGATCTGATAGGGCCCGTCATCAACCTAAGAGATATTCTTTTATCTTGTCTGACAATTGTGATGTAGTGCTAGTTGGTCTCAACGAGCCTATGTCTTATCAGGAAGCTGTACAGGGCCTATATTCTGAGAAGTGGCTAGAGGCCATGAGATCTGAAATGGAATCCATGTACACTAACCAAATATGGACTTTGGTTGATCTACCTGAAGGGATCAAACTCATTGGGTGTAAGTGGGTCTTCAAAGTGAAGACTGACAAGGATGGGCATATGCATACCTATAAAGGTAGATTGGTAGCTAAAGGTTTCAAGCAAATTCATGGTATAGACTATGATGAAACTTTTTCACCAGCTGCGATGCTTAAGTCTATTCGGATTTTACTTGCTATTATAGCTTACTATAATTATGAGATCTGGCAGATGGATGTCAAACCGTATTTCTTAACAGAAATCTATTCAAAGATGTGTACATGACACAACATGAGGGTTTTGTAGATCCAAAGAATGCTAGAAAGGTTTGTAAGCTGCAAAGATCCATTTATGGATTAAAGCAAACTTCTAGAAGCTGGAATCTTCGATTCGATGATGCGATCAAAACATTTGGTTTCATTAAGAATGAAGATTAACCTTGTGTCTACAAGAAGGTTAGTGGGAGCACAGTCATCTTTCTCATATTGTATGTAGATGACATACTTCTCATTGGAAATGATATCCCTACTCTTCAGTCAGTGAAGACTTGGCTTAGGAATTATTTTTCAATGAAAGACTTAGGTGAAGTAACCTATATTTTAGGCATCAAGATCTATAGAGATAGATCTAAAAGATTGCTTGGCCTAAGCTAGAGTACATACATTGACAAGGTGCTTAAACGTTTTGCCATGGAGAATTCCAAGAAGGGATTCTTGTCGATGTCACATGGTGTGAGTCTTTCGAAGACTCAATGCCCCTCTTCTAAGGAAGAAAGGGACCGCATGGATCAGATTCCTTATGCATCTACTATAGGGTCTATCATGTATGTCATGTGTACTCACCCAGATGTCTCGTATGCTTTAAGCATGACGAGCAGATACCAGTCAGATCCAGGTGAATGTCACTTGACAGCAGTCAAAAATATTCTTAAGTACTTGAGAATGACTCAAGATTATTTCATGATCTTTGGAGGTGATGAAGAGCTTGTTGTAAATGGTTACACTGATGCTAGCTTCCAAACTGACAAGGATGATTACAGATCATAGTCAGAGTATTTGTTTTGCTTAAATAGTGGTGCTGTGAGCTGGAAGAGTTCAAAGAAGGACACAATAGCTGATTCTACAATAGAGGCCGAGTACATTACTGCTTCAGCTGCAGCAAAGGAGGTTGTTTGGATTAGGAAGTTCATCACAGAGCTTGGTATTGTTCCTAGTATAGCGAACCCAATAGACCTCTATTGTGATAATAATGGGGCTATTGCACAGGCTAAGGAACCTCGCTCTCATCAGAGATCCAAACGCATACTACAGCGATTCCATCTCATTCGAGAGATCATCGATAGAGGAGATGTGAGGATATGCAGACTCCCTACTGATGCTAACATTGCAGATCCTTTGACCAAGGCTTTGGCACAGAGGAAGCATGATGGTTACACTAGGTCAATGGGTATTCGATATCTTAGTGATTGGCACTAGTGCTAGTGGGAGGTTGTTAGTATTAGCCCTAGTACCAATTATGAGATGATTGTAAAGGGCTCATTTTATATCATATATCATTATTAATAAAAGACAAAGTTGGTTATTATATTTATTTCAGTTCAGTGCTGATTGAATAAGTATAATAATGTCCTTAGGTAGTAGGCTCTTATCTACAACATATCAATTGGTTGAATTTATAGTAAGATATTGTAGATATACATGCAACACTACTCTTAACTATTCCTATTCATGCATTAATGAATTGAGACTAGCATGTAGGTCAACGGATGACTTAATCTCATAAGTCATGGATATGAGATATCAAGTTGACACATGGATATATATTAGAGAATATATACTGAATGACCCGCCATGAGAATGTTTCATGGATCGTTATATGAGTGTCATAAACATTCTCATGTGACTATTGGTATGAATAGTCCTTAGACCTGAAGTCACTACGACTCCCTAGATAAGGAGTTGTGTACTTTTGTATCGGTAAACGTCACCTGTAACAAGGTGGGCAATAAAGTCAATCACTGGATATGCAATGAATTATGCAGAGGGATATGAGTGATGTAGATGGAATCTATCCCTTCCATATGATGGAAGTGATATCTGTGGGCCCCTTGATTAGTAGGATACAAGAATGCATGGCCATACTCAAGTGATTCAATATGAGATATTGAGCTTATTTGATTGAGTATCTACTTAGAGATCAAGAAACATAAAGATTGATAATAGGATGACACGTTCTATGTCTCATTGATCAATCTAGATATCAAGGATAGAAGGATTGAGTCATAGAAGATAATAGACACGGAAAGGTTAGGTCGGATCTCAACATTCTTGTCACTTGGGTAGCAATGATGCATTGCTAGATGCCACTCATTTCTTATGTTTCTAAAATAGTTTTAGATACATTACTAACGTTACGAGAGCCTATTGGGTCATACACAAAGAACATATTGATTTGGAGATGGTTTATGGGGTTAAGTTTAATCCGAATTATACATATTGAGTTAGACTCGAAAGAATTTGGATTAGACTTATAGAGTAATGGGTTAGAGTCATTGGTTTATTGGGTTAATGGCTTAATCCAATATTTTAAATCCAACCCATTAAGATTAATGAATATTAATAGTGATTAATATATTATTAATCAAAAGGGAGATCAAGAGATAAAAATATTTTTGTATTCATTTGATGAATACAAAAGCCATTTGTAAAAGTAACCTTTAGGTGAAGTAACCTTTTTGGTAAAGTAACCTTTTTGGTGAAGTAACCTATTTGGTAAAGTAATCCTTTTGTGAAGTCACCTTATATAGATGAAGTGACCTTTTGGGTGATTGTGCTCTTCTTGTTTTTGCTCTTCTTCCTTCTTCCACTCTTGGCCAAAACTTCTATAAGAGGTTGCTAGCACAACCTTTGGTTGTTTCTTTCTCCATTTCATGAGTTCGTGAGACGGATAGAGAACGTGTTCGTGTGGATACCATAGAGGTGCAGACGTGTTGATCGCGCTGAGATCTACATCCTAAAGAAATGTTGCTGTCGGGATTGCGAAGGGCACACAACAAAGGTATATATCTTTTAACAAAACTTAGTATATTGTTTCCTTTGCATGGATCTTTTGAATAGGAACTTATTTTTCCATTGCGCTTTTTGGCGTGTTTAGCGCTAGAGTTCCTTACATTAGTTTCATTGTAATGCTAATCAATGAACTAAGGATCACCAATTACCCATCCTCTATTCCTATGCACATGTAGGAGGGTCAATTCATTACCGACACTTCCCCGCGATAGTTATGTCGGAGTGCAATCTCTATTAACATTCAATGTTACCTAATGGAAGTGATTCCTATGAAGTCATATTTAAGGGTTACCCTTGTCACTAGGACCCCCTGGTCATACATCCACAAGAGTACACTAAACACTTGATAGCATGGACATAGAAACAACCCAATAAGCCTAAGTCTACACCTCTTTGTAGAGAATTGCTCCCTCTTTCAAGGCGATGCTCTAGATGTCCGATTAAAGGATTATCCTTGTCACTAGGCCCCTCTGGTCATACAATCTAAAGCATCCCCTCTACACATTGAATAAATTCAAACAATCATTCAACCAAACATGAGAATTAAGCATAAACACATCACACACATTTGATCAAATGAATATAAGGCATAAGCAATGTTATATGAAAAGAAAATTTACAAATCCAAGAGTATACATCAATCTCACATTACAATTACTCCATTGATCCTAGAACAAATAGATATACTCCATAACAAGGAGGAAAGAATCCAAAGATAATGAAATTATAAGCATCAAAACCCAATCTAAGAGAAGAAGGGAGAAGAAGCTTATCCGATGTGTCGAGTAATCTTCGAATCCAATCCTTTGCTTTTGGAGTCGATAAAGATGATGAAAATGACTTCAGATCATCGAACGGAGTGCGGAGATGGCATAGATCTAGACCAAGTTGAATCTCCCAAAGGAGAGAACCTTCCTCCCTTGAAGAAGGGGAAGAACTCCCCTTAAATAGAGCAGGGCACGAGCTAGGCACGACCTATGCCACGACCGTGCCTTGAAGTCATTCTGTTTGGGAGGCATGGTCATGCCCTTTAAGCATGACCATGTCTTTCCTCAGCTTTGTTTACTTGACACGACCAAGTGAAAATACACGGTCGAAGTCTTTCTCTTCTCTGGACAGAAGACACAACTATTTGAAAATACACAGCCAGAGTCTTCCTTTTCTCTGATGAATGGAATAACCATGCCTTTTGGCACAACCGTGTTCTGCTTTCTCTCGGGAGAAGGGACACAACCATGTGAAATTAAATGGCCAAAACTTTGCTCTTCTTCTTTCATCTCTCCGAAGCATGTTTTGCACCATTTTCACTCCAAAAATACATCCTATTAATAGATAACCAAACAATAGTAGATCTCCAATGAAGAGTGTAATTGTGCTGAAAATATAATAAATAGGGGTGAAAATGTACTGAACATAAGCAAGGAAAGTAAGTGAATGTGTGTTAAAGTATACATAAAAATAGATATATTCTACTCATATTATACCCCCAGACTTAAATCTTTACTTATCCTCAAACAAAATATTGCAATCTAGATCCATGTTCTAATATAATGCATCATAATCTCTAGTGAATCAATCTAATTCTATCCACTAGTTTCATTAATGAGCATAATCATAGAGCAATCCAAGAATGTCCTAACCACAAGTTCTTGTGCATAGTACAATAAGTGGCTTAAGCTCTCCAAGTTTCAATCCCTAGTCATAGTCAAGTCATCATCCCAAATGATTTCCTCATGTTCCCAACGATGGACACTTACCTGCACACACTTGGTTCATATTTATTTTTCCCAAGATCTCAAAGGCATACTCGACATCAAGAGAAACATATCATTTATTTTTCCAATAACCTAACTCGATCTCAAAGGGGTAACTTGCTAGTTTCCACTTGCGAAACTATTTTTTATATCCCTTATTCTTCTCTTTTATTTTTTTCCTTGAAGTGATTACATTGTGCAACACTTGAATTTTTTTCTCTCTCTCTTTTTTTTGGTGTTTTAGATATATCACTAACAACCATAGGGATATTTGGATTTTTCCAAACAAGCTTACATGATACAAGCATCATCTAGTAACCAAGATGTAATTAAGAAATTACCATAGAAACCTAAGTCCTAAACAAATAAGATGAATCATGACTATTCCCTACTATTCAAGCTCAAGCAAAGTGAAGATAAGATTCTTAAGATCAGGCCAACACTCAAATCTATCTCATTACAATACAATGCTCACTTTATGCTACTAGAGATAGAGAAAAGAAGTTCACTAAATATACTAGCACTATCTTAAAATAATAACATGAATCTAAATACAAATGTGCTAACAATTTTGCCATTGAATAAGTCAGTAGTAAGGTGATGATTGATGTTCTCAATATGCCAAAAAATAACTAGAAAGATAGTCAAAGCGATAGTCAAAACAATTGAAGAAAAACTACACTCAAGATAAGAACTAGCATGAAAATAAGCAAAATGAAATAGAACTGAACTAAACTGCAAGGAAAATAACATTATGTACAACACCCTCTAAACTTAAACCTTTCATTGTCCTGAAGAAATCAATACAGTGGAGGAGGGGAAAAAGGAGGACCTTGTGGAGGGGGAGGGTAGGGATAGGGAGGTGGATCGCTAAACCAAACAATACATGGTTCAGGAGGAAATCTAGGCATTCTGGGAAGTTGGCTCATATGCTCATGATACTGAAAAAGAATAGTCACTTACTGTTTAGTGATGTCCATGGAACGCCTAAAGTTATCCATCCTCTCCTGCTCAATGTCATAATCCTGAATAAATTTAGCTACCTAGCCTTGAAAGTTCCTCGTGATATGAAAGTGGTTATGTACCTCTTGGAATTGGTCATTTGATAATTTATAGTAACCCTCCAACATTTGTTGTTGGATACTATGTTTCTCATGAAGCAAATCTAAAGAGGTATGAAAATATGAGAAATCAAATTTAGAGGGGCCCGTACCATAGGTAAAAGATTGCCTAGCAAGTTTTGGATGTTCGAACAGCTGCGGGTGTCTAGATGACAAGGGCACAGTGTACTCCACAGGGGTGGGGGTAGACTCAGGAACTATGTCCATGATAAGCCAGTTGGTGGGGTTGCGAACTATGGTATGCTCAGGATAAGGCAGAGGTAATGGAAAATCATCTCTCTTAGGAAAGGCGAAGTCGTTCTCATCCCGGCATATCATTCTCATGGCAAGACATGTATCAAGATTGATTTTATGATTGCCATTAACTTCTAAATTATCTAGTTCATAATCCAAATTTATAGTGATCTAGATTATCAAACCACCAAAAATAATCCATCCTGAGGTAGTCTTCTTAGATGTTACAAGTGTTTGCAAAAAGAAGATCCTGGTATCAAAATTGACTTTATGAAACATGGCCCCAAAAGAATAAAGTTCTACCTTTCTAACTATCCTATCACTTTCTCCCCTACCAAAGATAGTCTTATTACATAGTGGAGGTATCAAAAAAAGGGATTTTGCATGTTAGAAGCTCTAGATCTTGAAGGGTCATAAAATTCACTCAAATTGGTGATTAAACTTCAAAAGGAATTGCTATCAAAATTATAATAAAACTTGCGAGATCCCCTGAAATTAGGTCAAAATAATTATTAAAGTCACTAAGCGTCCACTGAAACTCCTTATTCATCAATCTGAAACTGATATTGCTAATATAATCCTCATTAGTGGTGAAATAAGTCTCTATGGAACTCAAAATTTTAAGAGTAAGGTGGGTATATGTTGGTTGATGTGAAAACATTATATCATTCCAATCAAAAGCACTAATCAACTAATCTATATCTTCCTTAATTCCTAAAATTTTCATGGTAGTAGGGTCCAAATATCTAGTACAAATAATTTTTTTGATAACAAGACAATCATATCTAGATTTTTTGCTCATTGTTTCTAAAAATAATGTCATATTCATTGTCGTTACCTTCGTCGCATGCAATCTGTTTGCCCTTGCCTTTGGAAGTAGCCTTCTCTTTGCCTCTATCCTTCCTCGAGTCATTTCCTCCACTAGATCCTCCACTCCCACATTGGATTATTTTCAAAAGATGAGACATAGTTAAAAGACAAGTGAGGGAGAGCGATTATTGAAGAAGAAAGGGGTTGCTCTTGAAGGAATGAAGAAAGATCTCACGGTGGAGAAGAGAAGATCTTCGAAGGAAAGAAAGCTTGAGGGAGAAAGTTTTTAGATCTAGATCTAAAGGAAAAGGGATTTGAGAATCTTGGAGGGGAGATTTTGAGATGGGGATGAAGAAGAAGAAGAGGATTCCTTAGGTTTGAGAAAATAAGAAAGTTATGGTGTGAAAATTGGAGAAAGAGTTGAAGAAGAGGAGGGTGTGGCGGTGGACATGGCCACTCCCACGGCCGTGCCTTATAGGCATGGCTAGATTGGCATAACCTTGTCATAATGACACAGCCATGCACTGCTTCATGGTTTTTTTTAAAGCATTGGTTAGGCACGGCTGTGTCAAGATGACATGACCATAGCTTGTATGCTCTCGGCCAACTCCACACGGTCTTGTCAAAAGACATGACCTCACCTTGCTTGCTCTCGGCTGCTCTCACACGACTGAGTCAAAAGACACAGCCTCACCTTGCTTCCTCTCGGTTGATTTCACACGACCGTGTTAAATGACACGACCATAGCTTGGATCTCCTCTAGAGGATAGACACGATCATGTCTAAGAGACACAACCACGTCTTTAGGTGTGTGAATTGTTGAGTTCTTTAATGGCCTTCCTTTTTCCATCTTCATTGGTGCCTCCATGCCCCTGAGAGGATCATGGCTAGCTCATGGAAGATATAATAGACCTAAAAAAAAAATTAAAGATGCTCTAAATAAACTAACCAAGAAAATAAAATGCAAGCAAATGAAGAAAAAAAAATTGGATTACCTCCCATGTAATGCTTGTTTTTGGTCTTTAGCTCGACCCTTTCTCATATCAAGTTGGAATTTCATCTATGGAGGGATGACTTTCCCCTCCCAAAGTTTGTGTCTCTTATTTTTTCTCTAGCAGGATAGATGTACTTTTTATTTTTAATTAGGGACCTTCTCCCAATACTTGTCAGATCATGCTCAGCATCTGCAGCTTCCCATGAGGATGGAACTTCCATTCCTCAGTCTGAAATGCATTGATCATGCTACATCGCTTAGAAAAAGAGAGACATGGTTAGAAGATTTTGATAAATCAAATTCCAGCCTCTTCTCACCTATTACCAGAGATAGCTTATGATTTTTAACATCAATAATAGCTCCGAAGGTGACAAAGAAGGGTCTTCCCAAAATGATTGGGATCTTGGGATCCTCCTCCATGTCTAGCACATTAAAATCAGTGGGTATAATACAACCACCCACCTTTACTGTCACATCCTCAATATACCCATAGGGTACCTGAATGAATAATCAGCTAGCTGTAGTGCCATAGTAGTAAGTTTAAAGTTTTTAAGACCTAATTTATTATAAATTGAGTAGGGAATGAGGGTAACACTCACTCCCAAATCCTAAAAAGTCTTATGATTGAAGTTCCTATGATGCAAGGAATTGAGAAGCTTCCTGGATCTTGAAACTTTAGGGGCACAGTATTCGAAAATAAAGCGCTGCACTCCTTCGTTAGTGCTGCTATCTCGAATCCTTCTTTCTTCCTTCGGTTGGACATAATTGTTAGGACCAAAATGTAGCTAGAGGGGGGGGGGGTGAATAGCTCGTTACGATCTCGTGCTTGTCGTTGCTTTCTTCTTGTGATGATGTGCAACGGAAAATACAAGAAACAACACACTACAATGCTAACACGTAGATTTACTTTGTATCCACCTCAAGATGAGGTGACTAGTCCAAGGATCCACACACTTACACACCCTCCACTATGAAAACCCTCCTTTATGGTAACTACCAAATGTGGAGAAGCCTTACAAGCTCACAATACAACAATAAGAAAGAAAGAAGCAAAATACAAGTGAATCTTACAGGATTACAATGAAACCCTAGCTTCTTCTTCTTCTTATTATAACTCGCTTTTTAACTTGGACATGCCTCCAAGAACCTTCAAGATCTGGCGGTGAGAGTGGAGAAAATCACCCTAAGCTGTAGCTGCAGTTGTGTGTCGAAGAGGATAGAAGAAGTGCTGAGAAAAATGCTCGCCAACATCTTTATCTGCGCCAACGGTCGAATCCCAATCGATTGAATTGCTCCCAATTAATTGGGGAGGCTTTGGATCAATTGGCTGATCGATCCAGAGTGCCTTTGTGCTCTCTGGAATCACCCTGAATCGATTGCCCGATCGATTCAAGGCTTCTCAAGCGATTTTCAGTGCTCCAATCGATCGACCGATCGATTGGAGGTTTCAATCAATCAACTGATCGATGCAAAAGCTTACTGTTCACTCAGAAACTCTCCCAATCGGTTGATCAATCGATTGGGGAAGTTTTGATTGATTACCCAATCGATCTAGAGCTTTTCTACACAAACTCGCATCAACCAATCGATTGACCAATTGATTGAACCCTCCAATCGATTGGCCAATCAATTGAAACCTAGAAAGCTATGTAGAGCTTGAAATTAGCTTCGTTTCACATCTGATATCACCTCATTCCGATATCCGAGTCAAAAGTTATGGCCTTCGGAAGTTTACTACATCCGAACTTCCTAGTTCCATGCCAACTCCCTATTGGACTTACGACCGCTAAGAGTTCGGTCAACTTTTGACCCATCTAGACTTTCTCTTTGCCAATTTTTTGTTAGACTTCTAATCACCAAGTATGGTCCTCCGTGACCCACTTAGATTTACCGTCTCATGCCAAGTGTCCGGTCCTTCATGGCCCACTTGGACTTTCACCAGATGTCTTGTCATCCTTGAACTATCTGGATTTTCCGTGTCTGGCTTCACTCACCAGGACTTTAACTTCTGCCTAGCTTCACTCACTAGGACTTTCCCAACTGCCTGGCTTCACTCACCAGGACTTTCCATCTACCTGGCTTCTCACCAGGACTTCCCAATTGCCTGGCTAGGACTTTATCCTTTGCCAAGATCATACTTGGACTTTCAGTTGCCTGGCTCCTCACCAGGACTTCCCAAATGCCTGGCTCCTCACTAGGACTTTCTCCTTTACCAAGATCACACTTGGACTTTCCAATTTGTCAAACCTCCAGTTAGGACTTCCATACGCCTAACCTCCAGTTAGGACTTCCATACGCCTAACCTCCAGTTAGGACTTCCACCACTGCCTAAACTCCAATTAGGACTTCACCACTTCTTAACCTCTAGTTAGGACTTCCCCAGTCAAGTCTCCTATCATCCCTGACCTACTTGACTTGTCTTCTTATCAACCTGGTCAACCCTTTGACCATCTCCACAACCGGACGATTGCCCTAGCAATCTCCATATATTGTCAAATATCAAAACTTAAATCTTGACTCAAGCTTGACTCGACTCAATCTTAGTCAAACTGGTCAACCTTGACCAAGGGAAATTGCCACAACAATAATCTCTCTCAGATATTTGGCAAACTTTGGCATTTGATGTAAGGCATCAATGAATGGGATTTCAATGTAAATTTTTTTAACTTTCTCCAAGAATCTGCCAAACTCTTCATCCTTTTTAGTGATGGATAGTCTTTAGGGGAAAAGGAATTGTTCGACTTTAAATTTCTGGTGGATGAAGCTCTTCAACCTTCTCGGTACTCTCCTCCTCATCTTGTGTGCCACTCAGTTATGATAAATAAGGAGAGGGCTCTCCAAGAATATCAATTCCCTCACTAGGAGCAGTCACTTGGGGATCTACCAAAGTCGTCCGCTCCAAAGTTCAATTCTATTGTAGTATTCAATTGGGTCCACATTGGGCTTGCTTGGAAAAACTCCTAGTGCTCTGGAGGAAGATGAGACTATCTGTGCTATTTGACTATCTTGAATCTTCTGGTGTTTTTTAGAATTGTCCATCCTTTGAGTGAGCTGCTTGATTCATTCTTCATCTCAATTTATGTTGCATGGAATTCGTCAATGAATTTTTTTTAATCAGGATTGCTGATAGCCTTGTTGTTGCTATTGTTACTATTGATAGCTTTGTTATTGCCCTAGTTGGTAGCTCTATTTTTGACCTATAGTTTGCCCCTGGTTCTGATTATTTCTATAGAAAAAATTTGAGTGGTTCCTGTTGGAATGTATATTAAAAGCCTAGCTTTTGTAAACATTTATTTTGAAATAAAGAATCACATTGGTCAAAAATATCTACATTTATGTTAAGTGTAGTTGTTCAATTAATTTAAATCGTAGATAACATGGTGTGTGGTGTCACACACAGAAGATCATGTTATCAGTTCTTTATAAATTATAAACAGTTGCTCACGACTAAGATGGAAAGGAACAAACCGTCGGTAAAGTCATAGTGTGATTAGGGATTAGTTTATCTTGACTAATAAATTACACTAGTATACTCTAAGTGTATTAAGTAGGACCATTTTAGGTAAGTTCTTTTTATACTGACTTGATAAAAGAACTAGACCTTAGTTATTATGAAAGTGTGTGCTCTTAATCCTAATATAATAACAAACACATATATTTAGTATTTATTTCTTTGACTTATCAATGGGTGAGATTTAGCTCAATAAATCAATAAGCTCGATAAGTTAGGAAATGATATTACTTATAGTGTGTGTTGTTGATTATAGAAGGAAACTATTGTTGGTGCAATCGATCTCCAAGGTTTTAATGTCAGACAAATATGTTTAAGTATGTTTAAGTGTGTTTAAGTATGAAATTTAAGTATGGAGCTTGATCAAGGAAAGTCCTAGTTGTAGGCTAGGCAAGGGGAAAAATCTCGGTATAGCGGAAGCCAGGTGGATAGGTCTGGAGGACTTGATCCCTGGGTAGCCGAATACTGAGTCATAGTTGTAGGATAGGTAAGGGAAATCTCGGTATAGTGGAAGCCAGGTGGATAGGTCTGGAGGACTTGATCTCTGGGTAGCCGAGTACTGAGTCTGGTGAGTGAAGCCAGGTTGAGAAAATCCTAGGGGATGATAACTGTAACACCCATGGAGTACTTAGCAAGATTTTAGATATATTTTTATCATGAATAAAAATAGGCCTATTGTGTAAATGTGCGAAAATAATAAAATAAAATAGAACCAAAAAGAGATGACCAAGGCTTGAACCTTAGACCTCTTACTAGATATATGTAGGTGTTAACCAATAGACCAAGAGAAGTTATTATTAAGAGAGAAGTAACAATATAGTTAAGAGTAAGAAAAGAGCTTTTTCATTGAGAAGGAGAAGTTAGAGTTGCCTTCTCCCTCTCAAAAGAAAAGAGGATTCTTGCTTCCTCTTTCCATTAAGGAGAAATAAAAGAAAGAAGAAGGAAAAGTACATTTTCCCTTCTTTCTCTCATGATGAATAAAAGGGAAATTAAAGAGGAAAACTCATTTTCTCCTCTTCCTCCTCCCTCCTCCTCCTCACCGTGACCAAGATCTCTCCTCACCTCTCCTTATCGAAATCCAAAAACAAAGGAAGACTCCTCTCTAGGAAGGCTCCACAAGCAAGATATTTCCCCTTAAGTAAATCAAATAAGGAGGTAAGTATTCCCTCACCTGTGGTACAAGTCGCTTACGGTATTTTCGAAAGATTTGAACTCTTGAAAACAACAATAACAAGAGAAGAAACCATGCTCATGAATCTTAGTAGGTTATGAAATGAATTTAGTTAAAAAAAAAGATTATGTTGTATGATGTTTAAGTTTGATCTTCTTATTAATATGTTATTGACCTTCTCTTTTTATAAGGTTCGGCCATGATGAAAATTTAGGGTTCATAAAGCTTAAAATCTAATTTAACATGCTCATGGATTTAATTATGATGTGTTATGAAATTTGCTAGAGATTCATGTTTATATGTTGTTTAGAAGTTATTTCTTGCTTGAGGAAGTTTCGGCCATGATGAAATTTTAGGGTTCATGAAGCTTAACACCTAATTTACCATGCTCATGGATTTCTTTATGATGTGTTATGAAGGTAGCTAGAGATTCATGTTTATATGTTGCTTAGAAGTTTAACTCTTGCTTGAGAAGGTTTCGGCCATGATAACTTTTTAGGGTTCATGAAGCTCAAAAGAAAACCTAAGTTAGTATGCTCATAGACCTCCTTATGATATGTTATGAAATTAGCTAGAGATTCATGTTTGCATGTTGCTTAGAAGTTTACTTCTTAGCTTATGAAGTTTCGGCCATGATAGAGTTTTAGGGTTCCATAAAGCTCCAAACCTAATTTAGCATGTTCATAGGCTTCTTTGTGATATGTTATCAAATTGGCTAGGTATTCATGTTCATAAGTTGCTTAGAAGTTTACTTCTTGTTGTATGATGTTTCGGCCATGATAACTTTTTAGGGTTCATGAAGCTCAAAACCTAAGTTAGTATGCTCATAGACTTTCTTATGATATGTTATAAAATTGGCTAGAAATTCATGCTTATATGTTGCTTAGAAGTTCATTTCCTATTTGATGAAGTTTCGGCCATGATGAATTTTTAGGGTTCATGAAGCTCAAAACCTAAGTTGGTATGCCCATAGACTTTCTTATGATATGTTATAAAATTTGCTAGAAATTCATGCTCATATGTTGCTTAGAAGTTCATTTCCTATTTGATGAAGTTTCAGCCATGATGAATTCTTAGGGTTCATGAAGCTCCAAACCTAATTTAGTATGTTCATAGACTTCTTATGATATGTTATGAGATTAGCTAAGTATTCATGTTGTATGTTGCTTAGAAGTTATTTTTTTATGAACTCTCGGCCATAACTATAATCTAGGATTCAAGAAAGTTTAAACTTAAACTTAGCAAGCCCATGAATTTTCCCTATGATATGATATGAAGGTAGTTTGTTATTTTATGCTCATGTAGAACTTAATTCCATGCTCTTAGGGGTTCGGCCACAACTAAGTTAAAAGGGCTAGGAAGCTTAGATCCTACTACCTATGCTCATGATATTCTTATTAGTTTATGACATGAATTTGATTTAAGGTTCACATGCTTATATGTAGTTGTAACCTAAAACTTAGCATGATGACTCTCGGCCACGATATGAAACTAGGGTTAGAGACCCAATTATGACTTTGCTAGGTGTCTCACATACTAGAATATGAACTAGGAGATGCTAGTAAATGTTTTTCCATGTATGATTATGGTTGCCTACGATAATTTATGTACTTAATTAAGGATGCTCATGAATTATGCATGATAATGACCCTTATGATGTGTTTTATGTTTGAGTATGCATGCTTTATGACAAGACCAGTAACATTTTTATTTATATATGTTATGAATTATGCATGACATGGTTCTTAAGATGACTATGTACTCAAACATGTATGATTTCAAATATGTTGCATGCTCATTTATGTAAGCTTATGAACCAAGCACGATAATGGTTTTATATGATGGCTATGTGCCAAGAATGTATGCCTTATGATATGATAAGAAAAAGGCAAAGAGTTGCTTCCCTTAAGTTGGGATTAAGAGCACTCTTCATGTTAAGACAAGAGCATTGACATCTATGATGATATGATATGACAGTTATGATGATATGATATGCATGACATGTACTTTACTTTGTATGACTTGTACCAAGGGTGGGCTCCATAAGCGCCCTTAGACCGACGGACTATGAACGGGTCTAGTAAAAAGGTATGAGCTCCTTAGTACGCCCCTAGGCCGACAGACTATGAACGGGTCTAGATCCCTAGTAGGTTCGGGGCTAGCTACCCTGTCCTAGGGATTGCGCGTATTTATGTATGTATGTGGTACAAGCCGGGCCCTCATGATGATGATATTATGTTTAAGTATTAAAAGATATGTTTAAAGACATCTTGCACTCGACATGGCATATGTTTTAAAAAGGACATTTTGCATAATGCACCCATTCATATATGATATGTTCTTTTATGTTTCATGAAATCTGATGATATGTTATGTTTCTCATGACTCACCTCATATGATCCTTTTATTTATGATATGTTAGAAACATGGTTCATAAGGATATGTTATGATCAGGAACTATGCTCACATTATATATTGATAGATGATTATGTTTTCAATGATGATATGCTTATATGATTATGCTTGAGATACGGTTTTTGTGAGTAGGAAAGAATCTTACTGAGCTCGTGTGCTCATAGCTTACTTCCTTGTACCACAGATAAAGGCAAGGGATGGATGACCTAAGGGAGCTGCAGGAGAGGCAAGGAGGTGTGTGTGGCAGTGGCTCGGCTGAGACAAATAAGACCTGCTATAATATTTTGTTATGTTTGACATGAACCATTTGTATTTATGTTACATTCCAGTATAACTTTATGACATTTCCGCTGCTTTATGTTATAAGAAAGAAATTTTAATATGCATGTATCCTGGAATAGTTAAGTAAGTAAGTAGCCCCCCGTCCCTTTGAGTAGCAGGGAGGGCGGGCGTTACAATAACCTTAGGTAATGAGAAGTCTTGGAGGAGTGAACTCCAAGCAAGGTTGATCGGATGGTTTCCGGTCGACCGCGCGCGGTCGATCGGACTAGCGGATCTCGGTAAATCTAGGTTTAGGTTTACCATTGTTTTCTGTATTACTATTATTGCTGTTGGCTAATATGGTACTGCAGGAAAAGTCTTAGTGGATCAGGCGATCAGACACTGAGCAGACAAAAGTCCAAACAGGTCTGGAGGACTATGTTTGGCAGGTAAGTTGAGGTAAGCAACTGGAGGAGCGACAGTGAGGTCGAGTTCCTGAAGGGAACAACCTAAGGTCGCTGATCCAACTGAAGAAACCGGGAAGGTTTCCAAGTTGAGATCAAGACAGTTCTACTGTTTAATATTACTCATGCATAATATATTATTACTGTGCTAACCTTTGTTTTGCAGGAATATTGTTTAACTCTGTTTTACAGGTTCGGCCTGATCGGTCGACCGAACAGGAGGATCGGTTGACCGAACCAGCTTGACTCAGACCAGAGTTCAGTTCAGACCAAAGCGAAGTACAGTTCGATCGAAGCTTGATCGGTCGACCGAACCAGAGGACCGGTCGACCGATCCAATCAGCAATTAACGAGCATTAAATCAAGATTCTGGCAGACTCTAACGAACAAGGTAAAAGCTTGTTCGGTCGACCGATAAAAGGGTTCGGTCGACCGAATCATTGAAGGCCAGTTAATGCAAAATTTACGAGCCAGCGTCAGACTCCAGCTGTGGGTGATCGGAGCTGGTTCGGTCGACCGAACAGAGGGATCGGTCGACCGAACCTCAGTGCACTTATAAATTAAGGCTCGAGGTCAGAGGCCAGAAGAACTTTACTGATCAAAGAATTGATGTTCTGCAAGCTGCTCGAAGTAACAAGTCTCCATCAATCTCTGCATTCGCGCCGACCATAAGCTTCGACTTTCAAATTTATTTGTCGGTAAATTTATTATTGTTGTACTTAAATTATATAAGATAGTAGAGCTGTTACTATCTTATATCTCTTGTACTTGTACGATCTGCTTCTCTCCGAGGAGTTCGGAGAGAAGAGTTTTAGTGCTTTGCCCATCGGTGCGGTCAAGGACTGCGGGCCTTCGAGTAGGAGTCGAGCTAGGCTTCGAACGAAGTAAACGATTGTGTCTCCTTTCTTATTTTCCGCTGTACGATTCTGACTTAAAAAGAAAAGAATAGTTTTAAAAAGAAGCGATATTCACCCCCCCTCTATCGCGCTACTCGATCCTATCAACTATGTCCTACTAATCTAGGTTGAGAATGACCCCAAGAGGAGCTTATAAGGATTGTCATGTTAAACCCTGCAGGTGGACTTAGTTCGACATGACGATGAGGTTGAGTGGTACTACTCTTGGACTAAGATATTAATTAAGTGAGTTGTCAGTAACTCATTTAATTAGTCGACATTCGACATCTTAAACACAGGGAGACTAACACACTCATAATAATAAGGAGCCCAAAAGGTAATTTGGGATTGGTGCGGTAGTTCAATAATAATTCTTTAGTGGTATGAATTATTATTGATGAAGTTAAGTTGTGTGTTCGGGGCGAACACGGGAAGCTTAATTTCATCGGGAGACCAAAACCACTTCCTCCTCTCGGTCCCTATCGTAGCCTCTTGTATATAGAGATTTATACCCACCACATACCCACTTCTTACCCACCTTTATACCCATCCTATTGGGGCCGACCAAGCAATCTTGGAACCCAAGCTTGGGTCGGCCAAGTAAATAGGATGAGTTGAGTTGGTGTGGCCGACCCTAGCTTGAACCCAAGCTTGGTATGGCCGGCCACATCATATTAATAGGGGCTTTATTTTTAATCTTTTCTTAATGTGGATATCATGGTTTTAAAAGAGAGTTTAAAATTTAAATCTTTCTTTTTATAGCTTTCTACAAAAGATTAAGAAAAGATTTGAAATCTTTCCTTATTTGTAGATTGAAAGGTGGCTTTTAATTTTAAGAAAACTTTTCTTTTTTAACCATGTTCATGATTTAAAAGAGAGTTTAAAAATTAAATAATTCTTTTATAAGTTTCTATAAAAGATTAAGAAAAGATTTGATATATTTCTTTATTTGTAGATTGAAAGGAGTTTTTAATTTTTAGAGATAACTTTCCTTTTTGAAAATCATCCACATGTTTAAAAGAAAGATTTTAATTTATAAAATTTCCTTTTTACAAACCACCATGAAGGGAAAAAATTATTAGAGAAATTTTATTTTTAAAATTTCCGGAAACAAATAAGGGAGTTTTACTTTTGTTTAAAACTTACCTAGTTTTAGAAGCTCTTAAGGTGGCCGACCACTTTAATAAGAGAAAATAAAATTGATTTTTATCAATTTATTTTTTCTTTTTCATGGCAAAGAAAATAAGAAAGTTTTATTAAAACTTTCCTTATTTGCCAAGGCCAAGGATTATAAAAGAGGGGGTAGAGGTGCCTTCAAGGGAGCAGACTCTATTCTTTTTCTTCCTCTCTTTTCCTTGGTGGTGGCCGACCCTAGGTGTAACGACCCGCCTTCTACTGGCTAGGTTGTAAGACCGGACCGTCACATTATGCTGTGCTAAGCTATATCCATGACCATTACTAAGTCTAGGTGCGGAAAACTATACCAATTTAAACCTTTGTTAAACTAATACCATTTATTTATTCTACATGTGCTAAGGGATGCAATCTAAGGTATACATGGCATATCTTACATCCCCTATGGTCAAGGAACTGAATTACAAGGGTTCCTGGTCGAAACCTTACTTCCCAATCGATCCAGCTTGAACTCAATCGATTGCAAGCTGATGAATCGATCCATGGATCGATTCAGATTGCTACTGTGCTCGGGGTAATATTCTGGATCGATCGGCTGATCGATCCAGACTGGCCAATCGATCCATTGATCGATTCCAGAGCACTCCGTTCACGGGAGTGATTTCCCCGATCGATCGAACGATTAATCCCCAAACTCTCTGTTCACGACAAAATGCGACTTGATCGATCGGCTGATCGATCCAGGACCTTACTGTTCGTGACAGAATGCGACCGGATCAATCGGCTGATCGATCCAAAAGCTTACTGTTCGCGGAACCAGGCTCCCAATCGATCCACTGATCGATTGGGGTTTCTGATTTCGCAACAAACTCTGATTTCAGCACTGTTTCGTGCCAAACTCACATACACAAGTTCTAAAATAGCTGGAAAACATTCTAATAGTAAACAACTAACATTCTAACATGGTTACTAACAAGCTAAGCAGATCTTCTATAATTTCATGCATTTAAATAACTAAATAGCAAAGAGTAACATGATAAGAAACACTAAGTTCTTAAATGTTCTAGTTCTTCCAAGGTCTTTATTCCAGGTTCCATCCACACACATCTTCCTTGCATTGACCTCCAGCCTCCACTAGTCCATCTTTCCTTTACCTTTATCTGCAGTATAAGGAAAAGAGTATCTGTAAGCTTGAGAGCTTAGTAAGAAACCATCTACCTCACAAAACATGCATACGATGCAATTTATGATTTGAAAACATGCTATTTGAAAGATACGCTGAGCAGGTGAGAGCATGGCATGGTATCATACAACATGGAAACCAAAACTGATCATAGAACTATCACATGTATTAATGATGAACTAAGCTGAAGCATGAACTGAGCTAAAACTAAAACCAAGCTAGAACTGAGTTTAAACTGTATACACAACTGATTTGTGAGTTTTGAAAACTATTTATCATAAATAGATGAAAATACATAATCATGCTGCTGATGGGCCCGGCATCTGTACGTGCTATGCGCGCATCCCTAATTAAACCTGGGTTTGCAAGTCCCGAATTTAGTAGGGTTACTAGGTTATCTGAACCTAGGGACGACTGTGGGAGCCCAACCCAATGGATATCTAATCCAGTACAGTGCCATTGCTAAAATAAAATACTGATGATAGCTGAGTTCTTCTTATATTGCTATTTCTAGGTTATCTGAACCTAGATCTAGGTTTTCTGAACCTAGAGGCGACTGTGGGAGCCCACCCATTGGACCGTAGTCCCATAAAAACTGTAATAAAACTAGACATGCTATAAAAATGCTTCTATTGCATTTACTGAGCTATTACAATGCCTAAGTTGCATTTTAAATGAGCTGCACCTACTATCGAGCACTTGGTGTGCGCTATTGCTCACCCTATGTACCCAAAATCCATATACTACTAAACTAAAACATGAAACCACACGAAAGCTACTTATACTGCAGGTGAGGGGTTTCTTACATCCTGCGATAGATTTCCTTATGATCTGATCGCTAGATTTCCGGTGGAGAAGATCCCTTCGTCGATCTCCTCGCGTCTACGTGTCCTTCTCGCGGAGAGGAGCGTCCTCATGCCGGAGTTGTCGCCGGAAGGTGCTCTTGGAACCCTTGGGACGGAACCCTAGCCCTTGGGGCTTGGTGCGCCGAGAGGAGAAGAGTAGAGAGAGGGGCGACGTGTAAGGGTTTTGAGGGAGAGGAGAGTTACGTTAAAAAAAAATAACTCTTCACTTAATTCTTCCCTATTTATATTAAGTGGGTAATTCAGCCCAATTCAAATATAAATATAATTGTTCCCCTTTCCTTTCAGCACGGCCCTGCTGGGTTCACTTGGTTACTAAAGCTATCTATAAGACATAGGGCCTCATAGGTCTCGGGTTTAATTCCCGTGTAGGTTATTCTATGATTCTATTTATTTTTGCTACTTCTGCTACTCTAAAAATTCTGTAAAAATATCCTAAAATTCCAGAAAAATACTAGGATATTTCTAATAATTATTTTGAGAATTTTTGGGCGTTACAATCCCCCATACCTTATAAAAAGTTCATCCTCGAACTTAGAATAATTCTGGGTACGTCTGTCTCATACTTGCTTCTGTCTCCCACGTTGCCTCTTCTGTGGTGTGATTTTGCCAAATAACTTTTACTAATGGTACCTCTTTTTTTCACAATTTCTTAACTGCTCGGTCTATTATCTGAATAGGTCGACTATCATAACTGAGGTCTTCGCGGACTGGTACCGACTGGGGCTCAATCACCTGGGTGGCATCTGGGATATGCTTCTTCAGTATAGAGACATGAAATACATTATGGATGGATGACATCTCCTGTGGTAGCTCTAGCTCATATGCTACCTTGCCAACTCTTTTGGTGATAAGGTATGGTCCCACATATCTGGGACTTAGTTTGCCCTTCTTCCCAAAACGCATTACTCCTTTCATGGGAGCCACTCTGAGGAATACTGAATCCCCAACTGAAAACTCTAATGGTCTGCGTCGTGTATCAGCATAGCTTTTCTGGCGGCTCTGAGCTGTCTCTGCTGTTGTGGTATCTGCTACTAGATCTTTCTAGAGTTCTAGTTCTTTCTGTTCACCACTCTCATACCAGCAGATTGGAGATCTACACCTCCGCCCGTAGAGAGCCTCGTAAGGTGCCATACCAATAGTGGCCTGGTAGCTGTTGTTGTATGCAAATTCTGCTAAACTCATATATTTGCACCAACTTCCCTTGAAGTCTAAGGCACATGCGCGGAGCATATCTTCGAGTACCTGATTTACTCGCTCCGTCTGACCATCTGTCTGAGGATGGAAAGCTGTGCTAAATTTTAACTTTGTACCCAATGCTGACTGTACACACTCCCAGAAGTCTGATGTGAATCTACTGTCTCTGTCTGAAATGATGGTTCGTGGGACTCCATGTAATCTGACGATCTCCTTGAGATACAACTGAGCTAGCTGTTCCATGGAGTAGGATATCCTGATGGCTAAGAAGTGGGCTGATTTAGTTAACCTATCAACTATTACCCAGATGGTATCAAAACCATTCGTGGTTCTGGGTAGTCCCACTATAAAATCCATAGAAATGTCTTCCCACTTCCATTCTGGGATCTAAATAGGCTGCAGAACTACTCCTGGTCTCTGGTGTTCTGCCTTGACCCTCTGACAGGTCAGACAGGTGCTAACATATCTAGCGATGTCTCTTTTCATCCCGGGCCACCAAAAATATTTCTTTAGATCTTGGTACATCTTGGTGGAACCTGGATGCATCGCATAAGGAGTCCTGTGAGCCTCGTCTAAAATCTTCCTCTTTAGTTCCTCCTGATCTCGAACACAGAGTCTGTCACCGAAATATAATACCCCACTATCGGACACTCTGAATTCTCTACTTTCTGATTCTGCTAACCCTTGCTTGATTTTCTGAATTTCAAGATCCTGCTCCTGAGCTATCTGAATGTCACCAAGCAGGTTAGATGCTAATGTCATAGTAGAGAGTTGTCCCGCTATAAGTTCGAGGCTGAAATATGTGATCTCCTTCTGTAGGGGTGGTGACATGGCTGCTAGTGATAGTAAGGTGGCGCTGGACTTCCTTCTAAGTGCGTCTGCCACCTTATTGGCTTTTCCTGGATGATAGAGGATGTCTACATCATAATCTTTGACCAGTTCGAGCCATCTACGCTGTCGCATATTCAGATCCTTCTGAGTAAAGAAGTACTTCAGGCTCTGGTGATCTGTATACACTCTACACTGAGCTCCATACAGGTAATGTCTCTAAATTTTGAGAGCGAACACTACTGCTGCAAGCTCAAGGTCATGAGTAGGGTAATTCTTCTCATATTCCTTGAGTTGTCTGGAGGCATAGGCGATCACTTTACCTTCTTGCATCAGTACTACTCCTAGTCCCAATTTAGAGGCATCACTATAAATGTCAAAACTGTCTGTATTTTCTGGTAGAGTCAGAATAGGTGCACTGGTCAATCTCCTTTTTAACTCGCTGAAGCTGTTCTCACAGTCCTCTGTCCACTGGAATTTTCTGTTCTTTCTGGTAAGAGCTATCAGTGGGGAGGCTATTCTGGAGAAATCCTCTACAAATTTTCTGTAATAACCTGCTAGTCACAAAAAGCTTCTGATCTCACTGGCATTCTTGGGTCTTTTCCAGTTACTCACAGCTTCTATCTTACTGGGGTCTACCATAATACCATCCTTTGAGATGATGTGACCCAGGAAGGACACCTGATCTAACCAAAATTCACATTTCGTGAACTTGGCGTACAACTGGTTCTACTGAAGGGTCTGCAACACTATTCTCAGGTGCTCTGCGTGTTCTTCCTGAGTTCCTGAATAGATAAGGATGTCATCGATGAACACGATAACGAACTTATCTAGGTATTCCCTGAATACCCTGTTCATGAGGTCCATGAAAGTAGCTGGAGCATTTGTCACGCCAAAGGGCATGACTACGAACTCGTAATGTCCGTATCTAGTCCTGAATGCTGTCTTGGGTATATCCCCTTCTTTAACTTTCACCTGATGATAACCTGATCTAAGGTCTATCTTAGAGAACACCGCTGCTCCCTTTAGCTGATCGAACAGGTCATCTATTTTGGGAAGAGGATACCTGTTCTTGATGGTGAATTGGTTCAGTGCTCGGTAGTCCATGCACAGGCGCATGCTCCCATCCTTCTTCTTCACGAACAATACAGGCGCTCCCCATGGTGAGTGACTAGGACGTATGAAACCTTTGTCAAGCAGCTCCTGTAATTGCTCCTGAAGTTCCTTCAGTTCTGCTGGGGCCATGCGGTAAGGCGCCTTGGAGATAGGATTTGTACTGGGAATGAGCTCTATCTCGAATTCAATCTCCCTGTCTGGTGCTAGGCCTGGTAACTCCTCAGGGAAGACTGCTGGGTAGTCTCATACGACTCGGACCTCTGCTAGTTGTTGGTCCTTGTCCTGACTAACATTGACTACATGCGCTAAAAATCCCGTGCATCCTGAATCTAACAATTTCTGTGCCTTCAGAGCAGAAAGAAATTTCATCGCTTTTCTCTTTGGTTCTCCGCTATACTCAAATTGTACTCCTGCTTCAGGTTGGAATATGACTTTCTGTTTACGACACTCGATAGAGGCACCGTATCTGGTTAGGAAGTCCATCCAAAAAATTACATCATAATCAGTCATGTCTAGCACTATCAGATCACAAAAGAGTTCTCTGTCTGCTATAATGACTGGCACTGCTCTGAGCCAGTACGTGGATGCCATAATTTCTCCTGAAGGTAGTGTTGTCAAAAACTGACCACTGAATACCTCTGGGGGTACTGCTAACTTTTCAGCGAATGCCCTGGATATATAAGAATGGGTTGCCCCAGTATCGAATAAGACAGTTGTACTTTGCTGTAACATACTAATCTGACCTGTAACAACTGTCGAGGCATTCACTACGTGTTCTCTGGTTAAGGAGTAAATCCTCGCATTTGTCATAGCTGGAGGGGCTTCTAGTCTGCCCTAACTGATGTGTGGACCATCTAAAACGGCCTGCATCTGATGTAGCTGTGCTGGCTGGCCTCCATACTGTAGCGGCTGCGGTTGAGGAAGACTTATCTTGTTCGGGCATTGCTTAGCCATATGCCCTTCCTGTCCACATTCAAAGCATCCTCGTGTGCCCTTGAGACAAACTCCTGGGTGAAATTTCCCACAAGTAGCACATTTGGGATAACTAGGCTGTTTACTGGCTGGTCCTCCCTTTGGGTAACTCCCTGGTTTGCGCTTGTTGCTGGAGTTCCCTTTCCAGTTAGAGCTGTGGCCCTGTTGTTTCTGAGTACCTGAGCCTCCTTGCCCTTTGGGCTCTGAGAGGACTTGCTTCTGCTGCTTGATATGGTTCTGGTAGTGCTCGGTGGTCAGAGCACTGCTGACTAGTTCTTCGGTGGTTTGCGGCCTATAAACGCCGCCAGCCACGTTCATTGCTATTTCCAGCCTCAGTATCTTGAGCATCAACCGGACTCATTCTTTTTCTGTGCTGACTAGTTCGGGGCATAGACGAGCCAGTCTATTGAATTTCTTCACGGCTTCCTCAACTGATAGGTTGCCCTGACGAAACTCAGTGAACTCGTCGTAGTGGCGGTTTGTGACCCACATGTGAAAGAACTCCTCGAAGAATTCTTTCTCGAAGTCAGCTCATATCATCTGGTTCACTGGGTGCTTCACTCTAATTCTCTCCCACCACATACGTGCATCTCCTGTCAAGCAAAAGGAGGCACATTTCACCTTCTCATGTTCTGGACAGTCCAGAATCTCCATCGTACTCTCCAGTGTTTTGAACCAGGCTTGAGCATCCCATGGTTCACTGGTGCCTGAGAAGTTCTCGGGCTTGACTCTCTGCCACTGGATCAGATAGGCTTCTCTCTTTGCCTCTGCTACTGGGGCTACTGGTACTGTAGGCTGGACTGGTAGAATCTCACTAACTACTAGGGTTGCTATATTTGGTTCCGGGGTGACAGTGGGAGTATTCTGCTGATTAGCCTTTAAGGTGGCTATCTCCTGTTGCTGTTCTGCTAGCTGCTTCTGGGGGAGGCACTAAACTGCCTGCCTCATGCTGGGGCTCAGTAGCTGGTGCCCTTCTAGCTGGGCGTCCTCGTGCCATTTCTAAAGGAACAAAGGACATACATAACTAAAGCATCATGTTTACATAGCTAATACTATCATGTTAGGTACTATCACAGATAAGCATACTTTAGTTATCACAGATAAGCATACTTCATGTTTACAAACATGAAAGCAATAAACATAACAAGTGAGAGATATTCTTACTTGAAAGCTGCAGGTTCAATGCTGATGTGTGTGTAGGAAGTATGGAACTTTCTGCTCTGATACCACTCTGTAACGACCCGCCTTCTACTAGCTAGGCTGTAAGACCGGACCATCACATTATGTTGTGCTAAGCAATATCCATGACCATTACTAAGTCTAGGTGCGGAAAACTGTACCAATTTAAACCTTTACTAAACTAATACCATTTCTTTATTCTACATGTGCTAAGGTATGCAATCTAAGGTATACATGGCATATCTTACATCCGCTATGGTCAAGGAACTGAATTACAAGGGTTCCTGGTCGAAACCTTACTTCCCAATCGATCCAGCTTGAACTCAATCGATTGCAAGCTGTTGAATCGATCCATGGATCGATTCAGATTGCTAATGTGCTCGGGGTAATATTCTGGATCGATCGGCTGATCGATCCAGACTGGCCAATCGATCCATTGATCGATTCCAGAGCTCTCTGTTTGCGGGAGTGATTTCCTCGATCGATCGAACGATCGATCCCCAAACTCTCTGTTCACGACAGAATGCGATTGGATCGATCGGCTGATCGATCCAGGACCTTACTGTTCGCGACAGAATGCGACCGGATCGATCGGCTGATCGATCCAGAAGCTTACTGTTCGCGGAACCAGGCACCCAATCGATCCACTGATCGATTGAGGGCCCCCAATCGATCCACTGATCGATTGGGGTTTCTGATTTCGCAACAAACTCTGATTTCAGCATTGTTTCGTGCCAAACTCACATACATAAGTTCTAAAATAGCTGGAAAATATTCTAATAGCAAACAACTAACATTCTAACATGGTAACTAACAAGCTAAGCAGATCTTCTATAATTTCATGCATTTAAATAACTAAATAGCAAAGAGTAACATGATAAGAAACACTAAGTTCTTAAATGTTCTAGTTCTTCCAAGGTCTTTATTCCAGGTTCCATCCACACACATCTTCCTTGCATTGACCTCCAGCCTCCACTAGTCCATCTTTCCTTTACCTTTATCTGCAGTATAAGGAAAAGAGTATCTGTAAGCTTGAGAGCTTAGTAAGAAACCATCTACCTCACAAAACATGCATACGATGCAATTTATGATTTGAAAACATGCTATTTGAAAGATACGCTGAGCAGGTGAGAGCATGGCATGGTATCATACAACATGGAAACCAAAACTGATCATAGAACTATCACATGTATTAATGATGAACTAAGCTAAAGCATGAACTGAGCTAAAACTAAAACCAAGCTAGAACTGAGTTTAAACTGTATACACAACTGATTTGTGAGTTTTGAAAACTATTTATTAAAAATAGATGAAAATACATAATCATGCTGCTGATGGGCCCGACATCTGTACGTGCTATGCGCGCATCCCTAATTAAACCCGGGTTTGCAAGTCCCGAATTTAGTAGGGTTACTAGGTTATCTGAACCTAGGGACGACTGTGGGAGCCCAACCCAATGGATATCTAATCCAGTACAGTGCCACTGCTAAAATAAAATACTGATGATAGCTGAGTTCTTCTTATATTGCTATTTCTAGGTTATCTGAACCTAGAGCTAGGTTATTTGAACCTAGAGGCGACTGTGGGAGCCCACCCATTGGACCGTAGTTCCATAAAAACTGTAATAAAACTGGACATGCTATAAAAATACTTCTATTGCATTTACTGAGCTATTACAATGCCTAAGTTGCATTTTAAATGAGCTGCACCTACTATCGAGCACTTGGTGTGCGCTATTGCTCACCCTATGTGCCCAAAATCCATATACTACTAAACTAAAACATGAAATCACATGAAAGCTACTTATACTGCAGGTGAGGGGTTTCTTACATCCTGCGCTAGATTTTCTTACGATCTGATCGCTAGATTTCCGGTGGAGAAGATCCCTTCGTCGATCTCCTCGCGTCTACGTGTCCTTCTCACAGAGAGGAGCGTCCTCATGCCGGAGTTGTCGCCGGAAGGTGCTCTTGGAACCCTTGGGACGGAACCCTAGCCCTTGGGGCTTGGTGCGCCGAGAGGAGAAGAGTAGAGAGAGGGGCGGCGTGTAAGGGTTTTGAGGGAGAGGAGAGTTACGTTAAAAAAAAATAACTCTTCACTTAATTCTTCCCTATTTATATTAAGTGGGTAATTCAGCCCAACTCAAATATAAATATAATTGTTCCCCTTTCCTTTCAGCACGGCCCTGTTGGGTTCACTTGGTTACTAAAGCTATCTATAAGACATAGGGCCTCATAGGTCTCAGGTTCAATTCCCGTGTAGGCTATTCTATGATTCTATTTATTTTTGCTACTTCTGCTACTCTAAAAATTCTGTAAAAATATCCTAAAATTCCATAAAAATACTAGGATATTTCTAATAATTATTTTGAGAATTTTCGGGCATTACACTAGGGCCTCTTCTCCTTCTCTTCTCTTCCTCCTTTGTGGCCGGCGACATCAACATAAGAGAAGTCCATGGTGGCCGGTTCTAGCTAGGTGAAGAAGGAGAGAAAGAAGGTTTTGTTTCTAGCATCCCTTGGAGCTTGGTGGTGGTGGTCGGACCTCTACTTCTCTTGGAGAATTGTGGTGGCCGAATTTTGCTTGGAGAAGAAGGTGGCTTAGGTCGATTCTCATCTCGGTAGATCGTTGCCCTCACAACGTCCGGGATAAGAAGATGAATACGGTAGAAGATCAAGAGGTTATTTGCTTACAAAGAAAGGTATAACTAGTAATTGTTTTCCGCATCATACTAGTTTTCTTTGTATAGTTATTTTTGGAAATACCAAACATAAGAGCCATATGACTCTAGAGTTTTTGGATTTGTTTCGAATTTGTGTTTATTTTGTTTTATTTTTCAAATTTGTGATTCGATTGTTCTTTTTGGTTAAACCTAGAGTTATATAAGGAAATTAAATATTAGCTTTCCTTAAAAGGCTTTGTCAGGCGGCGGTGGTGGATGCTCCCATACCCAAGAAGGCTATGTGCCTCGCCATGCAGTCCTGGAAGCTAATTTTGGAAATTAATATTTAATTAAATTTATAACATAGGTGGATTTGGATCAATAGTGTTAAGTTTCGCTTGCGATCCAAGTCTAAACCATTAAGAACAGATAATTTAAATTTGGAATCAATAATGTTAAGTTCCGTTTGCGATTCCTAATTTAATTTCTAAAGAACACAATAGGTTGTTTAGGAAAAGGTTCGACACTTGTACAAAATTTTTGTACAGTGGAACCGGTACGATCCTCCTAGGACCAACCAATAGTTCCTCCAACCCAGATTGTATGTGTTGGAGTACAGGTTGTTTTACCTTGAGTTGAAGCTTTCCATAACATCACATTGCTCAATTTGTTTAATCTAAGAAGAGATGGTCCCAAGTGGGCAAGCTTCCTGTGCATGTTCCGTACTTCCACAAGAATGACAAATTTCGACAATGACATTCATCGTACTGATCCCCATTGATTCGAGCTTCTTTGTTAAGGCATCCACTTTTGCTAATATAAGTGTAATTGTATCGACATTAAACTTTCTTGATGCCTTTATTGGATTTCTAGGAAAGGAGTTTCAGTTTCACTTAGATACCCATTGGTGATAGTTAAGTGTCACACTTTCAATAATTTCTTTGGCTTCATCTAAACTTTTATTCATTAGTGCCTCTCCAGCTGCAGAGTCTAGAGACACCTTAGTATGATAGTTGATGCCATTATAAAATGTGTGGATAACTAATCATTTTTTAAGATCATGGTGAAGACACATTCTGAGCATGTTCTTAAATCTATCTCAGGCTTCATATAAAGATTCTCTGTTAACTTGTTTGAAGTTAGCTATCAAATTCAATATATACGCTGTTTTGCTGAGTGGATAAAACTTATCAAGGAATAATTGTTCGCATTACTCTTATGATGTTATGTTATTGGCTGGAAAGAAGTGAGCCACATCTTGGCTCTATCCCTCAAAGAAAATCTGAATAACATTAATCTTTCTACCTCTACTAGGACTCCATTCATTTTCATGGTCTCACATATCTCATAAAAGACTTTCAAGTGTTGATTTGGGTCTTCATGTGGTCCATTGTTAGAGTGTATACTAAAAGCCTAGCTTTTGTAAACATTTATTTTTGAAATAAAGAATCACTTTTGGTTAAAAATATCAACATTTATGTTAAGTGTAGTTGTTCAATTAATTTATATTGTAGATAACATGGTGTGTGGTGTCACACACAGAAGATCATGTTATCAGTTCTTTATAAATTATAAACAGTTGCTCGCGACTAAGATGGAAAGGAACAAATAATTGGAATAGTCATAGTGTAATTAGGTATTAGTTTATCTTGACTAATAAATTATACTAGTATACTCTAAGTGTATTGAGTAGGACCATTTAAGGTAAGTTCTTTTCATACTAACTTAATAAAAGAACTAGACCTTAGTTATTATGGAAGTGTGTGCTCTTAATCCTAATATAATAACAAGCACATATATTTAGTATTTATTTCTTTAACTTATCAAAGGGTGAGATTTAGCTCGATAAATCAATAGGCCCGATAAGTTGGGAAATGATATTACTTATAGTGTGTGTTGTTGATTATAGAAGGAAACTGTGTCCTAGTTATTTAGGTTGAGAATGTCCCCAAGAGGAGATCATAAGGATTGCTATGTTAAACCCTGCAGGTGGACTTAGGTGGACTTAGTCCGACATGACAATGAAGTTGAGTGGTACTACTCTTGGAGTTAGATATTAATTAAGTGAGTTGTCAGTAACTTACTTAATTAGTGGACATTCGTTATCTTAAACACAGGGAGACTAACACACTCATGATAAGAAGGAGCCCATAATGTAATTTGGGATTGGTGCGGTAGTGCAACAATAACTCTCTAGTGGAATGAGTTATTGTTGATGAATTTGAGTTGTGTGTTCGGGGCGAAAACGGGATACTCAAGCTCATCGGAAGGCCAAAACTAATTTCTCCTCTAGGTCGCTGTCGTAGCCTCATTAGTGCCTTATAAACCACTCATTAAAAGCCCATCTTGGTGTCCAAGAGAGGGCCGACCCAAGGCTTGGTGACCAAGCCAAGGGTCGGCCACCATATCCTCTTAAGGGGTCAACCCCTTGCTTGGTGCCCAAGCAAGAGGGGGCCGGCCACATGAATTCAAACAAGGAGGGGCATTTTGAATTTTTAAAATATTCTCTTTGTAGAATTCTACAAGCTTTAAAAGAGAAATTTTAAATTTAAAAACTTTCCTTATTTGAATTAGGCCACATGGTTTAAAAGGGAGTTTAAAAGTTTTAAAACTTTCCTTTTTTAACCATCTTCATGGTTTTTAGGAAAAAGGAAGAGAAGTTTTAAATTTAAATTTTCTATTTTTGTAACCATGTTAAAAAAGGAAATTTTATAAGAGAAGTTTTAAACCATGGTTTTAATTTTTAAAACTTTCCTTTTTTAACATCCACTTTAGGAAAAAGAGCATGTAAAATTTTATAAGAGGATTTCTTCTTTTATAAAATTTTATGAAAAATTTTTCCTTCCCCTTGATGATGTGGCCGGCCACCCTTGCTTGGTGCCCAAGCAAGGGGCCAACCAAAATAAATAAAATTAAATCATCATCCAATTAATATTTGATGATTGATTCAATCAAGAGGAAAGAAAAGGAAAAATAAAAGGGAAAAGGAAAAACAAGAGGAAGATTTAAATTTTGTAAGAAGTATTTCCTTATTTGCCTTGGGCAAGTAATATAAAAGAAGGGGTGAGGAGGCCTCAAGTGTAATCAATTCTTATTCTCTTGGTGGAGTTCCTCTTGGTGGCTGACCCCTCTCTCCTTCTCTTTTTACCTTTGCTCTCTTTGGCTCCTTGGTAGTGGTGGTGGCCGAATTCTAGAGGAGGAGGAAGAAGGCTTTGGGTGGTGTTTATCTTGGAGGATCGTCGCCCACACGATGTCCAAGGCGAGGCAAGGAATACGGCAGAAGATCTCGAGGTTATTAGCATACAAAGAAAAGGTATAATTAGCAATTGTTTTCCTCATTATGCTAGTTATTTTTCTTTGTATGAATTCCAAACACAAGAGGCATTAGATCTAGTTTTTCGAATTAGTAATTCATGTTTGTGTTTTTCTCTATTTTTTGAATTTGTGATTCGATTGTTCTTTTTGGTTAAACCTAGAGTTATATAAGGAAATTAAATATTATCTTTCCTTAAAAGGTTTTGCCTAGGCGGTGGTGGATGCTCCCATACCCAAGAAGGTCATGTTCCTCGCCATGCAGTCCTGGAAGCAAATTTTGGAATTAATATTTAATGGAATTTATAACGTAGGTGGATTTGAATGAATACTGTTAAGTTCCACTTGCGATTCAAATCTAAACCATTAAGAACAGATAAGTTAAATTTAGAATCAATGATGTTAAGTTCCGTTTGCGATTCTTAATTTAACTTCTAAAGAACACAATAGGTTATTAGGAAAGGTTTGACACTTGTACAAAATTTTTATATAGTGGAACGGTACTATCTTCTTAGGACTAACCAACAATTGGTATCAGAGCTAGGTTTTGCCTCTGTGTCTTTTTGGTTTCAAATTAATTATGCACATGTCATACATAATTTAGGCAGGATAATAGTAGGATGTGCTAACTTTGTGGTTGCAGGCTCCAACTATTATGGCATATAGATATTGTGTGTGATTGGACCCTTGGACATGTCAAGGGCATTATTTTGTGTGTGCTTGATTGTATGTATTTAATACAGTAGGAGCTGTATTAGTTTTAAAATTTTACTTTTTTGTTCGATCTAGAATATATGTACATTCCTTTATGGAATATAGGATCGAGATATGTAAAATTCTATTTTTGTCGCGGATCGTATCTTTGCGAGGTGTGGTGCTATTGGAGGATCAGAGGCGCAGCTGAATAAGAAGCAAGATAGATGCGACAACTCGACCCGACAACGGTGGCTAAAGATGGCAGCAGCTAGGGTTGGAGCATACTGAAGACAGTGATGGAAAAGACCATAATAGTTGGAAAATTAATTTCCAAATTTATTGCTTTTATTTACTGTAATGTATATGTGCATTTGATGTATGCTAGCATAGGTTAAAATTTCTCACCTTAAATAACTAAGTGGGAGAGGTATTTTAAATAATTCCACGATCTCCATTACTGGTTTGTAAGTGATGCAACAAGCTTGCGTGTTGGCTCTGAGTGCCTCCCTCTACAACGGATGGGTTTGTTGTGGATCACTAGATCAAACTTCCTTTATGGATGGTTATATGAAGTTATTTAGGAGCGTGTGATCTTCTTCAAATGAAGGGGTACAATCCTATTGAATGGACTAAGTATCAAGTAATGGTATACACTTAGACGCATTCAATAGTATACTCCCCAACGGAGTCACTGCTATTGTTTTGTGTGACCAAAGGAAAACCAACTATTAATTTTATTTGTCATAAAGTTAGGATGACAAGATAATAAAATTAATGGGTCACACCCTCCTCTTACAAATGTTGAATTTGTATACGTCCACACTAACATGGCATGCAATATTCACGGTGATTTGAGGTGTTGGTTAATTTAAAATAGTATTGTTTGAGGAATCAATATTATTCTAAATTTAGAGTCTTGACCAAAGTTTATTTTTGTGATTCTTAGGATGACTTTCAACCCACTGGCCATTATTCTGAAAGAGAATAGACTTACTGGTCCCAACTATATAGATTGAAAAAGAAACCTGGATATTGTCTTAACTGCTGAAAGCTATAAGTTTGTACTGTCAGAGGTATGCCCAGATACACCTAATGGTGACTCTACCCCAGAGGAGATTGAGTATCATAAGAAATGGGTAAAAGCAGATGAGATGATACGGTGTTACATTTTGGCTTAAATGTCAAATGTATTGCAACATCAGCATAAAGATTTACCAACTGCTTATGATATAATGAACAATCTCAAAGAACTCTTTGGGCACTAGAGTTGGACTGCTAGGTAAGAGGCAATGAGAAAGTTAATGACAACCACCATGTCTGACGGGACACCCGTAAGGGATCATATCCTCAAAATGATGGCTTATCTGAATGAAATACAAGTCCTTGGAGGAGAAATTGATGGGGAAACCCAGGTCGATATAATTCTCCAAATGCTAACCAGAAGTTTTGAGCAGTTCCGCCTGAACTATAACATGAATAAAAGGGAGTATACGTTGGCGGAACTTCTGACAGAACTACAGGCAGCAGAAGGAATATTTCATCACAATTCTCAGATTCACTATGCTGAAAATGGTTCTACTTCTAAGTCGAAAGGCAAGAAGAAGAAGAAACAGGTCTTTTCAGCAAAGAAGGTGAATAAACCTCAGGGTACAGGACAGAAAGCTGGAATGAAGAAGTCGAAGGGCAAATGCTTTATCTGTAAGTAGTCAGGACATTTGAAGGCGGGCTGTCCTCGTAGGAATCAGAACAATAAAGGTATATCTCATACTCTAGTAGTTGAAACATGTTTAGTGGTGTTATCTACCAGTCCCTGGTGTATAGATACATGAGCCACTGATCATGTCTGCAACTCTTTGTAGGGGTTCCAGGAAACCCGACGACTATTTGAAGGAGAGATAACTGTCTACATGGGCAATGCTATTAAGGTGGTGGTTGTTGTAGTGGGAGACGTCTACTTATCTTTTGATAGGAATAGAAGTTTGGTTTTAAGAAATTGTCTTTATGTACCAGTTTTAGAAAGAATTTAATTTTAGTTTCTAAACTGTATTTGGATGGATATTCTGTTTCTTTTAGTAACAATATGATTATTAAGAGAAATAAGGTTATTATTTGTTCTGGTGCATTGATTGACAATTTATATACTTTAAATCTAATTTCTCCCATAATGTAAAATATGGAAATTAATAACACATCTTTTAACTCTAATAAGAGAAAAGAACCTTCAGAAATGAACCAAACATATCTTTGGCATCTAAAGCTTAGTCATATTAACTTAAGTAGGACTCAAAGGCTTGTAGCCGATGGACTCTTGGGTTCATTAGAGTTGGAAAACTTTCCAACCTATGAATCTTGTTTGGAAGGTAAAATGACCAAGAGACCTTTTAAGGCTAAGGGGTATAGAGCCAAAGATGTGTTATAATTGGTTCATTTTGATTTGTGTGGTCCTATGTCTATCCAGGCAAGAGGTGGTTATGAATATTTCGTCTCCTTTATAGACGATTATTCAAAATACGGATACATTTACTTGATGCACCGCAAGTTTGAATGCTTTGATAAGTTTAAAGAATATAGGGCTGATGTAGAGAAACGTCTTGGTAAAAGTATCAAGACACTACAGTCTGATCGTGGTGGCGAATACCTCTTTGGAGAGTTTAGGAATTACTTATCAGCAGCCGGGATTCAATCCCAATTGTCTGCACTTGGTACACCCCAACAGAATGGTGTAGCAGAATGAAGGAATAGGACTCTTATGGAAATGGTTAGATCGATGATGAGTTATTCAGAATTACCAAATTCGTTTTGGGGATATGCTCTAGAAACAACAGTATACATTTTGAATATGGTACCTTCTAAAATAGTTCCTTCTACTCCCATGAAATTATGGAATGGGCGTAAGCCTAGACTGAATCATATCCGGATATGGGGTAGTCCAGCACATGTGCTGAAGGGAGATACTGACAAGTTGGAATCACGTACAGAAGTATGTCAGTTTGTGGGATATCTGAATGGAACGAAAGGGGGTTTGTTTTATAATCCTAAAAATCAGAAGATCATTGTAAGCACTAATGCTCGATTTTTAGAGGAAGATTATATAATGAACCATAAGCCCATGAGCGAAATTGTACTAGAAGAAATAAGAGAGGACGCGTCTACTTTAGTACCAATAGTACAAGATGAAGTACCACAAGAGACTGCAACACGTGTCACACATGATACACAGCCAGAGACAGTGCCTCGTCGTAGTGGGAGGGTTGTAAAGCAACCTGAAAGATTCATGTTTTTGGGAGAGTCTTCGGACTTGATCCCGGGTAAACATGAACCTGATCCCCGGACATATGATGAAGCACTCCAAGATATAGATGTAGTATCTTGGCAAAAGGCAATGAACTCTGAAATATAATTTATGTATTCTAATAAGGTCTGGGAGCTTGTAGAGCCACCAGATGGCGTAAAAGCCATTGGGTGCAAGTGGATCTACAAAAAGAAAAGAGGGACGGACGGGAAGGTAGAAACCTTCAAAGCAACGCTTGTTGTGAAAGGGTACACTCAGAGAGAGGGAATCGATTATGAGGAAACCTTTTCACCGGTAGCCATGCTAAAGTCTATCCAGATACTCTTATCCATTATCGCTCATATGGATTATGAGATTTGGCAAATGGATGTCAAGACAGCTTTCTTTAACGGAAGTCTTAAAGAAAACATCCATATGAAGCAACCAGAGCGGTTTATTGAAAAAGGCAAAGAGCATCTAGTGTGCAAGCTGAATCGGTCCATTTATGGATTGAAACAAGCTTCAAGGCCTTGGAACATCCAGTTTAATGAAGTAATCTAGTCATATGGATTTATTCAGTGTTTGGATGAGTCTTGTGTATACAAGAAGTGTAACAGAAACGTGGTGGTATTTCTTGTACTATATGTAGATGATATTTTGTTAATTGGCAATAATGTCAAAGTGTTATCGGACGTAAGGGTATGGTTATCCAAACAATTTGATATGAAGGACTTAGGAGAATGTGCACACATTCTTGGGATCAAAGTCATAAGGGATCGCAAGAAAAGGATGTTGTGCCTATCTCAAGCTTCATATATAGATACAATCCTTGCTCGTTTTAGCATGCAAAACTCTAAAAAGGGTTTCTTACCTTTTAGGCATGGAGTAGTCTTATCTAAAAAGATGTCTCCGAAGACATCAAAAGAGATAGAGGACATGAAGGCAGTTCCTTATGCTTCGGTTGTAGGAAGCCTAATGTATACAATGCTGTGTACGAGACCTGATATCTGTTTTACCGTGGGCATGGTTAGCAAATATCAGAGTAACCCTGGACAAGGACATTAGACTGCTGTAAAACATATATTGAAGTACCTGAGAAGGACTAGAGATTATATGCTAGTTTACCAAGCAGACGATTTGCTCCCTGTGGGTTACACGGATTCAGACTTCCAATCAGATAGGAACAACAGTAAGTCTACATCAAGCTACGTGTTTACTTTATGAGGAGGAGCAATTGCATGGAGGAGTGTCAAGAAGAAATGTGTTTCAGGCTCAACCATGGAAGCTGAGTATATGGCAGCCTCTAAGGCAGCCAAAGAAGCTGTATGGCTCAAGAACTTCCTAATGGACTTAGATGTAATTCCTGGTTTGCCCAAAATCATCACAATTTATTGTGATAATAGCGGTGCAGTTGCAAACTCAAAGGAACCACGAGCCCATAAGGCAAGTAAACATATAGAGCGCAAGTACCACCTGATACGAGACATCGTGAAGTGAGGAGAAGTTGTCATCGCTAAGATTGCATCAGCGGATAACCTAGCAGATCCTTTCACTAAGGTCCTTCCGACGAAAGCTTTTGATCGGCATGTGGAGGGGATGGGAATCAGATGTATGACAACAGATATGACAGCTTAGTTTTTTAGTATAAGTGGGAGATTGCTAGAGTGTATACTAAAAGCCTAGCTTTTGTAAACATTTATTTTTGAAATAAAGAATCACTTTTGGTTAAAAATATCAACATTTATGTTAAGTGTAGTTGTTCAATTAATTTATATTGTAGATAACATGGTGTGTGGTGTCACACACAGAAGATCATATTATCAGTTCTTTATAAATTATAAACAGTTGCTCGCGACTAAGATGGAAAGGAACAAACAATTGGAATAGTCATAGTGTAATTAGGTATTAGTTTATCTTGACTAATAAATTACACTAGTACACTCTAAGTGTATTGAGTAGGATCATTTAAGGTAAGTTCTTTTTATACTAACTTAATAAAAGAACTAGACCTTAGTTATTATGGAAGTGTGTGCTCTTAATCCTAATATAATAACAAGAACATATATTTAGTATTTATTTCTTTAACTTATCAAAGGGTGAGATTTAGCTCGATAAATCAATAGGCTCGATAAGTTGGGAAATGATATTACTTATAGTGTGTGTTGTTGATTATAGAAGGAAACTGTGTCCTAGTTATTTAGGTTGAGAATGTCCCCAAGAGGAGATCATAAGGATTGCTATGTTAAACCCTGCAGGTGGACTTAGGTGGACTTAGTCCGACATGACAATGAAGTTGAGTGGTACTACTCTTGGAGTTAAATATTAATTAAGTGAGTTGTCAGTAACTTACTTAATTAGTGAACATTCGTTATCTTAAACACAGGGAGACTAACACACTCATGATAAGAAGGAGCCCATAATGTAATTTGGGATTGGTGCGGTAGTGCAACAATAACTCTCTAGTGGAATGAGTTATTGTTGATGAATTTGAGTTGTGTGTTCGGGGCGAAAACGGGATACTCAAGCTCATCGGAAGGACAAAACTAATTTCTCTTCTAGGTTGCTGTTGTAGCCTCATTAGTGCCTTATAAACCACTCATTAAAAGCCCATCTTGGTGTCCAAGAGAGGGCCGACCCAAGGCTTGGTGACCAAGCCAAGGGTCGGCCACCATATCCTCTTAAGGGGCCAACCCCTTGCTTGGTGCCCAAGCAAGAGGGGGCCGACCACATTAATTCAAACAAGGAGGGGCGTTTTGAATTTTAAAAATATTCCAAGATTTTAGCTATATTATTGTGAATCATAATGCATGTTTTTATTAGTTTATTCATAGCTTAATCTCTCATTAGCATCATATCTCAATATTGCATTTGATTTTGGACTTAATTGCAAATTAGCTAGTTTTCATGATATTTGGTGCTAATGTTTGACTCTTATTTTGTAGGCATCAAAAGGGGTATGGACCCGATCAGATTGGACCATACTTGGGCTCAAATCAAAGGCAAATCAAGTCGATCAAGCCTCGGAGCATTATGGGCCGTTCATCCAAGATTGAGCAGATTTGAGCCATCCATTGAAGATCTGGCCGATCCAACTTAATGGGGAGCAGATCTGAGCCATTTATGAAGATCCAGAAGTTTTGATCCAGATCTGAGCTCATCCAGCCATTGATCCAGCCGAATAAATTTGAACCGTTCATTTAAGACTGGGCAGATCTGGGCCATCCAGTGATGATCTGATCGATCCGACCTACAGGAGAGTAGATCCAGACCCTAGATCAACATCAGTACCTTCGGATCGGATTTTGGATGACTCTTCACCATTGATTTAGCTCCAAATCAATCTCAGCCGTCGGTTCAAATCTGAGATCTGTATAAATGAGAAGCTACAGTGTTCCAGCTTCTTCGTCGATTCCTCCGCACTGTGCTTCGCGTCCCGCGGTGAGCTTCTTCTAGGATTCCGGTCCCATCTTCTTCCAGATTTACTCTTCGGTGAGTCTTGTTGGCGTTGGAGCTCCCACCTGTTGGCTTCCAAGATTTGATTGTCTGCACGCGCCGGCACTTGTCCACCCGGAGCTTAGATCTGTGAGTGATTCCCTTGTTTCAGCCATCATCGGAGGAATTCTTCGGTGACAGTGGCTTGCCCTCCATCAGAGAGCATCGATTCAGAGGTTGCATTCTTCAGATCTGCAGAATTTCAAGCTTGGCAGTGTTAATCTTTTCCAGCTTTTCCGGGAAGGATTTCTTTGGTGCTGGATGAGATTGTACTGAGTTGGTGGTTGAGAGCTCCTTCTTCATTCAGGTTTCTTGTGTGACGGCAGGGAGAGATTCATTAGAAGAGTAGTTTGGATTGAAGATGGCTTAGATTTTACTTTTGCAGTTTAATTTTCTGCATCTTTGTTTTCTTTTGAATTATTCATTATCTTGCTCAGATCTGAGGATCTGATAGTTTAGATGCAATTTACTTTTTACTATGAATTTCCTATTTCGTTTCTACAAGTTCATGCTTAGTTTTAATGCTTGAATTTAGTAATTCTTTGTCTTTCAAATGAATACTTTGTGCCGACATTGAATGGAATTGTTGAATGTTTAACTTGATGTTTCTAGATGTGTATCTCTATTTAACAATGCTGAATGAAGTAGAGAATTGTAGTCTTGATGTTGAGCTTGATTGTGGAGTGGAATGTGATTATGAATTGGATGTTATCTCAGTTTCTATAATTCTGTTTGAGCTTTGTATTTAGTTATTTCTGTGATTGTGAGTTAAGAATGAAGAATTGATTCATTTGATTGGATGATACCAAGGAATCCGAATTTAATTGTTTTTAATTTAATGAGATGAATTTTAATCAGATTTAGATGAGAGTGAATCTTCTTAGATCTTGATTTTGATTGTTGTTGTCTAATTTTGGCAGAAAATGTATTCAAATAGAAATTAGATTATGATTGGAACCGAATCTAGAATTCACGCACATACACTAGTTACCCTTGGAAAAATACGACTTGAGACTCCTTACTACACGTGTTTCATTTAGTTTATGTGAGTTCCAATCTTTATCAATTTGGTGAGCCTTGTGACATGCAAAAAAAGCTAACACCAAATTTTGGCGCCGTTGCCGGGGAGTTTAACTAGCAATGTGTGTTTATTTTAGATTGATCATTGTGTGATTTAAATTGGTTAGCATTTTTCTTGATTGATATGATTGCTATTTCTCTTTTATATTTTCATGTTGGTTTGTTCTTGAATTTTTAGGTGCTTTTACTGTTCATGCTTCATGTGTATGAAACTTTATGCATTTGAGTCTTCTAACATTGATTTCTAGTGTTGTAGTGAAGAACAGGAGATTTCTTTAGCATGGATCCATATTTTCAGAATTTTGGATGTGGAATGGAGAATTATCAGTGTTTTCAACCTGAGTATCAAATTTACCCAACAATGGATCAACAAAATAGGTATGATTTATTTTCAAATGGTTTTAATACTAATTGGGTGGATAATTCATGTTTCAGGTATGAAAGTGCACAAGGACAATTTGTTGAGCCATTTCAGACCTACCATAGTTCATATGGGTTCCAGGAAGTTTCAACAAATTTTATACCAAATTCTTTTCAACAAAACGATCATCAGATGGATGAGTCAACATGGAAACTCAAGGAGATTATGCAACAAATGAATGAACATCAAAAGCAACAATTTTCAAGGATACAGAACATACAGAGTCAGATAGATCAAATTGCATCAACCATCAATCAGCTGCAAGCACAGAATTCCAGTGGAGAGATGGAAAGTAGCGATTCTGTCAGGCCTGACCCTGCTTCCATTGATTCACATAATTTTTCTAATATCTTTTGTGATGATTATGTGATTATGCAAATTTCTGACCCTACTGATATTGTTGTTGAAGATGTTGTTAGTGATTCAGGTTCTGAACATGTTTTTGAAGATGATTTAAGTGTAGGGGAGTGCTTACTGGAAGCATTACCTCAAGAATCACCAAGAGTTGAAAATGTAAGTGTAGGGACTTGTGCTATGGAGCCAAGCGCCCAAGAATCACTACATGAGGATGAACATTCATCAGAACCAGAGCTTGAGCCATTTATTGATGAAAAGGAGGTAACAATCACCACTCCAGGTACCTATCAACTTGACAAGGTGAGTCTTTCTTGTGATTTTTCAGAAAATTCAATAAAGGTACCATTTGTTGATTTTATTAGTTGTGATTCATTTCTTGACATATTTCCTATCCACACTAATATTCTCCTATCTTTTTACCCCACATGCGTGTGGGAGGGGTTTCTTTTTATTGATGTTGTAGGAGAATACAAGCTTCCGGAGTGGATGCTTGAACTGAATCGCCTCCGTCCTCCAGAAAAAGCTTTGAAAGGAAAAATGAAGAATAAAAAGAAATTGATTGCAACCAAAAGTACTCCATTCCCGGTGTGGATTTTGTTGTTAAATCTTCTTCGACCTCCGGAATTAAAGGGGAGTTGGTTCTAATTTTGCTTTATCTTGCATTTTAATTCATGCTTTGTTAATAAACTCTTTTATACATTTCTTTAGTTATATACTTTGCATTTTGCATTTTACTTTCACACTTTGCTTTCATAATTTGCATTTTGTTACTACATAGCATTTTCATTTTGAATAAAAGTCTCCATGGGAATTTTCTAAGTTATATCTTTAAGATGGTAAAAGCTTCTTAAATTTGATCAACAATTTTAGGTCATGTGGCATGATTAGATGCTTTTCTTGCATGATATTAGTTAATTTGGTGGTGGATTCCAATGTGATCAATTGAGCTTGATTGCAATAAAAATACCTAGTGAGGTCCACTTTAAGCCTAAACATTATTTTATCTTTTTGTGACATGCACTCATAGCAAATTAAACTCTAGAACTTGCTTAGTTTCTTTTCAAGGTCACAATAGCATATGTATGCATGGAGATGAAGGGGTTTGTCATTCTTGTGCCATCCTAATTTCCCATTTCTTTCCCTACAATTTTTTTTAAACATTTTCATTTAATCTAGCATTCAAACTCTCAATCATCTTTGCTTGTTCTATTTCGTTTAGAGTTTTGGATTAGTTGCTTGATGAATTAATTTGACCAAGAGATGGGTAAAGGTTTGAGTGAGGGGGAAAGGTTGCTTATGTGGGGAGTATCAAGAATTCAGAAATGAGGTCAAGTAAGGAAGAAGCTTAGATGAAGTGTTGATGGAATGTTGGCCTCATCAGCTTTTACCAAGATTCATTTGAAGCTGAAATGTTGTTGACAGCAGTGCTTTTAGGGATTTCTGAAACTGTGAAATACTATAATTATGTACTACTTCTTAGAATATGATTGCTTTGCCAAACTTTTGTAGAAGTACCAACTTGGAAAGTTTTCGAGTATGAGCTGAATTGTGTTGCTGAATTTGAATTCTTAGATTTATATGCTGTGATTCTAGAAGTGGTTTTGCTGTTTGTCAAGCAGTGTTATGTTTTTGCTGTTTTTCTGAAATTGTTACTGGGAAGACGATAATATCAATACGTGTTGAAGTTGATTAAGCAGAAATAGAGAAAGGGCAGGAAATGAGTCTCAATTTAACCTTGTGATTGTTGTTATGAAGCTGAAATAAGATGAAGTTTTCCTTCCTTTCCGAGCTCACTTTGAATCGAGATATGCAACTCCAATAGATTGACTTTCTTAAACTACTCGGTTTTACAAGAAATTTGGAAAGTATGCTGCCTTAAAAACTGAAACAGATATGGAAAACTGCTGGTGTTGAGCTGCACATTGCTCGAGCATGGAATTCAGAGATTTGAGTTTTGATTTCAGTTTTTTGAATTGTGCCAATTGTGTGCCAATTTCTGCATTAAATTCTCAAATCATTGAGAAACTTAAGCAAATGAGTTGTATGCCCAATGGCAAATGGTGATCTATGGGAATTAATTATTGAAGCTTGGAGTGAGTAATGGCAAGATCAGAAACAGAGAGCAAGAATCTACAACAGCTGTAAAAAAAAACAGAGAAGAGTAACTCATCTCTTGTACCAAACTTTTTGAAGTGGCTCTTAATTCATTGAGAAACTCAATTAGAACTTTGTTACCCTCAGAAACAAATGGTGTTTCAATCAAGGAAGTGCTGAAAAATTAGAAAGTTAGTGAGGCAGTTTTGTGCCAAATTTGGAAGAGATGCTGGAATTGGAAATGCAGAACAGAGAAAGAAAGAAAAAAAGAAAAGAAAAGTGATACATAGGCTAAGATGCTGATCTGTTGTTCATTATTGTGGAGCTTAGTCTTTGTAATTCCTGCTCAAGTGTCAAATCCCTGATTTACTTCAATCTATTGACAGCAACAAAAAAATTTCAGAAACCAGGCTTGTTTCTGATGATTCATTTCTGATTAGTATGTTTTGAATTGATGCTCCATTCATTCTAGTGCTGAATTTAATCCTTTACTAAGCTTAATTCTTCAAGGTTTAAGGCACGTTCTTTTGGATTTACCACTTCTGAAACTGAAGCTCAGTTAGCATTGGATTTCAGATTTCAAAAATGCATTGCTTTAAGTGTACCATTGCAATTGAATGTATCAGTTCACCTACATTTCAGCCAAATTAAATTGACAGAATAAGAGCTGAGAAGCAGTTTCAAGAGTAAGAATGGAGTTTAATTTATGGAATTTGGATGTTGAACAAGACTGGATCTGAACATTTGAAGTTCTGCAACTATTCTATTGCTGCTTAATTCTGGACAGTGCTACTATAATATGGAAGTTGATGTGCAGAAATGAAATGTTTGATGTGCAGGAATTCAGAAATCTGAAATTGAAACTAGAATTACAGAATTCAGAACTGGCTTCAATTGGTTTTAAACCAGTATTTGCAGGAATTTATAGAAGTTGAGTTGGGCTATTGAAGGTTTGTGCAGCTTTCTGACACATATTGTTGAAATAGTAGAACACTCATTTACCAGGAAGATTATTTTTGGATTTGAAGAATTAACTTAGCTTATAGTGTGCAAAACTTTGAAGCTGCTAGATATCAAAATTCTAATACTAAACCTGGAAAGTGTCCTGCTATTTCTGAAGCTGAAACTGAGTGTTTAGTTTCTGAAATTTTCAGAAACTGAATCTAAATCCAAGGAGTTCAGTAATTTTAAGGAGCTGTGTATACAAAGGAATAATGGTTGTTCTCCATTATTATGCTAGAGCAAAACTGTTTCTGCATTTGTTGGAAGCACATCATTCTCAGTTGGTGTGGAGTAGAAATTTCTCTAAGTTGTTGATTTCAGATGTTGCTGAAAATATTTGTCCTTAGCAGGTTGTAATTCAAGGGATGCTGTTTGGCCAATTTCTGAATTCTTGGAAGCTAATTGATGCTGTTGATAATGAGTAGCTAAAATCTGTGATGAACATTGAATCTTCTTTTAGGCTACTGTTGGTGATCAGAAAAGTGGAATTTAGAGATTCTGAAATTCCTGATACTGTAAAAGCTGGATTGAGGAGTTCACTTACTTCTACATCAATTAGAAATTGTGCACAAAATAGCTTATTAAATTTGATTTCAGAATTTGATATAGTGCAGTTATGCAATGGTGCTAACCTTTCAATCCATTTTCTGATCAGGAAGAAGAATATGAAATTAAGGTTCGGAAAACAGAATTCATTAAGGGCAGATTCAGTGCAATCTCTCATAAATCTCAGTGATTCTGATTTCTGCAATTTCGATACCACAGGAAGCTGTTTATTGAAGCTTGATTTCGTTTTGATGCATATACAGCTAATGAACTCAGAACTGTTTTGTATCAATTGCTGAAGTTAATGCTGATCAGGAAGTTGCAAATCTCTGAAGTCATAACCTTTACTAATGAATTTCTTGAATCTGGTTATTACCTTGAGAAGCTGAATTCTGATTTTGACAGTAATGAAGCCATCATTACCATTCAGTATAAAAGATCAATCCTTTTATGATTAAAGATCAATGCTTGAGCAGTTACCTAGAATTCAGCTGTAAGATACAGAGAATGGAAGGTAACTGCTGGTATGAATTCTCTAGAGTAAGATTTGAGTAAGATTTTCTTGGAATCCCTACAGCAGGTTTTGTATTGTCCGAGACGGCCAAATTTTAAGTGTGGGGGAGGGGATTCTTATTGATTAATCGTTGTGAGATGGTTTTAGCTTTGAAGTGATAGAATTGAAGTGGGAAAACAGTAAAAATAGTGAGAAAATTTTTGTTTTGGCACATCAAGAGAGTATCAAGATTCTTTGTTTGCCATCAAATTGAAGGAGAGGTTAGTTTGATACTTTGAATTGGTAACGACAAATAGTATTCATCTTTTTACACATCAAAATGGTCAACTCATCAAGTATATTCCTCCCATACTCTCATTCTTTCATTTTCTTCATTTAAGCCTTTTCCTTTGCCACTTCATTCACTTAAATTGTTCTTATTGCTCCATTTTAAATTTTTGATGATAAAACCCTTTTGATTCATGTATGCTATGTTTATAGCGGTGGAGAATTAGAATATAAGCAAGCTTATGGTAGTGAAATGTTGTGAGTTGCATTGAGTTGAACTCCACTAATATGCATTTTTTAGTGTGAGGGCTAGAATAGGTTAATACTTTGTGAGTTTGCAACTTGCATAATTTTTCAATTGGATTGAAACTACCATACCTACTGATTATTATTTGAATTGTATTCATGATTGTTTGTGATCTTTAAGATGATCTTAGTTAATTACCTTTTACTATCTTCTAGGTATTGCTAGGGAATTTGTGTGGAGATGATTTTTAGTTTTCTTGACTTGAACGGGACGTCCAAGATTAAGTGTGGGGGATTTGATAGCCATGATTTTGGCTATATTATTGTGAATCATAATGCATGTTTTTATTAGTTTATTCATAGCTTAATCTCTCATTAGCATCATATCTCAATATTGCATTTGATTTTGGACTTAATTGTAAATTAGCTAGTTTTCATGGTATTTGGTGCTAATATTTGACTCTTATTTTGTAGGCATCAAAAGGGGTATGGACCCGATCAGATTGGACCACACTTGGGCTCAAATCAAAGGCAAATCAAGTCGATCAAGCCTCGGAGCATTATGGGCCGTTCATCCAATATTGAGCAGATCTGAGCCATCCATTGAAGATATGGCCGATCCAACTTAATGGGGAGCAGATCTGAGCCATTTATGAAGATCCAGAAGTTTTGATCCAGATCTGAGCTCATCCAGCCATTGATCCAGCCGAATAAATTTGAACCGTTCATTTAAGACTGGGCGGATCTGGGCCATCCAGTGATGATCTGATCGATCCGACCTACAGGAGAGTAGATCCAGACCCTAGATCAACATCAGTACCTTCGGATTGGATTTTGGATGACTCTTCACCGTTGATTTAGCTCCAAATCAATCTCAGCCGTCGGTTCAAATCTGAGATCTGTTTAAATGAGAAGGTACAGTGTTCCAGCTTCTTCGCCGATTCCTCCGCACTGTGCTTCGCGTCCCGCGGCGAGCTTCTTCCAGGATTCCGGCCCCATCTTCTTCCAGATTTACTCTTCGGTGAGTCTTGTTGGCGTTGGAGCTCCCACCTGTTGGCTTCCAAGATTTGATTGTCTGCACGCGCCGGCACTTGTCCACCCGGAGCTTAGATCTGTGAGTGATTCCCCTGTTTCAGCCATCATCGGAGGAATTCTTCGGTGACAGTGGCTTGCCCTCCATTAGAGAGCATCGATTCAGAGGTTGCATTCTTCAGATCTGCAGAATTTCAAGCTTGGCAGTGTTAATCTTTTCCAGCTTTTTCGGGAAGGATTTCTTTGGTGCTGGATGAGATTGTACTGAGTTGGTGGTTGAGAGCTCCTTCTTCATTCAGGATCCTTGTGTGACGGCAGGGAGAGATTCATTAGAAGAGTAGTTTGGATTGAAGATGGCTTAGATTTTAGTTTTGCAGTTTAATTTTCTGCATCTTTGTTTTCTTTTGAATTATTCATTATCTTGCTCAGATCTGAGGATCTGATAGTTTAGATGCAATTTACTTTTTACTATGAATTTCCTATTTCGTTTCTACAAGTTCATGCTTAGTTTTAATGCTTGAATTTAGTAATTCTTTGTCTTTCAAATGAATACTTTGTGCCGAGATTGAATGGAATTGTTGAATGTTTAACTTGATGTTTCTAGATGTGTATCTCTATTTAACAATGCTGAATGAAGTAGAGAATTGTAGTCTTGATGTTGAGCTTGATTGTGGAGTGGAATGTGATTATGAATTGGATGTTATCTCAGTTTCTATAATTCTGTTTGAGCTTTGTATTTAGTTATTTCTGTGATTGTGAGTTAAGAATGAAGAATTGATTCATTTGATTGGATGATACCAAGGAATCCGAATTTAATTGTTTTTAATTTAATGAGATGAATTTTAATCAGATTTAGATGAGAGTGAATCTTCTTAGATCTTGATTTTGATTGTTGTTGTCTAATTTTGGCAGAAAATGTATTCAAATAGAAATTAGATTATGATTGGAACCGAATCTAGAATTCACGCACATACACTAGTTACCCTTGGAAAAATACGACTTGGGACTCCTTACTACACGTGTTTCATTTAGTTTATGTGAGTTCCAATCTTTATCAATTTGGTGAGCCTTGTGACATGCAAAAAAAGATAACACCACTGTCTTAGCCTCATTAGTGCCTTATAAACCACTCATTAAAAGCCCATCTTGGTGTCCAAGAGAGGGCCGACCCAAGGCTTGGTGACCAAGCCAAGGGTCGGCCACCATATCCTCTTAAGGGGCCAACCCCTTGCTTGGTGCCCAAGCAAGAGGGGACCGACCACATTAATTCAAACAAGGAGGGGCGTTTTGAATTTTTAAAATATTCTCTTTGTAGAATTCTACAAGCTTTAAAAGAGAAATTTTAAAATTAAAAACTTTCCTTATTTGAATTAGGCCAGATGATTTAAAAGAGAGTTTAAAAGTTTTAAAACTTTCCTTTTTTAACCATCCTCATAGTTTTTAGGAAAAAGGAAGAGAAGTTTTAAAATTTAAATTTTCTATTTTTGTAACCATGTTAAAAAAGGAAATTTTATAAGAGAAGTTTTAAAACATGATTTTAATTTTTAAAACTTTCCTTTTTTAATATCCACTTTAGGAAAGAGAGCATGTGAAATTTTATAGGAGGATTTCTTCTTTTATAAAATTTTATAAATTTTTTTTCCTTCCCCTTGATGATGTGGCTGACCACCCTTGCTTGGTGCCCAAGCAAGGGGCCGACCAAAATAAATAAAATTAAATCATCATCCAATTAATATTTGATGATTGATTCAATCAAGAGGAAAGAAAAGGAAAAATAAAAGGGAAAAGAAAAAACAAGAGGAAGATTTTAACTTTTGTAAAAAGTCTTTCCTTATTTGCCTTGGGCAAGTAATATAAAAGAAGGGGTGAGGAGGCCTTAAGTGTAATCAATTCTTATTCTCTTGGTGGAGTTCCTCTTGGTGGCCGACCCCTCTCTCCCTCTCTTTTTCCCTTTGCTCTCTTTTGCTCCTTGGTGGTGGTGGTTGCCGAATTCTAGAGGAGGAGAAAGAAGGCTTTGTGTGGTGTTCATCTTGGAGGATCGTCACCCACATGCCGTCCAAGGCAAGGCGAGGAATACGGTAGAAAATCTTGAGGTTATTAGCATACAAAGAAAAGATATAATTAGCAATTATTTTCCACATCATGCTAGTTATTTTTCTTTGTATAAACTCCAAACACAAGAGGCATTAGATCTAGTTTTTCGAATTAGTAATTCATGTTTGTGTTTTTCTTTGTTTTTTCGAATTTGTGATTCGATTGTTCTTTTTGGTTAAACATAGAGTTATATAAGGAAATTAAATATTAGTTTTCCTTAAAAGGCTTTGCCTAGGCGGTGGTGGATGCTCCCATACCCAAGAAAGCCATGTGCCTCGCCATGCAGTCCTGGGAAGTCAATTTTGGAAATTAATATTTAATGGAATTTATAACGTTGGTGGATTTGAATCAATAGTGTTAAGTTCTGCTTGCGATTCAAATCTAAACTATTAAGAACAGATAAGTTAAATTTGGAATCAATGATGTTAAGTTCTGTCTGCGATTCCTAATTTAACTTCTAAAGAACACAATGAGTTATTTAGGAAAGGTTCGATAGTTATACAAAATTTTTATATAGTGGAACCGGTATGATCTTCCTAGGACTAACCAATAGTTCGCCCCCAAATTGATATTATTATGCCATTGTGATTACCTCAGGCTTAATCTCAAAATTATTGGCTTCAATAGGTGGTCTGGTGATGCTAGATCGAAGCCCTCATGCATAGGGCATTACGTAAACCTTTAGAGATTTGTTAGCCATTTGAGATATTTCTTGTTCTTCTTATTATCCTTGCAGGTTTCTTCTTCTTCAGAAGGTTCTATCTATTTCAGGATAAATCCCCTATAGGATTAGATCTTCGCATATAAGAATAAGGTTGCTTGAAATCAAGTTTGCAGAAATTTAGAAATGTAGAAAAATAGAGTATTCAAATGGAGAAACAAAAATCAAAGTGCATAGTTAAAAGTATAGAAAAAAATTATAGTAATAAAAGTAAGAAAATGCAAGATATATGAAAAACTAAAGTGCAAAAATATTTACAAAAATAAAAAATAATGTCTAGTTAACTCAAGTAATTATCAACTAATGTTATAAACGATGTCCCCGATAACGGTGGCAAAAACTTGATGTGTACAATATGCAAGTGCACAGTTGTCATCAAATAATAAAAGATACTGATCCCACGAGGACTGGTTATAAGCAATAGAGATTAGTCACAACGAATTAACTAAATGATCGATGGTTGAGAATCACACATTAAAGTGAATAGAAGTAAGATTGAGAGGAAGAGAGAGAAAGAGTGAGTTGAGAATTGGTTGAGGAACATGGTTTGGATAAATGTTCTATCGGTTTGGTTTCATTGTGATACTAATCAATGAACTAAAGATCACCATCTACCCATCCTCTATTCCTATACACAAGTAGGAGGGCCAATTCATTACCGACACTTCCTCGCGATGGTTATGTCGAAGTGCAATATCTATTAATATCCAATGTTACCTAATAGAAGTGATTCCTATGAAGTCTGGTTCAAGGGCTACCCTTGTCACTAGGACCCCCTGATCATACATCCATAAGAATACACTTAACACTTGATAGCATGGATATAGAAATAATCCAATAAGCCTAATTCTACACCTCCTTGTAGGGAATTGCTCCCTCTTTCAAGGCGATGCTCTAGATGTCTAATTGAAGGGTTAGCCTTATCACTAGGGCCCCACAGTCATATAATCTAGAGTATCTCCTTTAAATAGTGAATAAATCCACACAATCATTCAACCAAACATAAGAATTATGTACAAACGCATTACAAACACATTTAATCAAATGAATACAAGGCATAAGCAATGTCATATGAAAAGGAAATTGATAAATCCAAGAGTATACATCAATCTCACATCACAATTACTCCCTTAGTCCTAGAAAAAATAGATTTATTCCAAAATAAGGAGGAAAGAATCCAAAGGCAATGAAATTGTAAGCATCAAAACCCAATCTAAGAGAAGAAGGGAGAAGAAGCTTATCTGATACGTCGAGTAATCTTCAAATCTAATCCTTTGCTTCTAGAGTCGATGAAGATGATGAAAATAGCTTCGGATAGTCAAAAGGAGTGTGGAGAGGGCAAAGATCTGGACCAAGTTGGATCTCTCAAAGGGGAGAACCATCCTCCCCTGAAGAAGGGGAAGAACCCCTCTCAAATAGGGTAGGGAACGGGGTAGGCGTGGCCCGTGCCAAGGTTGTGCCTCATTGGCATAGTCATACCTTGAAGTCGTTCTATTTGGGAGGCATGTAACGACCCACCTCCTACTGATACTAGGCTGCGAGGCCGGACCGTCACATTATGCTATGCTAACTATATTATAAGGTGCGGAAATGTGAACTAATTTAAAATTTACTAAACCCATGCCAATTGCTACTAAATCTGAACTAATGCTTAAAGATACCTTTTTAAATGTTGTACCTTTACTCAAAAGAGAAGATCTAGCCTTCACATGTGATTAAGGACTGAACTTCAGTGTTTCCAGCTGAAACAGGCATTTCAATCGATCGGCTGATCGATTGGGATGTTCGGATCGATTCACTGATCGATTCAGCATGCTACTGTATACGAAAACTTTGATTGGATCGATCGGTGGATCGATCCAGACTTGTTGATCGATCCATTGATCGATTCAGCTCGCTACTATACACGGGGTAAATTCTGGATTGATCGACTGATCGATCCAGGCTTGCCAATCGATCCAGGGATCAATTCCAAGGCTCTCTGTTCGCGAGGCTAATTCCCCGATCGACCCAGGAATCGATTCCAGAGCTTACTATTCGCGGAATCAAGCTCCCCAATCGATCAGCTGATCGATTGGGGGCCTCCAATCGATCGGCTGATCGATTGGGGTTTCTGATTTTGCAGCTGAATTCTGATTTCAGCACTGTTTCATGCCCAAATCACATATACAAGTTCTAAAATGGCTGGGAAACATTCTAATATCAAATATTTAGTATTCTAAGCTTGGCCTAGTGCATAGTTCACTAGTTCATGGCATTTAAACATACTTAAGTGCGGAACAAATAAAATGCTAAAGAGTTCTAATGCTTAAACAAAACTTGCTAGATCCCTAAGATCTTTATTCCAAGTTCCACCCACACACATCTTCATCGCATTGTCCTCCAGCCTCCGCTAGTCCATCTTTCCTTTACCTGTATCTGCAGTATAAGGAAAAGAGTATCTGTAAGCCTGGATGCTTAGTAAGAAACCATCTACCTCACAAAACATGCTATTTGAAATACATGCTGAACATGGCTAAATATGGATTCTAAAACATGGCATAAACACATACGATACATGTCAATCATAGCTAACCCAAAAAACACATCATGTGGATCTATAAGAACTAACCGAAATAAAACTAAACTGAACTAATGCTAACTGATGCTAAGCTGTACTGTTTTCACATAACATATTTCGTGAAGTTTTTGAAAAATTATTTATCATAGATAGATGAAAATACATAATCATGCTGCTGATGGGCACAACAACTGTACTTGCTGTGCGCGCATCCCTAACTAGACCCGAGGTAGCTAATCCCAAATCTAGTAGGGTTACTAGGTTATCTAAACCTTGGGACGACTATGGGAGCCCAACCCAATGGACATCTAGTCCAGTACAGTGCCACTGCTGAAAATAAAATACTGGTTATAGCTGAATTTTCCTGATCTCGCTGTTTCTAGGTTATCTGAACCTAGAGCTAGGTTATCTGAACCTAGAGGCGACTGTGGGAGCCCACCCATTGGATCGTAGTCCCATATAAGCTGTAGTAAAACTGCATGTACCGAATAAATGCTTCTATTGCATTTAGCTAAGCTATTAAAATGCCTGTGGTAGCATTTAACTGAGCTACACATTTTATCGAACATATGGTGTGCACTAGTTCACACCCTACATGCCCAAAATTCTGCATACGACTAAACTAATGCGTAAAACTTCGAAAGGAGCTACTTATACTGCAGGTGAGGGGTTTCTTACCTCCTGCTTGAAGTTTCTTACAAATCTAAACGCTAGGTTTCTGGTGGAGCAGATCCCTTCGGCGATCTCCTTGCGTCTACTTGTTCCTCTCGCGGAGAGGAGCGTTCTCGTATCCGAGATGTCGCCGGAAGGAGCCCTTATGACCCTAGGGATGGAACCCTAGGCTTCCTTGTGGTTGGCGCCGAGAGATGAGGGAGAAGGGAGGGGCGGCGTGACTAGGGTGAGGGTGAAGAAAATACAATTGATTCGCCCAACTTATTTTCCCTATTATATTAAGTGGTTAATTCGCCCAACTTAAATATAAATACAATTGATTCCCTCTTCTTTCAGCACGGCCCTACTGGGTTCACTTGGTTACTCGAGTTCACCATAAGTCGTAGGACCCAATATGTCTCGGGTTCAATTCCCGCGTAGGCTATTTTACGATTCTATTTATTTTTGCTACTTCGGCTACTCTAACAATGCTGTAAAAATATCCGAAAATTCCAGAAAAATACTAGGATATTTCTAATAATTATTTTGAGAATTTTCGGGCGTTACAATCTCCCATACCTTATAAAAAGTTCGTCCTCGAACTTAGAATAACTCTGGGTATTTCTGTCTCATATTGGCTTCTGTCTCCCTCTTCTGTTGTGTGATTTTGCCAAATAACTTTTACTAATGGTACTTCCTTGTTCCGTAATTTCTTAACTGCTCGGTCTATTATCTGAATAGGTCGACTGTCATAGCTGAGGTCTTCGCGGACTTGTATCGACTGGGGCTCAATCACCTGGGTGGCATCTGGGATATTCTTCTTCAGCATAGAGACGTGAAATACATTATGGATAGCTGACATCTCCTGAGGTAGCTCTAGCTCATATGCTACTTTGCCAACTCTTCTGCTGATAAGGTATGGTCCCACATATCTGGGACTTAATTTGCCCTTCTTCCCAAAACGCATTACTCCCTTCATGTGAGCCACTCTGAGAAACATTGAATCCCCAACTGAAAACTCTAAAGGTCTGTGCCGTGTATCAGCATAGCTTTTCTGGCGGCTCTGGGCTATCTCTATCCTCTGGCGGATCTGCTGTATAGCTACTGTGGTGTCTGTTACTAGATCTGTCTGAAGTTCTAGTTCCTTCTGCTCACCACTCTCATACCAGCAGATTGGAGATCTACACCTCCGCCCGTAGAGAGCCTCTTAAGGTGTCATGCCGATGGTGGCCTGATAGCTATTGTTGTATGCAAATTTTGCTAAACTCAGATATTTGCACCAACTTCCCTTGAAGTCTAGGGCACATGCTCGAAGCATATCTTCGAGTACCTGATTCACTCGCTCCGTCTGACCATCTGTCTGAGGATGGAAAGCTTTGCTAAATTTTAACTTAGTGCCCAATGCTGACTGTACACACTCCCAGAAGTGTGACGTGAACCTACTGTCTCTGTCTGAAATAATGATTCGTGGGACTCCATGTAATCTCACGATCTCCTTGAGATACAACTGAGCTAGCTGCTCCATGGAATAGGATATCCTAATAGCTAAGAAGTGGGCTGATTTAGTCAATCTGTCGACTATTACCCAGATGGCATCAAAACCATTCGTGGTTCTGGGTAATCCCACTATGAATCCATGGAAATATCCTCCCACTTCCATTCTGGGATCTGTATGGGCTGCAGAACTCCTCTTGGTCTCTGATGTTCTGCCTTGACCCTCTGACAGGTCAGACAAATACTAACATACCTAGCGACGTCTCTTTTCATCCCAGGCCACCAAAAACGTTTCTTCAGGTCTTGGTACATTTTGGTGGAACCAGGGTGCATCGCATAAGGAGTCCTGTGAGCCTCGTCTAGAATCTTCCTCCGTAGTTCCTCCTAATCCGGAACACAAAGTTTGTCACCAAAATATAGTATCCCACTATCGGATATTCTGAACTCTCCACTTCCTGTTTCTGCTAACCCTTGCTTGATTTTCTGAATTTCAGGGTCCTGATCCTGAGCTGTCTGGATGTCACCAAGCAAGGTAGATGCTAAAGTCCTAGTAGAGAGCTGTCCCACTATAAGTTCGAGACCAAAATCTGTAATCTCCTTTTGTAGGGATGGTGACATGGCTGCCAGGGATAATAAGGTGACGCTGGACTTCCTGCTAAGTACGTCTGCCACCTTATTGGCTTTTCCTGGGTGGTAGAGGATGTCTATATCATAGTCCTTGACCAGCTCGAGCCATCTGCGCTATCACATATTCAGATCCTTCTGAGTGAAGAAGTACTTCAAACTCTGATGATCTATATACACTCTGCACTGAGCTCCATACAAGTAATGTCTCCAAATTTTGAGAGCGAAGACAACTGCTGCAAGCTTGAGGTCATGAGTAGGGTAATTCCTCTCATGATCCTTAAGTTGTCTGGAGGCATAGACGATCACCTTGCCATTTTGCATCAGTACTGCTCCTAGTCCCAATTTAGAGGCATCACTATAAATATCAAAGCTGTCTGTGTTTTCTGGTAGAGCCAGAATGGGAGCACTAGTCAATCTCCTCTTTAGCTCGCTAAAGCTATTCTCACAGTCCTTTGTCCACTGAAATTTTCTGTTATTTCTGGTAAGAGCTGTCAGTGGGGAGGCTATCCTGGAGAAATCTTCTACAAATTTTCTGTAATAACCTGCTAGTCCCAAAAAGCTTCTGATTTCATTGGCGTTCTTGGGTCTTTTCTAGTTACTCACAACTTTTATCTTACTGGGGTCTACCATGATACCATCTTTGGAGATGATGTGACCTAGAAAGGCTACTTGATCTAGCCAGAATTCACATTTCGTGAACTTGGCGTACAGCTGGTTCTGCTGAAGAGTCTGCAATACTATTTTCAGGTGCGCTGCATGTTCTTCTTGAGTTCTGGAATAGATAAGAATATCATCGATGAACACGATACCAAACTTATCTAAGTATTCCCTGAATACTCTATTCATTAGATCCATGAAGGTAGCTGGAGCATTTGTCACGCCAAAGGGCATGACTACGAACTCGTAGTATCTGTATCTAGTCCTGAATGTTGTCTTGGGTATATCTCCTTCTTTAACTTTCACCTGATGATAACCTGATATGAGGTCTATCTTAGAGAACACTGCATCTCCCTTTAGCTGATCGAACAGGTCATCTATTCTGGGAAGAGGATATCTGTTCTTGATCGTGACTTGGTTCAGTGCCCGATAGTCTATACACAGGCGCATGCTCCCATCCTTCTTCTTCACGAACAGTACAGGCGCTCCCCATGGTGAGTGACTAGGACGTATGAAGCCCTTGTCAAGCAGCTCCTGTAGTTGCTCCTGAAGTTCTTTCAGTTCTGCTGGAGCCATGCGGTAAGGCACTTTGGAGATGGGATTGGTACCGGGAATGAGCTCTATCTCGAATTCAATCTCCCTGTCTGGTGCTAGGCCTGGTAATTCTTCAGGGAAGACTGCTGGGTAGTCACATACGACTCGGACCTCTTCTAGCTTTTGGTCCTTGTCCTGACTGGTATTGACTACATGCGCTAAAAATCTCGTACATCCTGAATCTAGCAATTTCTGTGCTTTTAGAGCTGAGAGAAATTTCTTGGCATTTCTCTTTGGTTCTCCGCTGTACTCAAATTGTACTCCTGCTTCAGGTTGGAATATGACTTTCTGTTTACGACACTCTATGGAAGCACCGTACTTGATCAGGAAGTCCATTCCCATGATGACATCGTAGTCAGTCATATCTAGCACTATCAGATCGCCAAACAGCTCTCTGTCTGCTATAATGACTGGCACTGATCTAAGCCAGTGCGTAGATGCCATAATTTCTCCCGAAGGTAGCGTAGTCAAAAACTGACCACTGAATACCTTTGGGGGTACTGCTAACTTTTCGGCGAATGCCCTGGATATATAAGAATGGGTTGCCCCAGTATCGAATAAGACAGTTGCACTTTGCTGTAAAATACTAATCTGACCTGTCACAACTGTCAAGGCATTCACTACATCCTCCCTGGTGAATGAATAGATCCTCGCATTGGTCGTAGCTGGAGGGGCTTCTAGTCTGCCTTGGCTGATGTGTGGACCATCTAAAGCGGCCTGCATCTGATGTAACTGAGCTGGCTGTCCTCCGTACTAAATCGGCTGTGGTTGAGGAAGACTGGTCTTGTTTGGGCACTGCTTAGCTATATGCCCTTCCTGTCCACACTCAAAGCATCCTCGTGTGCCCTTACGACAAACTCCAGGGTGGAGTTTCCCACAAGTAGCACATTTGGGATAACTAGGCTATTTGTTGGCTGGTCCTCCTTTTGGGTAACCCCCTGGTTTGCGTTTGTTGCTGGAGTTCCCTTTCCAATTAGAGCCGTGGGAGTTGTGGCCCTGGTGTTTCTGAGTACCTGAGCCTCCCTGACCCATGGACTTTGAGAGGACTTGCTTCTGCTGTCTGATATTGTTCTGGCAGTGCTCGGTGGTCAAAGCGCTGCTTACTAGTTCTTCAGTGGTTTGCGGCCTATGGACGCCGCTGGTCACGTTCATTGCTATTTCCGGCCTTAGCATCTTGAGCATCAACCGGACTCGTTCTTTTTCAGTGCTGACTAATTCAGGGCACAGACGAGCCAATCTGTTGAATTTCTTCACAGCTTCCTCCACTGAAAGGTTGCCCTGACGAAATTCAGTGAACTCGTCGTAGTGGCAGTTTGTAACCCGTATGTGAAAGAACTCCTCGAAGAATTCCTTCTCGAAGTCAGCCCATGTCATCTGGTTCACTAGGCGCTTCGCTTTAATTCTCTCTCACCACATATGTGCATCCCCTATCAAGCAGAAGGAGGCACACCTCACCTTCTCATGTTCTGACCAGTCCAGAAGCTCCATCGTACTATCCAGTGTTTTGAACCAGGCTTGAGCATCCCATGGTTCACTGGTTCCTGAGAAGTTCTCTGGCTTAACTCTCTGCCACTGGATCAAATAGACTTCTCCCCTTGCCCCGACTGCTGGGGTTACTGGTGCTGTAGGTTGGACTGGTGGAACCGCTATTACTGTTGGGGTCGCTAAATTGGGTTCTGGGGTGACAGTGGGAGTGTTCTACTGATTAGCCCTGAGGGTGGCTATCTCCTATTGCTGTTCAGCTAGTTGCTTCTGTAACTGCGCCACTACAGCTGTAAGGTCTGAAGGAGGCACTGAACTGCCTACCTCATGTTGGGGCTCAGTAGCTGGTGTCTTTCTAGCTGGGCGTCCTTGTACCATTTTATAAAGAGATAGAGGACATACATGACTAAGGCAATCATGTTTATATAACTACTACTACTACTATCATGTTAGGTACTATCATCAATTAACATGCTACAGTATCTATAAACATGAAAGAAAGAACATAATAAAGTGAGAGGCGTTTCTTACTTGGAAGCTGCAGGTTCAATGCCGATGTGTGTGTAGGAAGTATGGAACTTGCTCTGATACCACTCTGTAACGATCCGCCTCCTACTGATACTAGGATGCGAGGCCGGACCGTCAAATTATGCTATGCTAACTATATTATAAGGTGCGAAAATGTGAACTAATTTAAAATTTACTAAACCCATGCCAATTGCTACTAAATCTGAACTAATGCTTAAAGATACCTTTTTAAATGTTGTACCTTTACTCAAAAGAGAAGATCTAGTGTCACGCCCCAGAGGAGTCTCTGTCCGAAGAAATTTCGGCAGCATCTCCCCTGTACGGCGGACAATATGAAACTTTCTACATATCACATATACTTCAGCCACAGGCGGCTGGAATGATAACAAAAATAAAAACAAACACCACGCAGTTTATAAAGATATTCAGCCTCTGGCTGTCACAACCACACAGTTAATAATAGTAATCAATAATAGTAGGACTCTGACTCGAAATCCACCCTACTCCACTACACTCGTAAAGCTCAAATCCAACGAACTCACCTCTTCTGCCGTCCAGGCAGGCATATAGTAGAATAAAAATCAAACCATCCAAAAGACCATCAAACGGTAACAATCCGTACAATATCCATAAATAAAATCCAAAACAAAACTAAAACATAGTCTGATGGAAGAAAAACCAAAATAAAGCAAATAACAACCTAGTAGAGAACTAGCTCTACGTGCAGATGGGGGGCCAACGACTGGAACTGCTCCGGACAGCCTCAACCTGAAAATATCAACAATGGAGGCGGGGTGAGTCCAACACTCAGCAGGTACAACTGATATGCATAATAAAACATGCGTACAGTCTCCTGAATATGAGGAGGATAAATGCAACTGAAATGAAATCAGAAGATAACTGTACTGACCGGATCAAAGTATAAAGGTAACAGGTCGTCAGACCGAGTGAGTCATAATCCTGTATGCATGTCAATCAATGCATCCAAACAAATGCAGCATATAAGTGCAGCAATCACAAGCAAATAAAAATGCAATAAATGCATATGTCAACCCCATACTCTGAAATCAATGCTCCTGTGCAATGACAGAGTAAACGGGATGTTGTCGGAGTACTCCTGTCCTGTGACCCCAAATCATAAATGGGGGAGCTCAATGCTCTCATCTCCCGGTACACGATGACGGGGAGGATATCTCTGCCGGCTACCACGCTGAGTCTCCTGACCAACGGAGCCAAACAAAGTCCACCATCTGCCGGCTACCACGCTGCTACCCTAAATGCCAACGGAGCCAAACAGAGCGGAACTGACTGCCGGCTGCCACGCTGAGTCGCCTGACCAACGGAGCCAAACAGCAGAACCGCCACACACCAGCCAGATATACAAATCCATGGGTGATGTGTGCAGTACATGTAACTGGCGATGAGCTCAACCAAAGTAGAGCCGACAATCGCACAGCATGCAATCATGATGCATGATACTAAACATGGCAATCTCATGAATAACATGGCATGATCCATATAAATAGATACAAAGTGTGTACCACAAGAAGACGTATCAAATAGAAGGTACACAAATCGAAGAGGGTATCAAATAAACCCTAGATCCAGAATATAACAGAGCATGTGGTTAGGTCACTACCTAAGGCATATGTGATCAGGTAGATAATATGCAGTGCAGAATAAATAAACAAACAACATGTACTAATCATGTAGTGACCAACCGAAATAAACAGGTAACACAATTACTGTTATATGTTAAACATATTATCATGCATATCAAAAGACATAAGTCAAAGTACCCGCCTCCAATAAAGTGATCCAAATCTGACTCCGTGATACTCGTCTCGCGTCAAAGTCCTGTGTTAAATCGCACAGTTTAGCTAATTTAATTATAAACAAATAGCTAAACTAATTTCTAATCCACTGACCAGTTAGGGTTAGTTTCATTAACCCCAACTACACCGTTATACAACTTATAAACCTAAATCAATAATTATTGCTAACACAACTAGCAATAATCTAACCCAAAGATCAAAACCATAATCCTTACCTCAAATCAACCGCTGCTGGAAGTCATAAAGTTGTTGCCCAATTAGGATTGTTTACAGCCAGCACAGATAAATTGCTGCTGGAACAAAACGAACAAACCAAAACAGTAATTAATCCATATTCTTAAACATATAGAATTTCCAACCAAGCTACAACAAGGACAATCCATTTTCCTACATCTTACCTAGGTTGACACCCGTTGCAGAAGCCAGTAGATACCGAAAGGAGTGGCTGTCCAACCACAGCACAACCCCACAGCAAGTTCTAATGCACCTCACGATCACAATTGCATCCTTGACTGCAAACCCATAGCATAAAACTTCACTTCACGGTTGAGATCACTGCTGGATATCAAAATGCGACAGGAAGGGTTGCTGCCAGAAATTAGAAACACCCCTCAAAGCACAAAAACCCCACCAATCCGTGACCTAGAGTGGCAGCAAGGAGAGGGTCGGCGTCGGCAGTGGTGGCGGCGCGAGGTGGCTAGGGCAGAGGCGATCGGCCAGTGCTCGGTATCTCCACGGCTAGGGCGACAGGGGGTCGGCGGTGGCTCTCGTCACCGGCGGCAAAGGCAAGGAAGTGGCGTCGCTGGAGTCGGGTGTCCCGGGCTGAGGCTAGGGCACTGGCTATCGGCGCTGCTCCATACGTCGCCGGCGGCTAGGGCACGGTTTGCGGCGGTGCTACTCGGGTCGGCGGCGCTGGAAAGGGGCAGAGGGAAAAAGGCTTCGGCCTCGGAGAAGAGGAGGAGGCGGCTGGTATCGACGCAGAGGAGGTTAGGGCAAGGAGAGGCGCGAGCGGTTTCGGGGAGAAGAAGCAGAGGAAACGGCGTCGGGGGAGTTGGGGAAGAACTCGGGTGCGCGAGGGAGAAAGAAAACGGGACGGCGAAAAACAATAAAAAGAAAAAGGAAAAAGGAAAAAGAAATTAAAACTTTTCCTCATTAAAACAGGGTAGCCTAAACAGGCTTTTCCGGACCCCGTTTTTATCCCCGTCAACTCGTCCGTACGAGCTCCGAAAAATTAACGAAAAATTTCCAAAAATTTCGGAAAATTCCCTTATTAATATTCGCCTATTTTCCGATATTTTACATTCTCCCCCACTAATAAAAATTTGGTCCCCAAATTTCGTTATCTACCATTAGCAAGTACTAACAACAGATATAGAAAGTATAAATGCTGAACGGTAAACTGAATCACATACCTCACGTAAAAAGATAGGGATATCGAGCTCGGATCGTATCCTCGAGCTCCCAAGTAGCCTCCTCATCTGAATGATGCTGTCATCCGACTTTAACCAGCCGGATAGTCTTGTTCCGCAACTGACGCTCTTTCCGGTCTAGAATCCATACCGGAACCTCCTCATAGGTGACGTCAGGCTGAAAGGAGAACTGAGATTATCTATCAACACATGTATCAGATCAGGTACGTATCTCCTCAGCGTAGATACGTGAAATACGACGTGAACGCCTGCCAAGGACGGCAATAGTGCCAACCGATAAGCTACTGCTCCAATCCTTTCCGAGATCTGGAAAGGTCCAATGTATCGCGGAGCTAGCTTACCTCTGAGGCCAATCTCTTCACCCCTTTCGTGGGTGAAACTCGTAGAAATACCTGGTCGCAAATGGAGAACTCTAAGGGTCTCCGACTCCGGTCAGCATAACACTTCTGGCAGTCTTATGCCTCTGACATCTTCTGTCTGATAATATGGACCACTTTGCCTCACGTTGAGCTCTATGAGGTCTCAACAACTGGGTCTCTCGGATTCTCGTCCTGATCGACGACTGAGCAACTATGGTAACAAGAATACCCTGCTCTGTCTGTCCCTGCTCCTCAAGGTCTAACTCGGAGAAACCCTGAATCAAGTCTGTGACCACAACTCGGTGGCAAGCTAAAGTCCCTATGGACTTCTGGCTAAGTGAATCGGCAACCACATTAGCTTTTCCCCAGTGATAGCTAATGGTACAAATCATAATCTTGCAGGAACTCCAACCATCTCCTCTATCAAAGATTAAGTTCCTTCCGAGTAAACATATATTTGAGATTCGGATGGTCAGTGAGAACCTCAATGTAATATCATACAGGTAATGCCGCTAAATCTTCATAGCAAAAATAATAGCGGCCAACACCAGATCATGAACTGGTTATTTTCTTCTCAGACTCCCTCAACTATCGAGAAGCATATAAGAATACTCTACCGTGCTGCACCAGAACAGCACCCATACCCTGTAGAGACGCGTCGGTGTAGAGGACAAATCCGTCCTCTCCAGAAGGTAAAAACCAAAAATCGAAGCCGACACTAGTCTCCGCTTCAGCTCCTAGAAGCTGATCTTGCAATCCTCAGTCCAAGTAAACTTCACGCCTTTCATGGTCACGCGTGAAAGTAGCATAGCTATGCGAAAGCAACCCTCGACGAAAGGTCTGTAATATCCTGCGAGTCACAAAAGACTGCGGATCTCCTACACCATTTGGTTGCTCCAACAACAACCTCTATCTCCTGTGGAACCACAGTACACTCCTACTGGTGACCGTGTGTCCCAAACATCATAACAAAAGACAATCCAAACCAGCACTACTGATAATCACATATAAATGTTCTTGTCGAATCATCTCTAGATCTATGCAAAGATAGTGTACGTGACTCACCTCGGATCCGTAATAAATCACAACATCGTCCACAAAGATAATGAACACCTATCCAAACATCCTCGACATACTAGGATCATCGAGTCCCTGAAAACATCTAAGGCACTGTAAGCCTATATGGCAAAAACCAAGACACATAATGTCCGTATCACAGACATTCCTATCCATAAGATCTCCGAAAATAAATCGAAAAATCTGATCATCAATAACATAAATCACCAAAGAATAAATCCTCCAGGGTGAGAGCAACGCTCCATCACAGGAAACACCACATATGTGGGAGCAATGCTCTACCACAAGAAATCCTCAATATGTGGGAGCAACACTCCACCACAAATAATCTGAAATATGTATCTGCAATAAATATAGGAGCTATGCTCCACTACTAGCAATCCGTAATATGTGGGAGCAAAGCTCCACCACAAAACAATACATAAGTGTCCCAAGGCACCTAACTATCCAGCTAGAGACCGTACAAGATCTCTCTACCACAACCCACTGTGGTTAACCTAGGCTATAACAACCTAGTAAACTAATCAAATCCATCATCAACTCTATCAGCATCCTAGTGGGTCATCCACTGATAGGAAAATTAGTTGATGGGTAAATCCAACAACTGACATAATGCAGTCACTCCACATTCTGCATTCAGCATAAGTAAAATCATCATGCTGCTACCAATATATACCTGGCACACGTACTCACACAACATATGTATGATCGACATATTCCTCCAATTAATATACACCAAACATACTCACAACTCAGGTATATTCAGTATGATATCTCCAACAATACATACCGAACACGTGTGCAAAATCAATGTAGGTAAAATCAACAATACACCTCAAACAACCCTCACATGACATATCTTCACCTATGCCAAGAGTATAACCAACATATACTTCCAATAAAGCATACTAAACCCAGGTGCACTCACATATCAAACATAATCCAAAAAGATACCTCAGATACCACATCAAACACATATGTACATATCACAACTCAGATTAAATCGACAAAATGCCTCCATCAAAACACCACCGATGTACTTATACTACATCTCGGATTTAATCAACAAGCTATCTTCAATAATACCTCCGGATACATACTCCGAACTACATATCTATAATCCACAAGGAGCCTTCAAACCACATCAGAACATGGATACATATACTACTTGCAAATGGACAGTCTACCACAGGACTCCTACAACCCAAAACAATCATGATATACATGCAACATAGACATGCAAAATCAGCATACCAGCTCAATCAAAGAGACCAACCTTATGTTACCAACACTCATGGGTTACGGTATATCTAAACAAAATTCATGCATATGTATCAAGCATGAATACATCAATCAAAAGCAACCCAAAATAAAGCAGCCTAATCATCCAGTAACAACCCTGCTCTAAGTTCAAAGGAACTAGTATCGGACAAGAAAAATATACACAGCCGTGGTATAACACTGCAAGTCAATGTCATACCCTACCAAGACTATATCAAATGGGAAGAATTTTATCATCACAAATCCAAATGTACTCTCCCAGTATACACTAGTAACGAGTGTATCCCATAAGTGTTAAGCAATTAGCTCTACACTTCTTTACATCAACGGGGTCATATATCCCAATGCACCCTCTAAGTTATCCCACCAGATATATACAGTCCATGGTCAAAGTTTTCATGGAATAGGATACATCGATCCTCTATAACCTATCCAAGCCGACAATGATATACGGCTGAATCCGTCCTTTCCACGTCAGTACAAAGCATGTACTCAAATGTGCTCTAGATACATAACTAAGCACAAACAACCTAAAGGTTCAAACCTCTAAGAATAGAGTATGACAATCCTCTACTGATCAACCAACAAAACCAAATCACTCATCTACTAACTAATCAAGAATACCTTAATCCTCCACAAGCAACTAAGGTATATCAAACCACGATCAAATGGTATACTACATTATCAAATAACTAAATCAGTTCATGGGTCAATTCAACACTAATACATCATCTCAAACTAGAGAATGTCAATCCACCTAATATCATATGAATAAATGTGTACGACCCAAAAGAAAAAGCTAGAATTCAATATCATCAAGACACCCTCATTTTTTTTTATCCTCAAAAATATCAGCCCACTAATATCAGATGAATAAGTCTCTACTCTCCATGAGGGTAAGTTAGCATTCAAAACATCAAATCATTATTTATCCACATAGTTTAATATCAGATGAAATAAATATCAATTTTATCATCCTGTTAACTAACCACAATTAACCAGATTTATTAAAATCAAAAATCTCATAGGCACATAAACTCTCTAGCTTCCAATTTATAATCTGATCACCAATTATTAACATCAACCTGTGAACACCATACAGGATACTCACTATATCACCATCAATGACAACCCAAATAAAAGATCATCAAAATAGTTATCCACTAAAAGATTCATCAACAACCACATAACATTTACTCTCTTAAATCATTAGAAATCAACACATCAAAATATCTGATCTCACAATATCCCTCAACCTCAAACCATTCTCAACAATGATCAAACATGGTAACTCCCCAATAAACAATTTTCATCGTATCGGGTACCCTAATATCCAAAAGGTACGAGTATAAAAACTCAACTGACTAAGTCAACAGGAATAGGTAAGTGTCATCCACTACCCAACTAACAATAGCAGAGACTGGTATGTGCCTCCATCTCCTACTAGTAGTAACAGAAGATAAAACTACTGATGCTATGATAAGAAAATCACTAGAGATAATAATCCTTGATATCTATTAAGGTCAATCATGCTCAATGGATAACCCATCACATATAATATGTGCTACAACATCCAGACAAGTACTAAAGATAAAGTGCTAATACATGTCATAACTATCAAATTAAACATCATACCTATATGCCGTCTAGAGATGTCCCATCGCTGTCCAGCCCCCAAAATTGACCTCGGAATTCCGTACGAGAAAAACAAACACCGGAAATCCATATAAATCCAAAACGGAAGTCCATAACATAATCGAAACGGACAAATCCGTGCAACCGAAAATAACTGCCCAGACTAATCTGTCTCACAACTAGGGCTAGTATAAAAATGTCCAAAATACCAAACGCAGGTATCACACCCTGCTCTGATACCAATGAATTGGTATCAGATAAATCTCGAAAATCCAACACACGGAAATCAAATAAATATCGCCAAACTTTGGCACGCTGATACCCAATAAACTGATATCAGATTATTCAAAGTATCCATAATACGAAAACAAAAATCGTATAAATCCGTAACACATGCAAGTATCGATACCGCCTCGATACCACTAATTGTCACGCCCGGAGAAGTCTCGTCCAAGAAATTTCGCAAAGATCTCCCTGCATTTGGACAATATGAAACTTTCTACATATCACATATACTTCAGCCACAAGGCTGGAATGATAACAAAATAAAACAAACACCACGCAGTTTATAAAGATAAGACAAACACCACGCAGTTAATAATAGTAATCAATAATAGTAGGACTCTGACTCGAAATCCACCCTACTCCACTACACTCGTAAAGCTCAAGTCCAACGAACTCACCTCTTCTGCCGTCCAGGCAGGCATATAGTAGAATAAAAACCAAACCATCCAAAAGACCATCAAACGGTAACAATCCGTACAATATCCATAAATAAAATCCAAAACAAAACTAAAACATAGTCTGATGGAAGAAAAACCAAAATAAAGCAAATAACAACCTAGTAGAGAACTAGCTCTACGTGCAGATGGGGGGCCAACGACTGGAACTGCTCCGGACAGCCTCAACCTGAAAATATCAACAATGGAGGCGGGGTGAGTCCAACACTCAGCAGGTACAACTGATATGCATAATAAAACAAATAACAGACAACACTAATCATGCGTACAGTCTCCTGAATATGAGGAGGATAAATGCAACTGAAATGAAATCAGAAGATAACTGTACTGACCGGATCAAAGTATAAAGGTAACAGGTCGTCAGACCGAGTGAGTCATAATCCTGTATGCATGTCAATCAATGCATCCAAACAAATGCAGCATATAAGTGCAGCAATCACAAGCAAATAAAAATGCAATAAATGCATATGTCAACCCCATACTCTGAAATCAATGCTCCTGTGCAATGACAGAGTAAACGGGATGCTGTCGGAGTACTCCTGTCCTGTGACCCCAAATCATAAATGGGGGAGCTCAATGCTCTCATCTCCCGGTACACGATGACGGGGAGGATATCTCTGCCGGCTACCACGCTGAGTCTCCTGACCAACGGAGCCAAACAAAGTCCACCATCTGCCGGCTACCACGCTGCTACCCTAAATGCCAACGGAGCCAAACAGAGCGGAACTGACTGCCGGCTACCACGCCTGACCAACGGAGCCAAACAGCAGAACCGCCACACACCAGCCAGATATACAAATCCATGGGTGATGTGTGCAGTACATGTAACTGGCGATGAGCTCAACCAAAGTAGAGCCGACAATCGCACAGCATGCAATCATGATGCATGATACTAAACATGGCAATCTCATGAATAACATGGCATGATCCATATAAATAGATACAAAGTGTGTACCACAAGAAGACGTATCAAATAGAAGGTACACAAATCGAAGAGGGTATCAAATAAACCCTAGATCCAGAATATAACAGAGCATGTGGTTAGGTCACTACCTAAGGCATATGTGATCAGGTAGATAATATGCAGTGCAGAATAAATAAACAAACAACATGTACTAATCATGTAGTGACCAACCGAAATAAACAGGTAACACAATTACTGTTATATGTTAAACATATTATCATGCATATCAAAAGACATAAGTCAAAGTACCCGCCTCCAATAAAGTGATCCAAATCTGACTCCGTGATACTCGTCTCGCGTCAAAGTCCTGTGTTAAATCGCTCAGTTTAGCTAATTTAATTATAAACAAATAGCTAAACTAATTTCTAATCCACTGACCAGTTAGGGTTAGTTTCATTAACCCCAACTACACCGTTATACAACTTATAAACCTAAATCAATAATTATTGCTAACACAACTAGCAATAATCTAACCCAAAGATCAAAACCATAATCCTTACCTCAAATCAACCGCTGCTGGAAGTCATAAAGTTGTTGCCCAATTAGGATTGTTTACAGCCAGCACAGATAAATTGCTGCTGGAACAAAATGAACAAACCAAAACAGTAATTAATCCATATTCTTAAACATATAGAATTTCCAACCAAGCTACAACAAGGACAATCCATTTTCCTACATCTTACCTAGGTTGACACCCGTTGCAGAAGCCAGTAGATACCGAAAGGAGTGGCTGTCCAACCACAGCACAACCCCACAGCAAGTTCTAATGCACCTCACGATCACAATTGCATCCTTGACTGCAAACCCATAGCATAAAACTTCACTTCACGGTTGAGATCACTGCTGGATATCAAAATGCGACAGGAAGGGTTGCTGCCAGAAATTAGAAACACCCCTCAAAGCACAAAAACCCCACCAATCCGTGACCTAGAGTGGCAGCAAGGAGAGGGTCGGCGTCGGCAGTGGTGGCGGCGCGAGGTGGCTAGGGCAGAGGCGATCGGCCAGTGCTCGGTATCTCCACGGCTAGGGCGACAGGGGGTCGGTGGTGGCTCTCGTCACCGGCAGCAAAGGCAAGGAAGTGGCGTCGCTGGAGTCGGGTGTCCCGGGCTGAGGCTAGGGCACTGGCTATCGGCGCTGCTCCATACGTCGCCGGCGGCTAGGGCACGGTTTGCGGCGGTGCTACTCGGGTCGGCGGCGCTGGAAAGGGGCAGAGGGAAAAAGGCTTCGGCCTCGGAGAAGAGGAGGAGGCGGCTGGTATCGACGCAGAGGAGGTTAGGGCAAGGAGAGGCGCGAGCGGTTTCGGGGAGAAGAAGCAGAGGAAACGGCGTCGGGGGAGTTGGGGAAGAACTCGGGTGCGCGAGGGAGAAAGAAAACGGGACGGCGAAAAACAATAAAAAGAAAAAGGAAAAAGGAAAAAGAAATTAAAACTTTTCCTCATTAAAACAGGGTAGCCTAAACAGGCTTTTCCGGACCCCGTTTTTATCCCCGTCAACTCGTCCGTACGAGCTCCGAAAAATTAACGAAAAATTTCCAAAAATTTCGGAAAATTCCCTTATTAATATTCGCCTATTTTCCGATATTTTACATCTAGCCTTCACATGTGATTAAGGACTGAACTTCAGTGTTTCCAGCTGAAACATGCATTTTAATCGATCGGCTGATCGATTGGGATGTTCGGATCGATTCACTGATCGATTCAGCATGCTATTGTATAAGAAAACTTTGATTGGATCGATCGGTGGATTGATCCAGACTTGTTGATCAATCCATTGATCGATTCAGCTGGCTACTGTGCATGGGGTAAATTCTGGATCGATCGACTGATCGATCCAGGCTTGCCAATCGATCCAGGGATCGATTCCAAGGCTCTCTGTTCGCGAGGCTAATTCCCCGATCAACCCAAGGATCGATTCCAGAGCTTACTATTCGCGGAATCAAGCTCCCCAATCGATCAGCTGATCGATTGGGGGCCTCCTATCGATCGGCTGATCGATTGGGGTTTCTGATTTTGCAGCTGAATTCTGATTTCAGCACTGTTTCGTGCCCAAATCACATATACAAGTTCTAAAATGGCTGGGAAACATTCTAATACCAAATATTTAGTATTCTAAGCTTGGCCTAGTGCATAGTTCACTAGTTCATGGCATTTAAACATACTTAAGTGCGGAACAAATAAAATGCTAAAGAGTTCTAATGCTTAAACAAAACTTGCTAGATCCCTAAGATCTTTATTCCAAGTTCCACCCACACACATCTTCATCGCATTGTCCTCTAGCCTCCGCTAGTCCATCTTTCCTTTACCTGTATCTGCAGTATAAGGAAAAGAGTATCTGTAAGCCTGGGAGCTTAGTAAGAAACCATCTACCTCACAAAACATGCATACGATGCAATTTATGTTTTAAAACATGCTATTAGAAATACATGCTGAACATGGCTAAATATGGATTCTAAAACATGGCATAAACACATACGATACATGTCAATCATAGCTAAGCCAAAAAAACACATCATGTGGATCTATAAGAACTAACTGAAATAAAACTGAACTGAACTAATGCTAACTGATGCTAAGCTGTACTGTTTTCACATAACATATTTCGTGAAGTTTTTGAAAAACTATTTATCATAGATAGATGAAAATACATAATCATGCTGCTGATGGGCCCGGCAACTGTACTTGCTGTGCGCGCATCCCTAACTAGACCCGAGGTAGCTAATCCCAAATCTAGTAGGGTTACTAGGTTATCTAAACCTAGGGACGACTATGGGAGCCCAACCCAATGGACATCTAGTCCAGTACAGTGCCACTACTGAAAATAAAATACTGTTTATAGCTGAATTTTTCTTATCTCGCTGTTTCTAGGTTATCTGAACCTAGAGCTAGGTTATTTGAACCTAGAGGCGACTGTGGGAGCCCACCCATTGGACCGTAGTCCCATATAAGCTGTAGTAAAACTGCATGTACCGAATAAAAGCTTCTATTGCATTTAGCTAAGCTATTAAAATGCTTGTGGTAGCATTTAACTGAGCTACACATTTTATCAAACATATGGGGTGCACTAGTTCACACCCTACATGCCCAAAATTCTGCATACGACTAAACTAATGCGTAAAACTTCGAAAGGAGCTACTTATACTGCAGGTGAGGGGTTTCTTACCTCCTGCTTGAAGTTTCTTACAAATCTAAATGCTAGGTTTCTAGTGGAGTAGATCCCTTCGGCGATCTCCTTGCGTCTACGTTTTCCTCTCGCAGAGAGGAGCGTCCTCGTATCCGAGATGTCGCCGGAAGGAGCCCTTATGACCCTAGGGATGGAACCCTAGGCTTGCTTGTGGTTGGCGCCGAGAGATGAGGGAGAAGGGAGGGGCGGCGTGACTAGGGTGAGGGTGAAGAAAAGTCACGATAAAAATATAAATCTTCACTAAATTATTTTCCCTATTATATTAAGTGGTTAATTCGCCCAACTTAAATATAAATACAATTGATTCCCTCTTCTTTCAGCACGGCCCTGCTGGGTTCACTTGGTTACTCGAGTTCACCATAAGTCGTAGGACCCAATAGGTCTCGGGTTCAATTCCCGCGTAGGCTATTTTATGATTCTATTTATTTTTGCTACTTCGGCTACTCTAACAATGCTGTAAAAATATCCTAAAATTCCAGAAAAATACTAGGATATTTCTAATAATTATTTTGAGAATTTTCGGGCGTTACAAGGCATGATCGTGCCCTTTTGGCACAGCCGTGTCTTTCCTTGGATCTATTTGCTTAGCACGACCATGTGAAAACACACTGTCGGAGTCTTCCTCTTCTCTAGATGGAAGACACGGTCATGTGAGAATACATGACCAGAGTCTTCCTTTTCTTTGGACAAATGGAATGGGTGTGCCTTTTGACACAGGCATGTGTTGCTTGCTTACGAGAAAAGGGACACGACCATGTAAAACCACATGGCCGAAACTCTACTCTTCTTTTATCTCTCTAAAGCACGTTTTGCTCTATTTTCACTCTAAAAATACATCCTATTAATAGAAAACCAAACAACAATAGATTTTCGATTAAGAGTGTAATTATGATGAAAATATGATAAATAGGGTTGAAAATGCATCGAACATAAGTAAGGAAAGTAACTAAATGTGCATTAAAGCTGTAACAACCACCCTTCTTACTATACTATACTACTCTCTAAGGATGACCGTTACTTAACTACTAACTCTACTTAACCGGTAAGATTGAAACCACGAGGAGTCTCTACCGAAAAATTTCGGTAGAGTCTCCCCTGTACCGGTGACCATAAACTGAAATACAGACATAATATACATCAGCCACAGATGGTTGGAACATATAACAAACTCTCACGCATTTAATAAAGGTCAAACACCAAAATAATTACTTATTAAACCAGATTCATCTCAGCATGTAATCTAAGACAAAGATGAACTCAAATGATATGAAGTATAAAATACAATCTCAAAGGACATGCACTAAAGTACAACTCAATTGTTTATCAACCACTAAAATGCGGAAACTTAATAATATCCCAACTCTCTTCCATAGTCCTGGCATCACACATCCTCGAACACCTCCTTGTCGCCTTCCTTTGCTAAAACTTTTCCTTTCCTTTATCTGCAGTAAGAGGAAATGCAACTATAAGCAAAATTGCTTAGTAAGCGCTATCTAACTCACAAAACTCGAATATGCATGTAAACATACTGAAATCCAAGAACTGAAAACTCTAAGAAAACTACTACACATGCTCATCTAATAGCAAAAGAATAATGCATATTGGAATGCTAAACATGTAAAGCTAATCAGAATAACATGCTAGCAGAAGGGAAACTAAAACTTGCTGAATTTAAACACTTTCTGAAACTTTTTTCACTTGCTTAAAAACTTATTCTTTTATTTCACTTGTTTAAAACTTGTACTTTAATACTTTTATACTTATGTGAAACTTATTTTACTTGTTCAAAAGCTTATACTTATAATACTTCAAAATAATAATCAACTTTTCTTGGGCCCAGGCTTAGTACCATCTTATGCGCATTCCCTAATAGGTTGGGGTAACGAGCCACCAATCCTAAAAGAGCAGACCTTGGTCTACCAGGGCCAAGACTTTGGAATTGGACACCTGGATTTGTTTAATGACAACCTTGGAAGTCGGGTACTAACCTCTTCAAAGTAAAATATCTTATTATCTTATTTACTTCTTCTTTAAATGCCTTGGCATTTTAATAAGCACCTTGTGTGCCAAAATCTCTAAAATCTTGACTTTGAGATCTACTTAAGGCCTTGCCTTTCTCTTTCTTTTCTTTATCTTTCTTATACTTGTTAATACTTCTAAAAGAATGCTTCTTTAAAAAGAGACTGAAATGTTTAAGCAAATTCTAACTTTGAAATGCTTAAACAAAAATCTGCATACTATGCTAATAAAAATTCTGCATACTATACTAATCAAGATTCTGCATTCTATGCTACACTATTTCTGCATACTATGCAGACATAAATTCTGCACTATAATACTTAACCAAACTGCACTATAATCTTTTTCTTTAAAAACTGCACTATAAGTTCCACAAAAAATCTGCACTACAAGTTCCACCAAAAATCTGCACTATAAACTTTAAAGAAATCTGCACCATAAGCTCTTAAGAAATCTGCACTATAAGCTCTAAAGAAATCTGCTCTAAAGAAATCTGTATTTTAAGCTCTAAGAAATCTGCACTACAAGCTTAATTAAAATATGCACTATAAGCTTACATAAAAATCTGCACTATAAGCTTAATTAAAACCTGCACTATAGGCTTAATTAAAATCTGCACTATAAGCTTACATAAAAATCTGCACTATAAGATTAATTAAAATCTACACTATAGGCTTAATTAAAATCTGCACTATAAATTTCACCAAAAATCTGCACTATAAGCTTAATTAAAATTTGTAATACAAGCTTAATTAAAATCTGCACTATAAGCTTATATAAAAATCTGTATTATAAGCTTAATTAAAATCTGCACTATAAGCTTAATTAAATGTTTGTATTATAAGCTTAATTAAAATCTGCACTATAAACTTACATAAAAATCTGTATTATAAGCTTAATTAAAATCTGCACTATAAGCTTAATTAAAAGTGTGCACTATAAGCTTAATTAAAATCTGCACTATAAGCTTAATTAAAATCTGCACTATAAACTTACATAAAATTCTGCATTATAAGCTTAATTAAAATCTGCACTATAAGCCTACATAAAAATCTGCACTTTAAGCTTAATTAAAAATCTGCACTATAGGCTTAATTAAAAATCTGCACTACAAGCTTAATTAAAATCTGCACTATAAGCCTACATAAAAATCTGCACTATAAGCTTAATTAAAATATGCACTATAGGCTTAATTAAAAATCTGCACTGTAAGCGCTTCTCATGCTTCGAATTCAAGAAGAACAAAGGTCTGAAACTACTCCTACTGCAGGTGAGAAGCACTTACCTTTGCGATCTTGGGCTTACAACCGGAAAGAAAACATCTAGGGTTTGCGAGAATTACAAGCTTTGACCCCTCCTTCGTGCTCAAGGTTTCCCCTTGACGAGAGGATCACAACCATGTGAAGATCTCCCGGAAATCTCCCTTGGCCGACCACCGGAGAGGAACCCTAGATCCCCCCCTTTTTTTCCTTCGCCCAAACAGGAGACGCTGTGCCGTCGGGAGAGAAAAGGAGAGGAGAGGTTTAGGTTTTGGAAAATAATCCCTAAGTTCTCCCTTTTTATAACTTAATATTTCTGTTAACTATCTTAAATAAATTCGCTACCTTTTCTAAACAGACAAATCCAACATCAACTTATCCCTTTTATAATCCAATATTCTGTTAACTATCTTAAATAAATTCACTACCTTTTCTAAACAGACAAATCCAACATCAACTTATCCCTTTTATAATCCAATATTCTGTTAACTATCTTAAATAAATTCGCTACCTTTTCTAAACAAACAAATCCAACATCAACTTATTCCTTTTATAATCCAATATTCTGTTAACTATCTTAAATAAATTTTGCTACCTTTTCTAAACAGAACCGCTTGCTTGACCACTTAGTCAGTCAGATTTGCTTAAGGCTTGGTTCGGCCGGAGGTTGCAGGTTCGAATCGCGACTAATTTTCTTTACTTTTTGCAACTTGTTTCTTTTGGTAAAAATACCAAACGAACTCCAAAAATTGTATAAAAATACTCTAAAAATTTTTAAAAATCTTTAGAATTTTTCTAAAGCATTTCTAAATATTTTTAAGTACTATTAGGACTCGAAAGGAGGAAATTTGGGTTGTTACAATTCCCCATACCTTATAAAAAGTTTGTCCTCGAACTTAGAACAATTCTGGATATTTCTGTCTCATGCTGTTCCTCACATAAGAACTTTTATCTAGCTTAAGCACATATAAACAAATACTTCTAAAGATTTCTCTTTACTGTAAAAAAATAAAATCATACTAAAAAGAATTTAAGTACTTTCTTACTTGAAGACGGCAAGGCTGGTGCTGATATGTGATGCTGGAGAATAGGAACTGCTCTGATACCAACTTGTAACGACCACCTTTCTTACTATACTATACTACTCTCTAAGGATGACCGTTACTTAACTACTAACTCTACTTAACCGGTAAGATCGAAACCACGAGGAGTCTCTACCAAAAAATTTCGACAGAGTCTCCCCTGTACTGGTGACCATAAACTGAAATACATACATAATATACATCAGCCACAGATGGCTGGAACAAATAACAAACTCTCACGCAGTTTAATAAAGGTCAAACACCAAAATAATTACTTATTAAACTAGATTCATCTCAGCATGCAATCTAAGACAAAGATGAACTCAAATGATATAAAGTATAAATATAATCTCAAAGGACATGAACTAAAGTACAACTCAATTGTTTATCAACCACCAAAATGCGGAAACTTAATAATATCCCAAGTCTCTTCCATAGTCCTGGCATCACACATCCTCGAACACCTCCTTGCCGCCTTCCTTTGCTAAAATTTTTCTTTTCCTTTATCTGCAGTAAGAGGAAACGCAACTATAAGCAAAATTGCTTAGTAAGCGCTATCTAACTCATAAAACTCGAATATGCATGTAAACATACTGAAATCCAAGAACTGAAAACTCTAAGAAAACTACTACACATGCTCATCTAATAGCAAAAGAATAATGCATACTGGAATGCTAAACATGTAAAGCTAATCAGAATAACATGCTAGCAGAAGGGAAACTAAAACTTGCTGAATTCTAAACACTTTCTGAAACTTTTTTCACTTGCTTAAAAACTTATTCTTTTATTTCACTTGTTTAAAACTTATACTTTAATACTTTTATACTTATGTGAAAACTTATTTTACTTATTCAAAAGCTTATACTTATAATACTTCAAAATAATAATAAACTTTTCTTGGGCCCAGGCTTAGTACCATCTTATGCGCATTCCCTAATAGGTTGGGGTAACGAGCCACCAATCCTAAAAGAGCAGACATTAGTCTACCAGGGCCAAGACCATGGAATTGGACACCTGGATTTGTTTAACGACAACCTTGGAAGTCGGGTACTATCCTCTTCAAAGTAAAATATCTTATTATCTTAATTACTTCTTCTTTAAATGCCTTGGCATTTTAATAAGCACCTTGCGTGCCAAAATCCCTAAAGTCTTGACTTTGGGATCTACTTAAGGCCTTGACCTTTTTCTTTCTTTTCTTTATCTTTCTTATACTTGTTAATACTTCTAAAAGAATGCTTCTTTAAAAAGGAACTGAAATGTTTAAGCAAAATCTAACTTTGAATGCTTAAACAAAAATCTGCATACTTTGCAAATCAAAATTCTGCATATTATACTAATCAAGATTCTGCATTCTATGTTATACTATTTCTGCATACTATGCAAACATAAATTCTGCACTATAATACTTAACCAAACTGCACTATAATCTTTTTCTTTAAAAACTGCACTATAAGTTCCACCAAAAATTTGTACAATAGGTTCCACCAAAAATCTGCACTATAAACTTTAAAGAAATCTGCACCATAAGCTCTTAAGAAATCTGCACTACAAGCTCTAAAGAAATTTGCTCTAAAGAAATCTGCATTTTAAGCTCTAAGTAATCTGCACTACAAGCTTAATTAAAATCTGCACTATAAGCTTACATAAAAATCTGCACTATAAGCTTAATTAAAATCTGCACTATAGGTTTAATTAAAATCTGCACTATAAACTTAATTAAAATCTGCACTATAGGCTTAATTAAAATCTGCACTATAAATTCCACCAAAAATCTGCACTATAAGCTTAATTAAAATCTGCATTACAAGCTTAATTAAAATCTGCACTATAAGCTTACATAAAAATCTGTATTATAAGCTTAATTAAAATCTGCACTATAAGCTTAATTAAAAGTCTGCACTATAAGCTTAATTAAAATCTGCACTATAAGCTTACATAAAAATCTGTATTATAAGCTTAATTAAAATATGCACTATAAGCTTAATTAAAAGTCTGCACTATAAGCTTAATTAAAATCTGCACTATTAGCTTAATTAAAATCTGCACTATAAGCTTACAAAAAAATCTGCATTATAAGCTTAATTAAAATCTGCACAATAAGCCTACATAAAAATATGTACTATAACCTTAATTAAAAATCTGCACTATAGGCTTAATTAAAAATCTGCACTACAAGCTTAATTAAAATTTGCACTATAAGCCTACATAAAAATCTGCACTATAAGCTTAATTAAAATCTGCACTATAGGCTTAATTAAAAATCTGCACTGTAAGCGCTTCTCATGCTTAGAATTCAAGAAGAACAAAGGTCCGAAACTACTCTTACTGCAGGTGAGAAGCACTTACCTTTGCGTTCTTGGGCTTACAACCGGAAAGAAAACTTCTAGGGTTTGCGGGAATTGCAAGCTCCGACCCCTCCTTCGTGCTCACGGTTTCCCCTTGACGAGAGGATCACAACCATGTGAAGATCTCCCGGAAATCTCCCTTGGTCGGCCGCTGGAGAGGAACCCTAGATCCCCTCCTTTTTTTCATTCGCCCAAACAGGAGACGCTGTGCCGTCGGGAGAGAAAAGGAGAGGAGAGGTTTAGGTTTTGGAAAATAATCCCTAAGTTCTCCCTTTTTATAACTTAATATTTCTGTTAACTATCTTAAATAAATTCGCTACCTTTTCTAAACAGACAAATCCAACATCAACTTATCCCTTTTATAATCCAATATTCTGTTAACTATCTTAAATAAATTCGTTACCTTTTCTATATAGACAAATTCAACATCAACTTAACCCTTTTATAATCCAATATTTTGTTAACTATCTTAAATAAATTCGCTACCTTTTCTAAATAGACAAATTCAACATCAACTTATCTCTTTTATAATCTAATATTCTGTTAACTATCTTAAATAAATTTTGCTACTTTTTCTAAACAGAACCGCTTGCTTGACCACTTGGTCAGCCAGATTTGCTTAAGGCTTGGTTCTGCCGGAGGTTGCAGGTTTGAATCTCGGCTAATTTTCTTTATTTTTTGCAATTTGTTTCTTTTGGTAAAAATATCAAACGAACTCTAAAAATTACATAAAAATACTCTAAAAATTTCTAAAAAGCTCTAGAATTTTTCTAAAGTATTTCTAGATATTTCTAAGTACTATTAGGACTTGAAATGAGGAAATTTGGGTTGTTACAAAAGTATACATAAAAATACATATATTCTATGCATATCAGATAGCTTCCCTTATAATCTTGACTTGAATTTTAGACCTAGGGTTAGTTCCATAACTATATGGAACTCTAATAAGAGACCACCTTTTCCTTGGACTTAAGCTTGTACCCCAAACCCTTCTTGCCCTTGGATGGCTCAAGATTTCCTATTCTTTTAAGGGATTTTTCTAATTTCTTAAATTTTGACCTCAAAACTTGATTTTCTATCCTTAAATCCTCAAATTTTGATTCTATATTATTTCCTTGAATACTTTTCTTTGTAGATACATATTTAACTTATTTTGATTTCTTGCCTAATTATTTTCTACCTTCTTATCCTTAGGTAAGGCCATTTTAATATGAAATGACTTATAATTTTCCCTAGGTTTTTCATGCTTCCTATTTTTATGATAAATAGTATTAAAATGATAATAATTATTTCTAACATGCTCTTTATCATGACATAAGTAAGTACCATTAACTAGTGGTACCTTGGGTTTATCCTTGGAAGTTCCCCTTGACTTAAGCTTCCTCCTTCCTTCTTGGCTAAAGTTCTCCCCTTTGAACATTAGTTCCGATAATCCTTTTGATTGTAAGAAACCACACAATGTGCTCCTTGCCTTTTCATACTACGGGGCTGACCTCCTTCATATGGGGTGTCACTTGGGTCTTCTTCTTGGCCAATTTTGGACATTTTCTTTTGCAGTTTCTATTTTCTCTACACTTAAAGTATATGATATGATCTTTATTTTTAAAAATTAAAATATTTATACCTTTACATGTAGGGATGGAACATGATCCATCTTCATTTGACTTAGAAGTAGATGCTTCTTCTTATTTTGATGTCAACGAACTATGTTCCCCCTCAATCCTAAAGGTGGATGCTTCTTGAATTTCATCTTCAGATGTTAAACATCTTTAAATTTCTAAATTCTTTTCTTCTTGATCCAATGAGTCTCCCTCTTTAAGTTTGTCTTGATTTGGTAGAGTGGAGGGATCTTCATGGAGCTTGGCCAATTTCCTTCATAACTCATTAGCATCTTGATACTCTCTAATCTTGCACAAGATGGTGCTCAACAATAGATTAACCAACACTTTGGTTACTTTTTCATTGGCCTCGTATCCCTTGATTTACTACTTGGTCCATTTCTTCTTCTTGAGGAGCTTCCCATTTCCATCAATTGGAGTTTGAAATTCCTCCATTAAAGCAAACCATTACTCTATCTCCATCATAAAGAAATTTTCAACCTTTGATTTTCAAAGGTTGAAACTCCCAATTTCGTAAGGTGGAGGTGCTCAGATATTGTATCCCAATCTATCTCAGAAATCCATTTGAAGTTAAGCTCCTTGATGATGAATCTTTGGTAGTTGAAATTAGGGCTTCACTTCAAAACTTCTTCTTCATCATCTAGCTTGTTACTCTCTCGATGATTAGTCTATTGAAGAGTGATGTCACTCTAATACCACTTGTTAGGACACTTTCGGAGCTAGAGGAGAGTGATTTTCTCCAATTACTTCATCGATGATGATTTACAGCGGATATAATGAGGCAAAGACTCACCAATGCTAACACTTGGATTTTACTTGGTATCCACCTCCTTGAGGTGAGTAATCCAAGGATCCACATGCACATACTCCACTATGAAAAATACTCATTCTCAAAAATAATCCAGAGGTGGAGAAACCTCGTACACGCTCGAATACAAGAAATGCAAACAAGAAACATAAACTAGGTTACAAAAAATCGAAATGACTTTACAACATGAACGTTTTCTTAGCTTGCTTTATTCTTGCTTGTAATAGCCTCTTGCTGGTGCAAAATGCAACATCACTTGTTGTCCCAAACACCGAAGAATCAATGACCAAGATGTGTATGAGCGTTTCCTTCAAACCTTTGAGAAAACCCTTTTCTAGAGTTCACTCGATGCCTCTAATCGATTAATCTTTTCTTTAATCTTTTGCAACATCATTCGACTGTTCAAACACCTACAGAATGACTCTTTTTCCAAACCCTAATTGATTGGTGAGCCATACCAATTGATTTAGAGAGCCTTAATCGATTGCCCAAATGATTTCCAAACTCTCTATTCTCTCGCAAAAGGCCTTAATCAATTAAGAAGTCTTAATCGATCACCTTAATTGATTTCCTCTCTCACGACAATAACAACTCTTAATCGATTGCCTTAATCGATTTGCATGGACGAAATCGATTGCCTAATCTATTTTGCCACCTTCTATTCTTGTGAGAAAAGTCATTCTAATCAATTGGACCAATCGATTAGGCTTGACCTAATTGATTACCCTAATCGATTAAATTAGGGCCAATTAATTACCCAATTGATTGCCCAACCCTAACTCGCTTGATCCAAGTCTAAGGTTCCCTTGCCTAATATCTGATCAATCGTGATCTGTTGGGACTTCCCCACCATGTATCTGGTCAACCTTTGACCCACTTGGACTTTATCAACTTCTTGTTAGACTTCCGATCACCAAATGCGGTCCTCCTTGACACATTTGGACTTTACTTTGTATAACCTCTAGTTAGGACTTTACTAGTCAAGTATTCGGTCCTCCATGACCTATTTGACTTTCTTCTCACATATCATCAAGTATCTGGTAAACTTTGACTTGACCTCTTTTAGATATTTTCCAAACATATTATCCAAATATCAAAACTCAAACTCAAACTCACTCTAGCTTAGTCAAATTGGTAAACCTTGGCCCGAGGATGATTGCACCAACAATCTCCCAACAACAGCTGTGGCAAGAGTCTAGGATAGCCGATCGGATGGTTGTTGAGCGCATGAGCCATGCACGCTTATAACTCGTAGATGTGGCGAGAGTCTAGGACGGTTGACCGGATGGTTGTTGGGCATGTGAGTCATGCACACTTATAGCTCACAACTATGGTGATAGTCTGGGACAACCGATCAGATGTTCGTTGGGCGAATGAGCCATGCACTTATAACTCATAGCTGTAGTGAGAGTCTGGGATAGTTGATAGAATGGTTGTTGGGTGCGTGAGCCATGCACGCTTATAACTCACAGTTGTGGTGAGAGTCTGGGACAACCAACTGAATAGTCGTTGGGTGCATGAGTCATGCACACTTATAACTCGTAACTATACTGAGAGTTTGGGATAATCACCTCCTTCCGAGCGGCTTGGGATTCCTCTCCATTAATGTATTTTACCGCCTTCCCCAACAGGGCGTGAAAGTCCTTTGCAAACTTTCTGATGAGGACTAGGAAGAATTTTTCTTCTGAAAGTCCTTAAGAGAAAATACTTATTAATATCTCTAAAGTGGCGGATCTAACATCCAGCGTCACTTGGTTAAAACACTTGCTGTATGCTCATAGGGACTCCTTGGTCCCTTGCTTGAGCGCAAACAAACTTAGTCTCTTTTTTTGGTACTTCCTGCTATTGGAAAAATGGTGTAGGAAGGCTTTTCTGAATTCCTTAAAGCAAGTAATCGATCCGAATGGCAATCGGTTAAACCATCTCCGTGTTGATCCTGAGAGAGTAGTCAAACACACTTGGAATTTTATTACACCGCTATACTAGTATAGTAGGCCAGTGTTCTCGAATATTCAGAGATGATCTTCAGGGTCGGTGTTGCCTCCATACTCCCCGATCAACAAAGGTCAAAAACACTTAGGAAGCTTTTCATCTAGTACCTCTTAAGAGAAAGGTACGCTGGGTTGTTCAGGTGATTCTCGAGCAGCAGGATCCTTTCCTCGCTTACAGTCCTTCGAGAGTGAAATTTTAGCAGAAGAAGCTTATGATCACTCAATTTTAGTGTAGCCTTCCTCAGGCGCTCAAAAAATGCTCGGGACAACTCCTCTACCAAGGCTGTAGGTGTCCGGTGCTGATGAGAATACGTGGCCCATTCTTGGGGCAGTGCTTATGCCTTGGCATTCATAAATAGCTTGTACTCTTTCGGTGCCATGGTAATATTGATTTTGTCGGCTGTGTCCATCCTTACGTTCTGAAACAGGTGAATATGCTCCTACAGATGACACCAAATTTGATCCTGTTCGAAAGCTAAGTAGATGAGCGTCCGGTTAAGACCATCTATTTATCCCTCATTTCGAATACGATAAAAGGTTATACATAGTCATATAAAAATAAGGTTGATTGCCTAAGATTCCCTTCACCCCCAAGTACTTATTAGTGGCAGCCAACTTTCATATGTCCATGACCATATGTTTGTGGGGGCGACAGCCCATTGCTGCTCGATATGGTTCTTTTTTCTCAATAGAAAATCATTCATCCTTCCAAAAGAGAAAGAAATTGAGGCAAAGCTAGGGGGATTATCTCAATTGATGCCAGTGTACCTTGCTAATAGTGTGATCACTATTGTGAATGGTGCTGAGAATATTGCTAGAGGATTTGAAAGCCAAAGAACATCGACATCAAAAAGTTTAGGCAAATCTTTAATTGGCTAGGAATGAAAGAGAGATTTATTTCTGTTGAGTTGAGTGTAAGGATAGCTAATGGGGGACAAGGTATAGTCACTAGTGGAAGCCTTGAATCAAGGAATGACACCACTAAGTAAGTTCTCATGTCCTTGAGAACTATTATTACCATTTAATATTCAGTGGGACAATTTAAAATTCACAAATGAATCATTTTTCTTCTTCTTAAATTTATACTTTGAATAAGTCCCAATTTATTATTCCATGGCCTATATAACTCTGAGTCACTCCTCGAAATCATTAATTAAAAAAAAATCTTTTCAGTGATGTGTTGGGGCCATTGACATTGTTAAAGGAGGTGAATAGTAGTTTGCTTCTCGATTGTGTGCTGGTCTTCATGCGCAACTAAAAATATAAAAAAAATAAATACAGTAATATATGAAATGCAAGCCTAATATAAATTCACAAATGAATGACACCACTAAGTAAGTTCTCATGGTCTTAATTTCTTGTTGCTGAGAAATATCTCTATTGATTTGGAAATATAACATCACTTCGCATCACAATCTCTAAGAATTAGCATGAAAAGCAACTCTCGAAATCTCCTTTTCTAAGATTTCTCTCATGTTGAAAAATACTTTCTAATCAATTAGGTTTATCCCTAATCGATTGTCATGTCAGACGACCGTTAAAAAAATCTATGGAACTACTCTTTTTAGAATGTATAATCGCTTGATAAGTTACATCAATCGATTAGGAAGATTCTAATTGATTGCTCAATTGATTCTGAGATATTTTATACCATTGAGAAAAGTTCTTCAATCGATTATCCTAATCGGTTAGCTTAACCTTAATCAATTACCCAATCGATCCCAAGACCTTCTGTAACATCCAAAATTAATTCAAATAAAACCCCAATACATAATTAAAATAAGTTTAAATATTTAATTTAAATTTTAATTAATTCAAAATTTATTTAATTTCTTAATTTAATTAATAACTTAAACTTATTAATCAATAAATCCAAATTAATTACCTTAAACTAAATTATCAAACTTAATTAATAAATCCAAAATAATCAACTTAAACCTAATTAAATGATTCAACTTAAATTTACCACAATTAAATAATCTTAATTCAAACTAAATCTTAATTAATAATTTAACCTAATTTTAATATTAACTCTTAATTCAAACTAAATCTTAATTAATAATTTAACTTAATTTTAATATTAACTAATGATCTTAATTTAAACATAATTAATAATTCATAAATCTATCTTTAATAATTAAACTTGGTAATAAATCATTTAATTATTGGACCTGTAGGATCATTGCGCTAGGGGGGTGAATAGCACTCGTGACTTTCACGTTCGTTTAAAACGTTCGAGTAAAATACAGTGAAATAGAGATAGAAGAGAAAGAAAGAAAATAAAGTAATCACAAACACCAAGAGTTACTTGGTTCGGAGCGTGTGGCGACTTCTACTCCAAGGTCCGCACGTGAGAGTGCTTTCGATGGACAATTACTAAACAATCAAAATAATACAAGAAGAGATTTATAACTTTTTGAAGAACTGAAATAAAATATACCGATGATCTATAGATTTGAAGAATTGTGTCTTCGGTCGTCGGAGCAGCGTTTTGGCGTCGAGGAAGCGTTCTCTGATCGGCGTGCAAGAGCAGAAGTCGTTTGGAATATTGTTGTCTTAGCCCCTAGTCGAATGTTGCTTATATATGTTGTTCCAGGTGCCCGGAACCCCTCCGGGCGCTTGGACCACATGGCTTAGCCAATCGACGCACTCCACATCAGCTTATGGATCACTTTTCGGGTCCAGGTGCCTGGACTAGTCTAGGTGCCTGGGCACCCACGGCCCGCCTAGGGTGAGCCTAGTCTGGGCGCCCTGACCGCTTTCAAGCACCCGTACCAACTTTTCTAGCCTCCTTTTTTTTCTGCAAAACAAAGTTAGTCCAGGTAGTAACCAATATATATGATATGAATTTGACAGGCGCTCCTAACTGTCCAATTTTGACTTTGAGTTTCGATGAAACTCTAGGTCGAACCGACGCCTATTATTCCCTCTTCAGGGAATGCACCCTCACTTATTCCTCTCAGGAGAGTTTACCTTTTGTCATACAGGTCCTCCAGACCGTTTGAATTTTTTCTCAACATCCAAGACTTCAGCTCTTCATGCTGAACGTCTACTCCACAACCCATCCAGACTTCCACCTAGTCCACGACCACCAGGATTTTCACCTAAGTCCCTGACTCTAGAATTTTGCCTAAAGTGCTCGACCCGCTTAGACTTCGCCTTGCCTAACCGCAATTATGACTTTCCATAACCTAGGGTTACCACCCCCTAAGACCTAGGGTTATCCCAAGGTTTTTCACTTGCCTGAAATCCACTAGGACTTTTCTGCAAGGTCAATCACACTTATTAGACAACAAGTAACCTTAACTTTGGACCCTTTGCCATAATCAAAACTTAGGTTCGATCATCTGGTGCTCCCTGGACCAACAATCTCTCCCTTTTTGATTATGATAACCTGGTTCAAAGTTAAGTAAAATATAACAATAATGTAAAGAATTTAAGCATGAGCATAAGTGAAATAGTTGAAAGAACTTAAGCATGAGTAAGGCACTTTGACATATTAAAAAAATCTCCCTTATGCTCTCTTTTAATTAAAAATTATATGTTTAACTTAATGTTAACCTTTCTCTCCCCCTTTGACATACATAAAAAACATACTAAGTTTAGAGAAAAAATTATTTTGTAAAGATAGTTAAAAATTGTATTCTCTTTCATACTAAGCTCCCCCTTAATTAAGCACATTTAGTTTTGAAAGGGGTTTAAAATACTTACTTAAGTACTTAACTTCAAAAATATTTTGATAAAAAACTCAGTTAAATACTTAGCTTCAAAAAGTTAGGTAAGTAGTTAGTTACAAATTTCTATAAAACAACTTAGTTAAGTATTTAACTAAAAAGATTCAAAACAAACTTAGCCAAAAGAAATATTTAAACTTGTTTTTTTCAAAAATGGTTTAAATTTTCTTTTCAAAAATAGTTAACCAAAAAAAAAAACTTAACTTCCTTTTTCAAAAATACTTTGACCTTTAAAAAAAATTAACTTTCAAATTAAGAAAAATGTTTTAACTTAAAAGGATATTTAATTTTGAGAGTAAAAAAAAAACTTTTAACTTTGAGAAAATATTTAACCAAAAAATATTTAATGTAACTTAAGTCCTTTCACTCCCCCTTGATTAATGTAAAATTTTTTTAAAGAAAATTATTTAAGTTTTGAGGGTCCTAGAGTCCAAGCAAGAAGATAAGATAAAAATAATTATCTATTTTCCTAATTTTCCATCTCACCCTTTCTAAATTATCAAATATGTGAATCTTATGAGTTTATGTGAGATGAAGTTGCTCTTAATTTTGATGTTGATTTTAAGTTTGAGAATTAAAAATATTTAAGTTTAACTTTTGAATTTTGATTTGAATTTAAGATTGAATTTTGAAAGTATTTAAGTTTGGATTTCAAAAATATTTAATTTTAAATTTTAAAATATTTAAGTTTTGATTTCAAAAATATTTAAGTTTTGATTTCAAAAATATTTAAGTTTAAATTTTTTTTGAGTATTTATGTTTGAACAATTAAATTTTAAAATTTTAAAATTATTAAGTCTGAAATTTGAAAAATTTCAAAATATTTAAGTTTGAATTTGTAAAAAGAATTTTATGTTTGAGTAATTAAATTTAAAGAATAATTGAGTTTAAAAATTAATTAGATTTTTGAAATTAATTAAAGTTTTGAAATTAATTAAAGTTTTCAAATCAATTAAGGTTTTGAAATTAATTAATATTTTGAAATTAATTAATTTTTAATTTAATTTGTTTTAATTAGGTTTGACTAATTCTTAATTTAAACCTAAATCCATCACCCTTTCTAGATTTTCAATCAAGGAACTTTATGGATTTTGTGAGATGGTTAATTTTATCTCCAATTTAGATTAATATCTAAGGATAGATTTACATTTAAGTTAGACTAAGATTTAACAGTTAGCCAATTAAATATTTATTTTAATAATTGGCTTCCAGACTAAGGCGAGACACTAAACCTTCTTGGGTATTGGATCATTAACCACTTCTAGACAAAGCCTTTTAAAAAAATTAAATATTTAATTTATTTTCTGAAAATCCTAGGTCTAACTAGTCAAGTGAGAACTAAGCCTAAGCACTTATCTACCTTAGTCTAAGCATGTATAATAAAAGCAGTAAAGCAAACATCAAACAAGTCTATCTAATGATAAAAATGATTCTTATATTGGCTCCCCTTGGATCATAGTCTCAATAAGGTCTATCAAGGTAGTGGATTTGATCCTTGGGGATCCAATATTTATCAAGTCTAACTTGATTAATCAAGTTAGACTTGGGGGCCCATGCTTGGACTATTCTTCTATTGGTATGATTAACAAGAGATAAATACAATTTAAATTTATGTTTAGCCTTATATCCAAGTACAAATCGATTGTATATGGCTCTTTATTTTCAAAGAATCAGATCAAGATTCTTGGAACCCAAGGTGAACCATTCCAATGTATCCTTCAGTTCCCTGACTTGACTTTTTAGGCTGGAATTTTTTTGCTCAAGTTGTTGGACTTGAGTTGAAGTTTCAGTCTGAATAGATTTAGTCAAGGAACTTAGGGTAGTCACTTCCTTAAGGGTAGTTATCTCCTTTTGGAGTGACTTGACCCGGTCGTTGGATTTGGCTAGCTTGTGCATGAGATAATTTACTAAGTTATGTAGTTTATCTATTTGAGAAGAACTTACAACTTGGTTAGGCCCTTCGGAAATAGATACGAATCCGTGGCTTCTCTTAGACTCGATTTTTTACTCGCTCTTGGTTTTAAATTCGTCGACTTGCTCTTGTACCGTAAGTGTGAGGAAGCTCGTTTGTTCCACATCTTCGTCAAAATCTTCTGAAGAGGATTCATCCCACTTTACCTGTAGTGTCTTCTTCTTCCATTGCTTGGTTTCCTTCTAGTTTGGATAGTTGGATTTGATGTGCCCCTTTTTGTTGTAGCTGTAGCAAGTTACTTCGGACTTGGCTTTTGGACTCGGTTGCATTGTTTTTGACTGGATCACCTTCTTGATGCCCTTTTTTGTGAACCCTTTTTTCTTCTTGTAGAATTTTCATACAAGGTTGACAAGCTCGACAGTGATCTCATTGTCGTCATCTTTTGAGTCCAGTTCATCTTCGGACTCAAGTTCGATTTGACGCTTGGTTTTTGGTTCCCGCATTCTCCTTGTTCCTACAATCAAAGCAATACTTTTCTCGACCTGAGTAGTATTAGTTTGTTCATGAATCTCAAATTTTAAAAATAATTCATCTAATTTAATTAAGGAAAGATCATTGGATACTTTATAAGCATCTACCATGGATGCCCACAAAATATTCCTCAGAAAGGCATTTAACGTGTACTTGATGATGTCACAGTTTTCCACCTTTTGATCGATGGCGTGGAGATCATTGAGCAGGTCTTGACTCCGCGCATGAAGTTGGCTTGTTGATTCACCTTCCTGTATTTTTATATTATACAATTTATTTAGAATCAAATCATGCTTACTTACCTTGGTGTCTGAGGTTCCCTCGTGCAATTTGATAAGCTTCTCCCATAGTTTTTTCATGCATGAAAATAGGCCGACTTGGTTTAGCTCTTCTTTTGTCAAGTTGCATTGTAGGGTCTGAGTAGCTTTGGCATCAGCCTCGATCTTCTTTCTGTTGGTACAGGTTGTACTAACAGTCTGGTTTTGATGTATGACAAATAGGTTAAAGTTAGATGGGCTGTTTGTCTAACATTTCTACCAAGTGTACAACAGTTGACTGGTTTAAAGGACTTGACACCAGGCTAAAATCCAACTAGGTCTGCGGGGCATGATATCTAGTGGGAAATCCAGCTAGGTCCGCGGGACTCGATAGCTGGTGGGAAATCCAGATAGGTCTGCGGGGCCCGATATTTGATGGAAAGTCTTGTCGGGTCCGGTGGACCTGACAACCAGCTGAAGTCTAGTTGGGTCTGTGGACCTGACAACTGGTGGGAAGACTTGGTGGGTCAAAGGCAAGTCGAGTGACTACAAGTGGTAAGTAAAGGTAAGTAACTAGAGGAGAGATTCAGTGAGGACGTCATTCCCCATTGAGGGAACTGTAGGCGTCAGTCTAGCTTCGGTCCATTTGAGAAATCTAAGATGAGACCTTGACTAAATCCTGGTCTCAAGTAGATAGGATCTAATTACTACTTATAATCTATTATGTTCTGCTAATTCTGTTTTACAGAGTAAAATATATTTTATGATTGCCTGGACTAACCTTTTCTTACAGGTGGAAAGTGTAATGCCCCGCCTTCTACTGGCTAAGCTGTAAGGCCGGGGTTACATTATGCTGTGCTAAGCTATAATTTAAGGTGCGGAAAACTGGACTAATTTAAATCTTTGCTAAACTAATACCATTTCTTTATTCTACATGTGCTAAGGGATGCAATCTAAGATATCCATGGCATATCCTACATCCCCTATGGTTCAGAAGCTGAAATACAAGGTTTCCTGGTCGAAACCCATCTTCCCAATCGATTCAGATTGCACTCAATCGATTGAAAGCTATTGGATCGATCCGTTGATCGATTCAGGTTGCTACTGTATACAAAAACTTCCTTCGGATCGATCGGCTGATCGATCCAGTGATCGATTCAGCTTGCTACTATGCACGGGACAAGATTCTGGATCGATCGGCTGATCGATCGGTCATGACTAATCGATCCAATGATCGATTCGGCGCGCTACTGTGCGCGGGGGTAATATTCTGGATCGATCGACTGATCGATCCAGACTTGCCAATCGATCCAGTGATCGATTCCAGGGCCTTATGTTCGCGACAGAACGCGTTCGGATCGATCCCGAAGCTTACTGTTCGCGATACAAACTCCTCAATCGATCAACTGATCGACTGAAGACCCCCAATCGATCGGCTGATCGATCGGAGTTTCTAATTTCGTATCAGGAGTCTGATTTCAGCACTATTTCGTGCCAAATTCACACACATAAGTTCTAACATGGCTATAAACATACCAATAACAATTAACTGACATTCTAAGCATGATCACTATCAATCTAAATAGGTCTTTCATGATTCCAAACATTAAAATAACTAGAAAATGCTAAGGGTTCTAATTTTGCTAGTTTCTCCAAAGATCTTTATTCCAAGTTCCATCCACACACATCTTCATCGCATTGTCCTCCAGCCTCCCCTAATCCATCTTTCCTTTACCTTTATCTGCAGTATAAGGAAAAGAAGTATCTGTAAGCTTACGCTTAGTAAGAAATCATCTACCTCACAAAACATGCATACGATGCAATTTATGCTTTTAAAACATGTTATTTGAAATATATACTGAACATTGCTAAACATGGATTCTAAAACATGGCATTCAACTAAGCAGGGAACTATCATGTGAATCCGTAAGAGAACTAAACTGACATAAAAGCTGAGCTGAACTAATATTAACTAATGTTAAAGCTGCACTGTATTCACATAACTAATTTGTGAAGTTTGAAAACTATATATCAATAATAGATGAAAATACATAATCATGTTGCTAATGGGCCCGACAACTGTACTTGTTGTGCGCGCATCCCTAACTAAACCTGGGGTTGCAAATTCCGAATCTAGTAGGGTCTACTAGGTTATCTAAACCTAGGGACGACTGTGGGAGCCCAACCCAATGGACATCTAGTCTAGTACAGTGCCACTACTGAAAATAAAATACTAGTTATAGTTGAATTTTTCTTATCTTGCTATTTCTAGGTTATCTAAACCTAGAGCTAGGTTGTCTGAACCTAGAGGCGACTGTGGGAGCCCACCCATTGGACCGTAGTCCCATGTAAGCTGTAATAAAACTACATATACTGAATAAATGCTTCTATTGCATTTAGCTAAGCTATTAAAATGCCTGTGGTAGCATTTAACTGAGCTACACATTTTATCAAGCATATGGTGTGCACTAGTTCACACCCTACATGCCTAAAATTCTGCATACGACTAAACTAATGCGTAAAACTTCGAATGGAGCTACTTATACTGCAGGTGAGGGGTTTCTTACCTCTTGCGCTAGATTTCTTACGATTCTAGTCGCTAGTTTTCCGGTGGAAACGATTCCCTTGACGATCCTCTTGCGTCTACGTGCTCTTCTCGCAGAGAGGAACGCCCTCGTGTCGGAGTCGTTGCCGGAAGGTGCCCTTACGTCTCTAGGAGTGAAACCCTAGGTCTCTCGGGGCCTTGGTGTGCTGTGAGGTGAGGAAGAGGAGGGGGCGGCGTGAGGGTTGAGGAGGAGTTGCCGAAACATGAATAAAACCAATCCCCACTTAAGTTTCCTATTTATATTAAGTGATTAATTTCACCCGAACTCAATCATAAATAGTATTGTTCCTCTCTTCTTTCAGCACGACCCTGCTGGGTTCACTTGGTTACTAGAGTCCTCTATAAGGCATAGGGCCCATAGGTCTCGGGTTCAATTCCCGCCTAGACCATTTTACGTTTCTATTTGTTTTTGCTACTTCCGCTACTCTAAACATTCCATAAAAATATCCTAAAATTCCAAAAAAATCATAGAATATTTCTAAAATTGATTTAAGATTTTTTCGGGCGTTACAATCCCCTATACCTTATAAAAAGTTCATCCTCGAACTTAGAATAACTCTAGGTACTTCTGTCTCATACTGGCTTCTGTCTCCCAAGTTGCCTCTTTTGTTGTGTGATTTTGCCAAATAACTTTTACTAATGGTACTTCCTTGTTCCGTAATTTCTTAACTGCCCGGTCTATTATCTGAATAGGCCGACTGTCATAGCTGATGTCTTCGCGGACTTGTACCGACTGGGGCTCTATCACCTGGGTAGCATCTGGGACATGCTTCTTCAGCATAGAGACATGAAATACATTATGAATAGCTAACATCTCCTGGGGTAGCTCTAGCTCATATGCTACCTTGCCAACTCTTCTGTTGATAAGGTATGGTCTCACATATCTGGGGCTTAATTTGCCCTTCTTCCCAAAACGCATTACTCCCTTCATGGGAGCCACTCTGAGGAACACTGTATCCCCAACTGAAAACTCTAAAGGTCTACGCCGTGTATCAGCATAGCTTTTCTGGCGGCTCTGAGCTGTCTCTATCCTTTGGCGGATCTGCTGTATAGCTGCTGTGGTGTCTGCTACTAGATCTGTCTGACGTTCTAGTTCCTTCTGTTCACCACTCTCATACCAGCAGATTGGAGATCTACACCTCCGCCCATAGAGAGCCTCGTAAGGTGCCATACCGATAGTGGCCTGGTAGCTGTTGTTGTATGCAAATTCTGCTAAACTCAGATATTTGCACCAACTTCCCTTGAAGTCTAGGGCACATGCTCGGAGCATATCTTCGAGTACCTGATTTACTCGCTCCGTCTAACCATCTGTCTGAGGATGGAAAGCTGTGCTAAATTTTAACTTGGTGCCCAATGCTAACTGTACACACTCCCAAAAGTGTGATGTGAATCTACTATCTCTGTCTGAAATAATGGTCTGTGGGACTCCATGTAATCTCACGATCTCCTTGAGATACAACTAAGCTAGCTGTTCCATGGAGTAGGATATCCTGATAGCTAAGAAGTGGGCTGATTTAGTTAACCTGTCAACTATTACCCAGATGGTATCAAAACCATTCGTGGTTCTGGGTAGTCCCACTATGAAATCCATAGAAATGTCTTCCCACTTCCATTCTGGAATCTGGATAGGCTGCAGAACTTCTCCTGGTCTCTGGTGTTCTGCCTTGACCCTCTGGCAGGTCAGACAGGTACTAACATATCTAGCGATGTCTCTTTTCATCCCAGGCCACCAAAAACGTTTCTTTAGGTCTTGATACATCTTGGTGGAACCCGGATGTATCGCATAAGGAGTCCTGTGAGCCTCGTCTAAGATCTTCCTCCGTAGTTCCTCCTGATTTGGAACACAGAGTCTATCACCAAAATACAACACCCCGCTAGCGGACACTCTAAACTCTCCACTTTCTGATTCTGCTAGTCCTTGCTTGATTTTATGAATTTCAGGATCCTGTCCCTGAGCTGTCTAGATGTCACCATGCAAGGTGGATTCTAATGTCATAGTAGAGAGCTGTCCTACTATAAGTTCGAGGCTGAATTCTGTGATCTCCTTCTGTAGGGGTGGTGACATGGCTGCTAGTGATAGTAAGGTGGCGTTGAACTTCCTGCTAAGTGTGTCTACCACCTTATTGGCTTTTCCTGGATGATAGAGGATGTCTACATCATAATCTTTGACCAGTTCGAGTCATCTACGCTGTCGCATATTCAGATCCTTCTGAGTAAAGAAGTACTTCAGGCTCTGGTGATCTGTATACACTCTGCACTGAGCTCCATACAGGTAATGTCTCCAAATTTTGAGGGCGAACACGACTGCCGCAAGCTTGAGGTCATGAGTAGGGTAGTTCCTCTCATAATCCTTGAGTTGTCTGGAGGCATAGGCGATCACCTTACCTTCTTGCATCAGTACTGCTCCTAGTCCCAATTTAGAGGCATCACTATAAATGTCAAAACTGTCTGTGTTTTCTGGTAGAGTCAGAATAGGTGCACTGGTCAATCTCCTCTTTAGCTCCCTGAAGTTGTTCTCACAGTTCTCTGTCCACTGAAATTTTCTGTTCTTTCTGGTAAGAGCTGTCAGTGGGGAGGCTATTCTGGAGAAATCCTCTACAAATTTTCTGTAATAACCTGCTAGTCCCAAAAAGCTTCTGATCTCACTGGCGTTCTTGGGTCTTTTCCAGTTACTCACAACCTCTATCTTATTGGGGTCTACCATAATACCATCCTTTGAGATGATGTGACCTAGGAAGGACACCTGATCTAACCAAAATTCACATTTCATGAACTTGGCGTACAGCTGGTTCTGCTGAAGGGTCTGCAGCACTATCTTCAGGTGTTCTGCGTGTTCTTCCTGAGTTCCTGAATAGATAAGAATGTCATCGATAAACACAATAACAAATCTATCTAGGTAGTCCCTGAATACTATGTTCATGAGGTCCATGAAAGTAGCTGGAGCATTTGTCACACCAAAGGGCATGACTACGAACTCGTAATGTCCGTATCTAGTTCTTAATGTTGTCTTGGGTATATCCCCTTCTTTAACTTTCACCTGATGATAACCTGACTTGAGGTCTATCTTAGAGAACACTGCTGCTCCCTTTAGCTGATCAAACATGTCATCTATTCTGGGAAGAGGATACCTGTTCTTGATTGTGACTTGGTTCAGTGCCCGATAGTCTATACACAGGCGCATGCTCCCGTCCTTCTTCTTCACGAACAATACAGGCGCTCCCCATGGTGAGTGACTTGGACGTATGAAGCCCTTGTCAAGCAGCTCCTGTAGTTGCTCATGAAGTTCTTTCAGTTCTGCTAGAGCCATGTGGTAAGGCGCTTTGGAGATAGGATTCGTACCGGGAATGAGTTCTATCTCGAATTCAATCTCCCTATCTGGTGCTAGGCCGGGTAACTCTTCAAGGAAGACTGCTGGGTAGTCACATACAAATCGGACCTCTTCTAGCTTTTGATCCTTGTCCTGACTGGTTTTGACTACATGCGCTAAAAATCCCGTACATCCTGAATCTAGCAATTTCTGTGCTTTTTTCTTTGGTTCTCCGCTGTACTCAAATTGTACTCCTGCTTCAGGTTGGAATATGACTTTTTGTTTACGGCACTCGATAGAGGCACCGTATCTGATCAGGAAGTCTATTCCAAAAATGACATCATAATCAGTCATATCTAACACTATCAGATCACAAAAGAGTTCTCTGTCTGCTATAATGACTGGCACTGCTCTGAGCCAGTGCGTGGATGCCATAGTTTCTCCTGACGGTAGTGTTGTCAGAAATTGGCCACTGAGTACATCTGGAGGTATTGCTAACCTTTCGGCAAATGCCCTGGATATATAAGAATGGGTTGCCCCAGTATCGAATAAGACAATTGTACTCTGCTGTAAAACACTAATCTGACCTGAAACAACTGTCGAGGCATTCGCTACGTCCTCTCTGGTGAGTGAGTAGATCCTCGCATTGGTCGTAGCTGGAGGGGCTTCTAGTCTGCCCTGGCTGATGTGTGAACCATTTAAAGCGGTCTGCATCTGATATAACTGAGCTGACTGGCCTCCGTACTGAATCGACTGTGGTTGAGGAAGACTGGTCTTGTTTGGGCACTGCTTAGCCATATGCCCTTCCTGTCCACACTCAAAACATCCTCGTGTGCCCTTACGACAAACTCCAGGGTGGATTTTCCCACAAGTAGCACATTTGGGATAACTAGGCTGTTTACTAGCTGGTCCTCCTTTTGGGTAACTCCCTAGTTTGCGTTTGTTGCTGGAGTTCCCTTTCAAGTTAGAGCCGTGGGAGTTGTGGTCCTGGTGTTTCTGAGTACCTGAGCCTCCCTGACCCTTGGACTCTGAGAGAACTTGCTGCTGTTGTCTGATATTGTTCTGGTAGTGCTCGGTGGTCAAAGCGCTGCTTACTAGTTCTTCAGTGGTTTGCGGCCTATGGACGCCGCTGGTCACGTTCATTACTATTTCCGGCCTTAGCATCTTAAGCATCAACCGGACTCGTTCTTTTTCAGTGCTGACTAATTCGGGGCACAGACAAGCCAATCTGTTGAATTTCTTCACGGCTTCCTCCACTGAAAGGTTGCCCTGACGAAATTCAGTGAACTCGTCGTAGTGGCGGTTTGTAACCCGCATGTGAAAGAACTCCTCGAAGAATTCCTTCTCGAAGTCAACCCATGTCATCTGATTCACTAGGCGCTTCACTTTAATTCTCTCCCACCGCATACGTGCATCCCCTGTCAAGCAGAAGGAGGCACACTTCACCTTCACATGTTCTGGCCAGTCCAGAAGCTCCATCGTACTCTCCAGTGTTTTGAACCAGGCTTGAGCATCCCATGGTTCACTGGTGCCTGAGAAGTTCTCTGGCTTAACTCGCTGCCACTGGATCAGATAGGGTTCTCCCCTTGCCCCGACTGCTGGGGCTACTGGTGCTGTAGGTTGGACTGGTGGAACCGCTATTACTGCTGGGGTCGCTAAATTGGGTTCTGGGGTGACAGCGGGAGTGTTCTGTTGATTAGCCCTGAGGGTGGCTATCTCCTGTTGCTGTTCAGCTAGTTGCTTTTGTAACTGAGCCACTTCAGCTGTAAGGTCTGGAGGAGGCACTGAACTGCCTGCCTCATGCTGGGGCTCAGTAGCTGGTGTCTTTCTAGCTGGGCGTCCTCATACCATTTTCTAGAAAGATAGAGGACATACATGACTAAGGCAATCATGTTTATATAACTACTACTACTATCATGTTAGGTACTATCATCAATTAACATGCCACAGTATCTATAAACATGCAAGAAAGAGCATAATAAAGTGAGAGTTATTTCTTACTTGGAAGCTGCAGGTTCAATGCTGATGTGTGTGTAGGAATTATGGAACTTGCTCTGATACCACTTTGTAACGCCCCGCCTTCTACTGCTAAGCTGTAAGGCCGGGGTTACATTATGCTGTGCTAAGCTATAATTTAAGGTGCGAAAAACTGGACTAATTTAAATCTTTGCTAAACTAATACCATTTCTTTATTCTAGATGTGCTAAGGGATGCAATCTAAGATATCCATAGCATATCCTACATCCCCTATGGTTCAGAAGCTGAAATACAAGGTTTCCTGGTCGAAACCCAGCTTCCCAATCGATTCAGATTACACTCAATCGATTGAAAGCTATTGGATCGATCCGTTGATCGATTCAGGTTGCTACTGTATACAAAAACTTCCTTCGGATCGATCGGCTGATCGATCCAGACTTGCTGATCGATCCAGTGATCGATTCAGCTTGCTACTGTGCACGGGACAAGATTCTGGATCGATCAGCTGATTGATCCGTCATGGCTAATCAATCCATTGATCGATTCGGCGCGCTACTATACGCGGGGGTAATATTCTAGATCGATCGACTGATCGATCCAGACTTGTCAATCGATCCAGTGTTCGATTCCAGGGCCTTCTGTTTGCAACAGAACGCGTCCGAATCGATTGGCGGATCGATCCCGGAGCTTACTTTTCGCGATACAAACTCCTCAATCGATCAACTGATCGACTGAAGACCCCCAATCGATCGGCTGATCGATCGGGGTTTCTGATTTCGTATCAAGAGTATGATTTTAGTACTGTTTCGTGCCAAATTCACACACATAAGTTCTAACATGGCTATAAACATACCAATAACAATTAACTGACATTCTAAGCATGATCACTATCAATCTAAATAGGTCTTTCATGATTCCAAACATTAAAATATCTAGAAGTGCTGAAACGTAATAACTTAAGAAAATGCTAAGGGTTCTAATTTTGCTAGTTTCTCCAAAGATCTTTATTCCAAGTTCCATCCACACACATCTTCATCGCATTGTCCTCCAGCCTCCCCTAATCCATCTTTCCTTTACCTTTATCTGCAGTATAAGGAAAAGAAGTATCTGTAAGCTTACGCTTAGTAAGAAACCATCTACCTCACAAAACATGCATACGATGCAATTTATGCTTTTAAAACATGCTATTTGAAATATATGTTGAACATTGCTAAACATGGATTCTAAAACATGGCATTCAACTAAGCAGGGAACTATCATGTGAATCCGTAAGAGAACTAAACTGACATAAAAGCTGAGCTGAACTAATATTAACTAATGTTAAAGCTGCACTGTATTCACATAACTAATTTGTGAAGTTTGAAAACTATATATCAATAATAGATGAAAATACATAATCATGCTGCTGATAGGCCCGACAACTGTACTTGCTGTGCGCGCATCCCAAACTAAACCCGGGGTTGCAAATTCCGAATCTAGTAGGGTCTACTAGGTTATCTAAACCTAGGGACGACGGTAGGAGCCCAACCCAATGGACATCTAGTCCAGTACAGTGTCACTGCTGAAAATAAAATACTAGTTATAGCTGAATTTTTCTTATCTTGTTATTTCTAGGTTATCTGAACCTAGAGCTAGGTTGTCTGAACCTAGAGGCGACTGTGGGAGCCCACCCATTGGACCGTAGTCCCATGTAAGCTGTAATAAAACTGCATATACTGAATAAATGCTTCTATTGCATTTAGCTAAGCTATTAAAATGCCTGTGGTAGCATTTAACTGAGCTACACATTTTATCAAGCATATGGTGTGCACTAGTTCACACCCTACACGCCCAAAATTCTGCATACGACTAAACTAATGCGTAAAACTTTGAAAGGAGCTACTTATACTGCAGGTGAGGAGTTTCTTACCTCCTGCGCTAGATTTCTTACGATTCTAGTCGCTAGTTTTCCGGTGGAGACAATTCCCTTGACGATCCTCTTGCGTCTACGTGCTCTTCTCGCAGAGAGGAACGCCCTCGTGTCGGAGTCGTTGCCGGAAGGTGCCCTTACGTCTCTAGGAGTGAAACCCTAGGTCTCTCGGGGCCTTGGTGTGCCGTGAGGTGAGGAAGAGGAGGGGGCGGCGTGAGGGTTGAGGAAGAGTTGCCGAAACATGAATAAAACCAATCCCCACTTAAGTTTCCTATTTATATTAAGTGATTAATTTCACCCCAACTCAATCATAAATAGTATTGTTCCTCTCTTCTTTCAGCACGGCCCTGCTGGGTTCACTTGGTTACTAGAGTCCTCTATAAGGCATAGGGCCCATAGATCTCGGGTTCAATTCCCGCCTAGACCATTTTACGTTTCTATTTGTTTTTGCTATTTCCGCTACTCTAAACATTCCATAAAAATATCCTAAAATTCCAGAAAAATCATAGAATATTTCTAAAATTGATTTGAGAATTTTTAGGGCGTTACAGAAAGGCTAAAGAAAAGGGGTTTGGTTCCCAGAAGGAGTTCGGGCACCCGGGGTCAGGCTGCCCGAACCAGGTTCGCCTAGGTAGACGCTCAGGCGGTCCGGGCGCTCAGACCCAAAAATTGATCCACAAGCTTATGTGGAGGGCGTCGATTGGCTAAGCCACGTTGTTCAGGCGCCCGGAGGGGTTCTAGGCACCTAGAATGGACCTATTTAAAGGTCTTCGACGTAGAGCTTCAGAACAACAACTGCAACGACTTTCTCTTCTGCTCGGTGCTCCGAAAAGACTCCTGCAACGCTGCTATGCTCCACTGACAATCGGACTTCAGCTTTAATTAGTTTTTTATTGTCGGTAATTTTTATATATAGTTCTTGTACTTTCAATTTGTAACCATTTCTAACTATTAATGGATTGCCCAATGAAAGCACTCAACAAGTGCGGGCCATGGAGTAGGAGTCGTTGAAGGCTCCGAACCAAGTAAAAACTTAGTCATGTTAGCATTGCTTCTTATTCTTTTATTTTAAATCAAATTTTTGATGATCGCTATTCACCTCCCTAGCATTCTTTCCGATCCTACAAGTGGTATCAGAGTAGGTACCACTCTAAATTGGTGCAACCACCAAACGCCTTTCGTTTTTTCCCTCTAATTTTTTTTTGAAAATTCACTGCCATTTTTTCACCATTAGCTAGAATTGGTGAAATAACTCATTTAACAAAATTTGTCATAATAACTTTTATTTATTATTATTTTTTTATTATTATTTTTGAAATTGGTGAAACACCCTTATTTCTTTATCTCCCACACTACTTACCCCAAGATAAAGTCTTGGAAATTGCTTCTTGTTTATATTTTTTGCAAGTATACCAATGTCTCATCAAGAAGGATGGAGCATCCATGAACCACAACCATATGAGATGTACAAGAGGCACGAATTCAATTTGTGGAGGATGCAGATGCAATGCTTCATTCTTATAAACGACTTCGATGTCGGCATGACACTAAGACAATCAACCCAAAACAAAGAAGCTAATAGAAAGGTAATAAATTTAATTATAAAATTATTACTTAATAAAATTACATGCAGAATTGGAGAATATTGAGATGCCAATGAGTTCTGGACTCGGCTAACCAAGCTTCACAAGGAGCCGATGGAGCTAGAGGATTAAGTCAAAAGTGAATCCAGACTCGAGTCAAATCCAACGGAGAAGCCTACTAAATTAGGGGATGCACTTAAGGTTAGTATAATTTACTAAAATACCCCTATCAGTAGTAGTTTAAATAATGTGCATGATAAGTTAGATAAATATGAAATTATCTCAAATATAGTGCATAAAAATCTAGATTTACATGATTCGAATTCAGAACTACAAAATAATCTAGATTCTGATCAAGTCAATAAAGATTTTGATCAAATCGACATTAACCCTAACTTGGTCAAATAGAACATTGACCAAATCAATTCAAGTAAATTAATTAATTCAAAAATTTTAAAATTAAATAAAAATTTAGAAATAATTAATTCAAACATTAAGGTAAATTTAAAAATTAAAAATGAATAAATATATCTAGATAAATTAATAAATATCTTAATAAAATATTTGACAATCTAGATAATATCAATCTAAAAAATCCTATCCAAAACCAATGTAATTTAATTAACAAAAATTTAAATCTTAAAGATAATAATATAGACAAAACTAATCTAATAAATTTAACTTATAATATAAACTTAAAAGATAAATAATATATTAGGATAAAATCAAACACTCTGATAAAATTAAAACTAAATTTAACAAATTCAAAATTAAATATTAAATATAACATCTTTAACAAAAATAATCTAGCAAATTCAAAATTAACAATTAATAAAAAGTTAAAGATTAAAGATAAACCTTTAAAGAGAGATAATTCATTTGACTTAATAAAATTAAAATTGAAAGAAAATTTAAATATTAAGTGTGTTGGTGCAGCGGGGCCGGTAAGAGGGGAGGGGTGAATTGCCTGCAAAAAGAAAATACCCTCCTTGTTCTTTCAACTCTAAAACAACAATAATAATAAAATAAAATAGCAGAAAAAAGAGACAAGAAATTTAACTTGATTACAATTTAGGTGGTTGTTAATCCAAGGCAGTTTAAAAGCTCCACAAGAAATGTCTCATTCACTGTAGGCGGAGAAGCCTTTTACACACTAAGAAAGCTCTAAGAGTTTCTAAGAATTTAATACTGAGTTGAATCAATATTTCCTAGCTCTAGGGGCCTTTATATAGCTCCTGGAAATCCTATCTCGAGTTTTGAGGGCACCTCCAAAGGGGTTGAGGGTGCCTCCAAGGGAATGAGCAGATAAAACTTTATCCGCTCATCAAAGGCCAAGTTGGCCAGGTCGAGGCATCCTCAAAGGCATTGACGGTGCCTCCAAGGCTGTTGAGGGCACCCTCAATGCCATTGAGGGCACCTTCAGCTTACTGAAGTTGGAGGCGCCGCCAACGACTGTTGAGGGCACCTCCAACTATTTTTCCAACACTTCTTCCTCTTGTTTTCAACTTCCGAAGTTCCATTTGATTGGGTGATTGCAACCAACCGAAATAGAGCTCACCTGAACCCAATTTCTGGCCTTCTCCTAGAGCAGGCTTTTGCCCCGGCTTCTCATCCATTGAACATCGTGCACGTTCTTCTCATTCACCGGTGTAATCTTCGGTAGCTCTTCCATCCTTCGGACGCACCAAGCCCATCGATTCCCTTCCCGTGTTATCCTTCTCGCTAGCTACGTCTTCCGCTCGACTTCTTGTCCTCCTAAGCTCCTGCACACTTAGACACAGGGATCAAAACTAGACAAGTCCCAACCTAACTTGGTTGATCACTTCCAAACCACCACGGGGTCCAACAATCTTCCGCTTCTAGATGTGCATCAACCCAAGTTCAAGTTAGGGTAAAAAATAGACAAGTAGTAATTTAAAGAAATTACTAAACTAACATTTTAAGCATAAAGATTGTAATGATAGAATTTGCAATACTAAGTAAAAAAAATATTAACTTGTACCTATCCAACAAAATTTTTAAGTACCAATTTATTATTATTTTTTAAAAAAATATTAACTCCCCCTAAACTTGTTCATATCTCTCCCCATTTGATCACAAAAAAAATGGGGTAGGAATTTTTGAGAAATTTCCAAAAAAAAATGTTAAAAAAACTCGTTAAAGAATTATCTAATTTATATTTTCATGCTTTATCAGTAAGGTAATTAAACATTTTATTTCAATATTTTATCTTCTAGGAAGTGGCGAGGTACTAAACCTTCTTAGTTATTGGAGCAACAACCACTTTCTTAGATAAAGTCTCATAAAGAAATTAACTGTTTAATTTTTCTTGCTGAAAGCGCTAACTTACAAAAATTTAATCTAGAAAATATTTTGGAACCCAGTATAGGTTCCTTCCTACAGGATTAATCAAAAACATAGGGGGTACATAATTTCTAGGAATTTTTCTGAGTTGTCCCTGATGTTTTCTAATGTACCAGTTTAGTTTTCCATACAACTTAAGTTTTGATTTTTGAAATTTATTTAAGCATGCATGATCATTTTTCAATTTTTTAATTTCAATTTTCAATTTTTCATTTTCTAATTTTAGATTATCATACATTTCTAGAGGACATGTCTTTGCTAAGTTTAATTTTAACTCAACATTTTCCTTTTCTAATTTAACTAAATCTTTAGTAAGCACTTTAAAGAACTGAAAGGACTGCTTGGGAGTTAGAGCACGTACATTACTTACCTCAATTTCTAATGCTCCTCCTTCATCGCAACTTTCTTCTTCTGATGATCCTCCCCCTTCATCTATGCTCATCTCTAAGCTGGTTTCTTCTTCAACTTGATGGTTAGCCATCAGTGCTACTCCTGAGAAGGCTTCGACTTCTGATTCGGAGGATGATGATTCATCCCATGTAGCCTTCAGACTCTTGCGTTTAGAGGACGTCGGTCTTTGAGACTTCTCTTTATCCCTTTTCTTTAATTTTGGGCAGTCATCCTTGATGTGCCCTTCATCATTGTAGTTGTAGCATCAGACCGTCCTTCTATTGCGTTGATGCTTTCTCGACTGCGATCTAAATTTATTAGTCTTAATAAACTTATTTAACTTTCTTACCAATAGTGTCACTTCAGTTTCGTTGATTGATGTTGTAACACCCCACCCTCCTTGCTACTGGACTGTGAGGGCGGGGCGCTACTGGACTACTAACTTTACTTAACTATCCTTGTTCACATGTTGATAGTAATTCCTAAAACTCTCGGAGAACTCAAAACATACAATTAACTAGCAGCGGAAGACTAAATGACTCATCTAATACATTCTTAATAAATGACAATCTTAATAAATTTTTATGCTAGGTCCCAAGGCTTCTATAGTCCAGGCATCACACATCCATCCGCACCTCCTTGTCGCCTTCCTTTGCTATAACTTTTCCTTTCCTTTATCTGCAGTAAGAGGAAATGCAACTATAAGCAAATTTGCTTAGTAAGCGCTATCTAACTCACAAAACTCGAATATGCATGTGAATAAAATAAATCTAAAACTGAATGCTTTAAATGAAATACTACACATGCTCATCTAATAGAGAAAGAACAAGACATGCTGAAATGCTAAACATGTAAAGCTTATTTCACTTGTTCAAAACTTATCCTTTTATACTTCAGTATAATAAGTTTAACTGAACTGATACATAAACTGAGCTAAACTGATGCTAGGCTAATGCTGAATCTGAACTGTATTGACATAACTGATTTGTGAAGTTTTGAAAACTATTTTCATAATAGATAAAAATAATAATCATGCTGTTGATCAGCCCGGCAACTGTATTTGCTATGCGCGCATCCCTAACTAGATCCTAGGTAGCTAGTCCCGAATCTAGTAGGGTTTACTAGGTTATCTAAACCTAGGGACGACTATGGGATCCCAACCCAAGGACAACTAAGAGTCCAGCACAGTGCCACTGATAAAAGTAAAATACTGATTCATAAGCTGATTTATCTTAATTACTTCTTCTTTAAATGCCTTGGCATTTTAACCAGCACCTTGTGTGCCAAAATCCCTAAAGTCTTGACTTTGGGTTCTACTTAAGGCCTTGGCCTTTTTCTTTCTTTTCTTTATCTTTCTTATACTTGTTAATACCTCTAATAAAAGAATGCTTCTTTAAAAACTGAAATGTTTAAACAAATTCTAACTTTGAATTGCATAAACAAAAATTTGCATACTATGCTAATCAAAATTCTGCATACTATACTAATCAAGATTCTGCATTCTATGCTACACTATTTCTGCATACTATACAAACATAAATTCTGCACTATAATACTTAACCAACTGCACTATAATCTTTTTCTTTAAAGACTGCACTATAAGTTCCACCAAAAATCTGCTCTATAAATTCCACCAAAAATCTGCACTACAAGTTTCACCAAAAATCTGCACTATAAACTTAATTAAAATCTGCACTATAAGCTTAATTAAAAATCTGCACTATAAGCTTACATAAAAATCTGCACTATAAGCTTAATTAAAATCTGCACTATAGGATTAATTAAAATCTGCACTATAAATTCCACCGAAATTTTGCACTATAAACTTAATTAAAATCTGCACTATAAGCTTAATTAAAATATGCACTATAGGCTTAATTAAAATCTACACTATAAGCCTACATAAAAATCTGCACTATAAGCTTAATTAAAATCTGCACTATAAGCTTACATAAAAATCTACATTATAAGCTTAATTAAAATCTGCACTATAAGCCTACATAAAAATCTGCACTATAAACTTAATTAAAATCTGCACTATAGGCTTAATTAAAATCTGCACTATAAGCTTACATAAAAATCTGTATTATAAGCTTAATTAAAATCTGCACTATAAGCTTAATTAAAAGTCTGCACTATAAGCTTAATTAAAATCTGCACTATAAGCTTAATTAAAATCTGCACTATAAGCTTACATAAAAATCTGCATTTTAAGCTTAATTAAAATCTGCACTATAAGCCTACGTAAAAATCTGTACTATAAGCTTAATTAAAATCTGTACTATAGGCTTAATTAAAAATCTGCACTACAAGCTTAATTAAAATCTGCACTATAAGCCTACAAAAAAATCTACACTATAAGCTTAATTAAAATATGCACTATAGGCTTAATTAAAAATATGCACTATAGGCTTAATTAAAAATCTTCACTATAAGCGCTTCTCATGCTTCGAATTCAAGAAGAACAAAGGTCCAAAACTGCTCCTACTGCAGGTGAGAAGCACTTACCTTGCTTCTTGGACTCACAACCGAACAAGAAGGGCTTCTAGGACCTTGGCCGGCCGCCGGAGATGATGCCCTAACTCCCTTTTGTTTTCTGCCCGAGCTCCGCCGTCGCACGCAGAAAAGAAGGAGAGAATAGTTTAGGTCACGGGAATAAAACCCTCTCCTAACTTATCCCTTTTATAACCTAGTATTTCTGTTAACTCCTTAAATAAATTTTTCTTTTTTTTCTAAACAGAACTCCCGCTTGGATTCTTGGTCAGCCAAATCTTTGACCGGGTCAGAGGTCACGGGTTTGATTCCTCAGCCGAACCTTTTTTCTCCTATTTATTTCCTATTTATTAATTACTGTTTAAATAAATTTCGTTCCTTCTTTTAATCAGCATCGCTCGCTGGAACACTTGGTAATCTGTGCTTTGCTAAAATTAGGGGTTGCGGGTTCGATTCTTCAGCCGAACCCTTTTTATTCCAATTTATCTCTTATTCTTTAACTACTGCTTAAATAGAGTTTTCTCCATCTTTAATCTGTAATGCCCGCTGGAACAGTTGGTCAGCTGCGCGTTGCTTAAAGCTTGGCTCGTGGGTTCAAATCTCGGTTGCAATCTTTTTCTTTCTATTACTTCCTGTTATCAACTTCTACTACTTAAATATATTTCATGCTTCTTTTAATCAGCAATGATTGCTTGCACACTTGGTTAGCCGGACTCGCTTAAAGCTTGGTTCGGCCGGAGGTCTCGGGTTCGAATCTCTGCTTGGACATTTTTTTGTCGAAACTTCTTTCGTTTAGTAAAAATACCAAATGACCTCCAAAAATTACATAAAAATACTCTAAAAATTTCTAAAAATCTCTAGAATATGTCTAAAGTATTTCTAAATATTTTTAACCACTATTAGGACTCGTAATGAGGAATTTTGGGTCGTTACAGATGCTTTAAAGTCGGGATCGCCCATCTCGTCTTGTAAGGCAACATTGAGATTTGACTTCTCTATTTGTTTAGGTTTTGCAATTCGAGATTCGTGAAGTTCAAATGTAGAAAATAAATTTTCTAGCGTACTTTCCTCAAAGTCCTTAGAGATGTAGTATGCATCTTCTAAGGACACTCATTCTGGAGTTCCTGGGAAGGCGTTGAGCACATACCGAATTGAGTCTCTATTTGTTACCGATTCTCCGAGGTTGTTCAGTTGAGTTATTAGCTCCTTGATTCTTTCTTGGAGTTGCGCTACCTTCTCGCCATTGTTCATCTGGAGATTTATAAGCTGAGTCCGGAGGATGTCGCGCCTTACTAACTTCGCTTCTGAGGTGTCTTCGTGGAGCTCTAGGAATTTTTCCCAGAGGTCTTTGGCAGAGTCATAGCTTCCGATCTGACTTACCTCTTAGGGCGGTAAAACGCTGAGCAGATGGAACTCTACCTTTCTGTTGGCCACGAAATCAGCTTGTTCCTTTTTCATCCAGTTGTATTCTTCCTTGTCTTAAGGGATTGCAGAACCATATTTCATAACTAAAAGAATATCAAATTCTGTTTTGAAGAATACCTCCATTCGGCGTTTCCATGTAGTGAAGTCTCCGTCAAATTTCAGGGGATGAATACTTGCACCGGCCATCGTCTTGATCTTAATACTTCAGTCGGCGGTCAGTCCTTCTGAGGCGGTCTGGCTCTGATACCACTTGTTGGTGCAGTGGGGTCGGCAAGAGGGGAGGGGTGAATTGCTTGCAAAAAGAAAATACCCTCCTCGTTCTTTCAACTCTAAAACAGTAATAATAATAAAATAAAATAGCAGAAAAGAAGATATAAGAAATTTAACTTGGTTACAACCTAGGTGGTTGTTAATCCAAGCCAGTTTAAAAAGCTCCACTAGAAATGTCTCCTTCACTGTAGGCGGAGAAGCCTTTTACACATTAAGAAAGCTTTAAGAGTTGCTAGGAATTTAAGACTGAGTTGAATCAATATTTCCTAGCTCCAGGGGCCTTTATATTGCTCCTGGAAATCCTATCTTGAGTCTTGAGGGCGCCTCCAAAGGGGTTGAGGGTGCCTCTAAGGGGATGAGTAGATAAAACTTTATTCGCTCATCAACGGCCAAGTTGGCCAGGTCGAGGGCGCCCTTAAAGGCATTGAGGGTGCCTCCAAGGTTGTTGAGGGTGCCCTCAATGCCATTGAGGGCACCTTCAGCTTGCTGAAGTTGGAGGCACCTCCAATGACTGTTGAGGGCGCCTCTAGCTATTTTTCCAGCGCTTCTTCCTCTCATTTTCAACTTTTGAAGTTCCGTTTGATTGAGTGATTGCGGCCAACTAAAATAGGGCTCACCCGAACACAATTTCCGGCCTTCTCCTCGAGCAAGCTTCCGCCCCGGCTTCTCGTCCCTCGAACGTCACACACGTTCTTCTCGTCCATTGGTGTAATCTTTCGCAGCTCTTACATCCTTCAGATGCACCAAGCCCGTCGACTCCCTTCCCGTGCCATCCTTCTCGCTAGGTATGTCTTCCGCTCGACTTCCTGCGCTCTTAAGCTCCTGCACACTTAGGCACAGGGATCAAAACCAGACAGGACCCAACCTAACTTGGTTGATCACATCAAAACCACCACGGGGTCCAACAAAGTGCACTTCTTTAAATAAGGATAATTTAACTAATTTAATTAATTCAAAATTAAAAATATAAATTCAACCTAAGCTACAGATAATTAAACTTTAACTAAAACTTAATTAAATTAAACTTAAATAAAGGGTTCCTAAAGCTTGTCTAACCAAGCAAGAAGAACCAAACCAAATCCATATAAAACTAAAAGTTTAATAATTTAGGGAGAGACTCCAAATTAGCTTGCACCTCCAAAATAATAGTTACCCCGGCTGGGTAATTAGGATTAGTCAACAAGGGCCAAAGTTTAACTTGATCAATGGTATTGATGAAGTTTTGGATAATAGTAGGTTAGGAAAACTCTGTCTAAGCATGTCTACCAAGATATGACTTCTACCTGATGTATTTGTCTTAGTGGAACTAACTGAAGCTACCCCTTAAAAATCTTAACTAGTTAGACCAAAGTTTTGTACTAAATTCAGTGGATATGACTATTTGAAAAATCTCGAAGGCATGGTTACTCTAATGATGTCCAAGTGACTCACCACCCATAAGTTTATCCAAAGAATGTCTACTTGTTGAACCCAAATCTAAACTTGAATCTAACATAAAGTTAAACCCAACCCTTAAATTAAACTTAACTCATCTCACAAAACTATAGGATTCCCTAATTGAAAATATAGATCGGGTGAGATGATTTAAAATTAAATTAAAATAAAAATAAATTAAATTAAATACCAATATTAATTTAATTAAACACCAAAGTCAAAATTGAATTAAACATATATTAATTAACATATTTTAAAAAATTATTTTAAAAATCCTTTTGAAAACCGTTTTAAAAACCTTTTAAAAATCCTTTAATTTTTTTTAAAATATTTAAAAAAATATTTTAAAAATACTTTAAAAAAATTATTTTAAAAATCCTTTAAAAAATTTATTTTAAAAATCCTTTAAAAAATTTATTTTAAAAATCCTTTAATTTTTTTTAAAAAATACTTTAAAAATTATTTAAAAAATCCTTTAAAAAACAATCCTTTACTTTTTTTTTTTATAAAAAAACACTTAACTTAAAACTTAAATCTTTTTTAACAAACGATCAAAATTCAATTAACTTAAACTTTAAACTCAATTAAATAATTAATAAGCAAATAATTAAAATTTAATTATTTAGTCTAACCTTATTTAAGATTTAGCTTAACTTGATTAGTACCCTAATTTAATAAAATTAAAACATTAACTTTAGTCTAATGCACTTTAAATCAAACTTGAATTTACGAGTTAATTAATGCTTAACCTTTATATAACTTAATCAACTTTAACTTCAATGTGTAACGACCCGCCTTCTACTAACTAAGCTGTAAGGCCGATCGTCACATTATGCTGTGCTAACTATTCCAAGACCATCATCAAATCTAGGTGCGGAAGCTGTACTAATTAAAATTTTGCTAAACTGTCAACATTTCTTGGTTCTACATGTACTAAGGGGTGTAACTAAAGTGTACTTAACATATACTACATCCCCTATGGTCATGGAACTGAAATAAACGTTTTTTAGCTGTTATCAGACCTCCCAATTGATCCACAGATCGATTAGAATGGTTGAATCGATCCAGTGATCGACTCAGCCGGCTATTGTATGTGGGACTTGGGTTGGATCGATCCAGTGATCGATTCAGCATGCTACTGTGCTCGGGACAATATTCTGGATCGATCGGCTGATCGATCCAGACTGGTCAATCGATCCGGTGATCGATCCCAGAGCTCTCTATTCACGACAGAAACTGCTGGATCGATCGGCTGATCGATCCAGAAGCCTACTATTCGTGGAACAAATTGCCCAATCGATCAGCTGATCGATTGGGAACCCCTAATAGATCCACCGATCGATTGGGGTTTCTGATTTTGCAGCTAAGCTCTGATTTCAGCACTATTTCGTGCCTCAATCACATTACAAGTTCTAAAATGACTAGAAAACGTTCTCATAACAAACAGCTAGCATTCTAAACAGGTTTACTAACAATCTAAGCAGAGTTTCTATTACTCCATGCATGCAAACACTTAAATAAGCAAAAGTTGCGTAATAAGAAATGCTAAAGGTTCTAATACTTAAACAAACTTGCTGAAATTCCCTAAGATCTTTATTCCAAGTTCCTGCCCACACACATCTTCGTAGCATTGCCCTCTAGCCTCCGCTAGTCCATCTTTCCTTTACCTTTATTTGCAGTATAAGGAAAAGAAAGTATCTGTAAGCTTTCGCTTAGTAAGAAACCATCTACCTCACTAAAACATGCATACGATGAGTTCATGCTTTTGAAAGATGCTGATTGAAAACTTGATAGAGAATGCTAGGCATGGCACACTATCTTACAAAACATAGAGATCAAAACTAGTCATGTCAATAACTGAAGTATCAATAAGAAAGGACTAAACTGAAACATAGCTGAGTTAAACTAAAGCTGAACTAGAACTGATTTAGAATATAATCACATGACTGATTGTGAGTTTGGAAAACTATTATCATAATAGATTAAAATATATAATTATGCTGCTAATGGGCCCGACAACTGTACATGCTATGCGCGCATTCTTAACTAGACCCGGGGTTGCAAATCCCGAATTTTAGTAAGTTTTACTAGGTTATCTAAACCTAGGGACCGACTATGGGAGCCCAGCCCAAGGACATCTAGTCCCGTACAGTGCCTCTACTGAAAGTAAAATACTGGATCATAGCTAACTAATTTATCTTGCTTTTACTAGGTTATCTGAACCTAGAGGCGACTGTGGGTGCCCACCCATTTGACCGCAGTCCCATATATGCTGTAGCAAGACAAACTAAGCTATTTTAAATGCTTCTATTGCATTTACTGAGCTATTAAAATGCCTACTGTAGCATTTTACTGAGCTAAGCATTTTATCGAACACTTAGTGTGCTCCAACTCTCCCCTCTACTAGGGAGACCACCTCTAGGCACCCGACGACGTCTAGAATCTCCAACTGAAAGGAGTAAACGTGTCTGGCCCATCTAGAGGTGCTCAACTAAATCCCTAAATCTGTGAGGAGGGTTAAATACGCCCTATGCGTCGAAAAATCTACATATAGCTAATTTAAAAGCATTCTATCTTACAAAAAGCTACTTATACTGTAGGTGAGGGGTTTCTTACCTCCTGTTCGTAATTTCTTACGATTCTAATCGCTAGGTTTTCCGGAGGAGACGATCCTTTCGACGATCTTCTCGCGTCTATGCGTTCCTCTCGCGGAGGGGAGCGTCCTCGTGTCGAAGTCGTCGCCGGAAAGGTGCTCCTAGAGCCCTTAGGGCTTGGTGCGCCGAGAGAGGAAGAGGAGGGAGGAGGCGGCGTGAGGTTAGGGTGAGGAGGAGAAAAGTCACGAATAAATCTAATAACTCCTCACTTATTAATTCCCTATTTATATTAAGTGGTAATCTCGGCCCAACTCGAATATAAATTTAATTACTTCCCTTTCCTTTCAGCACGGCCCTGCTGGGTTCACCTGGTTACCATGGTTCACCATAAGTCATAGGACCCAATAGGTCTCGGGTTCAATTCCCGCGTAGGCTATTTTACAGTCCTATTTATTTTTGCTACTTCAGCTAGTCTAAAAATTCCATAAAAATACTCTAAAATTCCAGAAAAATTATAGAATATTTCTAAAATAAGTTTGAGAATTTTCGGGCGTTACAATGTTAATAAAAAATCTTAACTTTACTTTAATTAAATCATAATTTATATTAATTAAAGATTGACTCAAATTAAACCTTAACTTGTTTACTAATTTTAATAAATTTAACTCTGAATTAATTCAAACTTACAACTTGTTAATCCTAACTTAACTTTAATCAATAACTAGAAGGTGCTAGCCGCTAGGTTAAGGAGGAGCAAGGGCCTTGAAAATGTGTTCAATTTAATATGTCAAAACCCTAGTACAATTTAAGGGGGAGTGCTAACTTAAGGGGGAGAAAGGGTTCAATTATTTTGAAAATATGTTGAAACATTGATGTGGATTTTTTTTTTTCAAAAAAAAACTAATTTTTTTTACAACTTACGAAAAATTATTTGCTTTGAGAAAGTTTTAAAAAAATCAAAACATTTTTTTAGAAATTTTTTATTCCACTTTAAAAATCATTCTTAAATATTTTCTATAAAATTACCATCAATTTCCTTTCAAACTTACATTGAAAATATTTTTTAGAAAATTTTTATTTAATTTTTTTTTAAAAGAAATATTTTTACTTTATTCTAAAATACATTTTGACAATATTTTCTAAATTAATTTGTTGAATTTCTTTGAAATATCAATTTGAAAAAACTCTTCTAATATTTGCCTAAAAATATCCTTATAACATACTTTGTTGATTCTTGTTTGAAAAATATGAAATGTTTCAAAACTAATTTTCTTCTCTTTGAAATTGTTTTTCAAAATTATTACAATGTTTCAAAATTTGAATATCTAAAGAGACTAAATCTTTTAAAAATTACAAAATTACTTTGAAAATGGATAACTTAAAAAGTATTTTTGAAAACTGCTTTAACTTATCCTTTAAAAACCTCTTATTAAATTATGCATTCAAACATGATTTTAATACTTATATGAAAACTCATTTGAAAAATATTTTAAAATATTTTAAAAAGTTATTCTGTGTGAAGATTACTCTTAAAATGTTAAAAAAATTAATTTGATGAATTTCTTTATTATCTTTTAACTTAAAAATCTTTATTATAAAATTTTCTTTGCAATCACTTTAAAATTTATTTTAGAAAAGTTTTTTGAAATCATTTTGATATTGTTATTTAAAAATTTTTGTTTAACATTGTTTTTCCAAAATTATTTTGAAAAATTTTCAAACTTAAAGATGTTTTTACAAAGTTTTACTTCAAAAAATGCTCTTAAAGTAATTCCTTAGAAATTTTGCTATGAACTTTCCTTGAAAATATTACTTAGACATTTCTCTTTTGAAAGTCTTACTCAGAAAACTTTAAATTTTTTAAAATCATTTTGAAAAACAACTTTATCATATTTTGAAAATTCATTACTTTTAAAATATTCAAAAATTCTACTTGCAAAATTTTTCAAAAGATTTATTCCTCTCATTAACCCTACACCCTAATTATTTTAAGTAATTAGTGTTAAAAATTCCTTACATTGCCATAATTCTGTGAAACTTGCTTGAAGATTTCAGCTTGCAATATTTTCTTACTTATTTTTTTTATGCATTGTGCCTTAATTTTTTGATGTATGCCAAAGAGGGAGGATAGTGGGTTAAGTTAGAAAATTTTAACTCATTTGTAAAACACTTTATGCTTTATTTCTTTATTTCATTTTTTTCCTAACTTTAACCCAAGTTGTCATTAAATCAAAAAGGGGGAGATTGTTGGTGCAGGTTACACTAACAATCTGATTTTGATGTATGACAAATAGTTTAAAGTTAGATGGGTTGTTTGTATAATGTTTCTACTAAGTGTGCTCCTTGATTCATTTGAAGGATCTGCCACCAGACTGAAATCCAGCTAGGCCCGTGGGGCCCGATAGCTGGTGCGAAGTCCAAATAGGTTTACGGGCCTGATATCTGACAGGAAGTCTGGTTACGTCCGCGGGACCTGACAACCGATCGAAGTCTAGTTGGGTTTGCGGATCTGACAACTGGCGGGAAGACTTAGTGGATCGGAGGCAAGTCGAGTGACTTGAAGTGGTAAGTAAAGGTAAGCAACTGGGGGAGAGATCCAGTGAGGATGCGTTCCTCATTGAGGGAACTATAGGCGTCGGTCCAGCTTAGGTCCATTTGAGAAACCTAAGCTGAGACCTTAACTAGTTCCTGGTCTCGGGGAGACAGGATCTAATTACTACTCATAATCTATTATGTTGTGCTAACTCTATTTTGCAGGGTAAAATATATTTTTTGATTGCTTGGACTAACCTTTTCTTGCAGGTGGAAAGGCTAAAGAAAAGGGGTTTGTTCGAGTGCTCGAACCAAACTCGCCTAGGTAGGGCCATGGGCGGCCAAGCATTCCGAGCGCTTGGACTCGGTCTAGGTGTCTGGACTCGAAAATCGATCTACAAGCTTACGTAGAGTGCGTCGATTGGCCGAGCCACATGGTCCAGGGCCCCGAAGGAGTTCTAGGCGCTCAGAATGGACCTATTTAATGGCCTTTGACCTAAAGCTTCAGAACAACAACTTCAATGACTTTCTCTTCTGCTCGGTGCTTTGAAAAGGCTCCCGCAATGTTGCTACGCTCCACCGACAACCAGACTTCAACTTAATTAGTTTTTTATTGTTGGTAATTTTTATATATAGTTCTTATACTTGCAATTTGTAACCATTTCTAACCATTAGTGGATTGTCCAATGAAAGCACTCGATGAGTGCGAGGCTTGGAGTAGGAGTCGTCGAAGGCTCCAAACCAAGTAAAAACTTGTTCGTGTTAGTATTGCTTCTTATTCATCCGCTGTGTATCTGTTTTAAATCCAATTTTTAACAATCTCTATTCACCCTCCCCCTCTAGTGTTCTTTCTGATCCTACACTTTCTGGTTGGTGCATCCCATTTGTCACATGGGACAAGGACTCCATCTTCGGTGGGATATATGAATCTCGTCTGGATGATTATCCTCATCTCTACTTGAGTCTTGAGGTGGTACTCCATTCGGCCCTTCCAATAGCCAAAGTTTTTGTCAAAGAAGAGTTTCAAGATTTAGTCTTGGATTAGTAGTGTGGTAGGAAGATAAAGCAAAAATAAATTGGCATGAATGGTGTTGCACCAATTTCGATGAAAAAATTCGATTGCGATAAAACTGATCAAAATGAGGCAATTGTATCGATTCCGATTGACTCCGATAAAAAAAAAAACTAATACCATGAAGCTTCACTGATTCGAATGTAACACTCCATGCACCCACCACTATACTAGTCTGTGAAGGTGGGACGTTACTGTACTATTAACTTTTCTTAACTAGTGTTGCTCACATGTAAATATCAATACTTAAAACTCTCAAAAATGAGAAAGGATACAATAAGTAACAGCTGGAAACATAAATAACTCATCTATACTATACATTCTACTCAAGCATTTGTTCCCAACTAAAACTATATAACAATCTGAACATGCATGCAACAATAATCCAACTCAAATAACGGAACTAATGTGCATATCAATTTAAGTGGAAAAATTCTAAATACATAAGAGCATTCTATGAATAAACCATCAACATGAAAGAATAGTTCTAACAATGCAAAAGGACATAATCCACTTAAATTTCGCTAACAATCTAAATACACAATTTTTAAAAAATTCTTTAAGAAAATCCCAAGGCTTCCATAATCCAGACATCACAAATCCATCTACACCTCCTTGTCGCCTTCCTTCACTATAGCTTTCCTTTCCTTTTATCTGCAGTAAGAGGAAAATGCAACTATAAGCAGAATGCTTAGTAAGCACTATCTAACTCACAAAACTCGAATATGCATATGAACAGGAAGAAATCTAAGAACTGAATGCTTTAAAAGAAATACTACTCATGCTCATCAAATAGCAAGGAAATCAAAATAAACTGAAATGCTAAACATGTAAAGCTACTCATGCTCATCTAATAGCAATAAGAAAATCTAAACACGTAAGAATAAAAGAACTAAGCTTGCTGATTTTTAAACTCATGTGAAGCTTATTCCATTTTTTCAAAACTTATACTTTTATACTTCAAAATAATAATCTCTTGGGCCCAGGCTTAGTACCATTTGCGGGCTCCCTAATAGAAACTGAGGTAGCAAGCCACCAGTCCTACAAGGGTAAAGACCTTGGTCTTACCAGGGCTGAGACCTCGGAAACGGTCACCTAAATTTGTTTAACGACAACCTCAGAAGTCGGGTACTAGCCTCTTTAAGTAAAATATACTTGTTACTAGTTAATACTTCTAATAAAAGAATGCCTTATACAAAACTGAAATGCTTAAACAATTCTAAAACTGCAACGCTTAAACAATTCTAAAACTGAAATGCTTAAACAAAAATCTACATACAATGCTTAACGAAAATCTGCACTGAAATACTAAACTGCACAACTAAGAGATCTAAAACTGCATGTTAAGGAACTAAAACAAAAAGGGTCTACAGCATGTTAAATAATTGATAATGCAAGGGTCTAAATAAGCCACGGAAACTCAACAGAGAACTCCCCAAAAGTAAAGCTATTCATGTCTATTGCATAGAACCAACCAAAGCTGCTCAGTGATCTCTAAAGGAAACTGCCCGTGCCCCTTTCATAGCACCAACCGAAACTGCACAGCAAGCTCCAAACAAATTAAGCTTCACAAAAATCTCCACGGCACTAAACCGTACAGCAAAGAGGTCTAAAGCTGGTATGGAATTTATGGGATGTTCTTGTTCGGATTTAACAAGAAATCTACAACTGAAACACCGAAATCTAAACTGCATGTACAAAAGAAATTACTACACAAACTGAAATGCTAACCCACATGCCAATCTAAAACTGCAGATATGCGAACCAATAATAAACAGATTTACAACGAAACTAAATGAACTGTACTGCTAAACCACATGCCAATCTAACAATTTATTCTTTTTCCCCAATCTAACTAATCTAAATTGAGATTCACGGTAGCAACTTCAAAAAAACAAACCTCCTTAAAAACATGCTTCAAAATCAAAAACAAGAAGCTAACATGAATCCGAAACTACTCTACTATAGGTGAGAAAGCACTTACCTTCTTCTTGGACTTACAACCGAACAAAAAGGACTTCTAGGGTTTCGGAGATTGCAAGTTTCGGCCTCTTCTTCGTGCCCTCGGGTTCTCCTCGACGAGAGAATCATGAGGATGTGAAGAACTCACGGAATCGAACCTTGGCCGGCCACCGGAGAGGAACCCTAACTCTGGCTTCAATTCCGCTCGAACAGTGCCGCCGCACGCGAGAGAGGAGAAGAGAAAGGGTTTAGGTCACGGGCAATTAAAAGCCTAAGCTCCTCTCTTATCTCCCTTTATAATACCTTGATATTTCTGTTATCTAATACTGCTTAAATTAATTTCGCTATCTATTTTATCAGCACGAACCTACTGGGTTCCTGGTCATCCGAGATAACTTAAGGCTTTGCTTAACTAGAGGTCTCCGGTTCGAACCTCGGCTCAACCTCTTTATTTTTTTCAACTTATTTCTTTTGGTAAAAATACCAAACGAACTCCGAAAATTACATAAAAATACTCTAAAATTTCCTAAAAATCTCTAGAATATTTCTAAAGCATTTCTAAATATTTTTAATTACTATTAGGACTCGAAATTAAGAAATTTGGGTTGTTACAATTCCCCATACCTTATAAAAAGTTAGTCCTCGAACTTAGAATAATTCTGGATATTTCTGTCTCATACTGTCCTCACGCTCCCAAGTAACCTCCTCGTGCTTCTGGTTCTACCAGATGACCTTCACTAGTGGTACTTCTTTGTTCCTTAGTCTCTTAACTTCTCTGTCCACTATCTGTGTAGGTCTGCTCTCATAGCTAAGATCCTCCTGGATCTGTACTGACTGAGGCTAAATCACTTGGCTAGGGTCGTGAAGGCACTTCTTTAGCATGGAGACATGAAATACATTGTGTATTGCTGACATATCTTGTGGTAAGTCCAGCTTATAAGCTACTTTCCCAATCCTCTCTATGATCAGGTAAGGCCCTACGTAGTGGGGACTTAACTTGCCCTTTTTTCCAAATCTCATCACTCCCTTCATAGGAGCAACTTTGAGAAAAACTGAATCCCCTACTTGGAATTCAAGTGGCCTACGTCATGTGTCAGCATAACTTTTCTGTCTACTCTGGGTAGTCTCAATTCTCTGTCTGATCTTCTGGATAGCCTAAGTGGTCTCATCTATCATCTCTGTCTGAATGCCCAGCTCCACTTCCATTTCTTTCCTTTCACCTGCTTCTTGCCAGCAAATGGGTGATCTACACTTTCGGCCATACAGTGCCTCGTAAGGTGCCATCTTGATAGTGGCCTGATAGCTATTGTTGTAGGCGAATTCAGCTAAATACAGATACTTGCACCAACTGCCCTTAAAATCTAATGCACAAGCCCTGAGCATGTCTTCTAAAATCTGATTTACTCGTTCTGTCTGCCCATCAGTCTGGGGATGGAAGGCTATGCTGAACTTGAGTTTGGTGCCTAATGCATTCTGGACACACTCCCAAAAATGAGAGGTGAAGCGCCCATCCCTATCGGAAACAATCGACCTCGGGACTCCATGAAGTCTGATCACTTCCCTAACATATAGCTGTGCCAACTGCTCTATAGAGTGGGACACCTTGATTGCTAGAAAATGGGCAGACTTGGTCAATCTGTCCACTATCACCCATATCGCATCATACCCAGTAGTGGTTCTTGGAAGACCTGTTATAAAGTCCATGGATATTTCTTCCGACTTCCACTTTGGTATTGGGAGGGGTTGTAGGACTTCTCCTGGTCTCTGGTGCTCTGCTTTGACTCTTTGGCATGTCAGGCAGGTATTGACATATTTTGCAACATCTCTCTTGAGTCCAAACCACCAGAATCTCTCCTTCAAATCTTGATACATCTTAGTGGAACCAGGATGCATGGAGTATGGTGTACTATGAGCTTCTTCTAGAATCTTCTTTCTCAATTCCTCATCATTGGGGACACAAAGGCGACTCCCCTGATAGAGAATTCCACTGTCAAACACCCGAAACTCTGAATTTTCTTCTTTTTGTATCCCTTGCTTGATCTTCTGGATATTTGGATCTTCACTTTGCTTTCTCTGTATATCCTCAAGCACGGTTGACTCTAAGGTCAATGCAGAGAGTTGTCCATAAATAATTTTGACTCCATAGTCTGACAATTCCTTCTGCAGTGGCAGTGCTAATGATGACAAGTGCATCAGAGTTGCACTGGACTTTCGACTCAGTGCATCCGCCACTTTGTTAGCTTTACCTGGGTGGTAGAAGATTTCACAGTCATAATCTTTAACCAACTCTAGCCACCCGCGCTGTCTCATGTTTAAGTCCTTCTGGGTAAAGAAATACTTCAAGCTCTGATAGTCGGTGAAGATTCTGCAGTGGACTCCATACAAATAATGTCGCTAGAGTTTTATTGTAAAGACCACAGCTGCCAGCTCAAGATCATGAGTGGTGTAATTCTTCTCATAGTCTTTGAGTTGTCTGGAAGCATAAGCTATAACTTTCCCTTCTTGCATGAGAACAGCTCCAAGGCCCATCTTGGAAGCATCGTTGTATATGTTAAAACTCTTATCACTCTCTAGAATAGTCAAAATGGGAGCACTGGTCAGTCTTTTCTTCAATGCTTGGAAACTCTGCTCACATTTGTCTGACCATTCAAACTTCTTGTTCTTCCTAGTTAGGACTGTTAGTGGAGAGGCTATCCTGGAAAAGTCCTCCACAAATTTCCTGTAATACCCAGCTAAACCAAGGAAACTTCTGATCTCCCTGGCGTTCTTGGGTCTACACCAGTTGTTGACCGCCTATATTTTAGCAGGGTCCACCTGGATACCTTCTTTAGAAATGATGTGACCTAGAAACACCACCTGCTCTAACCAGAACTCGCACTTTGAGAATTTGGCATAAAGCTGCTTTTGCTGAAGGGTCTGCAGTACTATTCTCAAGTGCGTGTCATGCTCCTCTGGGGTTCTTGAATAGATCAGAATGTCGTCGATGAACACGATGACAAACTTATCAAGGTATTCTCTGAACACTCTGTTGATTAAGTCCATGAAGACCGCAGGTGCATTAGTCACTCCAAAAGGCATGACTACAAACTCGTAGTGTCCATATCTGGTCCTGAAAGCTGTTCTGGGTATATCACTTTCAACTGATGGTATCCAGAGCGTAAATCTATCTTCGATAAAACTGTGGCCCCTCTTAGCTGATCAAAGAGATCATCTATTCTGGGAAGAGGGTACTTGCTCTTAATTGTCACTTTATTCAGCGCTCTATAATCGATGCACATCCGCATAGATCCGTCTTTCTTCTTAACGAACAACACCGGAGCTCCCCATGGTGAATGACTAGGGCGAATGAAACCTTTGTCAAGCAGCTCCTGGAGTTGTTCTGTAGCTCTTTCAGCTTTGCTAGAGACATCCGGTACGGAGCTTTTGAAATTGGACTGGTGTCAGGAACCAACTCAATTTCAAACCCTACTTCTCTGTTGGGAGGTAGTCCAGGTAGCTCTTCTGGAAATACCTCTGGATACTCATAGACTACCTGAACATCTTCCTTCTTGGGTCCTTCTTGTTCTTCTATATTGACAATGTACGTAAGAAAACCAACACACCCTTTAGCTAACATTTGCTGAGCTGTTAAGGAAGAGAGGAATTTCTGGGTCTTTCTCTTCGGCACTCTCGTAAACTCAAAGGATGGTTCACCTTCTGGGCTGAAAATCACTTTCCTTCTGCGGCAGTCCACCGAAGCGCTGTACTTATTGAGGAAATCCATACCCAGAATAATGTCAAAATCCTGCATCGCAAGGACTACTAAATTAACATATAGCTCTCGGTCTGAAATTCTGACTGGTACAACCCGAAGCCACTGGTTGGACTCCATGACTTCCCTGGAAGGTAGGGTTGTCAAGAACTTAGAGTTTATGCTCTTTGTAGGCACCTGAAATTCCTTGGCAAAGGGTACTGATACAAAAGAATGGGTCACCCCAGTATCAAATAGTACAGTAGCTACATGTTGAAAAATAACTACTTGACCTGCTACGACCGTGGAGGCACTAGCAGCTTCCTCTTTAGTGAGGGAGAATACTCTGGCACTGGCTGAAACTGGTGGGGCCTCTAACCTTCCTTGACTGAGCTGAGGTCCGTTCAGAGTTGCAGACATGTAGTGTAACTGAGGCTTGTTCCCGTATTGCGTTGTCTGTTGCTGAGGTGCTTTGAGCTTATTAGGACATGCCTTAGCCAAAATGCCCTTCTTGACCATAAGAATAACATCCAGTCATACCCAAAAGACAGGCTCCTAGGATGTACTCTCCCACATTTAGGATAGGGAGGGAACTTGGCCTGCTTGTTTGTTGGACCTCCCTTTTGGTTGCCTCCTGTATTCCATTGTTTCCTTTTGTTATCTTTGCCCTTCCAGTTCTGCTTGCTTGCCTGGGGTTTCTGACTCCCTGCTGTCATGTCCTCTATCTTGACTGGCTTGAGTTGCGTTTGTTGTGCCTTGATGCTATTCAGATAGTGCTCAGTGACTAATGCCTTGCTGACTAGCTCTTCACCAGTCTGTGGTCGGTGAGTTCCACTACTCACATTAAGTGCTATTTCTGGCCTCAGCATTCGGAGCATCAGTCTGACTCATTCTTTCTCTGTACTTACTAGCTCTGGGTAGAGACGAGCTAGTCTATTGAATCTCTTGACTGCTTCTTCTACTGGCAGGTCACCCTGTCTGAATTCTATAAACTCTTCATAATGTTTATTAGTGATCCGTTGACGGAAGAATTTTTCGTGAAACTCTGTCTCGAAGTCAACCTAGCTCACTTGATTGATTGCTCTCTTGCTCTTAACTCTCTCCCACCACAAAAGAGCATCTCCAGATAGGTAGAAGGAGGCACACTTGACCTTCTCGACTTCTGGCCAATCAAGAAACTCCATTGTGCTCTCTAGTGTCTTGAACCAAGCTTGGGCATCCCAGGGCTCAGTCGTGCCTGAGAAACTTTCTGGCTTTAGCTTCAGCCACTGTATCAGATATGCTTCTTATCTTTTAGGTGCTGTGGTGACTTCCAGGGCAGCTGGTGGAACTTCAATCACCACTGGGGTCTCCACATTGATAGTTGGGGGAGTGGGAGGGACTGACTGCCGATTAGCCATCAGATTGACGATCACTTATTGCTGCTCTGCCACTTATCTCTGGAGTTGAGCAACAACTTCAGAGAGATTTGGTTCAGTTGCTCTGGGCTCTTCGTTCTCCTGTGCTTGGTCCTCAGTACGAGCGGTACGGGGACGCCCTCTTCTTGACATCTAGTCATGTAGAGAGAGAAAACCTGAAACCTTCTCTATACTCTCTAGACATATATGTATATAAAAATAGAAAAACAAAACAAGAACTTTCATCTTACTTAAGCACATATAAGTAAATACTTCTAAGGATTTCTCTATACTGCAAATAATAAAGGAAAAGCATAAAAGAAAGTATAAATAAATTCTTACCTGAAGACGACAAGGTTGATGCAGATGTGTGTGTGATGCTGGAGAATGGGGACTGCTCTGATACCAACTTGTAACACCCCACCCTCCACTCTACTAGTTTGTGAAGGTGGGACGTTACTGTACTATTAACTTTTCTTAACTAGTGTTGCTCACATATAAATATCAATACTTAAAACTCTCAAAAATGAGAAAGGATACAATAAGTAACAGCTGGAAACATAAATAACTCATCTATACTATACATTCTACTCAAGCATTTGTTCCCAACTAAAACTATATAACAATCTGAACATGCATGCAACAATAATCCAACTCAAATAACGGAACTAATGTGCATATCAATTTAAGTGGAAAAATTCTAAATACATAAGAGCATTCTATGAATAAACCATCAACATGAAAGAATAGTTCTAACAATGCAAAAGGACATAATCCACTTAAATTTCACTAACAATCTAAATACAAAATTTTTAATAAATTCTTTAAGAAAATCTCAAGGCTTCCATAGTCCAGACAACACACATCCATCCACACCTCCTTGTCACCTTCCTTCACTATAGATTTCCTTTCCCTTTATCTGCAATAAGAGGAAAATACAACTATAAGCAGAATTCTTAGTAAGCGCTATCTAACTCACAAAACTCGAATATGCATATGAACAAGAAGAAATCTAAGAACTGAATATTTTAAAAGAAATACTACTCATGCTCATCTAATAGCAAGGAAATCAAAACAAACTAAAATGCTAAACATGTAAAGCTGCTCATGCTCATCTAATAGCAATAAGAAAATCTAAACATGTAAGAATAAAAGAACTAAGCTTGCTGATTTTTAAACTCATGTGAAGCTTATTCCATTTGTTCAAAACTTATACTTTTATATTTCAAAATAATAATCTCTTGGGCCCAGGCTTAGTACCATTTGCGCGCTCCCTAATAGAAACTGAGGTAGCGAGCCACCAGTCCTACAAGGGTAAAGACCTTGGTCTTACCAGGGCCGAGACCTCGGAAACGGTCACCTGAATTTGTTTAACGACAACCTCGGAAGTCGGGTACTAGCCTCTTTAAGTAAAATATACTTGTTACTAGTTAATACTTATAATAAAAGAATGTCTTATACAAAACTGAAATGCTTAAACAATTCTAAAACTACAACCCTTAAACAATTCTAAAACTGATATGCCTAAACAAAAATCGGCATACAATGCTTAATAAAAATCTGCACTGAAATACTAAACTGCACAACTAAGAGATCTAAAACTGCATGTTAAGGAACTAAAACAAAAAGGGTCTACAACATGTTAAATAATTGATAATGCAAGGGTCTAAATAAGCCACGGAAACTCAACAGAGCACTCCCCAAAAGTAAAGCTATTCATGTCTATTGCATAGCACCAACCAAAACTGCATAGTGATCTCTAAAGGAAACTGCCCGTGCCCCTTTCAAAACACCAACCGAAACTGCACAACATGCTCCAAACAAATTAAGCTTCACAGAAATCTCCACGGCACTAAACCGTACAGCAAAGAGGTCTAAAGCTGGTATGGAATTTATGGGCTATTCTTGTTCGGATTTAATAGGAAATCTACATCTGAAACATCGAAATCTAAATTGCATGTATAAAAGAAATTACTACACAAACTGAAATGCTAACCCACATGCCAATCTAAAACTACAGATATGCAAACTAATAATAAACAGATTTACAACGAAACTAAACGAACTGTACTGCTAAACCACATGCCAATATAACAATTCATTCTTTTTCCCCAATCTAACCAATCTGAATTGAGATTCATGGCAGCAACTTCAAAAAATCAAACCTCCTTAAAAACATACTTCGAAATAAAAAACAAGAAGCTAACATGAATCCAAAACTACTCTACTACAGGTGAGAAAGCACTTACCTTCTTCTTGGACTTACAACCGAATAAAAAGGACTTCTAGGGTTTTGGAGATTGCAAGTTTCGGCCTCTTCTTCGTGCCCTCGGGTTCTCCTGGACGAGAGAATTGTGAGGATGTGAAGAACTCACGGAATCAAACCTTGGCCGGCCATCGGAGAGGAACCCTAACTCCAACTTCATTTCCGCCCGAACAGTGCCGCCACACGCGAGAGCGGAGAAGAGAAAGGGTTTAGGTCACATGCAATTAAAAGCCTAAGCTCCTCTCTTATCTCCCTTTATAATACCTAGATATTTCTGTTCTCTAATACTGCTTAAATTAATTTCACTATCTATTTTATCAGCACGGCCCTGCTGGGTTCTTGGTCATCCGAAATAACTTAAGGCTTTTCTTAACTAGAGGTCTCCGGTTCGAACCTCGGCTCAACCTCTTTATTTTTTTCAACTTGTTTCTTTTGGTAAAAATACCAAACGAACTTCAAAAATTATATAAAAATACTCTAAAAATTTCTAAAAATCTCTAGAATATTTCTAAAGCATTTCTAAATATTTTTAATTACTATTAGGACTTGAAATGAGGAAATTTGGGTTGTTACATCGAAGCTACCCTGCTTTAATACCAATTGTAGGATCAATGCACTAGAGGGGGAATAGTACTCATGGCTTTCACGTTCATTTAAAAAGTTCGAGTAAAATGCAGTGGAATAGAGATAAAAGAGAAAGAAAGAAAATAAAGCAATCACAAATACCAAGAGTTACTTGGTTCGGAGCCTATGATGACTCCTACTCCAAGGCCCGCATGTGAGAGTGCTTTCGAATAGCAATCACTAATTAATCGAAATAATACAAGTAGAGATTTATAACTTTTTGAAGAACTGAAATAAAATATACCGACGATTTATAGATTTGAAGAATTACGCCTTCAGTCTTCGGAGCAGTGTTTAGGCATCGAGGAAGCATTCCCTGATCAGCACGCAAGAGCAAAAGTCATTCAGAATGTTATTGTCTTAGCCCCTAGTCGAATGATGCTTATATATGTTGTTCCGGGTGCCTAGAACTCCTCTGGGCACCTGGACCATGTGGCTCGACCAATAGACACACTCCACATCAGCTTATGGACCATTTTTTGGGTCTGGGCACCTTTACCGAGTTTGGGCACCCGGACCGCCTAGGCACGCGCAGCCCACCCAGGGTTAGCCTGGTCCGGGTGCTCAAACCAACTCTGGGGTGCCCAAACTATCTTTTCTAGCCTCCTTTTTTTGTAAAAGAAAGTTAGCCCAGACAGTAAAAAATATATATTATATGAATTCGATAACTCCCGACTGTCCGGTTCTAACTTTGAGTTTCAATGAAACTCTAGGTCAAATCGACGCCTACTGTTCTCTCTTCAGGGAACACATCCTCACCTACTCCTCTCAGGAGAGTTTACCTTTTGCCAGACCGGTCCTTCAGACCATTTGGACTTTTTCTCAACATCCGAGACTTTAGGTCTTCATGTTGAACATCTGCTCCACGACCTGTCCAAACTTCCACCTGGTCCGCAACCATCATAATTTTCACCTAGAGTTCCCGACTTTAAGATTTCGCCTAAAGTGCTCGACCCGCCAAGACTTTGCCTTGCCTAACCATAGTTAGGACTTTTCATAACCAAATGTTACCACCCCCCCTAAGACCTAGGGTTACCCCTAGGTTTTCCACCTGCCTAGAATACACTAGGACTTTCCTGCAAGCTCAATTACACTTGTTAGATAATAAGTAACCTTAACTTTGAACCCTTTGCCATAATCAAAAATTAGGTTTGATCGTCTGGTGCTCCCTGCACCAATAGGACCTAGTTTTTATTAATAGGTATTTGGTAGGTCTTTATTAATTTCATGTATAGGATTTAATATACATTGGTATTAAATCATTTAATTATTGTACCTAGTCTTTAATATATCATATAGGATTTAATATATTTAGTATTAAATCATTAGACCTAGTCTTTGAGTCATAAATAAATAAATTTGATAATAAATCATTTAATTATTGGACCTAATCTTTATTAATAGGTATTTGATAAGCCTTTATTAATTACATGTGTAGGATTTAATATATCGTATAGGATTTAATATATTTGGTATTAAATCATTGGACCTAGTTTTGATCTATAAATAAATAAAATTGGTAATAAATTATTTAATTATCAGACCTAATCTTTATTAATAGGTGTTTGATAAGTCTTTATTAATTGCACATATAGGATTTAATATATTTAGTATTAAATCATTCGACCTAGTCTCTGAGCCATAAATAAATAAACTTGGTAATAAATCATTTAAATATTGGACCTAGTCTTTGAATAGCCAATAAATAAGACTTAGGAAAAAAAGTGTCGTCATCCCTACCCTAAAGGAGAGAAAACTACCATCCCCTACCCTGGAGGAGAGAGAAGCTGTGGGTTTTTGTGGTAAACAATTGAAGGAAAAGTCATGTCCCGATAGTACCCCTAGTTCTCTCACATCCAAAGTGGATTTTATGGGCATTTAGACACAAAAGGCACATTCTTTACCTTTTTTATATGCATTGACCAGATCGTATAATATGCCAATACCATGTTTAAGTGTAAAGAACGTTTTATGTATCGAGGTTTTCATGTTGTTTAAGTACTTGTCAGTCTTGACCGACATCTCTATCTCGGTCTCGATCTCGGTCGGCGTCTCTATCTCGGCACGTTCTAACCCTTTTCTTAATGTATTAATCAAATCGTATAGTATGTAAATACAATGTTTAAGGACAAAGAACATCTATACATTGATCTTTCTATGTTGATTAAATACCTATTTCTCGATGTGTTATCCAAAACATATAGGGTGTAAATACCATGCATAAAGATCTTATGTATTGATCTTTTTATGTTGTTTAAGTACTTTTCTTGATGGATTATCCAGGTCATATAGTATGTAAACACCATGTTTAAAGAACATTTATGCGTTGAACATTTTATGTTGTTTAAGTACTTGGCAGTCTCAGCCGACATTTTGAGTTTCGACCATGCTTTAATGATTATGTATGTTATGGATTTATGAAAAAGTTATATGGACATATGTATGGGGCTAAGAAATGTTTCTAAGGAATGTGATTTGACTGTGGTCATACTATGCCTATGTATGGGTAGGATATGAACCGGGGACCTAAGCCTAGGGAGCTTACCAAAATTATGCATGGGTTGAATTATGAATTGGGGACCTATGCCCGGGGAGTTTATCAAACTATATATGGGTAGTGGTTTCGTTATAAGGTTCGGATCTCTATCAATCTTGCGCTAGGATAAATGTTTGATCAAACGGTTATGTTATAGGGTCGCTTTCAATGAACTGAACTCTATTAAGAATGTTTATGTTTATATTTATGTCATGTAGCATTTATGTTAGACTTGTTAGTAATATGATTTGCTTTATGTTTATATTATGCCGCATTTATGTTAAACTTGATAGTAATATGATTTGCTTTATGTTTATATTATACCGTATTTATGTTAAACTTGATAGTAATATGATTTACTTTATGTTTATGGCATGCCGCATTTATGTTAAACCCATTAGTAATACGATATGTTTTATGTTTATATCATGCCGCATTTATGTTAAACCCGTTAGTAATATGATTTACTTTATATTAATGTCATGCAACATTTATATTAAATCCATTAGTAATATGATTTACTTTATATTTATGTCATGTTGCATTTATGTTAAACATGATAGTAATATGATTTACTTTATATTTATGACATGCCGCATTTATGTTAAACTCGTTAGTAATATGATTTGTTTTATGTTTATGTCATTTTGCATTTATGTTAAATCCATTAGTAATATGATTTGCTTTATGTTTATAACATGCTGCATTTATGGTAAACCCATTAGTAATATGATTTGTTTTATGTTTATACCATACTGCATTTATGTTAAACCCGTTAGTAATATGATTTACTTTATGTTTATGTCATGCAACAATTATGTTAAACCCATTAGTAATATAATTTACTTTATGTATATGTCATGCAAGTGTGGTTTGAACGTGTTGAGTCTTTAGATCATTAGATCTAATTGATGCAGGAGGTGAGACAGATAAGATAGGAGGCCTTGATAATTGAGCAGACTCAAAATGCAGGCAATATAACCCGAAGGCCTTTCAGTTTATATTTCCAATTTAGTTGTTTCTACTAGAAGATTAATCCTAGAATTTGTGTTAAGAATTTGATCACTATTAGTTGCTTTACGACTTAGCTTGCTTTGTTAGATTAATTATTTATAAATTAAAAGAAAAAAATTGGCATTAATTATTCAAACGTAGATTTAGGGATGTTTCACCTTCTATGTTGTCGCGATAAAGCTCTCAACCGATTAGCCTAATCGATTGGGTCATGCTGAATTGATTAGCTTAATCGATTCAACACCTTTATGTGCTTCACGAAAACAACCCCCAATCGACTAGGCAATCAGTCTAATCGATTAGAACAGTTACGATTAGGCAATCTGCCTAATCAATTTAGTACTTTCTATTTTTTGCAAATCAACCTCCCAATCGATAAGGGAATTAGTATAATCGATTGAAACAAGTCCCAATTGATTAGTTGATTTGCCTAATCAATTAGCCTTAGGCTTAATCGATTGAGATAGTCAATTGCCTAACGCTAAACTTTGAACTCGAGTTTCCTTTGCCCAACCCTAAAGTCATCCCTGGCTTATTGACTTCCCACTGCCTAACATCTAGTCAACCTTGACCTACCAAGTCTTCTTCACTAAGTGTCTAATCAACTCTTAACCCACTTAGACTTTCCATCTTGTGCCAACTTCTCATTGTTCCATCTAGTGTCAACTTGTTGTTAGACTTTCGATCACTAAGTGTCCAATCAACCTTTGACCTACTTGGACTTTTCCCTTGCCTAGCTCCACTAGAACTTCCATTGCTTAGTTCTCAACTAGGTTTTCACTGCCTAGCTTCGTTAAGACTTCCACTACCCAGTTTGTAACTAGGTCTTCACTGTCTAGCCCCACCAGGACTTTCACTATCTATCTTCACTCACTATAGCTTTTCTATTGCCTAACCTCTCCAGTTAGGACTTCCCGTTGTCTAACCTCCAATTAGGACTTTCCTAGACAAGTATTCGGTTCTCCCTTTACTTACTTGACTTCTCTCTCACATTTTATCAAACATTGAAACTCAAACTTGAGCCAACTCAAGCCAACTCGAGCCTAGTTATATTGGTTAACCTTGACCCGAGGACGATTGCGCCAACAATCTCTCCCTTTTTGATGTTTGATAATATGTTTAAATTAGGCTAACACATATTAGCTCAACTTCCTTCTTTATCCCATTCCAAAGGATAATTGAGGTTTCCTAATTTAAACCCTACATTTTTCTTCCCCTATGACACAAATACAAAATTTTCTCACCAAGATTCATCCTTTTGTCATTCAAACTTCTCAACGAAGGTAACATACCCTTCTATTGTCTCCAATGCTCAACCTTGAGCATCCATCCAATATCCTTAAAAAATTCTCCTTACATACACAAATCATGTCATTAAGGTGATCCTCCCCCTCAAAACATGCTCCAACTTCTATCATTGCACGAACAATGATTTGGAGTTCCTAAAATGTTAGGAATTTCTAAAATTGAAGTTATAAGGTTAAAAATTTAACTTTGAATCTAAACCACCCCTTAACTCTAAATTACTGAACTTTAATCATTTATTTTTTATTTTTATCAAGAAAATTACTCTTAAATATTTACCTAAGCATTTCAGAGTGTTAGGGATAGTTAAATTTGTTGGGTTTTTCGAGCCGCGAAAACAGCTTTTTCGCGTCGCGGAAACCCCGAAACTCCCTAGCCAACGGATCCGCGCGAAGAGTATAGAACAAAATTTTACATGTATGAGTTTACTAACTAGATCTACTCTTAGATCTATATGTTTAGAAAATTACCCTTGATGCGTGCCCTTTTCGAATCCCGCTCGTCCAAGGAAGTGTCGGATCTCAAGATTGTCAACGTAGACAATCCTCTAGAAGTATCCACACGAACAAGATGTGTTCTCTAACACACAAGGATGGAGAAGAGAATACCACAAGTGTGCTAGCACTTCTTGATGCTCTAGGATGGGATTGGAAGAAGAAGAAAGGAAAAGAAGAGAACACACTCCTCTAAAAAATCTCTATGTGACTTTCACTAACCTTTCTTCTTGGATTAGACTCACTCTCCTTTCTTCTCCCTTGCTTGAAACCCACGACCAAGAGAAGAGAAGGAGCAAAAAGAGAGCTTGAGGAAGAAGATGATGTGAATGTGAGTGAATGAAAAATTCATTCTCATTCAAAACCAAAAAGGTAACCCCCATTCTCATTAAATGTGGCCATTAAAGATAATAGATTTGTAACCCCCATGAGGTGGCACACTTTGATGATGTGGCACATCATCATTAGTCCTCCTAATGCCAAATCACTAATGATGTGGCAAATAGTCAAGTCAAACTTGACTCTTCCTCTTCCTCTCAAGTCAAGTCAAACTTGACTTAATCTCTCTCATGGTTGATCTAATCCAACCATTTAATTCAAGATAATTTAATATAATGAATCAAATTCATTTAATTAAATTGATTCAACGAGTCATAATCTAAATTAGACTCATTGAACACATGAATCAACTTGAGTCCAACTCAATTAGCCCAATTAGGATTACTCTTAATCCAATTTGATTCATCACATGAATCTAATCCTCTTGTTTCATCATATGAACCTAATCTCCATCCACTTGTTCTTTGTGTGTGACCCAATAGGTTCTTGTAATGTTGGCAATGTTTCTAAACTCCTTTAGAAACATAAGCAATGAGCACCATCTAGCAATACATCATTGCTACCCAAGTTACAAGAATGTTGAGATCCAACATCACCTTGTGACTACTAATTGTGACTCCTCACAATATATGACAAGTGTCCTTCTATCCTAGACATCTAGATTGATCAATGTGAGACATAGACCGTGTCATCCTCTGATCAATCTAAATCTTGAACTCCAAGTAGACTCACTAAAACAAATGAGCTCAATATCTCATATTGACTCATTTGGGCATGGCCATGCACTTCGTGGTCTCACTCTATCAAGAATATCGATGTCTCTCCCGTCATATAGGAGGGATAGATCTCATCTACATCACTCACATCCCTCTGCATAATTCGTTACATACCCAGTAATCGCCTTTATAGTCCACCCAGTTACGGGTGACGTTCGACGAAACCAAAGTACATAACTCCTTATGTAAGGATCCATGGTGACTTCAGGTCTAAGGACTAGTAGTCATACTAATAGCCACATGAGAAAGTATATGACACTCATATAATGATCCATGATACTTTCTCATGGCGGGTCATTCAGTATACATTCTCTAATGCATACACATGTGTCAACTTGATATCTCTATATCCATGACTTGTGAGATCAAGTCATGGAGTTGACTTACATGCTAGTCTTATTGCATTAACATTGTCCCTGAATATTAATACTCGACTAGGAATGATTAAGAGTAGTGTTCCCTATATCATCTCACTATCGGTTCTGCTAACCGATTGATATAGGTAAGAATCTTCTACTCAAGGACGTTATTATACTTAGTTTATTTGACACCAATACAAGTAAGTATAATAACCAAAATCCAAATGCCTTTATTTATATAGAATATGATACAACAAGTCCATAATACAATCATTAAATGATTGGCTCTAGGGCTCTAGCTAACAATCTCCCACTAGCACTGGTGCCAATCAGTGTGGGCTCTAAGCCCCAATGACCTAGTGTGACCATCATGCTTCCTCTGTGCCAAAGCCTTGGTCAAGGGATCTGTGATGTTAGCCTCTGTAGGTACTCTTCATATCTTCACATCTCCTCTCTCGATAATCTCTCGAATGAGATGGAAGCGCCGTAGTATGTGTTTGGTCTGCTGGTGTGAGCGAGGTTCCTTCGCCTGTGTTATAGCTCCATTGTTGTCACAATAGAGCTCAATGGGGTCAGCAATGCTAGGAACCACCCCAAGTTCAGTGATGAACTTACAAATCCAAACTGCCTCCTTTGCTACCTCTGATGCAGCAATGTACTTGGCCTCTGTTGTAGAATCAGCAACTTTGTCCTGCTTTGAACTCTTCCAGCTCACAGCACCACCATTAATGCAAAACACGAACCCGACTGCGATCGATAATCATCCTGGTCGGTCTGGAAGCTAGCATCACTGTAACCCTTTACAGCTAGCTCATCGTCGCCTCCATATATCAAGAAATATTCTTTAGTCCTTCTTAAGTACTTAAGAATATTCTTGACCGCTATCCAGTGACTTTCACCTGGATCTGACTGGTATCTGCTCGTCATGATCAAAGCATACGAGACATCAGGTCGAGTACATAGTATGGCGTACATGATAGATCCCATGGCTGAGGCATAAGGGATATGATCCATGCGGTTTCTCTCCTCTCTAGAAAAGGGACCTTGAGTCTTCGAAAGACTCATGCCATGTGACATCGGTAGAAATCTCTTCTTGGAGTTTTGCATGGCAAATCGAAGGAGTACCTTGTCAATATATGTACTCTGACTTAGGCCAAGCAATCTCTTAGATCTATCTCTATAGATCTGTATCCCTAGAATACGGGAAGCTTCACCTAAGTCCATCATTGAGAAACATGTCCCTAGCCAAGTCTTGACAGACTGTAGCAAAGGGATGTTTTTCCCAATGAGCAGTATGTCATCCACATACAATATGAGGAAGACAACTATGTCCCCTACAACCTTCTTGTAGACACAAGGTTCATCTTCATTCTTGATGAAACCAAACTGTTTGATTGCATCATTGAATCGAAGATTCTAGCTCCGAGAAGCTTGCTTTAGTCCATAAATGGACCTATGCAGCTTGCATACTCTGCTAGTATGCTTTGGATCTACAAAACCCTCAGGTTGTGTCATGTACACATCCTCGAGTAGGTTTCCATTTAGAAACGCGGTTTTGACATCCATTTGCCAGATCTCGTAATCGTGGTAAGCTACAATAGCAAGCATGATCCGAATGGACTTAAACATCGCTACTGGTGAAAAGGTTTCATCATAGTCAATACCATGAATCTGCTTGAAACCTTTAGCTACCAAGCGACCCTTATAGATAAGTCCATCCATGTCAGTCTTTCTCTTAAAGACCCATTTACACCCTATGGGTTTTACCCCTTAGGTGGATCAACCAAAGTCCATACTTGGTTGGTGTACATGGATTCCATTTCGGATCTCATGGCTTCTAGCCATTTCTCAAAATCTGGTCTCATCACAGCTTCCAGATAGGTGATAGGCTCATCCTCTATGAACACAACGTCATCATGGTCAGACAAGAGAAATGAGTATCTCTCAGGCTGACGACGTACCCTATCAGACTTGCGAAGAGGTATGTCTACTTGAACTGGTTGTTGTTCCTCAACTCTTTATGGAACAACATCATCCACAATACTTTGTGGTTCCAGTTCAACTTCCATCGAGGCTTCAGTGCTAGGATCCGCATCTTGAACTTCTTTAAGATCGAATGTACTCCCACTAGTCTTTCTAGAAACAAAGTCCCTTTCTAGAAAGACTCCAGTCTTTGCCACAACTATCTTGTGCTGACTGGGAATGTAGAAGTAATATCCCTTAGTTTCCTTGGGATATCCTATAAAGTAGCACTTGTCGGATTTAGGTCCTAATTTATCTGAGACTTGACGTCTAACATAGGCCTCACATCCCCAAATCCTCATGAAAGACACTTGGGCATCTCTCCCAGTCCATATCCTATATGGTGTCTTTATCATGGCCTTATATGGAACTCGGTTGAGTATAAAAGCTGTCGTGTCTAGAGCATAGCCTCAAAGGAATGTCGGAAGATCTGTGTGACTCATCATAGACCGTACCATATCTAATAAGGTACGATTCCTCCTTTCGGATACATCATTCCACTGTAGTGTTCCAGGAGGAGTGAGTTGGGATAGAATCCCACACTCAGCTAGATAGTCACGAAACTCATGGCTAAGGTATTCTCCACCTCGATCTGATCGAAGTATCTTAATACTCTTGCCAAACTGGTTCTGTACTTCATTCTTGAATTCTTTGAACTTTTCAAAGGATTCAAACTTATGTGTCATCAAGTACACATAACCATATCTACTGAAGTCATCAGTGAATGTGATGAAGTACCTATAACCGCCTCTAGCAGGGACATTGAAAGGGCCACATACATAACTATGTATGAGTCCTAACAAATCAGTCGCTCTTTCGCTGTGCCCACTAAAGGGAGTCTTGGTCATCTTGCCTAGTAGGCATGACTCGCACATCTAATAAGATTCAAAATCAAATGAGTCCAGTAAACCATCCTTATGGAGCTGGGATAAGCGCTTGCCATTTATATGACCTAAGCGACAGTGCCAGAGATAGGTTTGGTTCAGGTCATTTGACTTGAACCTCTTGGTATTTATGTTATAGATAGGGCTTTCAAGGTCTAGAATATAGAGTCTGTTTATCAGAGGTGCACTACAATAAAACATATCATTTAAATAGACGGAACAACATTTGTTCTTTATTGTAAACGAGAAACCTTTCTTGTCCAAACAAGAAACTGATATAATGTTCTTAGTTAATGCAGGCACATAACAACAATCGACTAACTCTAGTACAAGCCCAGAGGGCAGAGATAGAAAGTAAGTCCCTACATCAACAGCAGCAACCCGTGCTCCATTGCCTACTCGTAGGTCTACCTCACCCTTCGTCAATGCCCTGCTATTTCTCAGCGCTTGTACATTAGTACAAATGTGCAAAGCACATCCGGTATCTAATACCCACGATGAAGAAATAGAGAGGTTGACTTCTATAACATGTATACCTGAAGTAGAAATCTTATTTCTCTTCTTCTTAAGATCTTCCAGGTATTCTTTGGAGTTCCTCTTCCAGTGCCTTGCTTGTCCTTGATATAGGTGACAAAGATGTTCAACCATATCGTAAGCGCCCATCAACTCATGTTGCTTCTGAAGCTCAGAGTTCATGGTCGCGAGCATAAGACAGGACACATCTAATGCGTCATCTTGATGCTTCTTGTAAGCATCTCGGTCTGCTCGCGTGGCAGTGGCAGGAGGAGCCTCCGGAATGGGCTGCTCCAGAATGTACAGTTTATGTTCTTGGGTGAGAACTATTCTCAGGTTCGTATACTAGTCCAGGAAATTTGCTCCGTTGAGCTTGTCCTTCTTAAGGACAAAACGCAGAGAGAAGTTGTTCGTGTTTGACGTCATGGAAATTCTACAACAGAAATAAATGCAGAAATAAATATCATATTCTTTTAAATCATTTAATTAGGCCTTCAACTAAATGATGCTCCCACTAAATTCTATAATTCATGTGGGACAAGATCCACATCATACTAACCCTTGAGTTAGCTTTGGCTAATACGCCCAAGATTTAGTATGATCGGTAGGTAACGATTACCAATTACATCTCTATGCAACTCTTGTTTATAGGATCATTATCCGCAGTTATATTAAAACTTGAGTTAGCTTTGGCTAATACGCCCAAGAATTTATATAAATGTGATTTATGTCCTATCTTTCCAACCGTTGGAAGAATGCCTATAGTTGTACTCGATCCAACCGAGTTAACTAGTTACTCAATCTAATTGAGTTGTACTCACCCATGCGTTGATAGGCCGGACCAAGATTGTCCCTCCGTACCCTACCAAGATAATATGTGTTGCTATGCTTTGGCAGATTCAACAACACATGTGATCGAGGTAGTGATAGGTATCACGACACGGTAGGCATTAGAGTTGACGTGATTTAGATCTAATCTAAATGTCAATGTTGTATCATATACTCGATATAGATCTAATCTAATCGATAGGGTGCATCTTGTACACGATGTAGATCTAATCTAATCGTAAGGGTGCATCTTGTGCACGATTTAGATCTAATCTTAATCGTTAGGCACTAATTAATTACTTAATTAAACATGCATCACATACACAAGTAATTAATTAAATTTTGTGATTATGTCATGGCCCTATTACGATCTTCTCAAGCCAATGAGAAGATCGAATGGTCAACCTAAGGTCAACAGCTTCTCAAGCTCCTTCCTTTGACCACCTCGTGTTGCTCGCGCCCTCCTCGTAACTCCGTCTCGAGTGGACCTTCCACCGCTTCAAAATTTACATTACAATTTTGAAACTCGAGTTACATTCGAGTCTAAATCTAATTTACAACCAGAATATAAATAAGGAGGCACAACGCGCAGGTCGCGTATCAAATACAGCACACACAAACACATGACGGCACACAGGCCGTATTATAAATTACAACACAAATCCAATCATATTGGGTCTTTTTGGGCCATGACTATCACAAAAATAATATATAATTCTAAATTATATATTTTTTTCATAATTTTCTGTAATTTTTCATAATTTTTACAATTTTATGAGTAAATTTTTCCCGGCGGTCCCGATTAGCGATTTCGGGCGCAATCGCGGAGCAAATCCCCTTGTGGGGTTAGGGGCAGTACCCCTACCCACGATCTAACCATCGCGAGTTGCTCCTAAGCGATCCTACAGTGCCTTAGCCCGCTGTCCCAAAAGGTTTTGGGTCGAAACATTGCCGTTACGGAAAAATCTTCTCGGTAGTCGAAGCCTACAAGTGTCTAAACACTTGTGCTTCGCTTCTACGAGAAAAATACCCTTTAAAACTATAAAAATCATGAAATTACAGAAATTAACAGAATGTTTATTTTTCATAAAAACCAAAATAAACTCGTACACGCCTTCGCACGTGACTCTGATACCACTGTTGGGTTTTTCGGGCCGCGAAAACCGCTTTTTCGTGTCGCGGAAATCCCGAAACTCCCTAGCCAATGGATTCGTGCGAAGAGTATAGAACAAAATTTTACATGTACGAGTTTGCTAACTAGATCTACTCTTAGATCTATATGTTTAGAAAATTACCCTTGATGCGTGCCCTTTTCGAATCCCGCTCGTCCAAGGAAGTGTCGGATCTCAAGATTGTCAACGTAGACAATCCTCTAGAAGTATCCACACGAACACGATGTGTTCTCTAACACACAAGGATGGAGAAGAGAACACCACAAGTGTGCTAGCACTTTTTGATGCTCTCGGATGGGATTGGAAGAAGAAGAAAGGAAAAGAAGAGAACACACTCCTCTAAAAAATCTCTATGTGACTTTCACTAACCTTTCTTCTTGGATTAGACTCACTCTCCTTTCTTCTCCCTTGCTTGAAACCCACGACCAAGAGAAGAGAAGGAGCAAAAAGAGAGCTTGAGGAAGAAGATGATGTGAATGTGAGTGAATGAAAAATTCATTCTCTTTTAAAACCAAAAAGGTAACCCCCATTCTCATTAAATGTGGCCATTAAAGAGAATAGATTTGTAACCCCCATGAGGTGGCATACTTTGATGATGTGGCACATCATCATTAGTCCTCCTAATGCCAAATCACTAATGATGTGGCAAATAGTCAAGTCAAACTTGACTCTTCCTCTTCCTCTCAAGTCAAGTCAAACTTGACTTAATCTCTCTCATGGTTGATCTAATCCAACCATTTAATTCAAGCCAATTTAATATAATGAATCTAATTCATTTAATTAAATTGATTCAATGAGTCATAATCTAAATTAGACTCATTGAACACATGAATCAACTTGAGTCCAACTCAATTAGCCCAATTAGGATTACTCTTAATCCAATTTGATTCATCACATGAATCTAATCCTCTTGGTTCATCACATGAACCTAATCTCCATCCACTTGTTCTTTGTGTGTGACCCAATAGGTTCTTGTAACGTTGGAAATGTTTCTAAACTCCTTTAGAAACATAAGCAATGAGCGGCATCTAGCAATACATCATTGCTACCCAAGTTACAAGAATGTTGAGATCCAACATCACCTTGTGACTACTAATTGTGACTCCTCTCAATATATGACAAGTGCCCTTCTATCCTAGACATCTAGATTGATCAATGTGAGGCATAGACCGTGTCATCCTCTGATCAATCTAAATCTTGAACTGCAAGTAGACTCACTAAAACAAATGAGCTCAATATCTCATATTGACTCATTTGGGCATGACCATGCACTTCGTGGTCTCACTCTATCAAGAATATTGATGTCGCTCCCGTCATATAGGAGGGATAGATCCCATCTACATCACTCACATCCCTCTGCATAATTCGTTACATACCCAGTAATCACCTTTATAGTCCACCCAATTACGGTTGACGTTTGACGAAACCAAAGTACATAACTCATTATGTAGGGATCCATGGTGACTTCTGGTCTAAGGACTAATAGTCATACTAATAGCCACATTAGAAAGTATATGACACTCATATAATGATCCATGATAGTTTTGTTGGAGCAATCCCAATGGTTCGTGGGACCATGTGTTTTGGTGTTTGGGCAAAGAGTTTAAGTTAGGTTCACCCTTGTTATTTAATATGTGTACTTGAGTTGTGCAGGAATGCAGGTGACACATGTGACTCAGGTTGACGGCTTTGGGTCCGGTGAAGGATGGAGCATCCGAAGGACCGTGGACAAGGCAGCAAGGACAAGGGCCGAGGGAAGCGACTTCGAGGCATACGCGAAGGATGGCATTGGAACGAGCCGCGGGCTTGGATGCATCCGAGGGACGAGAGCCAAAGGAAGTAGGCTTGAAGGCAAGAGGTCAAGGCTGCAAAGAAGAGTCAAGTGAGTCGTGAGGGTCCGAGTGCGAGAGAAATGTACTCGGGATGGGAAACCCTAAGTTTAGGGTTGTACCGATCATCTTGGAACCGATCGGTGGTGGTAAGCTTTACGTGCCGAAATGGTGGGATCATCATCGGTCATGGGACCATGGTAGATAGCCGCTTGGAGTGCCGTTATCGGCATCGACGACTAGTGCATGGACCGATCGGTAATCGCAAATCAAGGTGATTTCCCAAGCTCTATAAGAAGGAGCTTGGTATGGCCAAGGCGACGAAATTAGACTTGGTTAAAGCCTAATTAGTAGTCACCAAAGTGCTCAAAGTTCCCTTGTGTCCAAGTGTTGTTGGTGAGTGTTGTGGTGAGGTTTCTCCACCCACAAGGAGGTTGAGCTAGCCGGAGTTTGCCGGGGACTAATCCACCGACGGATTGAGGGATCGTCCACCTTACGGACACGCCGTGGAGTAGGAGCAAGTTATCTCCGAACCACGTAAACGAACGTGTTAGCGGTTTGCATTTCCAGTCTTGTATTTAGTGTTTAGCTTTCTATTTGTGTTTGTTTGTATTCCGCTGCGCTAACATCATAGGAAGCAAGGATTTGGGGGCGCCGTCTATCCAACCCCCCTTCAAGCCGGCCGCAAGATCCTCCAACAAGTGGTATCAGAGCGAGGACGCTCTCCATTGGACTAACCGCCAAGGAAGCACAAGATGGCCGGGTTTATTGTCCCTCCAAAATTTGAAGGAGGAAGTCTTGGGGACATCATGTATTGGATGATGAGGATGGAGGTTTTCTTCAACACGGATTGGGACACCATGATGGTGGTCAAAGAACCATTTGAAGTCCTGAAAGACAAGAAAGGAAAAAGAAGCTCCGAACACAACATTGGACGGAGGAGCAAACCTCACGATCGGAGGCAAACTCAAAGGTAATAGCAATTTTAATTGATTTATTGCCTCCTAATATGATAAGTGGTGTAGGTAAATATGAGAACGCCTATGAATTGTGGAGCAAAGTGAAGAAATTTCCATGGGAGGAATTTTTGCCTACAAAAGAAGAAAAATCCGAAGAAAGTGATGAAGTGGTCCAAGAGGAGAAGAAGGACCAATCGGATGTGGAGCCCAAGGAGATGGGCTTAGTAGCTCAAGATGAGGAGGAGGAGCAACCGGAAGTTGAGTCACGCTCAACATCCGAGGAGGAGAAGGAAGATGAGATATCATTAACATCCTCAAGAATTGAAGAAGATTCCAAGGCAAGTGAAGAAGAAGAAGATGTCTTGGAAGTGGTCAATCTAGCAAGCACCTCCACCGAAGCAAAGTCAAAGGACCACATCATTTGCTTCGGTTGCAATGAGAAGGGACACTACAAGAGTAGGTGTCCTATGGGTAAGAAAGAGGTATATCCTAAACTCAATTCAATTCATTTTGAATCTAATTTGAGTTGTAGGAAGAAGAAAGAGAAGAAGCACATTAGATGCTTCACGTGTGGAGACATGGGACACTACCACACCAAATGCCCAAAGAAGAAAGAGCTCAAGAAGTTGGCGCATTTGAAGATGTGGGAAAAGAAGTGGAGGAAGAATGGAGGCTCGAGTCAAGGGGGAGCTCCAAAGGTAAAGGGTAAGGTAAACCCTAATTTAAATTTGAAGTCAAATTTAAATTCCTCCATGCATGCTAGGAATAATTCTTATTATTTACCCATGCAAAATTTTGGATTTAAGTATCATGATAGGAATAGGGTTAATGTAGATCAAAACCCTAGGAGGCCAATTCATGAAAAACCTAGGAATGGTAGACCTAAGGAGGCCCAAGGCATTAATCCCAAGAAGGGGAGACATATGCCTAGAAAGGGTAGGTCTAGGAATGTCTAAGGTGGACATGTTGACTCTAGGTTTAGGAACCTAGAAAGGGAGAATCAAGCTTTGAAGGCAAAGCTTGATGGTTTAGAGAAATTCCTTAAGAGATTCAATGTTGGATCTAAGGAATTAAGTATGGTGTTGGGGAGTCAAAAACCCAACAATGATAGATCGGGTTTGGGATACCGATCTAGTGTCTCCAAGGTCAAAAGGAGACCATGTGCTAAGGTGGCACATGATAAGGGCAAGGGAGAGTCATCCAATGCCAATAAAAAGAAATATGCTAGGGTTGCATATGATTATGGCAAGGATGATGTGTCCAAGGTCAAGAAGATAATGAGATCTTCTAAGGGACATCATTGTGGTTTGGTCACAATAGATGAGTCACCTAGGGAGATGACTAAGGTAAAGAGCTCTAGGGGGAGCTCCAAGAGTCAATTTGGGACCCATGACCAATGGATCTCAGGTGGGTACTACTTGGGAGTCTAGAGGAGCCATGGAGTGTGCCAAATGGTTTGGAGACGGACTTGAGTCTCAAACCTAGGGAATTGGCACACATGGTTTGTGTTTCATGCAAGAAATATGACAATTGGGGTCATATTGCATGATAATTGGTTTTGGATGTATAGATGCCATATAAACCAATGCTAGGGATGCATTGTGGGTTTATATAGGCAAATACATCAAAAGGAAGCCAAAACTAGGACTTTAGGTCAAGGTTCAATTGAACCATTTAGCTAGTTTTGGATTTTGTGTCAGTCTTGGGATTGGTGATAGATACATTTTGTAATGTATTTTTCCCAAGTAGACAAGAGTACAATAGACCTCTCCACAAAATTTGGGAATTTTTGGAGGTCTAGGGAATTACTGGTGCATTTCTAAAGTTGGCCTGAAAAGGCTGATCTTTGCAGAATTAAGGTACCAGTCGACTGGTGCAGATACCAGTCGACTGGTAACAATGTTTTTGAGCACAGAATGGTTCTGTAAGCTCATTTTGACGAGGACAGTCGACTGGCACTTTGGGCAGTCGACTGATACCAGCCTGAAAGTGTTTTTCAGCGCTGTTCTTGACCATGTCAACTCGCTTAGATGTATGGGATCCAAGGGGGATTAATACATGAGTTTAGGGTCAGTTTGAATGATAAGTTTTCAACAATTGGGATATTGTTGGAGAACTTTTTGGATGTTAGGCAAAGGGGGAGAAGTAAGGTTTAATTGGGAAAACCTTAAGTTCCTTTGCGTAGGGGGAGCCTTGGGATAGGTTCTTAAAAAGCCCTGTGGGAAAATCCTAGCTCATTGGGGAGCGTAGGTGTAGGGGGAGCCTTGGGATAGGTTCTTAAAAAGCCCTGTGCATTCATTCGGCGGTTGTCAAGTGTGTAGCCTTGGTAACGTAAGTCGGTGTAAGTCCAAGTGTGTAGCCTTGGCATCGTAAGTCCATTTGTTTTAGCATGTTTGTTTTGCTATATGTTTTCCCTAACTTAAACGTATTGCTAAACACCAAAAAGGGGGAGATTGTTGGAGCAATCCCAATGGTTCGTGGGACCATGTGTTTTGGTGTTTGGGCAAAGGGTTTAAGTTAGGTTCACCCTTGTTATTTAATATGTGTACTTGAGTTGTGCAGGACTGCAGGTGACACATGTAACTCAGGTTGACGGCTTCGGGTCCGGTGAAGGATGGAGCATCCGAAGGACCGTGGACAAGGCAGCAAGGACAAGGGCCGAGGGAAGTGACTTCGAGGCATACGCGAAGGATGGCATTGGAACGAGCCGCGGGCTTGGATGCATCCGAGGGACGAGAGCCAAAGGAAGTAGGCTTGAAGGCAAGAAGTCAAGGCTGCAAAGAAGAGTCAAGTGAGTCGTGAGGGTCCGAGTGCGAGAGAAATGTACTCGGGATGGGAAACCCTAAGTTTAGGGTTGTACCAGTCGACTGGTACTGGAACCAGTCGACTGGTGGTAAGCACAGAAGCTTTCTGTGCCCGAAATGGCTGGGATCAGTCTACTGGTCATGGGACCAGTCGACTGGTAGATAGCCGTTGGAGTGCCGTTGGGCTGGCATCAGTCGACTAGTGCATGGACCAGTCGACTGGTAACGGGCAAATCAGCAAGGCTGATTTCCCCAAGCTCTATAAGAAGGAGCTTGGTATGGCCGGCCAAGGCGACGAAATTAGACTTGGTTAAAGCCTAATTAGTAGTCACCAAAGTGCTCAAAGTTCCCTTGTGTCCAAGTGTTGTTGGTGAGTGTTGTGGTGAGGTTTCTCCACCCACAAGGAGGTTGAGCTAGCCGGAGTTTGCCGGGGACTAATCCACCGACGGATTGAGGGATCGTCCACCTTACGGACACGCCGTGGAGTAGGAGCAAGTTATCTCCGAACCACGTAAACGAACGTGTTAGCGGTTTGCATTTCCATTCTTGTATTTAGTGTTTAGCTTTCTATTTGTGTTTGTTTGTATTCCGCTGCGCTAACATCATAGGAAGCAAGGATTTGGGGGCGCCGTCTATCCAACCCCCCTTCAAGCCGGCCGCAAGATCCTCCAACAACTTTTTCATGGCGGGTCATTCAGTATACATTCTCTAATGCATACCCATGTGTCAATTTGATATCTCTATATCCATGACTTGTGAGATCAAGTCATCGAGTTGACCTACATGCTAGTCTTATTGCATTAACATTGTCCCTGAATGTTAATACTCGACTAGGAATGATTAAGAGTAGTGTTCCTTATATCATCTCACTATCGGTTCAGCTAACCGATTGATATAGGTAAGAACCTTCTACTCAAGGACGTTATTATACTTAGTTTATTTGGCACCAATACAAGTAAGTATAATAACCAAAAACCAAATGTGTTTATTTATATAGAATATGATACAACAAGTCCATAATACAATCATCAAATGATTGGCTCTAGGGCTCTAGCTAACAAAATTGACTAAATGTGACTTAATGGACTGAAATCAAACTATTTCAGCTAAAATAACCATGATTATTGATTGTATCTAATCAATTGATTTTATATACCAATCGATTATAGCTCTTCTAAATTGATTGGCATCCATTACCAATAGATTACAATATGTCTCAATCAATCGATTGGCAATAGTGCCTAATCGATTTGAGTTTCTGATTTTCAAAATTAAATTCAAACTAAAATTTAGAAACTCCTAAATAATTCTATGATTTTCCAAAAATCATAAAATTTCACGTAAATATTATTTATGTCATATACTATCAAGGAAAAAATAATTTTCTATGAAAATATATCCTATTTTTAAAGCATGATATAAAATTAGAAATCATTGAAAACATTAATATTTCACTCTAACTTTGTATCTAACTAATCAATAATGATTCATATCAACAAATATATTTCGTCAAGGTTTTCCAAAATTATTTTTAAAATAAATTTCCAACCATGATCTTTGGGATAAATGCACATGACTTATACATTAGCTTTCCCCATAATTGGACTTTACATAATTATTTGTTTTGATGAACCTAAAACTCAATTAGATGCACTAAATCAATATCTTGAGTCTTGTTCATCCTCCTAACATTTTGCTTGTATCTAATGTGTCTCAATACACATATAAGTCTACAACTCTATAGCTTTTGTGAGATGTGAAATAAGTTTTCCCTAAACTAAAGGATCATGCATCTCTAACTATGTATTTTAACTTTGAACATCCTACCGAGGATTTCAATTTATGTCATTATCCTTAATTACCATGAATTTAAAATAATGCATGATAATGATTATGACATACATCAAATGAGTATTTTTTTAAAAGAAAAACTATCATACGTAAATGATATATGTATGACATAACATATAGTATTTTTATAATAATATAAATATAAATTATGATGTCATAGTATGTGATAGGGCACACAAGCATAGTAGTTGTAACACAAAGGAATATACCTAACTAAAAATACCTAGATTTGCTATTTAAGTGTCATGCCTTAACAACTATGCCAAAAGAAGCATAGTTGCCCTAACTCCCTAGAATGTGTCAAAATCCTGAGTTGGCACACTATTAAATTTTATCCTATTTGTGTCAATTTGACTAAGCTCAACACTTCAAAAATTTTATTAGCACACTTTTACTCTTCAAGAGTAAAACTCAACTTCTCATTTTCACAATACCTTAATGCCCTAAAGTGTCAACTTCACCATAGTTTGATTAACTGCCCTACCAATTGTTAGGACCAAAGGAATTTTGATATCTCTATAATGATATGATATTGCCCACTTTAGGTCTAAGCTGTTAGGACCCTTGGCGACCGACAAGAGGGGATTGAGTTTATCTATCAAAAAGTAAAATAAACACCTTTCTTGTCTGTTCAACTCAGATTAACAGCAATATTATAATTAAAACAAACAACAAGAAAATAAAGAAAGAGGTGCAGGGTTTACTTGGTTACAACATAGGTGGTTTTTAATCCAAGGATAAAGAAAGTTCTAAAACTCTCCTTCGGTGAAGGCGGAGAAGTCTCTTACACTCATTAATTGTTCAAACTATTGCTAGGAAAAGAATACAGGAGTTGTTCTATATTTCCTATCTCCAGGGGCCTTTTTATAGCTCCTGTAAAGCTTTATCCGTAGGTTGAAGGCGCCTCCAACAGGCTAAAAGGCGCCTCTAGTGAGGTGCCAAAGGATAAAGTTTTACCCTTTGGAAACAATAAAGTCAGCCTGGTTGAAGATGTCTTCCATATGGCTGGAAGGACCTTCATACTGTTCATCGAAGGCGCCTTCCAGCCATGGAAAGTGCCTTCCATAGTGAAGGAGCGGAGGTGCACGGAGGCTCCTTGGAGGCGCCTTCAACTCCCTTTGGAGGCGCCTCCAGCAGTATTTCCAGCCTTCTTTTTGCTCTTCTGCTGCTCTGATCGCTTGGGTGATCACAACCATCCGGGATAGGGCTCACCTGAACCTATTTTCCGGTCTTCTCCTCGAGCAGGCTTTCACTCCGGCTTTTCATCCCTTGAAATGTCGCACACGTCCTTCTCATCCACCGGTGTACTCTTCCACAGCACCCCACCCCTCGGATGTACCGAGCTCGTAAGCTCCTTTCCTGTGCCATCCTTCTCGCTAGCTGCATCTTCCGCTCGACTTCTTGTGTTCCTAAGCTCCTGCATACTTAGACACAAGGATCAAACACAATAGGACCTAATTTAACTTGGTTGATCATATCAAAACTACAACAAGGTTCCAACAATCTCTCCCTTTGTTGATGTGCATCAATCCAAGTTTAAGTTAGGGTAAAAATAGTGCAATAAATATTGTAAAGAAATTGCACAATTAACATATAGAAACATTAAGTATAATGTTGCAAAATTTACAAAATTTGCAAAATTCAAAATTTTAAAATCTCCCCCTAAACTTGGACTTATTCCTCCCCCTTTGATCACAACAAAATAATAGGAAAATAACATAAAAAATTAGAAAGTTTTGAAATAAATTTTAGGGGACCTAAAAAATTTCCATAAAGTCATACTTTGTATTTGACAAGAAAGAGCATTTTGTCAATTCTAAAAATTTGACTAATCCTTTAAAGAATTTTAAAACTTGTTAAATGATTATAATAGTAAATTATTTAATAGTTAGTCAATTAAATATTAAAATCAATAATTAGCTTCTAGACTGTGGCGAGACACTAGGCCTTCTTGGATATTGGAACATTAACCACTTTCTTAGACAAAGTCTTTTAAATAAATTAATATTTAATTTCCTTTCTGACATTTTAACCCTATTTAAAAAAAAATAGTCTAAGCATAACTTTGGAACCCAACATAGGTTTCTATTTACTGGATTAATTAGAAATTTTAGAGGTATATAACTTCTGGGGATCTTTCTAATTTAACCCCTGTGAAATCATAAATACCAGTTCATCCTACCATAATTTCTAATTTTTTATTTTTGAACGTTAATTTCAAACATGCATGTTCTTTTTCCAAAGTTTCGATTTGAATTTTCAGTTTATCATTTTCTAGTTTTAAGTTGTCAAACAAATTTAAGGGGCATGTTTTTGCTATGTCTAATTTTAACTTAGTATTTTCTTTTTCTAATTTTACTAGATCTTTAGAAAGAATCTTAATGAAATTAAATGACTGTTTGGAAGATAGTACACATACCTCACTTACCTCATGTTCTGATGTTCCCCCTTCATCGTAGCTTTCTTTGATGATCCTTCCCCTTCATCGATGCTTATCTCTAAGCTACTTTCATCTTCTGTTTGATGGTTTGGTATTAGGGCTAGTCCATAGAATGCCTCAATCTTGGACTTAGAGGATGATGATTCATCCCATGTGGCCTTCAAGTTCTTGTATTTTGGTCTGTTGCCCTTGCCTTTCTCTTGCTTATTTAGTTTGGGGCATTCATCCTTGATGTGCCCTTCTTCGTTACAGTTGTAGCATCAGACCTTCCTTTTGTTTATATAATCATTTTCCATCTGTGATTTAAACTTATTAAATTGAATAAACTTATTAAATTTCCTTACCATTAAATCCATTTCATCTTCATCAATTGACTCTTCATAGTTTGGATCGTCCGTTCTTGCCTTTAGGGCAATGTTCTGACTCAGTCCTTTTCTTTGTCCTACATACCGAGATTCGTGTAATTCGAAAGTGGGAAAAAGATTTTCTATAATACTCACTTCAAGATCTTTGGAGATATAGTAGGAGTCTACTATAGATGTCCATTCCGGTATTCTCAGGAATGCATTTAAAGCATACCTTAGCGTGTCCCAATTGGTTACCATTTCTCTTAGGTTCGTTAAGCCAATAATTAGCTCCTTGATTCTTCCATGTAGTTGAGCAACCGATTCACCTTCTTCCATTCAGAGTTTGCTTATTTGGTTCTGGAGTAAGTCTCGTTTTGTGAGTTTAGCTTCAGACGTACCTTCATGTAGTTCCAAGAACTTCTCCTTTTCTTTCAATGCTACAAATCCATATTTTAATATTAATAATAATTCAAAATTAGTTTTAAAAAATACCTCCATGTGTTTCTTCCAAGTCGCAAATTCTCCCTCGAACTTTACTGGGTAAATTGTCGGTACGACCATCGTTTCGGTGCTTTATGTTAAATAGAGCCCTAGAGCCAATCATATGATGATTGTTGTATGGACATATTGTATCATATTCCTATGTATATAAAGGCATTTGTTTGGTTTATTATACTTACTTGTATTGGTGCCAAATAACTAAGTATAATAGCGTCCTTGAGTAGAAAGTTCTTATCTATATCAATCGATTGGTTGAATCGATAGTGAGATGATATAAAGAACACTACTCTTAATCATTCCTAGTCAAGTATTAACATTCAGGGACAATGTTAATGCGACGAGACTAGCATTAGCTCAACTCGATGACTTGATCTCACAAGTCATGGATATAGAGATATCAAGTTGACACATGGGTATGCATGGGAGAATATATACTGAATGACCCGCCATGAGAAAGTATCATGGATTGTTATATGAGTGTCATATACTTTCTCATGTGGCTATTAGTATGACTATTAGTCCTTGGACCTGAAGTCACCATGGTTCCCTACATAAGGATTTGCATACTTTGGCTTCGTCAAACGTCACCCGTAACTGGGTGGACTATAAAGGCGATTACTGGGTATGTAACAAATTATGCAGAGGGATGTGATTGATGTAGATGGGATCTATCCATCCTACATAATGAGAGTGACATCGTTATTCTTGATAGAGTGAGACCACTAAGTGTATGGCCATGCCCAAATGAGTCAATATAAGATATTGAGCTCATTTGATTATAGTGAGTATACTTGGAGTTCAAGATTTAGATTGATCAGAGGATGACACCGTCTATGCCTCAGATTGATCAATCTAGGTGTCAAGGATAGAAGGACACTTGTCATATATTGTGAAGAGTCACAATTAGTAGTCACAAGGTGATGTTGGATCTCAACATTCTTGTAACTTGGGTAGTAATGATGTGTTGCTAGATACCGCTCATTACTTATGCTTCTAAATGGGTTTAGGAGCATTGCCAACGTTACAAGAAGCTATAGGGTCACACACAAAGGGCAATTAGATGGAGATTATGTTCATATGATGAACCAAGAGGATTAGGTTCATGTGATGAACCAAATTGGATTAAGCGTAATCCAAATTAAACTAATTGAGTTGGACTCAATTTGATACATGTGTTCAATGGATCTAATTTAGATTATGTTTCATTGAAACAATTTAATCAATGAATAGAGATTGATTATATTAAATTGATTTGAATCAAATGGTTAGATTTGATCAACCATGGGAGAGAAGTGGTCAAGTTTGACTTGACTTGAGAGGGAAGATGAAAGGACAAGTTTGACTTGACCATTGCCACCTCATTTGTGAGTTGGCATTAGGTGGGCCAATGATGATGTTCCACATCATCAAGCTTGGCTTATGTTTGTGCCACATCATGAGGGAGATCAAGAGTTGTGACTCTTGATATCCCATGGAGGTTTAAAACCTCTCCTTGAAGTGGCCGGCCACTTAACTTATTGTGAGAGTTTCATTTTGTTTTGTAACTCCATCTTCTTCCTCCTTGCTTTCTTCTTCTCTCCCTCTCCTCCACCTTGGCCGAAACCTCCTTGAGTGCTAGCACACTTAAGAGGTTTTTCTCCAACTAATCGTTCATGTGGATACACATAGAGGGGTGTTCACTTGACACCCTTGAGATCCGACGAACCTTGGACGAGCGGGATAAGCGAAGGGCTTCGCTACAAAGGTATATCTTTCTTCCATGTAGATCTAAGGTAGATCTAGGAATAGAGAAACTTGTACATGAAATTATGAAATTTTTATCTTTGTACGGATCCGGTGGCATGAGACTTCGGGGTTTCCGCCATGCAAAAAGCGATTTTTGCGGCTCGCAAGTCCCAACAGTGGTATCAAAGCCACGTGCGAAGCATGTACGAGTTTCATTTTTTTTTTATGAAAAACATTCAGATCTGTAAGTTTCTGTATATTTACAATTTTTATAAATTTTATGGGTATTTTTCTCGTATAGGCGAAGCAACAAGTGTTTGGACACTTGTAGGCTTCGACTATCGAGAAAACCTTTCCGAAACGGCAAGGTTTCGCACAAATCGTTTTAGGAAAGTGGCTTAAGGCGCTGTAAGATCATCGTAGGACACTCGTGATATTCATTTCATGAGAAGGGGTGCTTCCCCTAACCCCGCAAGGGGTATTGTCCCGCGATCGCGCCCGAAAATCGCTAAACGGGACTGCCGGAAAATTTTGACTCATAAAATTGTAAGAATAGTAGTAAAAATTACAGAAATTTATGAAAAATACATAATTTAGTATTATTCATAATTTTGTGATGGTCATGGCCCAAAACCACAATTAGATTAAAAAAAATTATGTTGTAATTAATAATATGGCCTGCGTGCCATTTTGTGTGTTTGTGCGTGTTGTATATGATCGTGACCTGCGCGTCGTGCCTTCCTTTATTTTATATTCCTATTGTAAATAGTTTAGACTTGAATGTAACTCGAGTATCAAATTTGTAATGTAATAAAATTGAAGCGGTGGAAGGTCCACTCGAGGAGGAGTTACGAGGAGGGTGCGAGCAACACATGGCGGTCAAAGGGAGGAGCTTGGAGAAGCTGTTGACCCTAGGTTGACTGTCCGATCTTCTCATTGGCTTGAGAAGATCATAGTAGGGTCATGACCTAATAAAATTTAATTAATTGCTTATGTGTGTATGTGATGCATGCTAGTGTAGAGTAATTAATTAGTGTTTTAACGATTAGATTAGATCTAAATCGCGTATATGATGCACCACAATTAGAATAGATCTAAATCGCGTATATGATACACATCAACGATTAGATTAGATCTTAATCGCGACAACTCAAAATGCCTACCATGCCATGATGCCCATCACTACCTCGATCACATGTTGTTGTTGAATCTGCCAAAGCAGAGCAACGCATATTATCTTGGTAAGGTGCGGAGGGACAATCTTGGTCCCGCCTATCAACGCATGGGTGAGTACAAACTCAATCAGATTGAGTAAAACTAGTTAAACTCAATTAGATCGGGTTTAACTATAAACATTTTCCAATGGTTGGTAAATAGGTCAAAATCACATTTATATTAATTCTTGGGCGATTTAGCCAAAGCTAACTCAAGTTTTAATATATATGCGGATCTTGATCCTATAAACAAGAGTTTCATAGAGATGTAATTGGTAATTAGTTACCTACCGATCATACTAAGTCTTGGGTGATTTAGCCAAAGCTAACTCAAGGCATAGTATGATGTGGATCTTGTCCCGCAAGAATTATAGCTAGTTGGTTAGAATCTAGTAGGTGTGGTTTGACCACATCCATGACTTGATTCTACAAAAGTTCTATAATTCAATGGGAGCATCATTTAGTTAAAGGCCTAATTAAATGATTAGTGGAATATGATTATTTATTTTTTGCATTTTCTGTTGTAGATTGCCATGTCGTCAAACACGAACACCTTCTCCCTGTGTTCTGTCCTTGATAAGGACAAGCTCAATGGAGCTAACTTCCTGGACTGGTACAGGAACCTGAGAATTGTTCTCACTTAAGAACGAAAATTGTACGTCCTGGAGTAGCCCATTCCCGAGGCACCTCCTGCCACTGCCACGCGAGCTAACCGTGATGCTTATAGGCATCAAGATGATGCATTAGATGTGTTCTGTCTCATGCTCGCGACCATGAACTCTGAGCTTTAGAAGCAACATGAGTTGATGGGTGCTTATGATATGGTTGAACATCTTCGTCAACTATATCAAGGACAAGCTAGGCACGAGAGATTTGAGATCTCTAAGGCACTGTTTTAGTGCAAGATGCAAGACCGGACTCCCGTAGGTCCATATGTACTCAAGATGATTGGGTACATAGAAAACCTATAGAGGTTGGAATTCCCCCTTGGCCAAGAGCTGGCCACTGATTTGGTCTTACAATCCTTGCCAGAGAGCTACAGTCAATTCGTCATGAACTACAACATGAATAAAATTGACAAGCCACTGCCTGAGCTTCTGAGTATGTTAAGAACTGTTGAGATCAACCTTAAAAGGTTAAGCCCAACTCCATTTTGATGGTGCAAAAGGGCAAAGGCAAGGGCAATCCTAAAGGTAAGGGAAAGTCCCAAGCCAAGGGTAAAGGCAAGGCACTGAAACCCAAAGGAGGGGTCGCCAAGGATGCTACCTGCTTCCACTGCGGTCAGACCGGTCACTGGAAGAGGAACTGCAAAGTCTACCTGGAAGATCTTAAGAAGAAGTGAAGTGAGACTTCTACTTCAAGTATATATGTTATAGAAGTTAATCTCTCTATTTCTTCATCATGGGTATTAGATACCGGATGTGCTTCTCACATTTGTACTAATGTGCAGGCGTTGAGAAATAGCAGGGCATTGATGAAGGGTGAGGTGGACCTACGAGTAGGCAATGGAGCACGGGTTGCTGCTGTTGCTGTAGGGACTTACTTTCTATCTCTGCCCCCTAGGCTACTAGAATTAGATGAATGTTGTTATGTGTCTGCTCTTACTAAGAACATAATTTCAGTTTCTTGTTTAGACAAGAAAGGTTTTTCATTTATAATAAAGAACAAATGTTGTTCAGTTTATTTAAATGATATATTCTATTGTAGTGCACCTCTGATGAACGGACTCTACATTCTAGACTTAGATAACCCCATCTATAACATAAATACCTAGAGGTTCAAATCAAATGAAATGAACCAAACCTATCTCTGGCACTGTCGCTTAGGTCATATAAATGACAAACGCTTATCCCAGCTCCATAAAGATGGTTTGCTGGACTCATTTGATTTTGAATCATATGAGACATGCGAGTCATGCCTACTAGGCAAGATGACCAAGACTCCCTTTAGTGGACACAGTGAAAGAGCAACTGATTTGTTAGGACTTATACATAGTGATGTATGTGGACCTTTCAATGTCGCTGCTAGAGGTGGTTATAGGTACTTCATTACATTTACTGATGACTTTAGTATATATGATTATGTATATTTGATGACACATAATTCAGAATCCTTTGAAAAGTTCAAAGCATTCAAGAATGAAGTAAAAACTCAGCTTGGCAAGAGTATTAAGATACTTCGATCAGATCGAGGTGGAGAATACCTTAGCCATGAGTTTCGTGACTATCAAGCTGAGTGTGGAATTCTATCTCAGCTCACTCCTCCTGGAACACCACAGTGGAATGGTGTATCTGAAAGGAGGAATCGTACCCTATTAGATATGGTACAGTATATGATGAGTCACACAGATCTTCCTATATCTCTTTGGGGCTATGCTCTGGACATAGCAGCCTTCATACTCAACCGTGTTCCATCCAAGGCTGTAATAAAGACACCATATAGGATATGGACTGGGAGAGATACCCAGGTGTCTTTTATGAGGATTTGGGGTTGTGAGGCTTACGTTCGACGTCAAGTCTCAGACAAACTAGGACCCAAATCTGATAAGTGCTATTTTATAGGATATCCCAAGGAAATGAAGGGATATTACTTCTACATTCCCAGTCAACACAAAGTAGTTGTGGCTAAGACTGGGGTTTTTCTAGAAAGGGACTTTGTTTCTAGAAAAACTAGTGGGAGTACGTTCAATCTTGAAGAAGTTCAAGATATGGACCATAGCACTGAAGCCTTGATGGAAGTTGAACTGGAACCACAAAGTGTTGTGGATGATGAGGTTGTTCCACATGGAGTTGAGGAACAACAACCAGTTCAAGTAGATATACATCTTCGGATGTCTGATAGGGTACGTCGTCAGCCTGAGAGATACTCATTTCTCTTGTCTGACCATGATGACACTATGCACGTTGAGAATGAGCCTACCTCCTATCAGGAAGTTGTGATGAGACCAGATTCTGAGAAATGGATAGAGGCCATGAGATCCAAAATGGAATCCATGTACACCAACCAAATATGGACTTTGGTTGATCCACCTGTAGGGGTAAAACCCATTGGGTGTAAGTGGGTCTTTAAGAGAAAGACTGACATGGATGCACTTATATATAAGCGTCATCTGGTAGATAAAGGCTTCAAGCAAATTCATGGTATTGACTATGATGAAACCTTTTCTCCAGTAGCGATGTTTAAGTCCATTCGGATCATGTTTTCTATTGCAGCATACCATGATTATGAGATCTGGCATATGGATGTCAAAATCACGTTTTTGAATGGAAACCTACTCGAGGATATGTACATGACACAACCTGAGGGTTTTGTAGATCCACAGCATACTGGCAGAGTATGCAAGCTGCATAAGTCCATTTATGGACTAAAGCAAGCTTCTCGGAGCTGAAATCTTCGATTTGATGATGCGATCAAACAGTTTGGTTTCATCAAGAATGAAGATGAACCTTGTGTCTACAAGAAGGTTGTATGGAACATAGTTTTTTTCCTTGTATTGTATGTGGATGACATACTACTCATTGGGAACGACATCCCTTTGCTGCAGTCTGTAAAGACTTGGCTAGGGAATTGTTTCTCAATGAAGGACTTAGGTGAAGCAACCCGTATTCTAGGCATATAGATCTATAGAGATAGATCTAAGAGATTGCTTGGCCTAAGTCAGAGTACATATATTGACAAGGTATTATTACGGTTTGCCATGCAGAACTCCAAGAAGGGATTTCTTTCGATGTCACATGGTGTGAGTCTTTCGAAGACTCAAGGTCCCTCTTCTAGAGGGGAGAGAGACCGCATGGATATGATCCCTTATGCCTCAACCATAGGATCTATCATGTACGCCATGCTATGTACTCGTCTTGATGTTTCATATGCTTTGAGCATGACGAGCAGATACCAATCAGATCCAGGTGAAAGTCACTGGATAGCAATCAAGAATATTCTTAAGTACTTAAGAAGGACTAAAGAATATTTCTTGATATATGGAGGCGATGATGAGCTAGCTGTAAAGGGTTACAGTGATGTTATCTTCCAAACTGACCAGGATGATTATAGATCGCAGTCTGGGTTCGTGTTTTGCTTGAATGGTGGTGTTGTGAGCTGGAAGAGTTCAAAGTAGGACACAGTTGCTGATTCTACAACAGAGGCTGAGTATATTGCTGCATCCGAAGCAGCAAAGGAGGCAGATTAGTTTCGTAAGTTTATTACTGAGCTTGGGGTGGTTCCTAGCATTGTAGATCCTATTGAGCTCTATTGTGGCAACAATGGAGCAATCGCGCGGCTAAGGAACCTCACTCACACCAGCGGACCAAACACATACTAAGGCGCTTCCATCTCATTCGAGAGATCATTGATAGAGGAGATGTGAAGATTTGGACAGTACCCACAGAGGCTAACATCGCAGATCCCTTGACTAAGGCTTTGGCACAGAGAAAGTATGATGGTCACACTAGGTCATTGAGCCTTAGAGCCTACACTGATTGGCACCAGTGCTAGTGGGAGATTGTTAGTTAGAGCCCTAGAGCCAATCATATGATGATTGTTGTATGGACTTATTGTATCATATTCCTATGTATATAAATACATTTGTTTTGGTTATTATACTTACTTGTATTGGTGCCAAATAACTAAGTATAATAGCGTCCTTGAGTAGAAGGTTCTTATCTATATCAATCGATTTGTTGAATCGATAGTGAGATGATATAGAGAACACTACTCTTAATCATTCCTAGTCAAGTATTAACATTCAGGGACAATGTTAATGCGACGAGACTAGCATGTAGGTCAACTCCATGACTTGATCTCACAAGTCATGGATATAGAGATAACAAGTTGACACATGAGTATGCATTGGAGAATATATATTGAATGACCTGCCATGAGAAAGTATCATGGATCGTTATATGAGTGTCATATACTTTCTCATGTGGCTATTAGTATGACTATTAGTCCTTGGACCTGAAGTCACCATGGTTCCCTACATAAGGAGTTGCATAATTTGGCTTCGTCAAACGTCACCCGTAACTGGTGTTGGTTAAACCTAGGAAAACGTACCGGTTTCACTGTACAAAATTTTTTTTTACAAGTGTCGAACCTTTCCTTAAATAACCTATTGTGTTCTTTAGAAGTTAAATAAGGAATCATAGACGGAACTTAACATCATTGATTCTAAATTTAACTTATCTGTTCTTAATGATTTAGATTTGAATCGCAAGCGGAACTTAACACTATTGATTCAAATCCACCTAGGTTATTAATTCTATAAATATTAATTTCCAAAATTGGCTTCCAGGACTGCATGGCGATGCACATGGCCTTCTTGGATATGGGAGCAACCACCACCGCCTAGGCAAAGCCTTTTAAGGAAAGCTAATATTTATTTCCTTAAATAACTCTAGGTTAACCAAAATGAACAATCGAATCACAAATTTGAAAAAGAAGAAAACACAAAATCGAAAAATAAATTCGATAAACTAGATCTAATTGTCTCTTGTATTTAGAATTCATACAAAGAAAAATAACTAGTATGATGCGGAAGATAAATACTAGTTATACCTTCTCTTTGTAAGCTAATGACCTCGAGATCTTCTGCCGTATTCCTCGCCTCGCCTTGGACGTCGTGTGGGCGACGATCCTCCAAGATGAACACCACCCAAAAGCTTGCTCCTTCTTCTTCTAAAATCCGGCCACCACCACCACCAAGGAGAAGAGAGCAAAGGGAGAGGAAGAAGGGAGAGGGTCGGCCACACCAAGAGATCACCCAAGCAAAAGAATAAGAGTTGTGTCTCATGAAGCCCCTTCACCCCTTCTTTTATATTACTTGCCCAAGGAAAATAAGGAAAAACCTTTTACAAAAAATAAAATCATCCAAGAGTTTTTCCTTTTCCCTTTTTATTTTTTCTTTTCTTTCCTCTTGATTGAATGAATCACCAATCAATGGTTATGATCAATCCTATTTGGTTTAGGATTGAATTTGGTTTAATCCTATTGGCCGGCCCTTGCTTGGGCACCAAGCAAGGTGGCCGGCCACAATTAAAAGGAAAGGAAAAATAATTTTTAAAAATTTTACAAGAAGAAATCCTCTTATAAAATTTACAAGCTCTCTTTCCTAAAGTATGAGTTAAAAAAGGAAAGTTTCTAAAAATTAAAACCATGTTTTAAAATTTAAAAACTCTCTTATAAAATTTCCTTTTTTAACATGGTGATAGAAAATTTAAATTTTAAAACTTCTTTTCCTTTTTTTTCTTAAACCATAAGGATGGTTAAAAAGGAAAGTTTTAAAATCTTTTAAACTCTCTATTTAAACATGTGGCCTAATTCAAATAAGGAAAGTTTTAAAATTAAAATCTCTCTTTTAAAACTTATAGTTTTCTACAAAGAGAAGATTTTAAAAATTCAAAACAACCTCCTTTTTGAATTATTATGGCGGCCCCTACAAGCTTGGTCACCAAGCTATAGGGTCGGCCCCTTTAGAAGGGATGTGGCCGACCATTGCTTGGTCACCAAGCAATGGTCCGGCCCCCTTCTTGGACACCAAGAAGAGTCTTACATTTGGATGGACTTGAGGCTATAATGAGGCTACGATAGGGACCTAGAGGAGAAATTGGTTTTGGCCTTCCGATGAGCTTGAGTATCCCGTGTTCGCCCCGAACACACAACTCAAGTTCATCGATAATAACTCATTCCACTAGAGAGTTATTACCGCACTACCGCACCAATCCCAAATTACATTATGGGCTCCTTCTTATCATGAGTGTGTTAGTCTCCCTGTGTTTAAGATTATGAATGCCTACTAATTAAGTAAGTTATTGACAACTGACTTAATTAATATCTAGCTCCAAGAGTAGTACCACTCAACTTTATTGTCATGTCGGACTAGGTCCACCTGCAGGGTTTAACATGACAATCCTTATGAGCTCCTCTTGGGGACATTCTCAACCTAAATAACTAGGACACAGATTCCTTCTATAATCAACAACACACACTATAAGTAATATCATTTCCCAACTTATCGGGCATATTGATTTATCGAGCTAAACCTCACCCTTTGATAAATCAAAGAAATAAATATTAAATATATGTGCTTGTTATTATATTAGGATTAAGAGCACACACTTCCATAATAACTAAGGTTTAGTTCTTTTACTAAGTCAGTACAAAAGAACATACCTAAATGATCCTACTCAATACACTTAAAGTGTATTAGTGTAATTTATTAGTCAAGATAAACTAATACTTAATTACACTACGACTATACTGATAGTTTGTTCCTTTCTATCTTAGTCGCGAGCAACTGTTTATAATTTATAGAGAACCGACAACATGATCTTCTGAGTGTGACACCACACTCCATGTTGTCTACTATATAAATTAATTGAACAATTACATTTAATAAATAAATGTAGATATTGACCAATGTGATTATTTTATTTTAACAAATAAATGTTTACAAAAGCTAGGCTTTTAGTATACACTCTAACAATCTCCCACTTATACTAAAAGTCTAAGCTGCCATATCTGTTTCCTTACATCTGATTCCCATCCCCTCCACATGCCGATCAAAAGCTTTCGCCGGAAGGGCCTTTGTGAAAGGATCTGCCAGGTTATCTTCTGATGCAATCTTGGCGACGACAACTTCTCTAGGTGTATCAGGTGGTACTTGCGCTCTATATGTTTACTTGCATTATGGGCTCATGGTTGCTTCGAGTTTGCAACTGCACCGCTATTATCACAATAGATTGTGATGATCTTGGGCAAACCAGGAATCACATCTAATTCCATTAGAAAATTCCTGAGCCAAACGGCTTCTTTTGCTGCCTCAGAGGCTGCAACATATTCAGCTTCCATTGTTGAGTCCGAGACGCATTTCTGCTTAACACTCCTCCATGCAATGGCTCCACCTCCTAGAGTAAACACATAGCCTGATGTTGACTTACTATTGTCCCTATCTGATTGGAAGTCCGAATCCGTGTAACCCACAGGGAGCAAATCGTCTGCTTGGTAAACTATCATATAATCTCTAGTCCTTCTCAGGTACTTTAATATATGCTTTACCGCAGTCCAATGCCCTTGTCCAAGGTTACTCTGATATCTGCTAACCATGCCCACGGCAAAACAGATATCAGGTCTCGTACACAGCATTTCATACATTAGGCTTCCTACAGCCGAAGCATAAGGAACTGCCTTCATGTCCTCAATCTCTTTTAATGTTTTCGGGGACATCTCTTTAGATAAGGCTACTCCATGTCTAAAAGGTAAGAAACCTTTCTTGGAGTTTTGCATGCTAAAACGAGCAAGGATCGTATCTATATATAAAGCTTGGGATAGACACAACATTCTTTTCTTGCGATCCCTTATAACTTTGATCCCAAGAATGTGTGCACATTCTACTAAGTTCTTCATATCAAATTGTTTGGACAACCATACCCTTACGTCTGATAACACCTTGACATTTTTGCCAATTAACAAAATATCATCTACGTATAGTACAAGAAATACCACCACGTTTCCGTTACACTTTTTGTATACACAAGACTCATCCGGACACTGAATAAATCCATATGACTGGATTACTTCATTAAACCGGATGTTCCAAGATCTTGAAACTTGTTTTAATCCATAAATGGACCGATTGAGCTTACACACAAGATGTTCTTTTCCCTTTTCGATGAATCCTTCTGGTTGCTTCATATGGATGTTTTCTTCAAGACTTCCGTTAAGGAAAGCTGTCTTAACATCCATTTGCCAAATCTCATAGTCCATATGAGCAGCAATGGATAAGAGTATCCGGATAGACTTAAGCATGACTACTGGTGAAAAAATCTCCTCATAATTGATTCCCTCTTTCTGAGTATACCCTTTCGCAACAAGCCTTGCTTTGAAAGTTTCTACCTTCCCATCTATCCCTCTTTTCCTTTTGTAGATCCCCTTGCATCCAATGGCTTTTACATCATTAGGTGGTTCTACAAGCTCCCAGACCTTATTAGAATACATAGATTCTATTTCAGAATTCATTGCCTTTTGCCAAGATACTGCATCTATATCTTGGAGTGCTTTATCATATGTCCGGGGATCAGGTTCATGTTTACCCGGGATCAAGTCCGAAGACTCTTCCAAAAACATGAATCTCTCAGGTTGCCTTACAACCCTCCCACTACGACGAGGCACCGTCTGTGGTTGTGTATCATGTGCAACACGTGTTGCAGTCTCTTGTGGTACTTCATCTTGTACTGTTGGTACTGAAGTAGACGTGTCCTCTCTAATTTCTTCTAGAACTATTTCACTCATGGGCTTATGGTTCATTACATAATCTTTTTATAAAAAACGAGCATTGGTGCTAACAATGATCTTCTGATTTTTAGGATTATAAAACAAACCACCTTTCGTTCCCTTAGGATATCCAACAAACAGACAAACTTCTGTACGTGTCAGTATCTCCCTTCAGCACATGTGCTGGACTACCCCATATCCGGATATGATTCAGACTAGGCTTACGCCCATTCCATAATTCCATGGGAGTAGAAGGAACTGTTTTAGAAGGTACCATATTCAGAATATACACTGCTGTTTCTAAAGCATATCCCCAAAACGAATTCGGTAATTCTGAATAACTCATCATTGATCTAACCATTTCCATAAGAGTCCTATTCTTTCATTCTGCCACACCATTCTGCTGGGGTGTACCAGGTGCAGACAATTGGGATTGAATCCCGACTTCTGATAAGTAATTCCTAAACTCTCCAAAGAGGTATTCGCCACCACGGTCAGACCATAATGTCTTGATACTTTTACCAAGACGTTTCTCCACATCAGCCCTATATTCTTTGAACTTATCAAAGCATTCAGACTTGCGGCGCATCAGGTAAATGTATCCATATCTTGAATAATCGTCTATAAAGGAGATGAAGTATTCATAACCTCCTCTTGCCTGGATAGACATAGGATCACACAAATCAGAATGAACCAGTTCTAACGCATCTTTGGCTCTATACCCCTTGGCCTTAAAAGGTCTCTTGGTCATTTTACCTTCCAAGCAGGATTCACATGTTGGAAAGTTTTCCAACTCTAATGAACCCAAGAGTCCATCGGCTACAAGCCTTTGAATCCTACTTAGGTTAATATGTCCAAGCCTTAGATGCCAAAGATATGTTTGGTTCATTTCCGAAGGTTCTTTTCTCTTATTAGAGTTAGAAGATGTGTTATTAATTTCCATATTTTGCTTTGTGAGAGAAATTGAATTTAAAGTGTATAAATTGCCAACTAATACACCAGAACAGATAATCACCTTATTTCTCTTTATAACGACATTGTTACTAAAAGAGACTGAATATCCATCCAAATACAGTTTAGAAACTGAAATTAAATTCTTTCTAAAACTGGGTACATAAAGACAATTTCTTAAAATCAAATTTCTATTCCTATCAAAAGATAAGTAGACATCTCCCACTGCAATAGCCGCCACCTTAGTAGCATTGCCCATGTAGACAGTTATCTCTCCATCAAATAGTCGCCGGGTTTCCTGGAACCCCTGCAAAGAATTGCAGACATGATCAGTGGCTCCCGTATCTACACACCAGGTGCTGGTAGATAACACCGCTAAACTTGTTTCAACTACTAGAGTATGAGATATACCTTTATTGTTCTGGTTCCTACGAGGACAGTCCGCTTTCCAATGTCCAGACTGCTTGCAGATGAAGCACTTGCCCTTCGGCTTCTTCATTCCAGCTTTCTTTCCTGTACTCTGAGGTTTATTCACCTTCTTTGCTAAAAAAACCTGTTTCTTCTTCTTCTTGCCTTTCGACTTAGAAGTAAAACCATTTTCAGCATAATGAATCTGAGAACTATGACAAAATATTCCTTCTGCTGCCTGTAGTTCTGTCAGAAGTTCCGCCAATGTATACTCTATTTTGTTCATGTTATAGTTCAGGTGGAACTGCTCAAAACTTCTGGGTAGGGTTTGGAGAATTATATCGACCTGGGTTTCCCCATCGATTTCTCATGTACGCCTTATGCCTCAGCCATAGGATCTATCATGTACGCCATGCTATGTACTCGTCCTGATGTTTCATATGCTTTGAGCATGACGAGCAGATACCAGTCAGATCCAGGTGAAAGTCACTGGATAGCAATCAAGAATATTCTTAAGTACTTAAGAAGGACTAAAGAATATTTCTTGATATATGGAGGCGATGATGAGCTAGCTGTAAAGGGTTACAGTGATACCATCTTCCAAACTGACCAGGATGATTATAGATCGCAGTCTGGGTTCGTGTTTTGCTTGAATGGTGGTGTTGTGAGATGGAAGAGTTCGAAGTAGGACACAGTTGCTGATTCTACAACAGAGGCCGAGTATATTGCTGCATCCGAAGCAGCAAAAGAGGCAGATTGGTTTCGCAAGTTCATTACTGAGCTTGGGGTGGTTTCTAGCATTGCAGATCCTATTGAGCTCTATTGTGGCAACAATGGAGCAATCGCGCAGGCTAAGGAACCTCACTCACACCAGCGGACCAAACACATACTAAGGCGCTTCCATCTCATTCGAGAGATTATCGATAGAGGAGATGTGAAGATTTGGACAGTACCCACAGAGGCTAACATCGCAGATCCCTTGACCAAGGCTTTGGCACAGAGAAAGCATGATGGTCACACTAGGTTATTGGGCCTTAGAGCCTACACTGATTGGCACTAGTGCTAGTGGGAGATTGTTAGTTAGAGCCCTAGAGCCAATCATATGATGATTGTTGTATGGACTTATTGTATCATATTCCTATGTATATAAATACATTTGTTTTGGTTATTATACTTACTTGTATTGGTGCCAAATAACTAGGTATAATAGCATCCTTGAGTAGAAGGTTCTTATCTATATCAATCGATTGGTTGAATCGATAGTGAGATGATATAGAGAACACTACTCTTAATCATTCCTAGTCAAGTATTAACATTCAGGGACAATGTTAATGCGACGAGACTAGCATGTAGGTCAACTCGATGACTTGATCTCACAAGTCATGGATATAGAGATAACAAGTTGACACATGGGTATGCATTGGAGAATATATACTGAATGACCCGTCATGAGAAAGTATCATGGATCATTATATGAGTGTCATATACTTTCTCATATGGCTATTAGTATGACTATTAGTCCTTGGACCTGAAGTCACCATGGTTCCCTACATAAGGAGTTGCATACTTTGGCTTCGTCAAACGTCACCCGTAACTGGGTGGACTATAAAGGCGATTACTGGGTATGTAACAAATTATGCAGAGGGATGTGAGTGATGTAGATGGGATCTATCAATCCTATATAACGGGAGTAACATCATTATTCTTGATAGAGTGAGACCACTAAGTGTATGGCCATGCCCAAATGAGTCAATATAAGATATTGAGCTCATTTGATTATAGTGAGTATACTTGGAGTTCAAGATTTAGATTGATCAGAGGATAACACCGTCTATGCCTCAGATTGATCAATCTAGGTGTCAAGGATAGAAGGACACTTGTCATATATTGTGAAGAGTCACAATTAGCAGTCACAAGGTGATGTTGGATCTCAACATTCTTGTAACTTGGGTAGTAATGATGTGTTGCTAGATACCGCTCATTACTTATGCTTCTAAATGAGTTTATGAGCATTGCCAACATTACAAGAACCTATAGGGTCACACACAAAGGGCAATTAGATGGAGATTAGGTTCATATGATGAACCAAGAGGATTAGGTTCATGTGATGAACCAAATTGGATTAAGAGTAATCCAAATTAAACTAATTGAATTGGACTTGATTTGATTCTTGTGTTCAATGGATCTAATTTAGATTATGTTTCATTGAATCAATTTAATCAATGAATAGAGATTCATTATATTAAATTGATTTGAATCAAATGGTTAGATTTGATCAACCATGGGAGATAAGTGGTCAAGTTTGACTTGACTTGAGAGGAAAGATGAAAGGTCAAGTTTGACTTGACCATTGCCACATCATTTGTGAGTTGGCATTAGGTGGACCAATGATGATATTCCACATCATCAAGGTTGGCTTATGTGTGTGTCACATAATGAGAGAGATCAAGAGTTGTGACTCTTGATATCCCATGGAGGTTTAAAACCTCACCTTGAAGTTGTCGGCCACTTAACTTATTGTGAGAGTTTCATTTTGTTTTGTAACTCCATCTTTTTCCTCCTTGCTTTCTTCTTCTCTCCCTCTCCTCCACCTTGGCCAAAACCTCCTTGAGTGCTAGCACACTTAAGAGGTTTTTCTCCAACTAATCGTTCGTGTGGATACACATAGAGGGGTGTTCACTTGACACCCTTGAGATCCGGCGAACCTTGGACGAGCGGGATAAGAGAAGGGTTTCGCTACAAAGGTATATCTTTCTTCCATGTAGATCTAAGGTAGATCTAGGAATAGAGAAACTTGTACACGAAATTACAAAATTTTATCTTCGCACTGATCCGGTGGAATGGGACTTCGGGGTTTCCACAACGCAAAAAGCGATTTTTGCGGCTCGAAAGTCCCAACACTTTAGTCGGTGGTACCACTTGTTAGGACCCTTGGAGGTCAGCAGGAGGGGATTGAGTTTATCTGTCAAAAATTAAAACATACACATTTCTCGTCCATTCAACTCAGATTAGTAGCAATAGTATAATTAAAATAAACAACAAGAAAATAAAGAAAGAGACGTAGGGTTTACTTAGTTACAACCTAGGTGATTGTTAATCCATGGACAAAAAAAGCTCTGAGACTCTCCTTCAGTGAAGGCGGAAAAGTCTCTTACACTCATTAATTCCTAAGACTATTTCGAGGAAAAGAATACAAGAGTTGTTCTATATTTCCTAGCTCCAGGGGCATTTTTATAGTTCCTGTAAAACTTTATCCACAGGTTGCAGGCACCTCCAATAGGATGGAAGGCACCTCTAGCATGGTGCCAAAGGATAAAGTTTTATCCTTTGGCAATGGTAAAATGAGCCTGGTCGAAGGCGCCTTCCATAGGGTTGGAAGGCGCCTTCATACTATTCATTGAAGGTGCCTTCCAGCCATGGAAGGTGCCTTCCACAGTGAAGGTGTGGAGGCACACGGAGGCACCTCGGAGGTGCCTTCAACTCCCTTTAAAGGAGCCTCCAGTAGTATTTCCAACCTTCCTTTTGCTCTTCTACTGCTCTGATCGCCTTGGTGATCTCGGCCGTTCGGGATAGGGCTCACCCAAACCCATTTTCTGGCCTTCCTCTCGAGTAGGCTTCCACTCCGGCTTCTTGTCCCTCGGAACATCACGCATGCCCTTCTCGTCCACCGGTGTACTCTTCCATAGCACCTCATCCCTCGGATGTACCGAGCCCGTCGGCTCCTTTCATGTGTCATCCTTCTCACTAGCTACGTCTTTCGCTCAACTTCTTGTGTTCCTAAGCTCCTGCACACTTAGACACAAGGATCAAACACAATAAGACCTAACTTAACCTGGTTGATCACATCAAAACTACTACGGGATTCCAACATAATCCCTCATGATTTTATTTTTTCGCTTTACCCAAAAGATCTCATACCAATGAAGATATCTTTTCCTTATAAGCCCATGATATTTTCCATGTATTTTCAATGTGGGGTTTTATTTACAACCTTGCAACCCCAACAATTTCACCATAGACCCCCTGTCAAGCGGAAAGCCTATTTGTTTGACGTCCGATCCTCGATCCACCAAGTCTTCTTTCTCCCTAGTCCAACCGACCTACTAGGTCTTCTTGTCCCTCTATCCACCCAACCTACTAGGACTTCCTTACCCTTAGTCCAACTGACTTACTAGGTCTTCCTTGTCTTATCACAACTAGGGCTTCTCTATGTAACTGTCCACCAGGACTTCCTACCTAGTGTTTGGTCCTCTTGATCCGAATACGAGAGCCCCACTTCCTTTGTTTGAGGTCAATATTCTACTCACATGACTCAATTAAATCATATCTCTTGTGCATAGTCGACGGTTAGACCAACTAGCAGTCTAGTCTCTAATACTAATTGTTAGAGCCGAAAGAATTTAGATATCTCTAAAATGATATGATATTATCCACTTTAGAACTAAGCTCTCATTATTTTATTTTTGTACTTTACCCTAAAGGCGCATACCCATAGAGATAACTTTCCCTTATGAGCCCATAATTTTTTTCCATGTATTTTTAATGTGGGACTTTGTTTATAATCTTACAACTCCAACACCAATTACAGTTAATACACTCTAAACTCATTTAGTGTGTAGAAAACACACTCTTAGGAACTCAAAATCTATTGGTACTCCATGGGTATACTAGATATTCACTAGGAATAGCTTCCCTTGATACATTTCTAATTACTTTTCTATATTTCTTAGAAGCTTTAGTCACACTAGTCTCCTCAAGGTCAACCCTAGGAATAACTCCCTTTATAATCTTAACTTGACTCCTTGACCAAGAGTTAGTTCCATAGTCATATGAAACTTTATGATAAGATGTCATGCTTTCCTTGGACTTAGGTTTGTATCACAAACCTTTCTTGCCCATAGATGATTCTTGTCTATCAAACCTAGGTTTTATTTCTTGGACCCTTTAACTCCATTTGTCTTTTTTTTTAAGGGTCTTCTCTAATTTATCAAGTCTTAACCTCAATACTTAATTTCCATCATTAAATCCTCAATTTTTTATTTTTCTTGATAGCCTTGGATTTTCTTTTTCGAGGCATATTTCTAAATTGCTTAGGATTTTTGCCTAGATTATTTTCTACCTTTCCATCCTTAGGTAAGGTCGTTCTAGCATGAAACGATTTATAATTCTCTTTAGAATTATCATGCTTTCTATTTCATAATAAATAACATTAAAATGATTTCTTTCTATCATGCTTGGTATCATGAAATGAAGAAGTATCATTAACTAATGGTATATTTGTTTTGCCCTTGGAAGCCTCCCCTTGACTTGAGCTTCCTCCTTTATTCTTTCTTGGGTTCCTCCCCCTTTGACCTTGGTTCTGATAATGCCTCTTTTGATTGTAAGAGAAGCACACAATGTGCTTCTTTCCCTTTCATATCATGGGGCTGAGCTCCTTTGATTTCTCCTGTTGGTTGCTACTCGGAATATCATCCTAGTTCTCCTATACAAAAATTTGTACAAGCATTGAACTATCATAGCTACCCATGTGCTCTACTGAAGTTAAATTTGGATTGCAAATGATGCTTAACATTATTAATCCAAATTGTCCTTCAGAAGTTAAACTTGGATTGGAAACGAAACTTAACATTTTTATTCCAAGTTTAACCGATGTCATCTTCCTAAGTTAAACCATATTACAAATGTTATCAAATATTTATTTCAAAGATAGGCTTCCAGGTTAAACATGGCAAGGTACTAGGCATTCTTGGGTATGGAATCATCCACCACTTCCTAGACAAAGCCTCACAAAGAAATCGGATATTTAACTTCTTATAGTAAACTAGGTTTAACTATAGAGACCTCAATAGAAACATATTATCAAAACATGAAATCAAACAATAAAATCAATAACAAAAACAATAATTTAAAACCGATAACCTCTTGTGTTTGGTTTTTCAAGATCTATACAAAAGATGAACTAGTCATGATGCGGAAACTAATAACTAGTTATACTTTTTGTAGCTTATAGACTTCTTGATCTTCTATTATATTCCTCTCCTTCTCTTGGACGCCATTTGGGCGACGATCTTCCAAGATGAAATCCACTCAAGCTTCTTCCAAGGCTTCCAAGATCCGGCCACCAACTAACCTCCAAGGGATGCTAGACAAGAGTGCTTCCTTCTCTTCTTCTTCTCCATCAAGCAACCGGCCACCAAGAGATCTCCACACAAGATGCCGCCGGCCACCAAGAGAGAAAGCAAAAAGAGAAGAGAGAATGACAAGGGCCGGCCACCAAGGATTAGAAGAGAGGAATAGAAGATGTGTTGTGAGGTGAGGCACCGCCCCCTCCTTCTCTTTTATAATCCTTGGTCTTGGCAAAAAAGGAAAGTTTTAAATATAATTAAAACTTCCTTATATTCCTTGCCAATGACTAAAAAGGAAAGTTTTAAAACAAAAAATTAAAACTTCCTTTTCTTCTTGTCATGGTCGGCCCTCTTTCTTGGGCGGGACACCAAATCCATGTATCTTTACCGATTAACCAATTTCTCGACGCTGGAGTTGATCCTAAAGAAATACCACTTCCTCATGAATTTACCTTAAATCGGAACCTTTTGGCTCAACTTTATCCTAGTTTTGCCGAGGGAGCAACCCCCCTTTTCACCTTGAATTGGTCAAAATACGCAGAATTTCTGACTTTTCGTGGAGGATTAGACCCAATAACGGGTGGTCTATGGCTGACCGATATTGTACACCATCATTTAGCTACCTCCTTGTGCTCCAAACAAGGAAAGTGTTAAATACAAAATTAAAACTTCCTTATTTGTTTCCGGTAAGAAATTTTAATTAAAATTTTTTTTTTTTAAATCCCTTGTTGGTTATAAAAGGAAAATTTTATAAATTAAAATTTTCTTTTAAAACATGTGGATGGTTACCAAAAAGGAAAGTTTTATCAAAAATTAAAATCTTTCTTTTAACTACAAATAAGGAAAGATATCAAACCTTTCTCTTAATCCTTTGTAGAAAGCTATAAAAGGAAAAATTTAAAATTTTAAAAACTCTCTTTTAAAACCATGGCTTCCACAAAAGGAAAGATTTTAAAAATTAAAACACCCTTTTAATTTCATGTGGCCGACCACCTAGCTTGGGCTCCAAGCTTGGCCGGCCATAAACATGGCTCCATCCTTTGGCTTTGCCGGCCCTAGCTTGGGCTCCAAGCATGGCTTGGCCAACCACCATAAGGTGGGTAAGAAGCTTGGCTCTAAGTGGATATAAGGCTTTATAAATAAGAGGCTACAATAGGGACCAAGAGGAGGAATTGGTTTTTGTCTCCCGATGAGCTTGAGCTTCCCATGTTTTCCCCGAACACCCAACTCAAGTTCATCAATAATATCTTATTCCACTAAAGAGTTATTATTGCACTACCACACCAATCCCATAATACAATATGGGCTCCTTCTTATCATGAGTGTGTTAGTCTCCCTGTGTTTAAGATATCGAATGTCCACTAATTAAACGAGTTACTGACAACTCACTTGATTAATATCTTAGCTCCAAGAGTAGTACCACTCAACCTTATTGTCATGTCGGACTAAGTCCACTTGCAGGGTTTACATGACAATTCTTATGAGCTCCTCAAGGGGACATCGCCAACCTAGATTACTAGGACACAGTTTCATTTTATAATCAACAACACACCATATAAATAATATCATTTCCCAACTTATCAAGCCTATTGATTTAATGAACTAAATCAAACCCTTTGATAAATTAAAGAAATAAATATTAAGTATACGTGCTTGTTATTATATCATGATTAAGAATACACACTTCCATAATAACAGAGGTCTTGTTCTTTTTAACAGTCAGTATAAAAAGAACAACCTCAAATGGTCCTACTCAATACACTCAGAGTATACTAATGTAATTTATAGTCAAGATAAACTCATACCAAATCACACTACAATCATTCCAATGGTTTGTCCCATTCCATCTTGGTTGTGATTAACTATTTATAATTTATAAGGAATTGATAATATGATCTTTTGTATATCTTCTCACACCATGTTATCTATAATATAAATTAAATGGACAACTACACTTAGCATAAATGTAGACATTTGACCAATGTGATTCTTATTTCAAAATGATTGTTTATACAAAAAAACTAGAATTTTAGTATACACTCTAACATCTCCTTCACCTTAGGTGTCACTTTAGTCTTCTTCTTGACTAATCTTGGACACTTTCTCTTGTACTGTCCATTATCTCTACACTCAAAGCACATGATATGATTTGTACTTTTACAAATTGAAATTGTTATATCATTTTTATGCGTAAGGGTGGCACATGATTCTTCATTTAATCTAGATGTCGAGGCTTCTTTTTGTTCTAGTGTCAATGAACTATGCTCCCCCACAATCCTTAAGGTAGATGCCTCTTCAACTTCATCCTTCGATGTTGAGCATCTCTTAACCTCTGAAACCTCTTACTATTGATCCAATGAGTTTCTCTCTTTAAATTTTGCTTCATTTTGTACCGAGGTTGGATCTTCATGAAGTTTTGCTAAATTGTTTCATACCTCCTTGGCATCTTAATATTCTCCAATTTTGTACAAGATGGTGCTTGGAAATAAATTAACCAATAATTTGCTTACCTTGTCATTAACTTCACATCTCTTGATTTACTCCTCAGTCCATTTCTTCTTCTTGAGAAGCTTCCCTTTGTTATCCATTGGAGCTTGAAATTCCTCCATTAGAGCAAGCCATTGCTCCATATCCATCATGAAGAAATTTTTTATCCTTGACTTCCAAAGATTGAAGCTTCTCACTTCGTATGGTGGAGGTGGTCGAATGTCATATCCGAATTCATCTTGGAAGTCCATTTTGAAGTTGAGCTCCTTGGTGATGAGTCTTTGACTTGTCAAAAATTAAGGCTTCATAACTTCTTTTTCTTCCTATAACTCTTGCTTCTTTCGGTGGTGATTAGTCCGATAAAGAGTGGTCACACTCTGATACCACATGTTAAGACATGTAGAGATATAGAGGGGATGAATAGCTTTCTTAGCTTCTTTGATGATGATTTATTGGGAAAACTTGGAAGCAATGTTAACACCTTCATTTTACTTGATATCCACCTCCTTAAGGTGGCTAATCCAAGGGTTCACTCCTCACTCTCATAAATGCACTATGAAAACCTCCTTCCTGAAGGTGGAGAAGTCTTGTACATGCTCAAGCACGAGAATACAAAAGAGAACACGAGAATATAACAAGAACAAGGAAATAAATATAAATATAATGAATATCTTGCTTTTGATCTCTTGTTGAATCAAAAATGCAACAGCGCTTCTCCTCAAAATCTACAAGAACTGGCATGAATAACAACTCTTGAAACCCCCTTTTCTCAAGTTTTTATCAGGCTGGAAAATTTTGTTAGATTGATACACACGTGAAAGGAGGGGTGAATCGTGTGATTTTTGACAACTCATCTTTTTCATTTTTAAGAACTTAGTACGCAGCGGAGAACTACGAGAAAAGACGAAAATAGAAAAGCAAGTAAAAGAACACGCGTTCGATTTTACTTAGTTCGGAGTCTTTGGCGACTCCTACTCCAAGACCCAGAACCTGTGGACCTATCGATGGGTAATTCACTAAAATACCTTTTCTAGTACCTCTGGAAAAGGGAATCGAGTACACAAAAAGATGGAGCAAGTGCAACACCCTGCACTTGTCCTATTGTAAATAATTAAATACACAAATTATAGCTTTTTACCCAACACCTTCAAAGATTATTAGCTGAGGCTCAGTGTCGGTTGGTTCCTCGGTAGTAGTCGAGTGCAACAACGCCATAGCAGAGTCACAACAGAAGACTAGAGTAGTCAGAACGTCAATTGGATGCATAGAAGCTTGTATATCAGTTGTTGTAGAAGCCTTGGGCGAGCAACCTTAAATAGAACATGGAAGGTGCCTTCCATAGGCATTGAAGTCGCCTCTAATGGGATAAAGTTTATCTATTAAATGTTGTGTCTTATCTGCTCTAATCGTCAAACTTCATCCTTTGGAAGGCGCTTTCAGCTGCCAGTAGTTGAAAGCGCCTTCGAACACTATTCATCTGAAGGCAAATTTGCACCTTTGTCCTGTAAAACAACGTTAATCCAATAAACCAAGTAATGACCTGCAAGAAAATTGTTAGTACAATAATAAGGAGTAGTAGTAATTAGTTTCTATCCTCCCAAGACTAGGAACTAGTCAAGGTCTCAAATTAGGGATCTAAAATGGACCTAACCTGGACCAACGCCTACTATCCCCTCGACTGGGATGCATCCTCACTTAGTCACTTTCCTCCGTGACATACCTTTACTTACTAGTTTTTCAGATATTCAGTCAGCTCGTCGACCTATCTAGACTTCCTGCCAGATATCCAGTCAGCCCGTCGACGTATCTGGACTTCTCACTAAATATCTTATCAGTCCGACAACCTATTTGGACTCCTGCCAGATATCCAATCTGCTCGTTGACCTATCTAGACTTCTTACCAGATATTCGATCGGGCCATCGACCTATCTGCACACTTGGTAAAGTGGCTAGATCATAATTATACCTAACTTAACTTATTTATCATTCATCAAAACTTAAGTTAGAACGTTAGTGCAAACTACGCCAACAATCTCTCCCTTTTTGATGCAATGACAACTTGAGTTAAGTTAGGAAAAAATATGAAGATGAAAAAAATGGTTTAAGAGAAACAAAAAGTTTGAGACAATTTGGTTTTGTTCTCTTGATCATTTTTAGGGTTAAGTTATTACGATTTTCTTGAGTTTTGTTTTGTTTGCTAACTTAATCTCTAACCCTCCCCCTTTGACATTCATAAAAAAAACATGAGTAAAACAATGCTAAGTAAATTAATGAGGGAAAGTGGTGAAACGTTGGCAATATTAAAAAAATTCAGAATTATTGGGGGAGTTTAAAGAAAACTTGTTCAAACTAATCGGAAAACAAAGTTTACAAAACACTCAAAAAAAATTTAAAGGAAAGATTTTGAAGATTTATACTAGGTTTTAAAATCTAGCTTTCACACAGCTAATTTTAAAGTTTAAATAGCTATTAAGAAACTTTTAAAAGAATTTGCAAGATCTATCAATCTTTTCAAAAAATCTTTGGACATGAATTTTGAGCTTAGACAATATTTGTAAGATATTTTATAAAATTCAGAATTATTTGTAAGATATTTGGAAAATTTTTAAAATAAGTTTTGCAAGAATGAAACTTTTTCAAAAATTTTCAAGGATGAAACTTTTTCAAGAATGAAATCAAAATATTAGGTTTTGCAAGAATGAAACTTTTTCAAAAACCATTCAAAAGCAGTTTACAAGAATTAAAATAATTTTCAAAATAATTTTTCAAAATATATGATTTGATAAGTATCAGAATTTTTTAAAACATGTAATTTTTCAAAACATGTAATTTTTCAAAATGTGTTAAGAATGATTTTCAAAGTGAGCATTTTGAAAAAGAGTTAAAAAAAATATCTTTTCAAAGAATGTATAAACACTAAAAAGATATTTTGAAAAGTTGTTTTTAAATATTGTCTCCCTGAACCTGATATTATTTAATAATAATTTGATCAACTAGAAATTAGGCGTAAGTGTCTAACCATTAGTTATTAACTAACTATCAGAGGATAGCAGTGTTCACTTGGTTAGTCAGGTTAAGTGATTGTATCCAGTTAGTGTTTGACTAAAAGTGAATTACTTAACCTCATCACTATTCTGTTTATAATTTAACGCCCAGACTTATGGTGATGCACTGATATAAGCATCTTAAGTCCAAGCAAAAGGCCTATGCATCTCACGTCATTCTAAGTTTGAAAATACACAATCAAGGGAGTCCTAATGTGGTTGTGAGATGCTTAAGTCCTAAATCTATAGGAGCATGCTTTCTATAGATGGAAAGTTTTAGAAAAATATAGGTAAGGGTTTTTCCTTAGAATTTGCAAATCATTTGAAAAACTATTTTTGAAAACAATAGTCCTATTCTATATAATACATTCCTAGTTGGCGATGTAAATAGCTAAATTAACTTTCAGGGAGAGGTTTGGTAAATATATCAGCTAAGTTAGACCTGGACTCAATATAATTGAGTTTAATGTCGCCTTTAGCTACATAATCTTTGATAAAGTGGTGTCTGATTTTGATGTGTTTGGTTCTTGAATGATGCACTGGATTTTTTGTTAGGTTAATTGAGCTAATATTGTCAATTAGTACTTTTGTATTTTTGAAGTTTAAGTTAAAATCTTTTAGGATGTGCATCATCCATAACAATCGTGCAACACATTCTCCTATTGCTATATATTCTGCCTCAGTAGTAGATAAAGCAACACAATGTTTCTTACAACTAAATCAGTTGACAAGTGATGGTTCAAGTAATTGACATCCACCACTTGTACTGTTTCTATCTAGTTTACAGCCAGCATAGTCTGAGTCAGAGTAACCTATTAGTTCAAAATTAGTTGTTCTTGGATACCAAATTCCTAAATTTGGTGTTCCTTTTAGATATCTAAAAATTCTTTTTACATTAGTTAAGTGGGATTCCCTAACACAAGTTTGGTATCTAACACACATACTAACTGCAAATAAAATATTAGGTCGACTTGCAGTTAAGTATATGAGGCTGCCTATAACACTACTATAGTATTTTAGGTCTACGGGGTTTTCGTTTGGATCATTATCTAAGGTTATGTTAGTTGCCATTGGTATTTTTATTTCTTTGGCATTTTTCATTCCAAATTTTTTAAATAATTCTTTGATATATTTTTGTTGATAGACATAATTTCCTTCACTAGTTTGTTTAATCTGTAACCCTAAAATGTAAGTTAGTTTATCTACTAAGCTCATTTCAAATTCTTGTTCCATTAGGGTTATAAATTCTTGTAAAAATTCTGAATTGGTTGAACCAAAGATTATATCATCTACATATACTTGAGCTATAAAGATATCTTATTTGATTGATTTTACAAATAGTGTTGGATCAATTTTTCCTTGGTCGAATCCTTTGGAAATTAGGTAGAAGGTCAACTTTTCATACCAGGCCCTAGGTGCTTGTTTAAGACCATACAAAGCTTTCTTAAGTTTAAAGACATGGTCAAGATGATCTAAACTCTCAAGCCCGGGTGGCTGACATACATAAACCTCTTCTTTTATTAGCCAATTTAAGAAGGCGGACTTAACATCCATTTGATAAAGCTTAAATCCTTTATGGGCTGCATAGCTAAGTAGAATTCTAATGGACTCAAGTCTGGTTACTGGGGCATATTTTTCATCATAGTCAAGCCCCTTTACTTGACTAAACCCTTTATCCACTAGTCTAGCCTTGTTTCTAACAATTTCTCCATTTTAACTCAATTCATTTCTGAATACCCATTTTGTTTCTATTCTCTCAAATTGGGCCAATTCTTCTTACATGGCTATGACTAGTCTAGGTCGAGTAGGGATTCTTCTATTATTTTGGGTTTGATTTTAGAAATTAGAGATATTTGACTTTGGTTTTTGAAGGCTGATCTAGTTTGGACTCTTTGGTCTAGGTCACCAATTTATATGTTCAAGTGGATGGTTTGGGTTAAACCATATTATTCAACTAAGTTCATTTTCTTATGGTTGATGTTCCTCTTCATATTCTTGACTTAGTTTTTCACTTGCTCCTTCTTGACTTGTACTACCTCTTATAAAGTTAATTGGTTGAATTTAAGTTGGTTCTAAGTTTAAGGTAGATTCTTCAAACTTTACATTTATCATTTCTTCAATTCTTAGTGTAACTTTATTATATACTATGTAACCTCTGATGTTTAATAAGTAGCCTACAAAGATTCTATCTTCTACTTTTAAGGTAAATTTTTCTAAGTATTCTCTAGTGTTTAGTATGTAAATTGGGCATCCAAATACTTTAAAATATTTAATATTAGGTTGTTTATAATAATAGAGTTCAAATGAAGTTTTATTATAAATTTTATTTATTGTGGTTCTGTTTTGTACATAGCAAGCTGTGCTAATAACTTCAATCCAAAAATATTTTGGAAGCTTATATTCATTTAGCATTGTCCTAGAAATTTCAAGGAGAGTTTTATTCTTTCTTTCTACTATTTCATTTTGTTGGGGTGTTTTAGGGCATGAAAATTTATGGTGATAACCATTTTCAAGACAAAATTGATTAAGGTTATGATTTTTAAATTCACCTCTGTTATCACTTCTAATTCTTTTGATTTTTTGGCCTTTTTCATTTTTGTTTTGTTTGTAGAAATTACTAAATACTTCAAATGTTTCATCTTTACTCTTTAGGAATTTTACCCAGGTAAATCTTGAGTAATCATCTATTATTACTACGCAGTATAGACTCTCATTTATGGATTTGATTCCATGGGAGTCAAATAGGTCTAAGTGCAATAATTCTAGTATTGAGTTAGTTGGAACTTGATTAGTTAATTTGTGGGTATATTTGGTTTACTTTCCTTGTTGACAAACATTACAGATTGTTGTATCTAAGTGTGGTAGTTTTGGTAAGCCTCTAACTAGACCATTTAATTTTTTAAGTTCCTAAAGTTTGTGTGGGACATTCTTCTATGTTATAACCAAGTTTTTTCTTTTTGTATCAGGTGACACTTGAATGAAGAGATAGTTAGATTGATTGCATAGATGTTGTCCTTCCTAAACCCTTTTAGGTTTATCTTAGGGTTATCCAAGTGCTTGATTAAGCATTCAGAAGACAAGAACCTAACCTTATATCTAGAATCACACAGCTGACTAATGCTAAGTAGAATATATTTGAAGTTATCAACTAATAATACTTTTTTAACAATAAAGTCAGTTTTAAGTTCAATATTACCTATCTCAATTACCTTGAGTTTGTCGTTGTTCCCAAAGGCAACTGTTCCTAAGCTTTTGTATGTTAGTTGATTAAATTAAGTGTGATCTCCAGTCATGCGTCTGGAACATCCATTGTCCAATATCCACTTTGTTTCCTTAAAAAAGGTAGTTTATTAATTGGATATATTAAGTTGAATTCAAATTTTAATGTTTAGAATTAATTTTAATTTTTAACTTATTGTTGAAGTTAACTTAATTTAATTTTAATTTAGATTTAATTTAATTTAGATTTAATTTAATTTAGATATAATTTAATTTAGATTTAATTTAATTTAGATATAATTTAATTTTAATTTAATTTTAATTTTAATTAAATTAAATTAAATATTTTATGTTAGTCATCTCATCCAATCTATATTTTCAATCAGGGAATCTTGTGATTTTGTGAGATGAATTAAGTTCAATTTCAGGGTTGGGTTTAACTTTGTGTTAGATTCAAGTTTAGCTTTGGGCTCAACAAATAGGTATTCTTTGGATAAACTTCTGGGCTATGGTGAGTCACTTGGATATCATTAGAGTAACCATGCCTTCGAGGTTTTTTAAATAGTCCTATACACTGAACTTAGTACAAAACCTTAGTCTAACTAGTTAGGATCCGTAAGGGGTAGCTTCAGTTAGTTCCACTAAGCCAAATGCTCCAGGTCGAAGCCATATCTTCCTAGACATGTAACGGCCACCCTCCTTACTACTTCTCTGAAGGTGACCGCTACACATTTCTACTAACTTCACAACACTAATGCTACTCACTATTAACACTAGAGATGCTTTTACCCATTTATATATCAAGAAATTCACATGTCTATTAGAACTTTAAACTGCTGTCATTTAAGATTTTTTTTTTTTTTCTCCTTACTAATTAATCATGCAGAAAGGTGTAACATAATCAAGTGTAGCATGTAGGCAATGAAACTTGCTTGTTTCTTCCGTTAAATGCTTAATAGCAGATTCATTAATAAAGGCAGATTTCCATTCAACAAGAATAAACTTCATAGCAGATTCAAACCTTTAAATGTTAATACTCTACAGCATGCATCAATACTGGCAGCACATAAGGCAGCATACTACAAGTGGTCAAATACTAATACGCACATAGCAATACTAATCTTATATCCTCACTACAGCAACCCAGAAACAAATTCCAGCATGCAACAGAAATCCCAAGGCAGATAAGTATTTCGGCAGAAAACTCACAGCAGGTGAAAATTTCCAGCATGCATAAGGAGAACTTCTGAGCATTTTAAAACCAAGCATTTTACCAAGCATCATCTATGCACTTAATCAATCCGAATGGTTCCAGAACTCAAGAAAACAAAAGTATTTGACCAACTTCAAAACAGTAAAACAGGGAGAGCATAAAGAATCTGAATTTTTTATTAATTCTCCTAGTTATTTAAGAAGAAACCTAAATAATTTAACTTGCAGAAATTTGAAAGCAAGATCCCCAAATCTTCCATCACCGCCATCCACACACACACCACCAGTGTCTCCTTGTCGCCTTCTTCTATGCCATTTTAGCCTTTCCTTTATTTTTATCCATATCTGCAGTAGGAGGAAAAATAGCATCTATAAGCTAAAAGCTTAGTGAGTGCTTTCTACTCACAAAATCCGATAAGAACTGCATATATGTAAAAGAAAACAGGAGGTACATGCTCAACATGAAATAGAAGTGAAACTACATCATGCATCTCTAAAGGAAACACAATTTATCTTGTTAGAATCTTTCAATTTAGATAAAAGAAACTTGTTCTATTTGTTTCCAAATTTAATACTTTTATACTTTAAAATAATACTCAACTTTACTTGGGCCCGGCATTGTACCACTTTGCGCGCCTTTCTTAATGAGAATTGAGGTAGCTAATCCCAAAACCATTAAGACACTTCTAGACTTTATGTCTAGGGGCAACTTGGAGCCCATCCCTTGGACCTTGTGTCCGGTACATGCCCTTTTTAAAAATAAAATACTTTTCTTTATATCTTACTTTAAATACTTCTCCTGATAAAATGCCTTGGCATTTCTTTGAGCACTTGATATGCTACTGATCCCAATTCTTAAAAAGATTAGGGATTCTATTAAGACTTTGGTCTCTCTTTTTTTTTTTAAAACTTCTAACAGCAATACAGAAAACTAACTACAAGTCCAAAAATTTAATCAAGCTATCTCATATTCATTGCTTATTAAAACCAAGCCAAAACTAATAAAACTCGTAAAGGAACATGAGCATTCTGATTAAGGCTTTAATGTAGTTATCAACTAAAAGAATGCTGCTGTTATCATACTTTTAAGCATGCACATTAAGCATATGAGGAACCAAAACCTAGCTCATTGCAAAATATTTCCTTAACTACTCTTCTAACTTCGAACTGTTCTAACATGGTTCTAAACTTAAGGAAATAAATTAAGCCATTAAAAGAAACTAACAGAACTCTCTCAAATAAGGTTGATCTATACCCATTGCATAGCACAACTCAAATCTGACTTACTCAAACATAAAATGATTCCATAATCCACCTAGCATATTCGGATTTAACAATTATGGCAGCAACCATTATAAACCAACCCGAAACCACAGAAACTATAGTTGGTTCTTCATAGATTAGAGATCAAAAATCTTGTATTAAGCCTTTGTTAAGTCTAATCGAAGAATTCTTTACAGATCAAACTTCACAAAAGGATTTTGTCTAACTTCTTAGAGTACACGGCAGTAAAACAGCAACTCTAGCATGCTTCACAGGAAACTCAAACAACCAGAAAACATAAACAAATCGGAACTACTCCTACTGCAGGTGAGAAGCAACTCACATTGCTTCTTTAACTTACAACCGAAGAAGATGAAGTATTCTAGGGTTCGAATGATGTGAAGATCTCTGCGATCCCTTCCTATCCGCGTGTTCTCCTTGACGAGGAGACCACGAATCCGTGAACGGCTTCTGAAAAGAAGCCCTTGCCGACCGCCGGAGAGGAACCCTAGGTCGGCTTCACCTTCCGCCTGATCTGCCGCCGTCGCACGCGAGAGGTGAGGAGAGGAAAAGAAATTTTTTTTAGGTTTTCCGAAAATCACTTAAGTCCTCACTTTATAACTAGGGTTATTTTCGATTCCAATTACAACTTAACTATATTTCTCCCTCTTGAGTTAACATAACTCGCTGGCACAGTTGGTTGGCTGCGTTTTGCTTAAAGCGCGGCTCGCAGGTTCGAGTCTCGGCTGCAACAAGTTTTCTTCCTATTTATTCTCTATTCACTAACTACTGCTTAAACATTATTCACTCCATATAAGGTTAATAAAACCGTGTATCTCAGCTGGTTGGGCCGGTTTTGCTTGAGTCAGTCCGACCCGAGGTCGTGGGGTCGAACCTCGCTTTCAACAATTTTTTGTCAAAAGTTCTTTCTTTTTGTAAACATACTAAACGACCTCCAAAAATTTCGTAAAAATACTCTAAAAATTCTTAAAAATCTCTAGAATATTTTAAAAGCATTTTCCAATATTTTTAAAGATATTCAGAACTCAAAATAGGGAAAATTGGGTCGTTACAAGACATGCATAGACAGAGTTTCCATAACTTACTATCATCCAAAACTTCACCAGTATTGTAGGTCAACTTAAACTTTGTCCCTTTTTAGACTAGTCCTAATTACCCATCTAGATAAACTAATATTTTAGAGGTGCCAACTAATTTGGAGCCTCCCCCTGAATTATTGAGTTTTTATGTTTTAGGTTTGTGTCATTTATTTCTATAGTTATAATAAACTTGATGGTAATTATTTGATTTATTTGAGTTTGACTTGTTTGACTTTATTTTATTATTTGATTTAGTTGATTCTTTAGTTTTGAGTTAGTGGATTTAGTTGGATTTGGTTTTAGATGGTGAATTTAATTTTTGGGCACATAAAATTAATTGAGTCATGCTTCCGTGGTTAGACACGCTTTCAGAACCCAAGCTTTAATTTTATTTTTTTACTTTGGTTAACTAAGAATATAAAAATTTTGTTGGTTGAGCTGAACTTGTATCCGAGTCCTGACTTGTTGCACATTGCTTTTTGTGATCCAAGTATCATGTCAAGGTACTTGGATCTAGTTGTGAATTTCTCTAGTAATTCTTTTAGTTCGACTATTTCTCTTTTCAATATGAAATTGTCCTCCTCAAGTTTTGCAAATTGAGTTAGGATTTTAGGTTGAATCAACTCAGTCGTTGAATTTGATTTTAATTGCTCATTAAGTGTTATATTTTCTTTTGTTAGTTCATTTATTTTATTTTTAAAGTTAGTTAATTTCCTATTTAAGCATGTAATGATCTTAAAAAACTTTCTGTTTAAATTAAAATGTACCTCATCGGAGCCTTCGAAAATAAGTGTGGACTCGTGACTCGACTTGGGTTCGGACCCATCTTCCGATTTGCTCTCCCATTCTAGTCCGTAGGCCATCAACGTAAGGTAGTTGGAGTGCTTTAGTTCTTAGCCATCTGATTCCTCTAGGGATGATTCATCCCAAGTCTCCTTAAGGGCTTTCTTCTTCTTCAGACTCGGGCTGGAACGCTCGAAAATTCTCAAAATAATTATTAGAAATATCCTAGCATTTTTCTGGAATTTTAGGATATTTTTACAGAAATTTTAGAGTAGCAGAAGTAGCAAAAGTAAATAGAATCGTAGAATAGCCTACGCGGGAATCGAACCCGAGACCTAGGAGGCCCTATGTCTTATAGATAGCTTTAGTAACCAAGTGAACCCAGCAGGGCCGTGCTGAAAGGAAAGGGAAACAATTTTATTTAAGTTAGAGTTGGGTGAATTAATTCCTTAATATAAATAGGGAATTAAGTAAGGAGTTTTATTTTTATCGTGGCTTACCTCTTCACCTCACCCTAATCCCGCCGAACCTCCTCTCTCCCTCATCTCTCGGCACCAGCCACAAGGAACCTAGGGTTCCGTTCCAAAGGCTCCAAGAACACTTTCCGGCGACGACTCTGGCACGAGCGCACTTCTCTCCACGAGAATAACGCGTAGACGCAAGAGAATCGTAGAAAAGATCGTCTCCACCGGAAAACTAGCGACTAGATTCGTAAGAAAACTAGCGCAGGAGGTAAGAAACCCCTCACCTGCAGTATAAATAGTTCTCGTGTGATTGCATGCTTTAGTTTAGTAATATATGGATTTGTGGCACATAGGGCGTGCAACAGTGCACGCCAAGTGCCCGAGAGTATGTTCAGCACCATTAAAATGCGACTTAGGCATCTTAATAGTTAGCTAAATGCGATAGAAGCATTTATTTAGCATATGCAGCTTTATTACAGCTTTTATGGGACTACGGTCCAATGGGTGGACTCCCACAGTCGCCTCTAGGTTCAGATAACCTAGAAATAACAATATAAGAAGAACTCAACTATAATCAGTATTTTATTTTAGCAGTGGCACTGTACTGGATTAGATATCCATTGGGTTGGGCTCCCACAGTCGTCCCTAGGTTTAGATAACCTAGTAAACCCTACTAATTCGGGACTTGCAAACCCGGGTCTAGTTAGGGATGCGCGCATAGCAAGTACAGTTGTCGGGCCCAAACAGCAGCATGATTATTATTTTAATCTATTTATGAAAATAGTTTTCAAAACTTCACAAATAGTTAGGTGAATTCAGTACACCTTTAGTATTAGTTTAGAATTAACTCAATTCAGTTTTTGTATCAGTTTAGTTTCTATTGATACAATATCATAGCTTATGTTAGCACTTGTTGCCATGACTAGTTTGTTTGTATGCCATGTTATGCTCTTACATGTTCAGTATACATATATTTCAAATAGCATGTTTTAAAAGCATGATTTTATCGTATGCATGTTTTTGTGAGGTAGATGGTTTCTTACTAAGCTCTCAAGCTTACAGATACTCTTTTCGTTATACTGCAGATAAAGGTAAAGGAAAGATGGACTAGTGGAGGCTGGAGGTCAATGCAAGGAAGATGTGTGTGGATGGATCCTGGAATAAAGACCTTGGAAGAACTAGAACATTTAAGAACTTAGTGTTTCTTATCATGTTACTCTTTGCTATTTAGTTATCTAAATGCATGAAATTATAGAAAATCTGCTTAGCTTGTTAGTAACCATGTTAGAATGTTAGTTGTTTGCTATTAGAATGTTTTCCAGCTATTTTAGAACTTGTGTATGTTAGTTTGGCACGAAACAGTGCTGAAATCAGAGTTTGTTGCGAAATCAAAAACCCCAATCGATCAGTGGATCGATTGGGGGCCCTCAATCGATCAGTGGATCGATTGAGAGCCTGGTTCCACGAACAGTAAGGTCCTGGATCGATCAGCCGATCGATCCAGTCGCATTCTGTCGCGAACAGAGAGTTTGGGGATCGATCGTTCGATCGATCGGGGAAATCGCTCCCGTGAACAGAGAGCTCTGGAATCGATCAATGGATCGATTGGCCAGTCTGGATCGATCAGCCGATCGATCTAGAATATTACCCCGAGCACAGTAGCAATCTAAATCGATACATGGATCGATTCAACAGCTTGCAATCGATTGAGTTCAAGCTGTATCGATTGGGAAGTAAGGTTTCGACCAGGAACCCTTGTAATTCAGTTCCTTGACCATAGGGGATGTAAGTTATGCCATGTATATCTTAGATTGCATCCCTTAGCACATGTAGAATAAAGAAATGGTATTAGTTTAGTAAAGGTCTAAATTGGTATTGTTTTCCGCACCTAGACTTAGTAATGGTCATGGATATAGCTTAGCACAGCATAATGTGACGGTCCGGCCTTACAGCCTAGCCAGTAGAAGGCGGGTCGTTACACGGGCAGTCGTTCATGTAGTGCCCCGTGTTACATCCAAAGCATGTCACGCTCTTGTTGTTAGAGTTGGAGGTGGAGTTGATCTTCTGCAAGTCCTTATTGGTAAAGTTCTTCTTTCTCTTGGTAAACATTTTCCTTACCAAGTTCACCAGTATTCTTCATCATCTGAGTCTGGATCAATCTCGACTTCTGGTTCCAGCTTAGTTCTGGATTTTCCTTTTGATGTTCCTGCAACAAGAGCAATACGTTTCTCGATTTTGGCGTTAGTCTATTCATCTAGCTCTAATACATAGAAAAGTTCATCCAATTTCAATTTAGATAAATTTCTCAAGATTTTATAGGCACCCACGATGGATACCCACAGTGCATTTCAAGGAAAGACATTTAAGGCATACTTGATCAAGTCTCGATTTTCTATCTAATGGTCGATTGTGTGAAGCCCTTTGAGGATATCCTTTATCCTCGCGTGCAACTGATTGCAATCTCAACTTCCTACATTTTAACATTAAATAATTTATTTAAAAATAAATCCCTTTTTGTTACCTTTGTGTCGTTAGTTCCCTTGTGCAGTTCTATGAGCTTGTCCCATAGTTCCTTTGCATTTTCATGTGGGCCGACGCGGTTAGCTCCTCCTTTGTTAGCCCGCACTAGATTGTGTTGAGGGCTTTGAAGTCAATCTGGGCCTTCTTCTTCATTTTCGAATTCCAATTTTCTAGGTCTATTAGAATTCTGGAGTTGTCGACGAGCATCTTGTATCCTTTGGTGACGTTGAACCATTGATCAAAATTAGTCTTCAGGTACACCTCCATATGCTTCTTTCAGTATGGGAAGTCATCTCTGTTGAAGAGTTGGGGATGAACAATGTTGTATCCTTCATTTTGTGCCATTTTAAAGTTGTAAAGCAAAACTAAAGAGAGGTACCAAGACTTGGTCTTAGATTAGCAGAGTTTGAGAAGAAATATTCTGAAGAACTTGAGTGGTGTTGCACCAGCTTCAAGTTAAAACTGAACGAGAAAATATTATCTGAGTAAAAAAAACTAAAATTCGAAAAAAAAATAAATCCCCCAGGCTTGATTGGTGGTTGCACCAATTCAGAGCAAAACTTGGCTTTGATACCACTTGTTGGGTTTATACGCACGTGAGGGGGGGGGGGGGGGGTGAATCATGTGATTTTTGAAAACTCATCTTTTTCATTCTTAAGAACTCAGTACGCAACCGAAAACTACCAGAAAAGATGGAAATAGAAAAGCAAGTAAAAGAACACACGTTCGATTTTACTTGGTTCGGATCCTTTGGCGACTCCTACTCCAAGACCCAGGTTCCGCAGATCTATCGATGGGTAATTCACTAAAATACCTTTTCCGGTACCTCCAGAAAAGGAAATCGAGTACACAAAAAGATGGAACAAGTGCAACACCCTGCACTTGTCCTATTGTAAATAATTAAATACACAAATTACAGCTCGTTACCCAACACCTATGAAGATTGTCAGCTTAGGCTCGGTGTCGGTTGGTTCCTCGGTAGTAGTCGGGCGCAATAGCATCATAGTAGAGTCACAGTAGTAGGCCTGAGTAGTTGGAATCTCAATCGTTCGCACAAAAGCTTGTATATCAGTTGTTGTAGAAGCCTTGGGTGAGCAGCTTTAAAAAGAGCATGGAAGGCGCCTTCCATAGGCATTGAAGGCGCCTCCAATGGGATAAAGTTTATCCTGCAAATGTTGAGCCTTATCTTCTCTGATCGCCAAACTTCATCCTTTGGAAGATATCTTCCATAGCAATGGAAGGCACCTTCGATGAACAGTACGAAGATGCCTTCAGCTACTTGAAGGTGCCTTCAGACACTGTTCATCCAAAGGCAAATTTGCTCCTTTGTCTTGCAAAACAACCTTAGTCTAATAAACCAAATAATGACCTGCAAGACAATTGTTAGTACAATAATAATGAGCAGTAGTAATTAGCTCCTGTCCTCCCAGGACTAGGAACTAGTTAAGGTCTCAGATTAGGGATCCGAAATGAACCTAACCTGGATCGATTCCTTCTGTCCCCTTAACCGGGGCGCGCCCTCACTTAGTCACTCTCCTCCAGTGACTTACCTTTACTTACCAATTTACCAGATATTCCTTCAGTCCGTCAACCTATTTGGACTTCTTGCCAGATATCCGGTCAGTCATTGACCTATCTATACTTCTCGTCAGATATCCTGTTAACCTGTTAACCTGTCAACCTATCTGGACTTCTCGCTAGATATCTGGTCTACCCATCGACCTATCTGGACTTCTTACCAGATATTTGGTCGGCCCGTTGACCTTTCTGCTTACTTGGTAAAGTGGTTAGATTACAATTATACCTAACTTAACTTATTTGTCATTCATTAAAACCTAAGTTAGACCGTTAGTACAAACTGCATCAACAAATTTCTCATAATCGATTAGGCTTACCCCTAATTGATTGTTACATCAGATAATCATTCAAAAACCTATGGAATAACTCTTTTTTGAACTCCTAATAGATTGGTGAGCCATATCATTTGATTAGAAAGTCTCTAATTGATTGCCCCAATCGATTCTAAAACCTTTTGTGCTTTCATAAAAAAGCCCTCAATTGGTTACCCTAATTGATTGGTTTGGTCTTAATTGATTTCCCAATCGATTCCAACACCTTCTATGTTGTCGTGACAAAGCTCCCAATTGATTATTCAATTAGCCTAATCGATTCAGTACCTTTCTGTGCTTCATGAAAATAGGCCCGAATCGATTAGGCAATTAGCCTAATCGATTAGAATAGTTACTAATCAATTAGATTATCCGCCTAACTAATTCAACACTTTCTATTTTTATGAATCAACCTCCAGCCTAATTGTTTGGAATATGTCCCAATCGATTAGTCAATCTACCTAATTGATTGACCTTAGGCTTAATCAATTGAGTTAATTAATTGCCCAACCCTAAACTCTAAACTTGAACTTAGGGTTCTTTTACCCAACTTTAAAGTCATCCGTGACTCGTTGAGAGTTCTCGTTGCCTAGCATCTGGTCAACCTTGACATACGTGGTCTTCTTCACCAAGTGTCTAGTCAACCCTTGATCAACTTGGACTTTCCATCTCGTGCCAACTTCCCATTGGACTTTCCATTTCGCACCAACTTTTAGTTGGACTTTTGATCACCAAGTGTTTAGTTAACCTTTGCCCCACTTGGACTTTTCCCTTGCCTAGACCTGCTAATACTTCCATTATCTAGTTCCTAACTAGATCTTCACTGCCTAACCAAGCTAGAATTTCCACTACCTAGTTACCAACTAGGTCTTCACTGTCTAGCCCCACTAGGACTTCCACTGCATAGCTTTACTCACTAGGACTTTTCCATTGCCTAACCTCCAGTCAGGACTTTCCATTACCTAACTTTCAGTTACAACTTTCTCAGATAAGTATCAGATCTTCCCTTGAGCTACTTGATTTCTCTCTTACATATTGTCAAACATTAAAACTCAAACTTAAGCCAACTAGAACTTAGTCAAACTGGTCAATCTTAACTTGAGGACGATTGCACCAACAGGGACTTCCCTTACTTAGTATCGATCAACCTTAATCTATCGAGACTTCACCATTACCTAACATCTAGTCAACTTGACATGCCAGGATTTTACCATTATCTAGCATCCAGTTAATCTTAATATGCTAGGACTAGTTCACTAATGCCTAACACCCAGCCAATATTAACCTATCAAGACTTCATGATTCTCTAGCATCCAGTCAACTTTAACCTACCAGGACTTCTTGTCTAGTGTCTAACATTCGGTCAACTTTGACTTACTAGGACTTCCAATTGAGTGTCTAAATTCGGTCAACTTTGACCCGCTAGGACTTCCCATTATATATCTAACATCTGGTCAACATTGACTTTCCAGGACTTCTTCATTGTCAAATGTATGATCCTACTTGACCTATTTGGACTTCCCACATTACCTTGTATCCAATCAACCTTGACACATTTGGACTTCAAGTCTCATAGCAAATATTTGGTCTTCTATAACCCACTTAGACTTCGTCTTTGCCAACTCTTTATTGGACTTCTAAATAATAAGTGTATATTTAATCGTTACTCACATAGACTTTTCCACTGTCAAGTATCTAATTAATCTTGACCTACTTGACTTTTCGCTTAACCATCCATCATCAAACTGTTGGTTGTTACTCGGAATACCGTCCTAGTTCCCCTGTATAAAAATTTATACAAGCAATGAACTATCCTAGCTACCCATGTGCTCTACTGAAGTTAAATTTGGATTGTAAAATATGCTTAACATTATTAATCCAAATTGTCCTTCAGAAGTTAAACTTGGATTAGAAACAATACTTAACATTTTTACTCCAAGTTTAACCGATGTGATCTTCCTAAGTTAAACCATATTACAGAAGTTAATCAAATATCTATTTCAAAGATCGGCTTCCAGGTTAAACATGGCGAGGCACTAGGCCTTCTTGGGTATGGAATCATCCACCACTTCCTAGACAAAGCCTTTCAAAGAAATCGGATATTTAACTTCTTATAGTAAACTAGGTTTAACTATAGAGACCTCAATAGAAGCACAATATCGAAATATGACATCGAACAATAAAATTGATAACAAAAACGATAACCTAAAACTGATAACCTCTTGTGTTTGGTTTTTCAAGATCTATACAAAAGATGAACTAGTTATGATGCTGAAACTAATAACTAGTTATACCTTTTGTAGCTTATAGACCTCTTGATCTTCTGCTGTATTCCTCTCCTTCTCTTGGACGTCGTGTGGGTGACGATCTTCCAAGATGAAATCCACCCAAGCTTCTTCCTTTGCTTCCTAGATCCGGCCACCAACTAACCTCCAAGGAATGCTAGACAAGAGAGCTTCCTTCTCTTCTTCTTCTCCTTCAAGCAACTGGCCACCAAGAGAAATCAATGCATGATGCCACCTGCCTCCAAGAGAGAAAACAAAGGGAGAAGAGAAAAGGAAAAAGGTCGGCCACCAAAGGATTGGAAGAGAGGAATAGAAGATGTGTTATCTCATGAGGCACCCCTCCATCTCTTTTATAATCCTTGGTCTTGGCAAAAAAGGAAAGTTTTAAACATAATTAAAACCTTCTTATATTCCTTGCCAATGACTAAAAAGGAAAGTTTTAAAACAAAAAAAATTAAAACTTTCTTTAATGCTTGTCATGGCCGACCCTATACTTGTGCTCCAAACAAGGAAAGTTTTAAACATAAAATTAAAACTTCCTTATTTGTTTCCGGTAAGAAATTTTTAATAAAAAATTTCTCTTTTAAATCCCTTGTTGGTTATAAAAGGGAAATTTTATAAATTAAAATCTCTCTTTTAAAAACATGTGGATGGTTACAAAAAAGGAAAGTTTTATCAAAAATTAAAATCTTTCTTTTAACTACAAATAAGGAAAGATATCAAAACCTCTCTCTTAATCCTTTGTAGAAAGATATAAAAGGAAAGATTTTAAAATTTAAAATCTCTCTTTTAAAACCATGGTTTCCACAAAAGGAAAGATTTTATAATTTAAAATACCCTTTTATATTTTATGTGGCCGACCACCTAGCTTGGGCTCCAAGCTTGGTCGGCCCCAACTTGGCTCCATCCTTTGGCTTGGCTGGCCCTAGCTTGGGCTCCAAGCTTGGCTTGGCCGGCCACAACAAGATGGGTAAGAAGCTTGGTTTCAAGTGGATATAAGGCTTTATAAATAAGAGGCTACAACAGGAACCGAGAGGAGGAATTAGTTTTGGTCTCCCGATGAGCTTGACTTTCTCGTGTTCACCCCGAACACCCAACTCAAGTTCATTAATAATAACTCATACCACTAAAGAGTTATTATTGCACTGTCGTACCAATCCCATATTACAATATGAGCTTCTTCTTATCATGAGTGTGTTAGTCTCCCTGTGTTTAAGATATCGAATGCCCACTAATTAAATGAGTTACTGACAACTCACCTAATTAATATCTAGCTCCAAGAGTAGTACCACTCAATCTTATTGTCATGTTGGACTAAGTCCACGTGCAGGGTTTACATAACAATCCTTATGAGCTCCTCAAGGGGGCATCATCAATCTTGATTACTAGGACACAGTTGCATTTTATAATCAACAACACACCATATAAATAATATCATTTCCCAACTTATCGGACCTATTGATTTAACGAACTAAATCTCACCCTTTGATAAATTAAAGAAATAAATATTAAGTATATGTGCTTGTTATTATATCATGATTAAGAGTGCGTGCTTCCATAATAACAGAGATTTTGTTCTTTTATGTAGTCTGTATAAAAATAACTACCTCAAATGGTCCTGCTCAATATACTTATAGTGTACTAGTGTAATTTTATAGTCAAGATAAACTAATACCAAACTACACTATAACCACTCCAATAGTTTGTCCCATTCCATTATGGTTGTGACCTACTATTTATAATTTATAAGGAACTGATAGCATGATCTTCTGTGTGACACCACACACCATGTTATCTACAATATAAATTAAATGGATAACTACACTTAACATATATGTAGATATTTGACCAATGTGATTATTATTTCAAAATAAATGTTTATAAAAAAAGCTAGACTTTTAGTATACACTCTAACAATCTCCCACTTATACTAAAAGACTATGCTGTCATAAATGCTACCATACATCTGATTCTCATCCCCTCAACATGTCGATCAAATGCTTTCACTGGAAGGGCCTTAGTGAAAGGATCTGCCAGTTTATCTGCTGATGCAATCTTGGCGACAACAACTTCTCCTCATTTTACGATGTCTCGTATCAGGTGGTACTTGCGTTCAATGTGTTTACTCGCCTTATGGGCTCGTGGTTCCTTCGAGTTTGCTACTGCACTGTTATTATGACAATAAATTGTGATAATTTTTGGCAAACCAGGAATCACATCTAAGTCCATCAAAAAGTTCCTGAGCCATACAACTTCTTTGGCTGCCTCAGAGGCTGCCACATACTCAGCTTCCATGGTTGAGTCTAAAATGTATTTCTGCTTAACACTCCTCCATGTTATGGCTCCACATCCTTAAGTAAACACATAACCTGAGGTAGACTTACTATTGTCCCTATCTGATTGGAAGTCAGAATCCATGTAACCCACAGGGAGCAAATCATCTGCTTGGTAAACCAGCTTATAATCTCTAGTCCTTCTCAAGTACTTTAATATATGCTTTACGGTAGTCCAATGCCCCTGTCCTGGATTACTTTGATATCTGCTAACCATGCCCACAGCAAAATAAATATCCGGTCTCGTCCATAACATTGTATACATTAGGCTTCCTACAGCTGAAGGATAAGGAATTGCCTTCATTTCCTCTATCTCTTTTGATGTCTTAGGAGACATTTCTTTAGATAAAGATACTCCATGACGAAAAGGTAGAAAACTTTTCTTGGAGTTTTCCATGCTAAAATGAGCTAGGATAGTATCAATATATGAAGCTTGGGATAAGCACAACATTCTTTTCTTACGATCCCTTATTACTTTGATCCCTAGAATATGTCCGCATTCTCCTAAGTCCTTCATATTGAATTTCTTGGACAACCATACTCTTACTTTTGACAGCACTTTGTCATTGTTGCAAACTATCAAAATGTCATCTACGTATAGTACAAGAAATACTATCATGTTTCTGTCACACTTCTTGTATACACAAGACTCATCCGAGCACTGAATAAATCCATAAGACTGGATTACTTCATTAAACTGGATGTTCCAAGATCTTTAAGCTTGCTTCAGTCCATAAATAGACCGGTTGAGCTTACATATAAGATGTTCTTTGCCCTTTACAATAAACCCCTCTGGTTGCTTCATATGGATGTTTTCTTCAAGACTTCCATTAAGAAAAGATGTCTTGACATCCATTTGCCAAACCTAATAATTCATATGAGCAGCAATAGATAAGAGTATCCGGATAGACTTAAGGATAGCTACTGGCGAAAAAGTTTCATCATAATCGATTCCCTCTTTCTGAGTATACTCATTCGCAACAAGCCTTGCTTTGAAGATTTCCACCTTCTCATCTGCCCCTCTTTTTCTTTTGTAGATCCATTTACATCCAATAGCTTTTACACCATTTTATGGTTCTACTAGCTCCCAGACTTTGTTAGAATACATAGATTCTACTTCTAAATTCATTGCTCTTTGCCAATGTAACGACCCACCTTCCACTACTAGGCTGTAAGGTGAATCGCTACGGTTACTGTGCTAAGCTGCGCGGAAAACTGATCTAATTTGAGTTTTTATGCTACTGATATCTGACCTAATACATGTTATTGGTTCTACCTGTGCTAAGGGAGATGATCTAAGGGATACCTGGTGTATCCTACATCCCCTACGGTCAAGGAGCTGGACTGATAAGTTTCTTGGACGAAACCTGAGCTTCCCAATCGATCCAAGCTGGACTGGATCGATTGCTCTTGGTTGGATCGGTCCGTGGATCGATCGGAGCTGGGGAACGTTCTGTTCCCAACTGGATCGGTCGGCAGACCGATCCAGGTGTGGCTGGATCGGTCGGTCGGACTGATCCAGGTATGTCTGGATCGGTCGGCTGACCGATCCAGGAACCTGAAATCTCCCGGGACGCTACTGTATCGTGCTGGATCGGTCGGCTGACCGATCCAGGAGGATACAGTAGCATACTGTATCGGGCTGGATCGGTCGGCTGACCGATCCAGTGACACAGCCAGGCCCTGATCGGTCGGGAGACCGATCAGAGTCTGATTTCACCCGGGGAACTCTGATTTCAGCACTTTGGCGTGCCAAAACCCCACTTAACATCTAACTAATGCATCATAACCATTCTAACAACATGGAATAACATTCTAACGACATAAACTAGTAATCTAACTTAACATAGGGCATAGTTTAGGAATTCATGGCAACAGACAACTAAAAGTGCCTAGAACATGGAAACCAAAACCAATAAATAAAATGCTAAAGTAAATGCTAAAGAGTCTAATGCTCAATTTGCTACGTCCCCTAAGGACCTTTGATTCCAGTTCCATACACACACATCCTCATCTGCATTGACCTCCAGCCTCCACTGCTAGTCCACTTTTCCTTTACCTTTATCTGCAGTATAAGAAAAGTAGTATCTGTAAGCTAACAAGCTTAGTAAGAAACCATCTACCTCACAAAAACATGCATTCGGTGCAATATGGTTTTTAAAGCATGCTATTTGAAAATATGCGCTGAACTTGCTAAGTCATGGTATACTGAAATCATAAAGCATAACATATAAGCATGGCATGAGCATTGAATCATATCGTAGCAAGCAATAAAACACTGAACTAAACATAAGCTAAACTAACTGAAACTAAATATGTAACTGGAAACAAACTCAACTAGCATAATTGATTTCGAGTTTTGAAATCTAATACATAATAGGTGAAAATACTAAACATGCTGTTGGGCCCGACAACTGTACTTGCTGTGCGCGCATCCCTACTAGACCCGGGGTTGCAAGTCCCGAATTTAGTAGGGTTGTCTAGGCTATCTGAACCTAGGGACGACTGTGGGAGTCCAACCCAATGGATATCTAATCCAGTACAGTGCCACTGAAAATAAAATACTGATATCTATAGCTAATTGATATAACATGCTGTTTCTAGGTTATCTGAACCTAGAGCTAGGTTATCTGAACCTAGAGGCGACTGTGGGAGCCCACCCATTGGACCATAGTCCCATAAAACTGAACTAAACTAATGTGCTGGTTTAAATGCCTCTAATGCATTTAACTGAGCTATTAAACATAACTGAGGTGGTATTTAGCTACACTAACATTTTACCGAACACCTGGTGTGCTCCAACTCTCTCCTCTAATAGGGAGATCACCTCTAGGCACCCGACAACGTCTAGAATCACCAACTAAAGGAGAACAACGTGTCCGGCCCGTCTAGAGGTGTTCAACTAGATCCCTAATCCTCGAGGAGGGTTTAAACATACCCTATGTGCCGGAAAAACCTGCATATAGCTAAAACTAATGCGTAGGAAACCAACCGGAGCTATTATACCGCAGGTGAGGGGTTTCTTACCTCGTACGCTAAATTCCTTACAATTCTATTCGCTAGAATTCCGGTGGAGATGACCTTTTCGACGACCCGCTCACGTCTTCGCGTTCCTCTCGCGGAGAAGAACCTCTTTCGTGTTGGAGTCGTTGCCGGAAGATGAGCCGAGAGTCGTTGGGTTTGGGCGCCGAGAGAGGAGGAGGAGGAGGTGGCGTCGGCATTGAGGGTTTGGAGAGGGAGGAGTTTGCCGAACCAAGCAAAATAAACCAAACCCACTTAAACCTTCTATTTATATTAAGTGGTAATTCCGGTCCAACTCTAATATAAATATAGATGTTTCTCCTTTCTCTCAGCACGGCCCTGCTGGGTTCACTGGTTACTAACATTATCCCTTAAACCATAGGTATCGGGTTCGATTCCCACTTAGGCCGTTTTCGTTTATATTTATTTTTGCTACTTCCGCTACTCGGAAAATTCCGGAAAAATATCTAAAAATTCCAAAAAAATCATACTATATTTCTAAAACAGTTTTGAGAATTTTCGGGCATTACAATCCCCCATACCTTATAAAAAGTTCATCCTCGAACTTAGAACAATTTTGGATACTTCTGTCTCATGCTGGCCTCTGTCTCCCAAGTCGCCTCTGCTGCTGTGTGATTTTGCCAGCTGACTTTGACTAATGGTACCTCCTTGTTCCGTAATTTCTTTACTGCTCGGTCTATTATCTGAATAGGCCGACTGTCATAGCTGAGATCATCACGGACCTGTACCAACTGGGGCTCAATCACCTGGGTGGCGTCTGGAATATGCTTCTTCAGCATGGAGACATGAAATACGTTGTGGACAGCTGACATCTCCTGAGGTAGCTCTAGCTCATATGCTACCTTGCCCACTCTCTTCGTGATAAGGTAGGGTCCCACATATCTGGGAGCTAGCTTGCCTTTCTTCCCAAAACGCATGACTCCCTTCATGGGAGCTACTCTGAGGAAAACTGTATCCCCAACTGAAAACTCTAGGGGGTCTGCGTCGTGTATCGGCATAGCTCTTCTGACGGCTCTGTGCTGTCTCTATCCTCTGGCGAATCTGCTGTATGGCTGCTGTGGTATCTGCTACTAGATCTGTCTGAAGCTCTAGTTCCTTCTGTTCACCACTCTCATACCAGCAGATTGGTGATCTGCGCCTCCGCCCATTGAGGCACTGTCTGAAGCTCTAGTTCCTTCTGTTCACCACTCTCATACCAGCAAATTGGTGATCTGCACCTCCGCCCATAGAGTGCCTCATAAGTAGCCATGCCGATAGTGGCCTGATAACTGTTGTTGTATGCAAATTCTGCTAGACTCAGATATTTGCACCAACTTCCCTTGAAATCTAGGGCACAAGCTCGGAGCATATCTTCGAGTACCTGGTTTACTCGCTCCGTCTGACCATCTGTCTGAGGATGGAAGGTTGTGCTGAATTTTAACTGGGTGCCCATAGCTGACTGCACACACTTCCAGAAGTGTGATGTAAATCTGCTGTCTCTGTCTGATATAATGGTCCGTGGGACTCCATGCAGCCTGACAATATCCTTGAGATACAACTGAGCTAGCTGCTCCATGGAATAGGATATTCTAATAGCTAAGAAGTGGGCTGATTTAGTCAACCTGTCGACTATTACCCAGATGGCATCAAAACCATTCGTGGTTCTGGGTAGTCCCACTATGAAGTCCATAGAGATATCCTCCCACTTCCATTCTGGGATCTATATAGGCTGCAGAACTCCTCCTGGTCGCTGATGTTCTGCCTTGACCCTCTGACAGGTGAGGCAGATGCTAACATATCTGGCGATGTCTCGCTTCATCCCGGGTCACCAAAAACGGTTCTTCAGGTCTTGATACATTTTGGTGGAACCTGGATGCATCGCATAGGGAGTCCTGTGAGCCTCATCTAAAATCTGTCTCCGTAGCTCCTCCTGATCTGGAACACAGAGTCTGCCACCAAAATACAACACCCCGCTATCGGACACTCTGAATTCTCCACTTCCTGATTCTGCTAGCCCTTGCTTGATTTTATGAATTTCAGGGTCCTGCTCCTGAGCTGACTGAATATCACCAAGCAAGGTGGACTCTAAGGTCATAGTAAAGAGCTGTCCAACGATGAGTTCAAAACCGAAATCTACGATCTCCTTCTGTAGGGGCGGTGACATGGCTGTAAGAGATAATAAGGTAGCACTGGATTTTCTGCTAAGGGCATCTGCTACCTTATTGGCTTTCCCTGGATGGTAGAGGATGTCTACATCGTAGTCCTTGACCAGCTCAAGCCATCTGCGCTGTCGCATATTCAGATCCTTCTGAGTGAAGAAGTACTTCAGACTCTGATGATCTGTATACACTCTGCACTGAGCTCCATATAAGTAATGTCTCCAAATTTTGAGAGCGAACACTACTGCTGCAAGTTCAAGGTCATGAGTAGGGTAATTCTTCTCATAATCCTTGAGTTGTCTGGAGGCATAGGCGATCACCTTGCCATTTTGCATCAGTACTGCTCCTAATCCCAACTTAGAGGCATCACTATAGATGTCAAAGCTGCTGGTGTCGTCTGGTAGAGCCAAAATGGGAGCACTGGTCAATCTCCTTTTTAGCTCACTGAAGCTGTTCTCACAGTCCTCTGTCCACTGAAATTTTCTGTTCTTTCTGGTAAGAGCAGTCAGTGGGGAGGCTATCCTGGAGAAGTCCTCTACAAACTTCCTGTAATATCCTGCTAATCCCAGAAAGCTCCTGATCTCGCTGGCGTTCTTAGGTCTCTTCCAGTTCCTTACTGCTTCTATCTTGCTGGGATCTACCATAATACCATCCTTTGAGATGATGTGACCCAGGAAGGACACCTGATCTAGCCAAAATTCACATTTCATGAATTTGGCGTATAGCTGGTTCTGCTGAAGGGTCTGCAATACTAGTTTCAGGTGCTCTGAGTGTTCTTCCTGAGTTCCTGAGTAGATAAGAATGTCATCAATAAACACAATAACAAACTGATCTAAATACTCCCTGAATACTCTGTTCATGAGATCCATGAATGTAGCTGGAGCATTTGTCACGCCAAAAGGCATGACTACGAACTCGTAATGTCCGTATCTGGTCCTGAATGCTGTCTTCGGTATATCACCCTCCTTGTCTCTGACTTGGTGATATCCTGATCTGAGGTCAATCTTAGAGAACACTGCTGCTCCCTTTAACTGGTCGAACAGGTCATCTATTCTGGGAAGAGGATACCTGTTCTTGATCGTGACCTGATTCAGTGCTCTGTAGTCTATGCATAGCCGCATGCTTCCATCCTTCTTCTTCACGAACAGTACAGGCGCTCCCCAGGGTGAGTGACTAGGGCATATGAAGCCCTTGTCAAGCAGCTCCTGTAGTTGCTCATGAAGTTCCTTCAGTTCTGCTGGAGCCATGCGGTAAGGCGCTTTGGAAATAAGATTGGTGCCGGGGAAGAGCTCTATCTCAAATTCAATCTCCCTGACTGGTGCTAGGCCTGGTAACTCTTCAGGGAAGACTGCTGGGTAGTCACATACAACTCGGACCTCTGCTAGCTGTTGGTCCTTGTCCTGGCTGGTATTGACTACTTGTGCTAGGTACCCCGTACATCCTGAATCCATCAACTTCTGTGCCTTCATAGCTGAGAGAAATTTTCTGGCTTTTCTCTTTGGTTCTCCGATGTACTCGAATTGTGCTTCTGCTTCGGGTTGGAATACGACTTTCTGTTTACGGCACTCTATGGAAGCACCGTATCTGGTTAGGAAGTCCATTCCAAGGATGACGTCGTGTCGATCATTTCAGCAGGATCGATCACAAAAGAGTTCGATGCTGCTATAATGACCGCACCGCCTCGAGCCGATGCGTTGATGCCATGACCTCTCCTGAAGGTAGTGCCGTCAGACCACCGAGTACCTCTGGGGGTATTTCTAATTTCTGAGAACATCCACGGCTATATATGAATGGGTTGCCCGATGTCAAATAGAAAAGGTAGCACTATCCGAAAAATGCTAATCGACTGTGACGTCCGAGGCATTTGCTACGTCCTCTGGTGAGTGAGTAGATCCTCGCGTTCGCCATCTGGAGGGGTTCTAATCGGCCTGGCTGATGAGTGGACCTTCTAGAGCGACCTGCATCTGATGTAGCCGTGCCTGCATACTGAATCTGCTGTGGCTGAGGAAGACCGGTCTTGTTCGGGCACTGCTTGGCCATGTGCCCTTCTTGCCCACATTCAAAGCATCCTCGTGTGCCCTTGCGACAAACCCCTGGGTGGAATTTCCCACAAGTGGCACACTTTAGATAACTGGGTCGCTTGCTAGATGGTCCTCCTTTTGAGTCACTCCCTGATTTGCACTTGCTGTTGGAGTTCCCTTTCCAGTTAGAGCTGTGGCCTTGCTGTTTTTGAGTGTGAGAGTTTCCTTGGCCCTTAGACTCTGAGGAGACTTGCCTCTGCTGCTTCATGCTGTTCTGGTAGTGCTCTGTGGTCAAGGCACTGCTCACCAACTCCTCTGTGGTTTGTGGCCTATGTATGCCACCAGCCACGTTCACTGCTATCTTTGGCCTCAGCATCTTGAGCATCAACCTGATCCGTTCCTTTTCTGTGCTGACTAGCTCTGGGCACAGACGAGTCAACCTGTTGAATTTCTTCACGGCTTCCTCAACTGATAGGTTGCCCTGACGAAACTCAGTGAACTCGTCATAGTGGCGGTTTGTAACCCGCATATGAAAGAACTCCTCAAAGAATTCCTTCTCAAAGTCAGCCCATGTCATCTGGTTCACTAGGCGCTTCGTTCTAATTCTTTCCCACCACATGCGTGCGTCTCCTGTCAGGCAGAAGGAGGCACACTTCACCTTCTCGTGTTCTGGCCAGTCCAGAAGCTCCATCGTGCTCTCCAGTGTTTTGAACCAGGCTTGTGCATCCCATGGTTTACTAGCGCCTGAGAAGTTCTCTGGCTTGACTCGCTGCCACTGGATCAGATAGGCATTCTTTCTTAGCTCAGCTGCTGGGACTGCTGGTGCTGGTACTGGTGCTGGTGTTGGCGCTGTAGGCTGAGCTGGTGGAACCTCTAAGACTTCTGGAGTCGTCAGGTTCGGTTCCGGGGTGATTGTGGGGGTACTCTGCTGATTAGCCTTTAAGGTGGCTATTTCCTGTTGCTGTTCAGCTAGCTGCTGCTGTAACTGAGCCACTAATGCTGTAAGGTCTGGAGGAGGCATTGAACTGCCTGCCTCTTGCTGGGGCTCAGTAGCTAGTGCCCTTCTAGCTGGGCATCCTCGTGCCATTTCTACAGACATAGAGAACATATGTATAACTAATACTATCACAGTTCTATAATCACTGACATCATGTTCAAAGACTATCTCATACTAGCAAGAAGTAGGCTGAACTGTAACTAGAAAGCAATAACAATAAGGAGAGTAGAGGTATTCATACTTGGAAGCTGCAGGTACAATGCTGATGTGTGTGTAGGAGTATGGAACACTGCTCTGATACCACTCTGTAACGACCCACCTTCCACTACTAGGCTGTAAGGCGAATCGCAACGGTTACTGTGCTAAGCTGCGCGGAAAACTGATCTAATTTGAGTTTTTATGCTACTGATATCTGACCTAATACATGTTATTGGTTCTACCTGTGCTAAGGGAGATGATCTAAGGGATACCTGGTGTATCCTACATCCCCTACGGTCAAGGAGCTGGACTGATAAGTTTCTTGGACGAAACCTAAGCTTCCCAATCGATCCAAGCTGGACTGGATCGATTGCTCTTGGTTGGATCGGTCCGTGGATCGATCGGAGCTGGGGAACGTTCTGTTCCCAACTGGATCGGTCGGCAGACCGATCCAGGTGTGGCTGGATCGGTCGGTCGGACCGATCCAGGTATGTCTGGATCTCCTGGGACGCTATTGTATCGTGCTGGATCGGTCGGCTGACCGATCCAGGAGGATACAGTAGCATACTGTATCTGGCTGGATCAGTCGGCTGACCGATCCAGTGACACAGCCAGGCCCTGATCGGTCGGGAGACCGATCAGAGTCTGATTTCACCCGGGGAACTCTGATTTCAGCACTTTGGCGTGCCAAAACCCCACTTAACATCTAACTAATGCATCATAACCATTCTAACAACATGTAATAACATTCTAACGACATAAACTAGTAATCTAACTTAACATAGGGCATAGTTTAGGAATTCATGGCAACACACAACTAAAAGTGCCTAGAACATGGAAACCAAAACCAATAAATAAAATGCTAAAGTAAATGCTAAAGAGTCTAATGCTCAATTTGCTACGTCCCCTAAGGACCTTTGATTCCAGTTCCATACACACAGATCCTCATCTGCATTGACCTCCAGCCTCCACTGCTAGTCCACTTTTCCTTTACCCTTATCTGTAGTATAAGAAAAATGTATCTGTAAGCTAACAAGCTTAGTAAGAAACCATCTACCTCACAAAAACATGCATTCGGTGCAATATGGTTTTTAAAGCATGCTATTTGAAAATATGCGCTGAACTTGCTAAGTCATGGTATACTGAAATCATAAAGCATAACATATAAGCATGGCATGAGCACTGAATCATATCGTAGCAAGCAATAAAACACTGAACTGAACATAAGCTAAACTAACTGAAACTAAATCTGTAACTGGAAACAAACTCAACTAGCATAATTGATTTCGAGTTTTGAAATCTAATACATAATAGGTGAAAATACTAAACATGCTGTTGGGCCCGGCAACTGTACTTGCTGTGCGCGCATCCCTACTAGACCCGGGGTTGCAAGTCCCGAATTTAGTAGGGTTGTCTAGGCTATCTGAACCTAGGGACGACTGTGGGAGTCCAACCCAATGGATATCTAATCCAGTACAGTGCCACTGAAAATAAAATACTGATATCTATAGCTAATTGATATAACATGCTGTTTCTAGGTTATCTGAACCTAGAGCTAGGTTATCTGAACCTAGAGGCGACTGTGGGAGCCCACCCATTGGACCGTAGTCCCATAAAACTGAACTAAACTAATGTGCTGGTTTAAATGCCTCTAATGCATTTAACTGAGCTATTAAACATAACTGAGGTGGTATTTAGCTACACTAACATTTTACCGAACACCTGGTGTGCTCCAACTCTCTCCTCTAATAGGGAGATCACCTCTAGGCACCCGACAACGTCTAGAATCTCCAACTAAAGGAGAACAACGTGTCCGGCCCGTCTGGAGGTGTTCAACTAGATCCCTAATCCTCGAGGAGGGTTTAAACATACCCTATGTGCCGGAAAAACCTGCATATAGCTAAAACTAATGTGTAGGAAACCAACCGGAGCTATTATACCGCAGGTGAGGGGTTTCTTATCTCGTACGCTAAATTCCTTACAATTCTATTTGCTAGAATTCCGGTGGCGATGACCTTCTCGACGACCCGCTCACGTCTTCGCGTTCCTCTCGCGGAGAAGAACCTCTTTCATGTTGGAGTCGTTGCCGGAAGATGAGCCGAGAGTCCTTGGGTTTGGGCGCCGAGAGAGGAGGAGGAGGAGGTGGCGTCGGCGTTGAGGGTTTGGAGAGGGAGGAGTTTGCCGAACCAAGCAAAATAAACCAAAACCACTTAAACCTTCTATTTATATTAAGTGGTAATTCCGGTCCAACTCTAATATAAATATAGATGTTTCTCCTTTCTCTCAGCACGGCCCTGCTGGGTTCACTGGTTACTAACATTATCCCTTAAACCATAGGTCTCGGGTTCGATTCCCGCTTAGGCCGTTTTCGTTTATATTTATTTTTGCTACTTCCGCTACTCGGAAAATTCTGGAAAAATATCTAAAAATTCCAGAAAAATCATACTATATTTCTAAAATAGTTTTGAGAATTTTCGGGCGTTACAGCCAATATGCTGCATCTTTATCTTGGAGTGCTTCATCATATTTTCGGGGATTAGGTTCATGTTTACCTGGGATCAAGTTCGAAGACTCCCCAAAAATATGAATCTTTCAAGTTGCCTAACAACCCTCCCACTATGATGAGGCACTGTCTGTAGTTATGTATTATTTGTGATACGTGTTGCAGTTTCTTGTGATATTTTATCTTGCACTGTTGGTACTAAAGTAGAAGTGTCCTCTCTCATTTCTTCTAGAACAACTTCACTCATGGGTTTGTGGTTCATTACATAGTCCTATTCTAAAAATCGGGCATTAGTGCTAACAATGACCTTTTGATCTTTAGGACTATAAAATAAACCACCTTTCATTCCTTTAGGATAACCTATAAATAGGTAAACTTCTATATGAGATTATAACTTATCAGTATCTCCCTTCAGCACATATGCTGGACTACCCCAAATCTGAACATGACTCAGACTAGGCCTACGCCTATTTCATAATTCCGTGGGAGTAGAGGGTACTGATTTAGAAGGTATCAAGTTCAGAATGTACACTGTCGTTTCTAAAGCATATCCCCAGAACAAATTTGGTAATTCTGAATAACTCATCATTGATCTAACCATTTCCATAAGAGTCCTATTCCTTCGTTCTGCCACACCATTCTGTTGGGATGTACTAGGTACAGATAATTGGGATTGAATCCCAACCTCTGATAAGTAATTCCTAAACTCTCTTGAGAGGTACTCGTCACCACGATCAGACCGTAGCGTCTTGATACTTTTACCATGACGTTTTTCTACATTAGCCTTGTACTCTTTGAACTTATCAAAGTACTCAGACTTTCGACGCATCAAGTAAATGTACCCATATCTTGAATAGTCATCTATAAAAGAGACAAAATATTCGAAACCACCTCTTTCTTGGATAGTCATAGGTCCACACAAATCAGAATGAACCAATTCCAACACATCTTTTGCTCTATACCCCTTGGCCTTAAAAGGTCTCTTAGTCATTTTTCCTTCCAAGTAAGATTCGCAGGTTGGAAAGTTTTCCACCACCAATGAATCTAAAAGTTCATCGGCTATTAGCCTTTGAATCCTACTCAAGTTAATATGACCAAGCCTTAGATGCCAAAGATATGTTTGGTTCATTTCCGAAGGTTCCTTTCTCTTATTAGAATTAGAGGATGTGTTATTAATTTCCATTTATTGCATCATGGGAGTTATTGGATTTAGAGTATAAATTGCCAACCAACGTACCAGAACAGATAACAACTTTGTCATCAAAAGAGATAGTATATCCATCCTTAAATAGATTAGAAACTGAAATCAAATTCTTTCTAAAACTTGGTACGTAAAGACAATTTTTCAAAATCAATGTTTTATTCTTATCAAAAGATAAATAAACATCTCCCACTGCAACAGCCACCACTTTCGTAGCATTGCCCATGTAGACGGTGATTTCCCCTTCATGTAGTCGTCGAGTTTCCTGGAACCCCTGTAATGAATTATAGACATGATCAGTGGCTAAATATCTACACACCAGGTACTAGTAGATAACACCACTAAACATGTTTCAACAACTAATGAATAGGATACACATTTATTATTCTCAATTTTGTGAGAGCAGTCTACCTTTTGTTTCCAATCAATATAATTGGGACTAGTAAGTTTGTTTTCTTCTAATATAATAGCTAGGGGATTGAAAGCCATTTAAAATCCTAAGAATCACAAAATATTTTGTCAAGACCTTAAAATAATATTGATTCCTCAATATCATTTAAATTCACCAACTCCTCAAAACACCGTGAATTTTGTATGCCACTATAGTGTGGACGTATACAAACTCAAACATTTGTAAGAGGAGGTTTTACTCATTAATTTTATTATGTTGTCAACCTAACTTTATGACAAATAAAGTTAATAGTTCGTCTGTCTTTGATCAAATATTTGGTCAAAACCTTAGAATTTAAAATAATATTGATTCCTCAAACAATATCATTTAACTTCACCAACACCTCAAACACTGTGAATTTTGTATGTCACGATAGTGCGGACGTACACATTTGTAAGAGGAGGGTTTTACCCATTAATTATCTTGTCAACCTAACTTTATTACCTCAAACACCGTGAATTTTGTATGCCACGATAGTGTGGACGTATACAAATTCAATCATTTATAAGAGGAGGTTTTACCCATTAATTTTATTTTGTCAACCTAATTTTATGACAAATAAAATTACCTCAAACACAATGAATTTTGTATGCCACGATAGTGTGGACATATACAAATTCAATCATTTGTAAGAGGGGGTTATAACTAGCTTTATGACAAATTAATAGTTGGTTTTTCTTCGGTCACACAAATAATAGCAGTGACTCCGATGGGGAGGATACTATTAAATGCGCCTAAGTGTATACCATTACTTGATACTAAGTCCACTAAATAGGATTGTGCCCTTCAGATGGAGAAGATCACACACATCCTAAATAATTTCCTATAATCATCCATTAAGAAAGTTTGATCTAGTGATCCGCAAACAAAATCATCCGATGTGGAGGAAGGCACTCAAAGTCAATGCGTAAGTTTGAATGCATCACTTACAAACCAGTAATGGAGACCGTGGAATTTAATTAAATTCCTCTCCCACTTAGTTATATAGAAATGAGGAATTTTAACATGCACACAAGCACACAAACACAGCATATCACAGCATAAAAGGCAATAAATATGAAAACTAATTTTCCAACTATTATGGCCTCAACCATAGATGTCCTCCATGTGTCACCAGCCCAAGTAGTCGTCAAACCTAGCCGCCAGCCCTAGGGCTCATATCGTCGCATCCATCGAGCTTCCTTTTCCGCTGCGCCTCTGGTCCTCAAATAGCACCATGCCTCGCAAGGATACAATCGGCGACAAAAATAAAATTTTACATATATCGATCCTATATTCCACAAAGGAATGTACACAAAGTCTAGATCGAACAAAATGTAAAATCCTAAAACTAATACAGCTCCTGCTTTATTTAATAAATACAATCATGCACACACATAAAATGTCCTCGACATGTCCGAGGGTCCAATCTCACATAATCACAATAGGCCATAATAGTTGGAGCCGATAACCACAGAGGTAATCTATTTGCACATCCTACTATTTTCACGCCTAAAATATGTATGACATGTGCATAATTAACTGAAAACCAAACATACAGAGGCATAAACCTAGCTCTGATACCAATTGTTGGTTGCTACTCTGAATACAGGCCTAGTTCCCCTGTACAAAAATTTATACAAGCATAGAACTATCCTAGCTACCCATGTGCTCTACTGAAGTTAAATTTGGATTGCAAATGATGCTTAACATTATTAATCCAAATTGTCCTTCAGAAGTTAAACTTGGATTGGAAACGATACTTAACATTTTTACTCCAAGTTTAACTGATGTGATCTTCCTAAGTTAAACCATATTACAGAAGTTAATCAAATATCTATTTCAAAGATCGACTTCCAGGTTAAACATGGCGAGGCACTAGGCTTTCTTGGGTATGAGATCATCCACCACTTCCTAGACAAAACCTTTCAAAGGAATTGGATATTTAACTTCTTACTATTAGGATGTATACTAAAAGCCTAGCTTTTGGTATAAATATTTATCTAGAAATAAGAATAACATTGGTCAAATGTCTACATTTATGATAAATGTAGTTGTTCAATTAATTTATATTGTAGATAACATGGTGTGTGGTGTCACACACAGAAGATCATGTTATCAGTACCTTATAAATTATAAACAGTAGCTCACGACCAAGATGGAAAGGAACAAATCATTGGAAGGTCGTAGTGTAATTAGGTATAAGTTTATCTTAACTATATAATTACACTAGTACACTTAGAGTGTATTGAGTAGGACCATTAGAGGTCGTTTCTTTTATACTGACTTTATAAAGGAACAAAGACCTCAGTTATTATGGAAGTGTGTACTCTTAATCCTAATATAATAACAATCACATATATTTGATATTTATTTCTTTAATTTATCAATGGGTGAGAATTAGTTCGATAAATCAATAAGCCCAATAAGTTGGGAAATGATATCACTTATAGTGTGTGTTGTTGATTATAGAAGGAAACTGTGTCCTAGTGATCTAGGTTGATAATGTCCCCAAGAGGAGCTCATAAGTATTGTCATGTTAAACCCTGCAGGTGGACTTAGTCCGACATGACGATAAGGTTGAGTGGTACTACTCTTGGACTAAGATATTAATTAAATGAGTTGTCAGTAACTCATTTAATTAGTGGACATTCGACATCTTAAATACAGGAAGACTAACACACTCATAATAAGAAGGAGCCCAAAATATAATTTGGGATTGGTGCGGTAGTTCAATAATAGTTCTTTAGTGGAATGAATTATTATTGATGAAATTAAGTTGTGTGTTTAGGGCGAACACGGGAAGCTTAATTTCATCGGGAGACCAAAACCAATTCCTCCTCTCGGTCCCTATCGTAGCCTCTTGTATATAGAGATTTATACCCACCATATACCCACCTTCTTACCCATCCAATGGGGCCGGCCAAGCTAACTTGGAACCCAAGCTAGGGCTGGCCAAGACCAAGTGGATGAGCCAAGTTGGTGGCTAGCCAAAGCTTGGGTCCCAAGCTTAGGGGGTCGGCCACTAGAATATTAAAAAGGATTTTTATTAAAATTATTTCTTATGTGGATGTCATGTTTTTAAAAGAGAGTTTAAAAAATTAAAAATTTCCTTTTATAGCTTTGTACAAAAGATTAAGAGAAGAGATTAATCTCTTTCCTTATTTGTAGATTAAAATGATGGTTTTAATTTTTGGTAAAAGCTTTCCTTATTTGTAAATCATCTACATGTTTAAAAGAGAGTTTAAAATTTGAAATCTTTCCTTATTTGTTGATTAAAAGGTGGATTTTAAATTTTAAGAAAACTTTCCTTTTAAACCATGTTCATGATTTAAAAGAGAGTTTAAAAATTAAATATTCTCTTTTATAAGTTTCTACAAGAGATTAAGAAAAGATTTGATATCTTTCCTTATTTGTAGATTAAAAGAGATTTTAATTTTTAGAGATAACTTTCTTTTTATCTACATGTTTAAAATAAAGATTTTAATTTATAAAAATTTCCTTTTTACCAATTATGAAGGGATAAAAATTATTGGAGAAATTTTTTATAAATTTCTGGAGACAAATTAGGAAGTTTTAATTAATTAAAACTTTCCTTGTTTTGGGGAGAAGAGTGGCCGGCCAAATAAATTGGAGAAGAGAAAATTATTTTTAATTAAATAAATTTTCCTTTTCATGGCAAAAGAATTAAGGAAGTTTTTATTTAAATTTCCTTATTTGCCAAGACCAAGGATTATAAAAGAGGGGGTAGAGGAGGCTTCATTGTGAACAACTCTATTGTTCTTTTCCTCCCTCTCTTCCTTGGTGGCCGGCCTTTTCTTCTTCTCTCTTTTCTCCTTCTTGTGGCCGAACCATCTTGTTCTCTTGGAGTCCTTGTGGTGGCCGGATCTAGCTTGGAGAAAAGAAGAGAAAGGTGGCTTCGCTCTTGCATCCCTTGGAGCTTGATGGTGGTGGCCGAACCTCATCCTTTCTTGGAGTCATGTGGTGGCCGAACCTTGCAAAGAAGAAGAAGGTGCCTTGGTGGTTCTCATCTCGGAAGATCATTCCCACACAATGTCCGAGGTTAGAAGAGGAATACGGTAGAAGATCAAGAGGTCATTAAAAGTTCACAAAGAAAGGTATAACTAGTAATTATTTTTCGCATCATACTAGTTTTATTTCTTTGTAAAAATACCAAATACAAGAGGCATGTGATTCTAGGTTTCGAATTAGTTTTCGATGTTGTGTTCTTTTGTTTTCTTTTCGAACTTATGCTTCGATTGTTTTTTTTTGGTTAACCTAGAGTTATTTAAGGAAATTAAATATTAGTTTTCCTTAAAAGGCTTTGTCTAGTCGGTGGTGGTTGTTCCCATATCCAAGAAGGACATGTGCCTCGCCACGTCAGTACTGGAAGCCAATTTTGGAAATAGATATTTAATTATCTTCGTAACCTAGGTGATTTGGATCAAACATGTTAAGTTCCGCAGGAGATCCAAGTCTAAACCTAAAAGAACAAATAAGTTAAACTTAGGATCAAACGTGTAAAGTTCCGCAGGCGATCCAAGTTTATTTTAAAAGAACACATGGTAGCTAGGAAAAGGTTCAAACCTTTGTACAAAATTTTTGTATAGTGGAACCGTTAGGCTTTTCGAGTAGCAACCAACAATTGGTATCAGAGCTAGGGTTTTGCCTCTGTGTATTTGGTATTAGTTTAATTATGCACATGTCATACATAATTTAGGCAGGATAATAGTAGGAACTTTGTGGATGCAAGATCCAACTATTATGGCTTATAGTTATTATGTGTGTGATTGGACCCTTGGACATGTCAAGGGCATTTTATTATGTGTGCATGATTGTATTATAAAATACAGCAGAAGCTGTATTTAGTTTTATTAGGATTTTATTTTTTTGATCTAGTTACATGTACATTCCTTTCATGAAATATAGGATCGATGGATGTAAATTTTATTTTATGTTCGATCTAGTTTACATGTACATTCCTTCGAGGAATATAGGATCGAAAAATGTAAAATTCTATTTATGTCGCGGATCGAATCTTGCAAGGCGTGGAACCTTTTGAGGACCAGAGGCGCAGCGGAACAAGGAGCAAAATGGATGCGACAACTAGACCCGGTGGCGGTGGCCAAAGATGGCAGCAGCTAGGGTTGGCGACACACGGAGGACAGCAATAGTTAAAAGCTATAATAGTTGAAAATTAGTTTTTCTATTTATTGCTTTTTATGCTGTGTTGTGTGTGCTTGTTAGTATGCATGTTAAGTAGGCTAGCATAGTCAAAATTCCTCATTTTAAATAACTAAGTGGGAGAGGGATTTATTTTTAATAAATTCCACGGTCTCCATTACTGGTTTATAAGTGATACAACAAGCTTGCGCGTTGGCTCTGAGTGCCTTCCTCCATATCGGATGAGCTTGTTTGCGGATCACTAGTTTAAACTTCCATTTTGGATGACTATAGGAAGTTAATTAAGAGCGTGTGATATTCCCCATCGGAAGGGGCACAATCTTATTAATGGACTTAGTGTCAAGTAATGGTATACACTTAGGCACGTCTAATAGTATCCTCCCCATCGGAGTCATTGCTATTATTTGTGTGATCGAAGAAAACCAACTATTAATTTGTCAAATAAATAGGTTGACAAGATAATAAAATTAAAAACTCCTCTTACAAATGTTTGATTTTGTATACGTCCACACTATCGTGGCATACAAAGTTCACGGTGTTTGAGGTAATTTTATTTTTTCATAAAGATTTATTGACAAGATAATTAATGGGTAAAACCCTCCTCTTACAAATGTTTAAATTTTGTATATGTCCACACTATCGTGGCATGCAAAATTCACGGTGTTTGAGGTGTTGGTGAATTTAAATAATATTGTTTGAGGAATCAATGTTATTTTAAATTCAAAAGTTTTGATCAAATATTTGATCAAAGAAAGATCAACTATTAATTTTATTAGTCATAAAGTAAAGTTGACAAAATAATAAAATTAATGGATAAAATCTCTTCTTTAATTTTGTATACGTCCACACTATCGTGGCATACAAAATTCATGGGGATTTTAAGGAATTGATCTTGACCAAATATTTTTGTGATTCTTAGGGTTTAAAATGTTTGTCAATTCGCTAGTTGTTATACTATAGAAAAGACTTAGTAGTCCCAATTGTAATGATTGGAAATAGGACTTGGACATTAAGGTAGTCTGTCTTCTTAGAACTAAGAACAATATAGGTGTATTTAATTCATTAGTTGAAACATGTTTAGTGGTGTTATCTACCAGAACCTGGAGTGTAGATACAGATGCCATTAATCATGTCCGCAATTCATTGCAGGGTTCCAGGAAACCCGACAACTAAATGAAAATGAAAACACCGTCCACATGGGCACTGCTATAAAAATGGAAGATGTTGCAGTGGGAGATGTTTATCCTTTGATAAGAATAAAATATGGATTTTAAGTAATTGTCTTTACGTACCAAGTTTAGAAAGAACTAGTTTTCAATTTCTAAACTATTCAAAGAACTTGATATTCTGCCTCTTTTAATAACAAAGTTGTTATTAAGAAAAAGAGGGAAGTTATCTGTTCTGGTATGTTGGTTGTCAATTTATAAATCCAATAACTCCCACAATGCAATAAATGGAAATTAGTAACACATCTTCTAAGAGAAAGCAACCTTTGAAAATGAACCAATTATATCTTTGGCATCTAAGGCTAGGTTATATTAACTTGAGTAGGATTCATTGGTAGCTGATGAACTTTTGGGTTCATTAGTAGTGGAAATCTTTCCAACCTGCAAGTCTTACTTGGAAGGAAAAATAACCAAGAAGCTTTTAAGTCTAAGGGGTATGGAGCCAAAGATATGTTGGAATTGGTTCATCCTAATTTGTGTGATCCTATGACTATCTAGACAAGAGGAAGTATCGAATATTTCATCTATTTTATAGACAACTATTCAAGATACAAATACATTTAATTAATGTGCCGCAAGACTAAGTGTTTTGATTAGTTCAAAGAGTACAAGGTTGATGCGGAGAAACATTAAAGTAAAAGTATCAAGTCACTATGGTAAGATCGTAGTGGCAAGTACCTTTTGGGACAATTTAGGAGTTACTTATCAAAAGTAGGGATTCAATCCCAACTAATTGCACCTGGTACACCCCAACAGAATGGTGTAGTAGAAAGAAGGTATATGACTCTTATGGAAATAATTAGATTGATGATGAGTTATTCAGAAAATTACCAAGTTCATTTTAAGGATATACTCTGAAAAAGAAAGTGAACATAGTACCTTCCAAAGTCAGAACTCTCTACTCATATAGAATTGCTGAATAGGCGTAAGCCTATTTTGAAGCATATTCGGATTCGGGTAGTCCAGCACATATGCTAAAGAGAGACAATGATAAGTTGGATAGGAATTCACTTGTTTGTGAGTTATCCTAAAGAAACGAAAGTAGGAAGGTCATTGTTAGAATCAATAACCGATTTTTAGAAAAGGACTATGTAATAAACCACAAGCCCATAAGTAAATTTGTTCTTAAAGAAATTATAAAGGACATGTCTAATCTAGTACCAACTGTACAAGATGAAATATCATAAGAAACTGCAACACGTATCATAAATGATACACAGACAGTGGCTCATCGTAGTGGGAGGGTTGTCAAGCAAATCTAAAAGATTCATGTTTTGGCAGTGTTTTTAGACTTGATCCCAAATGAACATGAGTCTGATCCCGGACATATGATGAAGCACTCCAAGATAAAGATGCAACATCTTGGCAAAGAGCAATGAATACAGAATTAGAATATATGTATTCTAATAAAATCTGGAAGCTTATAGAACCACCAGATAGTGTAAAAGCCATTAGGTAAAAATAGGTCTACAATAGGAAAAGATGGATAGACAGGAAGGTGGAAACTTTCAAAGCAAGGCTTGATGAAAAAGGAAACCTTTTCACTGGTAGCCATGATTAAGTCTATCTAGATTCTTTTATCTATTTGGCAAGTGGATGTCAAGACAGCATTCCTTAATGGACATCTTGAAGAAAGTATCCATATAAAGTAACCAGAAGAGTTCATTGCAAAGGGCAAAGAGCATCTTGTGTACAAGCTCAATCAGTCTATGGACTGAGGTAAAGCTTCAAGGTCTTGGAACATCCGGTTTATCAAAATAATCCAGACCTATGGATTTATTTAGTAACCGGATAAGTCTTGTGTATATAAAAGTCTGATGAAAACTTGGTGGTATTTCTTGTACTATACGTAGATAAGATTTTTGGTAGTTGGAAATAATATCAAAATGTTGTCAAAAGTAAGGGTATGGTTGTCCAAACAATTTGATATGAAGGACTTGGGAGAATGTATATATTCTTGGGATCAAAGTAATAAGGGATCGCAAGAAAAGAATATTTTACTTATCCCAAGCTTCATATATCGAAAAAATCCTTGCTCGTTTTAAGCATGCAAAACTCCAAGAATGGTTTCTTACCTTTTTAGCATGGAGTAACTTTATCTAAAGAAATGTCTCCGTAGACATCAAAGGAGATAGAGGAAATGAAGGCAGTTCTTTATGCTTCGGTTGTCAGAAGTCTAATGTATGCTATGCACGAGATCAGAAATATGTTTTGCCAAGGCATAGTTAGCAGATATCAAAGTAACCCTGAACAAGGACATTGGACTACAGTAAAACATATATTGAAGTACCTTAGAGGCACTAGAGATTATATGCTAGCTTACAAGACAGTTAATTTGGTTCCTGTGGGTTGCACGGATTTTAACTTCCAATCCGATATGGACAATAGTGAGTCAACCTCGGGGTTTTGTGTTTACTTTAGGAGGTAAAGTCATAACTATGGAAGAGTGATAAGCATAGGTGTTTTTCTGGACTCCACCATAGAAGCTGAGTATATGGCAAGCCTCTGAGGTAGTCATAAAAGTTGAATGACTCAATAACCTCAAGATAGACTTAGATATGATTTCTGGTTTGTCCAAAGATTATTACAATTTATTGTAATAATAGTGGTGCAGTAGCAAACTCGAAGAAACCATGAGTCTATAAGGTAAGTAAACACAATAGAGCCCAAGTACCACCCAATACGAGAAATCGTATAAACGAGGAGAAGTTGTTGCTGCCTAAATTGCATCAGATGATGACCTATAGATCTTTTCACTAAGGCCCTTAAGGCAAGAGCTTTTGATGGGCATGTTGAAGAGTTGGGATTCAAATGTATGGCAGCAGATATGGCAGCTTAGTCTTTTAGTATAAGTGGGAGATTGTTAGGATGTATACTAAAAGCCTAGCTTTTGGTATAAACATTTATCTAGAAATAAGAATCACATTGGTCAAATGTCTACATTTATGATAAATGTAGTTGTTCAATTAATTTATATTGTAGATAACATGATGTGTGGTGTCACACACAGAGGATCATGTTATCAGTACATTATAAACAGTAGCTCACGACCAAGATGGAAAGGAACAAACCATTGGAAGGTCGTAGTGTAATTAGGTATTAGTTTATCTTAACTATATAATTACACTAGTACACTTAGAGTGTATTGAGTAGGACCATTAGAGGTCGTTTCTTTTATACTGACTTTATAAAGGAACAAAGACCTCAGTTTTTATGGAAGTGTGCACTCTTAATCCTAATATAATAACAATCACATATATTTGATATTTATTTCTTTAATTTATCAATGGGTGAGATTTAGTTCGATAAATCAATAAGCCCGATAGGTTGGGAAATGATATCACTTATAGTGTGTGTTGTTGATTATAGAAGGAAACTGTGTCCTAGTGATCTAGGTTGATAATGTCCCCAAGAGGAGCTCATAAGGATTGTCATGTTAAACCCTGCAGGTGGACTTAGTCCGACATGACGATAAGGTTGAGTGGTACTACTCTTGGACTAAGATATTAATTAAATGAGTTGTCAGTAACTCATTTAATTAGTGGACATTCGACATCTTAAACACAGGAAGACTAACACACTCATAATAAGAAGGAGCCCAAAATGTAATTTGGGATTGGTGCGGTAGTTCAATACTAGTTCTTTAGTGGAATGAATTATTATTGATGAAATTAAGTTGTGTGTTCGGGGCGAACACGGGAAGCTTAATTTCATCGGGAGACCAAAATCAATTTCTCCTCTCGGTCTCTATCGTAGCCTCTTGTATATAGAGATTTATACCCACAATATACCCACCTTCTTACCCATCCAATGGGGTCGGCCAAGCTAACTTGGAACCCAAGCTAGGGCCGGCCAAGACCAAGTGGATGAGCCAAGTTGGTGGCTAGCCAAAGTTTGGGTCCCAAGCTTAGGGGGCCGGCCACTAGAATATTAAAAAGGATTTTTATTAAAATTATTTCTTATGTGGATGTCATGTTTTTAAAAGAGAGTTTAAAAAATTAAAAATTTCCTTTTATAGCTTTCTACAAAAGATTAAGAGAAGAGTTTAATCTCTTTCCTTATTTGTAGATTAAAAGGATAGTTTTAATTTTTGGTAAAAACTTTCCTTATTTTTAAATCATCTACATGTTTAAAAGAGAGTTTAAAATTTGAAATCTTTCCTTATTTGTTGATTAAAAGGTGGATTTTAAATTTTAAGAAAACTTTCCTTTTAAACCATGTTCATGATTTAAAAGAGAGTTTAAAAATTAAATATTCTCTTTTATAAGTTTCTACAAGAGATTAAGAAAAGATTTGATATCTTTCTTTATTTGTAGATTAAAAGAGATTTTAATTTTTAGAGATAACTTTCTTTTTATCCACATGTTTAAAAGAAAGATTTTAATTTATAAAAATTTCCTTTTTACCAATTATGAAGGGATAAAAATTATTGGAGAAATTTTTTATAAATTTCTGGAGACAAATTAGGAAGTTTTAATTAATTAAAACTTTCCTTGTTTTGGGGAGAAGAGTGGCCGACCAAATAAATTGGAGAAGAGAAAATTATTTTTAATTAAGTAAATTTTCCTTTTCATGGCAAAAGAATTAAGGAAGTTTTTATTTAAATTTCCTTATTTGCCAAGACCAAGGATTATAAAAGAGGGGGTAGAGGAGGCTTCATTGTGAACAACTCTATTATTCTTTTCCTCCCTCTCTTCCTTGGTGGTCGGCCTCTTCCTCTTCTCTCTTTTCTCCTTCTTGTGGCCGAACCATCTTGTTCTCTTGGAGTCCTTGTGGTGGACGGATCTAGCTTGGAGAAAAGAAGAGAAAGGAGGCTTCGCTCTTGCATCCCTTGGAGCTTGATGGTGGTGGCCGAACCTCATCCTTTCTTGGAGTCATGTGGTGGCCGAACCTTGCAAAGAAGAAGAAGGTGCCTTGGTGGTTCTCATCTCGGAAGATCATTGCCCACACAATGTCCGAGATTAGAAGAGAAATACGGTAGAAGATCAAGAGGTCATTAAATGTTCACAAAGAAAGGTATAACTAGTAATTATTTTCCGCATCATACTAGTTTTATTTCTTTGTAAAAATGCCAAATACAAGAGGCAAGTGATTCTAGGTTTTGAATTAGTTTTCGATGTTGTGTTCTTTTGTTTTCTTTTCGAACTTGTGCTTCGATTGTTTTTTTTTTGGTTAACCTAGAGTTATTTAAGGAAATTAAATATTAGCTTTCCTTAAAAGGCTTTGTCTAGTCGGTGGTGGTTGTTCCCATATCCAAGAAGGTCATGTGCCTCGCCACGTCAGTACTGGAAGCCAATTTTAGAAATAGATATTTAATTGTCTTCGTAACCTAGGTGATTTGGATCAAGCGTGTTAAGTTCCGTAGGAGATCCAAGTCTAAACCTAAAAGAACAAATAAGTTAAACTTAGGATCAAACGTGTAAAGTTCCGCAGGCGATCCAAGTTTAATTTAAAAGAACACATGGTAGCTAGGAAAAGGTTCAGACCTTTGTACAAAATTTTTGTACAATGGAACCGTTAGGCTTTTTGAGTAGCAACCAACACTTACAGTAAACTAGGTTTTACTATAGAGACCTCAATAGAAGCACAATATCGAAACATGAAATTGAACAATAAAATCGATATCAAAAACGATAACCTAAAACTGATAACCTCTTATGTTTATTTTTTCAAGATCTATACAAAAGATGAACTAGTTATGATGCGGAAACTAATAACTAGTTATACCTTTTGTACCTTATAGACCTCTTGATCTTCTGCTGTATTCCTCTCTTGCTCTTGGATGTCGTGTGGGCAACGATCTTCCAAGATGAAATCCACCCAAGCTTCTTCCTTTGCTTCCTAGATCCGGCCACCAACTAACCTCCAAGGGATGCTAGACAAGAGAGCTTCCTTCTCTTCTTCTTCTCCTTCAAGCAACCTGCCACCAAGAGAAAGTAATGCTTGATGCCGCCGGCCTCCAAGAGAGAAAACAAAAGGAGAAGAGAAAAGGAAAAGGATCGGCCACTAAAGGATTGGAAGAGAGGAATAGAAGATGTGTTATCTCATGAGGCACCCCTCTATCTCTTTTATAATCCTTGGTCTTGGCAAAAAAGGAAAGTTTTAAACATAATTAAAACTTCCTTATATTCCTTACCAATGACTAAAAAGGAAAGTTTTAAAACAAAAAACTAAAACTTCCTTTAATGCTTGTCATGGCCGACCCTATACTTGTGCTCCAAACAAGGAAAGTTTTAAATATAAAATTAAAACTTCCTTATTTGTTTCCGGTAAGAAATTTTTAATATAAAAGGAAATTTCTCTTTTAAATCCCCTGTTGGTTATAAAAGGAAAATTTTATAAATTAAAATCTCTCTTTTAAAAACATGTGGATGGTTACAAAAAAGGAAAATTTTATCAAAAATTAAACTCTTTCTTTTAACTACAAATAAGGAAAGATATCAAACCTCTCTCTTAATCCTTTGTAGAAAGTTATTAAAGGAAAGATTTTAAAATTTTAAAATTCTCTTTTAAAACCATGGATTCCACAAAAGGAAATATTTTAAAATTTAAAATACCCTTAAATATATGTGATCGACCACCTAGCTTGGGCTCCAAGCTTGGCCGGCCACAACTTGGCTCCATCCTTTGGCTTGTTCGGCCCTAGCTTGGGCTCCAAGCTTAGCTTGGCCGGCCACAACAAGATGGGTAAGAAGCTTGACTTTAAGTGGATATAAAGCTTTATAAATAAGAGGGACCAGGAGGAAGAATTGGTTTTGGTCTCCCGATGAGCTTGAGCTTCCCATGTTCACCCTGAACACCCAACTCAAGTTCATCAATAATAACTCATACCACTAGCGAGTTATTATTACACTATCACACCAATTCCATATTATAATATGGGCTCCTTTTTATCATGAGTGTGTTAGTCTCCTTGTGTTTACGATATCGAATGCCCACTAATTAAATGAGTTACTAACAACTCAATTAATTAATATCTAGCTCCAAGAGTAGTACAACTCAACCTTATTGTCATGTCGGACTATTCCACCTGCAGGGTTTACATGACAATCCTTATGAGCTCCTCAAGGGGGCATCATCAACCTAGATTACTAGGACACAGTTTCATTCTATAATCAACAACACACCATATAAATAATAGCATTTCCCAACTTATCTGGCCTATTGATTTTACGAAATAAATCTCACCCTTTTATAAATTAAAGAAATAAATATTAAGTATACGTGCTTGTTATTGTAACGACCCGCCTCCTACTGGCTAGGCTGTGAGGCCGATTGCTACATTATGCTGTGCTAAATTACTATTGCGGAAATCTGGATTGATTAAAATTTTACTAAACTGATTACTGTAAAATCTGAACTTAATATTCTAGGTGTACCTAGGAGTTGTACACATGCTAGGGAAGATAATCTATGCCTCTCGGATGTCCTGCTAGCTGTAATCAGGCATTTCAATCGATCCATGAATCGATTGGGCCGTCGGATCGATCCAGTGATCGATCCAGCTTGATACCGGCACGGAGAGAACTCTGGATCGGTCGGCTGACCGATCCATAAGCTATATTGCTTCTGTATGCAGCTGGATCGGTCTACCGACCGATCCAGGAGTACACTGATCGGTCGATAGACCGATCCAGTGGCTCACTGATCGGTCGGCGTACTCTCTGTTCGCATCTGGATCGGCCGGCTGACTGATCCATAACAGATGCTAACTCTCTATTCGCGACTGGATCGGTCAGCTGACCGATCCAGTGGCACAACCCAATTCTGATCGATCCGTAGATCGATTTGGGTTTCTGATTTCGCACTGAAACTCTGATTTCAGCACTAGTTCGTGCCAAAACCTCACACAATAATTATACAATGCATGGAAAACATTCTAATATCCACTAACTAGCATTCTAACATGACATAGTGCAAGGTTTATTAATTCATAGCATTTAAACCACTAGAAATGCATAAAAGTGTCTTAAGAAAAGAAACTAAGTTCTTAATTTGCTAAACTTCCTAAGGATCTTCATTCCAGGTTCCTGCCACACACACCATCTCTGCATTGACCTCCAGCTTCCTCTGCTAGTCCATCTTTCCCTTACCTCTATCTGCAGTATAAGGGAAATAGAATCTGTAAGCTTAAAGCTTAGTAAGAAACCAACTACCTCACTAAAACATGCAACGATGCAAACATGTTTTTAAAGAAATGCTATTTAAAAACATGCACTGAATTTGTTAAAGCATGGCATACTGAAGTTACATGGCATAAATACTGAAACATGGCATGCATAATAAAATCTAAGCATGGAGCTATCTCATGGTATCAACTAGGAGAACTAAACTAAAACTGAAACTAAGACTGAGCTAAAACTGAGCTTAAACTATATTCACATAACTAGGTTACGAATTTGAAAGCTATTATCATAATAAGTGAAAATAGTAATCACGCTGTTGTTTGGGACCGACAACTGTACTTGCTGTGCGTGCATCCCTAGCTAGACCCGGGTTTGCAAGTCCTGCATTTAGTAGGGTTTACTAGGTTATCTGTACCTAGGGACGACTGTGGGAGCCCAACCCAATGGACATCTGGTCCAGTACAGTGTCACTGAAAATAAAATACTGAATATAGCTACGAATTGCTTATTTTGCTGTTTCTAGGTTATCTGAACCTAGAGCTAGGTTATCTAAACCTAAAGGCGACTGTGGGAGCCCACCCATTGGACCGTAGTCCCATGTAAGCTGAAACTAGACTAATATACTGATTTAAATGCTACTAATGCATTTAACTGAGCTGTTAAAAATATCTGAGGTAGTATTTAGCTACACTAATCATTTTGTCGAACACTTGGTGTGCTCCAACTCTCCCCTCTAATAGGGAGACCACCTCTAGGCACCCGACAACGTCTAGAGCCTCCAACTGAAGGAGAACAACGTGTCTGGCCCATCTAGAGGTGCTCAACTAGATCCCTAATCTGCGAGGAGGGTTTAAACACACCCTGGGTGCCGAAAAATCTGCATATAGCTAAACTAAAGGTATGCAATCAAACGAAAGCTACTTATACTGCAGGTGAGGGGTTTCTTACCTCGTGCGCTAGTTTTCTTACGAATCTAGTCGCTAGTTTTCGGGTGGGGACGATCTTCTCGACGATCCTCTCGCGTCTACGTGTTCTTCTCGTGGAGGGGAACGTCCTCGTGTCGGAGTCGTCGCTGGAAGGTGCTCCTAGAGCCCTTAGGGAAGGAACCCTAGGTTGTTCTTGTGGTTGGCGCCGAGAGAAGGAGAGGAGAAGGGGAGTCGGCGGTGAGGGTTTAAGGAGAGGAAAAATCACGATCCAAATAACCCTTCACTTAATTATTTCTTATTTATATTAAGTGATCTAATTCGCCCCAACTCCAACTTAAATAAAGTTGATTCCCTTTCCTTTCAGCACGGCCCTGCTGGGTTCACTTGGTTACTAGAATTATCCGTAAACCATAGGTCTCGGGTTCAATTCCCGCTTAGGCTGTTTTTATTTTCTATTTGTTTTTGCTACTTCCGCTACTCTAAAAATTCCATAAAAATACTCTAAAATTCCAGAAAAATTATAGAATATTTCTAAAATAAGTTTGAGAATTTTCGGGCATTACAGTTATTATATCATGATTAAGAGTACATGCTTCCATAATAACAGAGATTTTATTCTTTTATCTAGTCAGTATAAAAAGAAACTACCTCAAATGGTCTTGCTCAATACACTCATAGTGTACTAGTGTAATTTTATAGTCAAGATAAACTAATACTAAATTACACTACAACCACTCCAATGGTTTGTCCCATTCCATCTTGGTTATGAGCTACTATTTATAATTTATAAGGAACTGATAACATGATCTTCTGTGTGACACCACACATCATATTATCTACAATATAAATTAAATGGACAACTACACTTAACATAAATGTAGACATTTGATCAATGTGATTCTTATTTCAAAATAAATGTTTATACAAAAAGCTAGACTTTTAGTATACACTCTAACACAAACAACCATCTTAATCAACCTTAATCCAAGGTCAATTGCCCAAACAATCTCCTTCTCTAATAATCTTTTCTTTCTCTTGACATCTCACTCTACCAAACAAATTGATCAACTATCAAGTATTAGATCAACATTGATCTACTTAATGTGTTGATTAACCAATAAACATATGATCAAACATCAAAATCAAACTTGAGAAATCTCAAACTTGGTCAATTTTGACCAGAGGTCAATTGCACTAACAAAATGAAAAAAAATCTATTCATAAATAGTTCTTTTTGACATAATATAAAATGAGTCTAAGAGAAACTATAAGTGTAAAGTAAATAGACCTGACAAAAGACGTATTCCATCAAGATTGAATGCAACACTTGAGAACCATAAAATGATAGCATTTGGCACACAAAAATTAGTAGACATGACATCAATGTTCTTTTAGAAGTCAATTTACTTTTCATTTATAAAGTGACCCTCTTGACCAATAATGAATTTGAATGCTCTAAATAATAGATTATTCAATCAATCTCAAAACTTTGTGCATGATGATTGTTGTACAATCAATCTCTAGCCGGTCAACTATTGTGCTAAGACCAAAAGATTGATTTTAGATTGTTGTTATTCAACAAAGATGTAAGGAGGTCCATCCCCAATACTTCTTGTCTTTTAAAATCCTCTTGGACTTCCATCTACTAAGAGTTCACTCCTTAAGAGTTCACTCCTTAAGAGTTCACACCTTTGAGATTTCTTATGTTCCAATACCACCTGGACTCCTATTCTATTAAGCATTCACTCTGCCAATACTTTTCATCTGTCAAGACCATTTGGACTTCCATCTATTACAAGTTCTCCCCTTTGGGACTTCTCATCTTTCAAGACTATTTGAACTTCCACCTATGAGGAGTTCACTCCTCTAAACTTCTCATTTGCTAAAATCATTTGGATGTTTATCTTCCAAAAGGTTCACTCCTCTCTTTCATTTACTAGGAGTTCTCTCCTCCAAAATTCTCATCCAACTACTAATGCAGTTGCTATCAAAATCCACATTTGCACACTTGGCATATGTTTAAATATCAATTATGTCTAACTTAATCATTATACCAATAGTTTTGTCAATCACATCAATCTATCCAATTCAAATATGATTACATCAATAACTCCCCCACCCCCACCCCCCACCCCCGGTGTTCTTGGTGGATATCCTTAACCATAATCCATAGTTTTCATTGTACTTTCCAGTAATCTAACCTCATAAGGTCTAGAAGTAGCTGATGATTCTACTGGATTCATAAAGGTGGTGGCTATAGTATTTAGGTTACTAAGTTATTTTTCTTTTTTTTTTGGGTCTGATATGTGGTTTGGAGTATATAGTTTTTTTTTTGTAAGTTGCAGATGTTTTTAGTCAAGAGTTCTTAAGATGTGAGTAAGATCTATTGCTTGATGGATTAAGTTAACTTGAGTGGTTGACTATTCTTCTATTTCTATTTTAGGTGCTAGAGTTGTTGGTTGATATCCAGAAAATCTACTTGAAAGTTGATTGTTTCTATCCTTATACATGAGTGAAGAAGTTGGTTGTAAAGTGGTATCCAGATTTTGTAATTAACATTCCATTCCATTCCCGCTAAAATTTTAGAGTTATATTCTCTGGGTTTCAGTGCATGTATTCCTTTTGTTGTTAAGGCTTCTATCATATCTGTGACAAATACTTTAAAATAATTGTGTCTATGATTCATTATTTTTTCTAGAAAAAATAATGTCATGTTGAAGATTGTCACCTTGAAGTTGGCCATACCCTTTAGCTTGAATGTAAATTTAAATATATTTGACAAAGTCTCGGATGGTCATATTAAAATTTAGGCATAAGTAGGTAATGCCTAAATTGGCGTTCATTTCTACTTTGATAAGTCCAATAATAGCTTTCTTCGTATCAGAGAAGCGGGTATTGTGCAAGACTAGTAAGACTTTTCCTCCTAATTTAGCTCTAGTTACCCTCTTAACCCAAACACAATAAGTCCCAGATATATATAATTATGTTTTTGCATATATAGGGTTTTAGCGGCTTCTTCTGTCATTAAGCTAAGTTTAACTACTCCTTCATCAGGAAAATGAAAAACTTCTTGTCTGTGATGTCGATATAAAGAAATAGAGAAGTTTAAAATCCCTTGGCTATATAGCTTCTTGGGATTCAAAGTATTTAATTGTTCATTTAAAAAGATTGTTAAATCTTTATCAATATCAATAATCTCTTCTAAAAGATGGGGTCCTAATGTTGAAGTACTATTTCTTTTGGTTAAAGAATCTATCCAAGAAGTTGTATTGACTTTTATGGATCTAATAGAATGAGAAGGACCAGTAAAAGCTTCAGTTTTTGTGAGACTTACTGGGTTGACTATAAGTTAAAAATTTGGAAGTAATAGGTGGAGTTTTAGGAAGTAGTTTTCCTAGCGATAACTGACTTAAATCTCTATTCAGTTTAGCAAAGGCTTCTTTCAAATCACTAGAATAAAAACCTCCTAAAGTATAATGTTCTAATTGAAGAAGTTTTATTTCTATTAAAGTTAAATGATAATGCAGTGAAGTGATAAGAGTTATAATAGTGTTATTTTGTTGTACTTAGATTTGATCTCCTTTTTCAGTAAGTTCAAGATGATAATATCTATCATCTTTTGTAGTATAAAATTATTTTGTATATTATATAGCCTCATTATAATGGGAATTTTCATATTTTAATTTGTTAATTTATATCTAAGTTCTTCCAGTAAGTGTTGCAGCATATCTAATTTTTTATATAATTGAGTTTTGTTACTTACTATTGTTGGGTTTGCAAGGTTGTAAACATAGTCCCGCATTGAAAACACATGGGAAAGATCATGGGTTTATAAGAGAAAGATATCTCCATTGGTATGAGGCTTTTTTGGTAGAGCCTAAGAGAAAAAACCATGAGGGCTTAGGCCCAAAGTGGACAATATCATACCATTGTAGAGATATCTAAATTCTTTTCGATCCTATAATTGGTATCAGAGCCTAAACTGCCAGAAGGACTAACCAACGACTGTGCATAAGAGCCATGGTCCAATCTGTTAGAATGTATACTAAAAGTCTAGCTTTTGTATAGACATTTATTTTGAAATGAGAATCACATTGGTCAAATGTCTGTATTTAGTTAAATGCAGTTGTCCATTTAATTTATATTGTAGATAACATGGTTTGTGGTATCACATAGAAGATCATGTTATCAGTTCCTTATAAATTATAAATAGTAGCTCACAACCAAGATGGATTGGGACAACCCATTGGAATGGTTATAGTGTAATTTGGTATTAGTTTATCTTGACTATAAAATTGCACTAGTACACTATGTGTGTATTGAGCATGACCATTTGAGGTTGTTCCTTTTATACTGACTGCATAAAAGAATAGAACCTCTGTTATTATGGATGTGTGTACTCTTAATCCCGATATAATAACAAGCATATGTACTTAGTATTTATTTTTTAAATTTATCAAAGAGTGAGATTATATGTTAAATCAATAGGCCCGATAAGTTGGGAAATAATATTATTTATATGGTGTGTTGTTGATTATAGAAGGAAACCGTGTCCTAGTTATCTAGGTTGATGATGCCCCCATGAGGAGCTCATAAGGATTGTCATGTAAATCCTATATGTGGACTTAGTCCGACATGACAATGAAGTTGAGTGGTACTACTCTTGGAGCTAGATATTAATTAAGTGAGTTGTCAGTAACTCATTTAATTAGTGGGCATTCAATATCTTAAACACAGGGAGACTAACACACTCATGATAAGAAGGAGCCCATATAGAAATATGGGATTGGTGTGGTAGTACAATAATAACTCTTTAGTGGTACGAGTTATTATTGATGAACTTGAGTTGGGTGTTCGGGTCGAACACAGGAAGCTCAAGCTCATCAGGAGGTCAAAACTAATTCCTCCTCTCGGTCCCTGCTATAGCCTCTATAAAGCATCGCATTCACCCGTTTTGATTTTCCTTCCTACCCAAGTGAGGGCCCGGCCACATCCTTGCTTGGTGCCCAAGCAAGGGGCCGGCCAAGCCTTGTTTGGTGCCCAAGATGTGGGTCGGCCAAGCCATGCTTGATGCTCAAGCATAGGGTCGCCCATAATAGAAGAGAAAAGGAAGTTTTTATTTAAAACAAAATTTTGTTAAAATCTTTCCTTTTATAGCTTTCTACAAAGGATTAAAAGAGAGATTTTAATTTTGTTAAAATCTTTTCTTTTTTGTAACCAACCATTATAGGAATAAAAGGAAGATTTTGTTTAAAACAAAGGTTTGTTATAATCTTTCCTTTTATAGCTCTTTACAATGGTTTAAAAGAGAGATTTTTATCTTTCCTTTTTTGTAACCATCCACAATAGCAAATAAAAGGAAAATTTTATTTAAAACTTTCCTTTCTAGCCGCTAGTAAAGATTATAAAAGAGGAGGAGGTGCTCCTAAACATATAACCTAAGGCTCTCTCTCTTTTATTCTCTTGTGTGGTCGGCCCTCTTCTATTGTTTTCTTTCTCTTGAGGCCGGTGGCACCTTGCTTCAATCTTTGTGGCTGGCGGTGCTTGGAGGAGAAGAAGAAAAGGTTCGGGTGCTTTGTCTTGATAGATCGTCACCCACACGACGTCCAAGAGGAGGAGAGGAATACAACAGAAGATCAAGAGGTCTCTGTCTACAAAGAAAGGTACAACTAGTTCTTTATTCTGCAGTGAAACTAGTTTAGTTTTCTTTGTATGGATCCTGAAATACCAACACAAGAGGCTATCGATTTTGTGCTTCAATTGAGTTCTCTGTAGTTAAACCTAGGGTTTCCTGTAAGGAGTTTAAATATTCAATTTCTTTGAAAGGCTTTATCTAGGAAGTGGTGGATGATCCCATAACTAAGAAGGTCGAGTGCCTCGCTAACGACCTAGAAGTCAATCCTTGAAATAGATATTTAATCAACTTCTGTAATATGGTTTAACTTCTGAAGAACACATGAGTTGAACTTGGATTAATAATGTTAAGTTTTGTTTGCAATCCAAGTTTAATTTTTGAAGAACACATGGGTTGCTAGGAAAAGTTCTGTACTTGTACAAATTTTTGTACAGGGAAAACAGAACGGAATTTCGAGTAGCACCCAACACAATCGAACCATGTGGGTGGAATATTGATCTCGAACGAAGAAGTGGGGGCTCCTGTGTTCGAATCAAGAGAACCAGACACTAGGCAGGAAGTCCTAGTAGGTCGGGTGGATCGAGGGGCAGGAAGTCCTAGTGGGTCGAGGATCGGACGTTAGGGAGCCCGTGGCCCTTTATTTGAGGGGGGGATTGTTGGGGTTGCAAGGTTGCAAACATAGTCCCACATTGAAAACACATGGGAAATATCATAGGTTTATAAGAGAATGATATCTCCATTGGTATGAGGCCTTTTGGGTAGAGCCCAAGAGCAAAAGCATGAGGGCTTAGGCCCAGAGTGGGTAATATCATGCAATTGTGGAGATATCTAAATTATTTTTGATCATACAACTATGACTTCTTTTGACTAAAATAATAACTATTTAGAGTCTGTTTCTACCTTTTGGGTTTCCTTATTTCTCTATAATTTCGTTTGTACTGTTTAGGTAATTAAGTTTTGAGATGCTTTTAAGTAGTCAAGATTACGTAATACTTTTGATACAAGTTTTTGCTATTGAAGTCGATTTGTAAGTATATTTTCTACTTTAAGTTCTAATAATTGACAATGATATTCTAAAGTTAAACCTAGGCTTATAAGTAAGTCAATTATCGAATTTAAGTGTGATTGCTCAGAATATAAAATATGAGCTACTAATTTGCTTCTGATATAACAAGTGTGTTTTGTATTATACAAGGTTACAATAGTTCTAGGATGGATAGAAAGATCTAAATAATCAAGTTATTTAAGAGTTGAAGGTGTATTCATGCAAAGTAGGGAATCAAAAAAGAACTGGTTCTGATACCAAGTTGGTGTTCAATTTGAATTCGTTAATTTAAATTTGATGGACTAATAAAGACAACACTTTTGTTTGGGGTTTTGGATCTGGGTGGTATTGCTCTAAACCTCAAGTTTTTGTTTCTTTTCTTTCAATCTCACCAGTGAGCCTCACCTAGTAGAGAGCCTCAAGAATGGTTTAGTAGGCCTTTGGTTTCTAACCCCAACTATTTTCAGGTCTTATGGTATCCTCCTATTGATTGCCTTACTTAGCCAGCACAAGTTTTATAGAAACAAAGATCTATAATTCCATCTTCTCTCTTAGCTAGTTACATGGCTACAAAGGTATACTCCGATAAGGACTGAGGACTTTTGATTGAGAGAAGAAGAAAACAAAGCCCTAAAGCTTAGAGACAATATATTTACTCAACTATAAAAATATCTTACACAAACATATAATTTACAGAGGTGCAGAAAGAAAATTATATCTACTACTTACAGAGCTAGTAGGGCATTACAAACATAGAGCTTAGAGCGTAGATGAGAGAGGAGAGGAGAGGAAGGTTGCTTCAGAGGTGCTTCTGCTAAGTTGTGCTCCGTTGCCTGCTTTTGAAGGGGAGAGGAGAGGGGCTTTTTATAGAACTGAGAAGAGAGTTCTGGAGGTTGAGTCATTCTGGAGGTAAGTGCTTGGAGTCATCATGGGTGATGTCTTTTTACAATAAGTGCTTGATGATGTCATAGCTTACGTTTCTGGGATGAATGTCTTCATTGCTTCTGTCAACTTTCCATCATCTTAATTAGATTAGCTTCTTCAACCAATCCCATAGAGGGAGGTAGAGTGAAGTAGATGCTGCTGATGTTGTTTTTATCTTTTGTTTTTCAAACCAGGCCATATTTTTCTTTTGGTAAAATTGACAGAGGTTTGAATGTTAAGTGGAGTAAATAAATGGAAAGAAGACTGTGCCAAATGTTTTTGGCAAATAAATTTTTTCCTTGAATGTTTCGCCGGCCAAAGTATACTCTAGAGGATCTTGATAAGGATCTTAGAGCGAAGAACTTCCTTGGAGAGAGGCTCTCCAATGTTTAAGTTGTTCCTCAAGTGGTTTTGATGAAGTCCATTCTTTGTCTACATTTAAAGGATAGTCTTCAAATGGAAGTAACTGAATATTGAGCCCTTGTACATCAAGTCTTATTAAGTGTCTAGTAGGTTCAAAGTATGTAGTTCTCCATTTTGGAGGAGAACTAGCAAAAGTATATAAGATGAAAGTTTCTTTCTCTTCAAGTATATGTTGTATTAATCTTCCAAGTAGCTTTGGAAAAGCTTGTAAAGAATCCAAATCATGTACCCATAGTTATTATAGAAGGAACAAGTCATTAATGTGAAAGGAGTAATAAGTCTTTCTCGATAATTCTTTTATTAAAACTTTTCAAAATGAATATTGGATTTTCTGAATGAGTAGAGTAATTGGCATCTACAACTTAGGTCTATCAGGTCTTGTTTGGAACATTGAGGAAAAGCTTTAGTACAAGTAATTTTGTATGTATATTCTTCTTCATAAGTAATTGTAATTCTTGGTGTTGTATTTTGATGGAAACAACTAAGTGCCTCTTCTCATTCAAGAAAATGTTGCAAAGTAGAAGTATCACCCAAACTTTGGATATAAGTTCGTATATCTTTTGGTAAAGTATTGATAGTAAATAAAGTATCTTTTCTTCCTTTTGTAGCTTAAAGTATTTCAAGTGATTGGTAATTCATTGATTTTTGTTGAACTGATAGTAAGTCAGTATCAAGTCTAGCGGGAAGTGTTGTTGCCGTTGTTGCCATCAAGTAAGATTTGTCTTCTTGGAGTTTTCCATCTATCTAAAGTAATGGGCTTATAATAAATTTTGGGCCCAAAGTAGTTTTTAATAAATCATAGACTTCTTCTATTGAATAAAAGTATTTATAAGATGACTTATTATCTTATGGTAAAAGTACCTTGATTTCATCCCAGTTGGCATATAGGCCAGCATAAGGGCTTGACAAAATAGTATAACAAGAGAACTTTTTGCCCAATGGTTTTTGTAAGATAGTTAAGTAATTAAACAGAGCATTGATAATATCTATCTTCTGACTAAATATTCCTGGAGAAGTGGATATGTTCCAAACATTGTCAATAAGACATTGTTGTATTGGATCAAGTTGCGTTCTCATGGAGAACTGAAAAGTATCCTCTTTTCTGGAGAATTGGGGAAGTTCATGCATACCAAATTTCATGGTTTTAAAATCATAAGTACGAACTTTCTTTTGTTTATCTAGCCAACAAAACAGATGTTAAGTTAATAAATGAGATAAAGTATCAGCTATGGAATTATTAATTCCTTTGATATGTTCCCATTTGATTTTCAATCCTTTATCGAGGATAGCATCAGTAAATTTGATCTAATGTTTGGATCCAAGTCCTTTTCTAGTGTCTTTTGTTTGCTAACTATAATTTACTATAGCTTCACAATAAGTTCTAAGAGTAATCTCTAGTTTACTATAGATAAAAAACATAAATGATTCTAAACAGTAAATTACTGCTAAAAGTTCATAGTCTAACGAAGTAAGATGGCATTTTTCCTTGTATTTTCTAGAAGCATAGCGGCAGAGTGATTCTGAATTTTTTGGGTTATACTTGGATGGTTTGCTAAATAAAGCTCCACCTCAGCCATTTTTACAGTCATCTGTTTCTATGACTAAATAGTTTGAATCTAGTGGAAGTATTAACATGGGTAAGTGTTGAACCATGGTTTTAATTTGTTTGACAAGATCTATATCTTGTTGGTTAAAGTATCTTTGCCCAGTTTGAGAGGTTTTTTTTATATAATGGGCCACTAATTTTTCTAATATCTTTTAAGTATGGGCTAACATAATTAAGTAATCCTAAAAAGGATTGGAGCATTTTTATGTCTTCCATCTTATTAGGAAAAGCCAAAATTTTACTAGTGATGTGAGCTTGGAGTGTTATAGTTCCTTGTCCAATTATACTACCTAAGAATTAGTGATGGCTAATTTCATTTCCTTTATGGACACAATTAAGCCATGTTTTTCAAATAAGTTAAAAACTCTATGTAAATGAGCATAATGTTCCTCTTTCGTTTTAGAGAACACCAGAATATCATCAATGTATACACAAGTAAACTGTGTGACTTCCCTAAACACATCATCCACTTTTCATTGGAACACCTGTGGAGTGATTTTTAAGCCAAATGGCATTACTAGCCATTCAAAATATCTTTCAAAACAAGAAAATGCAATCCATGGAATAGAGTCTAGGTGCATTTTTACTTACCAAAATTTAGATTTCATATCAAATTTAGAGTACCATTTTGACTTTTGAATTTTATTAAGTAGTTGCTCCTTATCAGGAATTTTGTATCCGTCTTCATGATAATTATTATTGAGTCTTTTATAGTTAAACATCATTCTAGATTATCCTTGTTTTTATTCTGCTCCTTTGTTGATAAAAAAAGCAGGACTCCTATATCTAGAATCTTATCTTTGTAAGGCTTTTAAGGCCAGGAGTTGAGTAATATGCATTTTGCATTCTTCAACCTCCCAATTAGTGTATTTCAAATCTTGTGCCTTAATAGTTAAATCAGGATTGATAATGATCCTGCCCGAAAGTTGATGAGATGGAAAGATGGGGATGTGGCACTCCCGCTAACCGCCTATAGACTTTGCTCGGACCTGGAACACAGATTAAATCAGTGTCGAGCCAGGGAAGGAGTCCCTAGTGTTGGCCTTCCGACGCTCAAGTCAGTCACTGGCGATGAAGTAGAAGGCAGACCAAAAATGAATAGTAGAGAACATAGTGTCTTGCGTATTACGTACCTCCGTCGATGCTTGGACCCCCCTTATATAGAGCTCCTGTAGCGTGCGTGCATGCTCCCCAAGGTGGGCATGCTTTCCAAAGTTTTCCCTGAAAAAACTTGTTAGTAAAGTGTCCCTGACACAATACCTTAACGGGTCGAGCATGTCTCTGAAGTGACAGTGGAAGCTTCCGTCGTACGATCTTCTGACTATCTGATGTGCATAGGTTTTATACACTTGTTTAGCATGTTTTGACGTGCATTCCTATATTTTATGCATGCTTTATCTATGCATTTTCATACTCCATGCTTTACTTTTAGCATATTTACTCTTCTTTGTTCAGAAATATGCTCTTGTGCATTTTCTATCTACAGGAGTCAAATTTGGAGAGGAAATGTTGTTTATGGAGAATTTGATCAAAGAATGAAGGAAGTCAGCGCCAGCCATGTGTGCCACACGACCATGTCAAAAAAAAAGGAAGAAAAATGGTCTTGGTCGTGTGGAGAAGACCGGGTGTGCAGCATCAACAGAAGAGGGGGATGACATGGCCGTGTGGTATCACACGACCATGTCACTTTTAAAGCAGAATGAGAACATGGCTGTGTAGATCTACACGGTCGTGCAACTCTTCCAGAGGCCAAGCATTGTCAGGCCGTGTGTGCCACACGACCGTTCAACCTTTCCAGAGACCAAGATTAACACGATCGTGTGTGCCACACAACTGTGTGAGCCATCTAGAGGTGAAGCATGGCACGACTGTGTGACTCTGGCCGAGAGGTAAGCAACCGAGGTCGTGTGAAGTCCACACGGTCATGACACGGGCCGTGTGGCGCCCAAACCCCCTGCTCTATATAAAGGGTTTCTTCCTCTTCCTTTGGGGAGATCTAATCTGAAGGTTTTTCTCCATCTTTTGGGTGTCAATCCGATGATCTAAGGATGTCTCCATTCCTGATTCGACTCCAGTAGAAAGAATTGGTTCCAAAGATTACTCGTCGTCTCTAGATAAGCATTTCTTTTTTATCTTCTTGATTTGGATCGAAATGTTTACGATCTTCTTGTCTTCGGATCTTTCCCCTTGTTTCATGGAGTAGATCTTCTTATCTAGGATGGAGGGAGTATTTGTAATGTGAATTGATATATAAATTCAAGAATTTGCCAACTTCTTGTTTCAATGATGTTGTTTTGTTTTGTATCAATTCAATCTTGTATGGATTATTGTGTTTGGATCTAATTACCATTCTTGATTGGATGCTTGTAATACTTGTGGATCTTGTAGAGAAATTCTCTAGATTGTATGACCGAGGGGCGTCGTGACAGGGCTTCCCCATTAACGAACATCTTAGGGATCACCTTGAAGGGTGAAGCAAGAATCTATAAAGAAGTGAGATAGATAGATGAGTCATTTCCTATATCTTGATGTGAATTGATTAGTGATGTGTTTCCATGTTGTATGACCGAGGGGCGTCGTGACAGGGCTGCCTCACTAACGGACTTCATAGGGATCATGACTATTTAGTTGCTTAAGGTGTAGATATAAGTCCCTTGTCGGTGTTTTCTGCAAGCGATAACCGACACCTTCTTACAAATGCATGACAATTGAGGATATGATTGGTAAAATCATTTTACATTGATAAGTATTACAAAGAAACCAAATCTCCTAGAACTTTCATAAAACCTAGTTCTTGCATTACTTTTCTATTTTCATTTTCTAGTTGCTTTTAGTACGTGTAATTCTTAGTTGATTGTTTAGCTAATTCACTTTGAGATATCTTTAGTGGTTATAACCAGCCCCTGTGGATATGATATCTTTTATATTACTGATGACATAATCATGCACTTGCGGTGATGTAACACTATCCATGTCCGGTGTCGGCGGCACCAACTCCCAAAAGGATGTCGATGGATATTAGAGGGAGTGCACTGCTAGGCCAAGCGGGTTGGTGGCTTGGCCAAAATTTTGCCGCTCTAGTGTCCTGTCCGGTCAGCCAGAACCTTGTTACTCCTGTGTGTGTGTATACTCGATCGAAGTTTCACTTTGCCACTGTCGAGACCTCCTGCCAGGCCGAGCAAGGTAGCCGCTCAGCCGAAGTTGAACTCTGCCAATGTCGAGCTCTGTTGTCTGGCTGAGCGGGGTAGCCGCTCGGCTCGACTTCTGCACCTCATCTGCTCCTTCATTCGGCATCTAATAATCTATTGAGCGTCAGTCATTTGACACCTCCCACGTGTCGAACGTGGGATTGGACTAGAACCTTCTCCCCCCGGTCGGGGCATGATTGCCCGACCGACCAATGATATCTGAGCATTGATCGCCTTGACTTTGACCTCCACCGTGGAAGTTATCTTCCACGGGGTGGGACCCCTCATCATCATCGCATTACATGCCTCCCCCTCAAGTCTAGTAGAAGGAGACTACAAGTCCGACTGACTGGATAATTGTCTAAGAAGTTTTCCACCCAATTGCCTTCAACACTCCTTAGTTTCTGATCGGGATAACGTGGCGCAACGGTCGGCTATATGATCGTTCTTTGCCAGTCGACCTGTTGAATCTTGTTGTTCGGTCATAGGTCTGCTCCTTAAGTCGATCGGCACAAGGAACATTTATACTTCTGTTGTAATACCCACTAAGCTTGTAAGATAAATATATGAATGTGGGATTTTTCCTTAGAAAAATAATAGGAAGCGAGTTGAAGCAAAAAGAAATAAAATGAAATAAAAAGAAGATGAGGTCAAGGATTGAATCATGAACCTCTTATATTACATTTCATAGAATTAATTAGTAGAAACCAATTGGGATAGAGAGAAGATATTGATAGCAAAGGAGGGAAACTCATGATAAAGGTAAGAGTAAAAGCTAGTCAAAAGAAAACAAGAAAAGAGCAAGAGAAAGGCAATTTGCCTTCCTCCCTTTCTCTCCCTCTTCCTCTTTGATTTTGCCGAAAACTTAAAGAGGAATTAAGGGGATTCATTCCCCCTCATTTCACCATGAATGATGAGGATAAATAAATAAATAAAAAGAAAAATAAAATAGAAAAAAAAGGCTAAGGAAGAAGGAAAGCAAAAACTAAGTTTGCTACCTCTTCCCCCTTAACATAAAAGGGAGCAAGAAAAGAGAAAACTATTTTTCTCTCATTTTCTCTCATTCATCCTCTCCCTCACCGAGAACACCACAGTCCCCTCTCCTCCATCTTCGGCCCCAAATCCAAGGTTTTCTCCTAAGAAAGTCTAAGATACAAGGAGGACAAAGTAAGGGAATCAAGGGAAAGGAACTAGAAGAGGAGGCTACCTCTTCCATCACCATACCTTAGATCCACAAGCGAAAAGGATGTAAGCTTCCCCTCACCTGTGGTACAAGGTTTTTTATGTGATTTTTGGATTTTATAAGGATTAGAAAACCTAGAAAAGAATTTAATAAAATTCGGCTAAGAAAGGGTTTTCAAATCTAGGATGGTTTAAACAAATCCTTATTTCATGATATTCTTTCTATGCTATGTAGGAAGGATTTTCTTCATGTTTTTATACTTAAATGATGCTTGGTCAGAGAAGTACCTAACCCTAGAATTTCGGCCAAAAATATGTTAAGGAGGTTAGGGAAAAATATTGTTTAACTAAACTAGTACAAAAATTTCTCCCATGAACTACTAAGGGTTTTTATTGGTTTTCTTGCTTGAAAGTTACTTGGAACCAAAGAAATCCATTTATATGTTTCGGCCAAGAAAAGGGCTTAGGGTTAGGAAGACCTTTAAATTTAAATGACCATGTTTGTATGATAGAATATAGAGTTCTCTTAAAGAATTGCATGTTGTACATTACTAGAAATTCATGAACTCTTATTTTAGATTTTTGGCTATGATAAGATGGATAGTTTAGAAAAGCTTGAACAAAATTCTAATATGCTCAAGACCTCTGTGATATTATGATATGAAAGTTGTTTAATGCTCTTATGTTTAAATTGAGTATAGAAAATTAGTTACATGATATATGACATGTAAGATCACAAGGGTCCTAGCTTGTTTATGAACCAACTTTGTATATGATGTTCTTAGTAATTTTTGCCATGAAACTTACTTAGTTTTTCCATGCTTTAGGCTATTTAAAACCTAGTTTAGAGATGGGTAGGTTTCGTCCATGAGGAAAAATAAAAGAAAAAGGGAAAGAAACCTAGGAAGCCTAAGACACAATTCACATGTATGTTTATTATGCTTGTCTTTATACATGCTATGAAACTTGTATAATTTATCATGCTTTTAGGCTATTTGAAGCAAGTTTATATTCTGTGAGTTTCGGCCAAGTAGGGTTTAAAAGACCTAGAGGCCTTAGAAATGAAACCAAATGTGTTAAAAGTGCTTCTTATGAAAATAGGATAATGTGTTGATTGTGTCACATGCTTGTATAATTTTTCCATGACCTAAATGGACCATTGTATGTTTCAGCCATGAAGGAATAGATGCCTTAGAAACCCTAGAACAAGAATTAAATATGCTTATGTCACTTTACATGGAATATGATAAGTAGAAAGACAAAGTTCCCATGCTATATGTTGTTTAATGACCTAATTGAGGCTAGGGTAAGTTTCGGCCATACATGTTGTATAATGTCTTGTTATGAATTTATACATGATGTTAGTTCAAGTTCACATACTTGTATGTTTGTTTTTAGCCCTAATGAACACTTGTTAAAAGTTTGACTATGACATATGCTAAGGGCTTGAAGGACTTAGGAACTAGCTCAATATGCTTACTATGCTACTTGGAAAAAAATGCTATAAATATGGTTTAAGGTTTCCATGCTTTCATGACATTTGAGACCTTGTTTATATACTGATAGGGTTCGGCCACATGAGTTTAAGGACTTGGAGAACTTAGAAACCAAGTTAATCATGCTTATAATGCTTCCTATGAAATTTATGTGATGATGATTTAGGTTTCACATGCTTGGAGGTTGTTTTTACCTAAATTGAGACCTAAGGGGGTTCGGCCATGATAGGAACCCAAGGGTTTAGGAAGCTTAGAACCCAAGTTAACTATGTTACCATGTTTCTTATGATAGTATAATCACATGATATACCCTTATGCTTAACCATGTATGTTTGTGATTTATACCTTTTTATGATATGATATGTGGATAGAGATATGCATGTTTTAATGATATGTTATGTGCTAGAAATATGCAAGCTTTAATGATATGTTATGTGCTTAGAATATGCATGCTCTTATGATATGCTATGTGAGTAGAAATATGCATGCTTTAATGATATGCTATGTGCTTAGAATATGCATGTTTTTATGATATGCTATGTGTTTAAAATATGCCTGCTTTTATGACATGATGTATGCCTAAGTGATGCATACTTTTTATGATATGATGTATGCCTAAGTGATGCATACTTTCTTATGACATGATGTATGCCTAAGTGATGCATACTTTTTATGATATGATGTATGCCTAAGTGATGCATACTTTCTTATGACATGATGTATGCCTAAGTGATGCATACTTTTTATGATATGATGTATGCCTAAGTGATGCATACTTTTATGACATAATGTATGCCTAAGTGATGCATACTTTTAAGCTATGCTATGTGACTAAATGATGCATTTTTATACATGCTATTTTACTTTGTAAGGCTTGTACCAAGGGTGGACTCCTAATCAGTCCCTAGGCCTTGCTTTGTGATCTGGGCTAAGCCTTGCTTTGTGATCTAGGCTAATAAGGGATGGGCTCCTTAGTACACCCCTAGGCCTTGCTTTGTGATCTAGGCTAATAAGGGATGGACTCTTCAAGTACGCCCCTAGGCCATGCTTTGTGATCTTGACCTAGTTCCTAGTATGATTCAAGATTTGCTACCTTGGATATACTTAGGATGCGCGCATCTATGTTATGTATCTATGGTACAAGCCGGGGCCCTAAATATGTTGATATTATGTTCAAGTATATATATATGTAAGAAGAAAATGGTTTTAAAAGATCATGAGACATACACATGTTTTTCGGATACATGTTTTTAAAATCATGATGCATATAATCTATGATTATGTTATGTTGAGGCTATGATTTAAGATATGTCATGATATGATTATGTTATGTTTCATGCTATGTTTTAAGAGATGATATGCCATGATATGATTATGTTATGTTTCATGCTATGTTTTAAGAGATGATATGCCATGATATGATTATGTTATGTTTCATGCTATGCTTAAAGAGTGTGATATGTTATGACATGACTAGTTATAATGTTTGTTATGTTGCATGATATGCTTAAAGAGTATGATATGTTATGCCATGACTAGTTGAGATCATGTTAAGTTGAGACATTATTTGATTATGTGCTAATTGTTGGTTTTAGTGAGTAGGAAAGGAACTTACTGAGCCATGAGTGCTCATAGCTTACTTTCCTTGTACCACAGATAAAGGAAAAAGCTGGATGAGTTAAAGGAGCAGCAGGAGGGGCAACGAAGATGTGTGTGGCGGTGGCTAGGCAACTAATTAAGAACCTGCTTTAAAACCTTTAAGAACTATGCTTTGGTTTTGTGAAATGTAATACAATATGGGTGACTTGATGTTAAGTTTTTATTTATTTTGCTACCATGTTATGAAACCATGTTAGTGTAGTTCGGTTTTAATTAAGTTAAGAAAAATAATTTTAAGTCTTCCGCTGTAATACGTACATAGAGTATCGTAGCCCCGTCCCTTGTTGTCAGCAGGGAGGGCGGGCGTTACATCTGTTAAATCTTTTCTTGGGCTTCTCTGGGTGAGTGCGATCCTGGCTCACGTCACCCAGATTTTTAGGAAATCGTGCAAATCTCTTCGCATTAAGGCTGAGCACATCCCCATGTCTTTTAATTGCCCTCATTAAATGTCGGCTCGTGGCGATACGCCACATGTCACACCCACTACCACCGCACGCTTGACGTGACAGGTGTATATGCGCGGGCAATGTGACGTTTGGCGGTTCAAATTCAACGACCTGATCTTTACCTGGGTTTCCGAGACCTAGATTGGACTGCTCCAGTAGGCTGACCCCGGGGTTTATAAGCATCGCCTACTTCATCTTTGTTACCCTGTGTCATCTTTGTTTGCAAGCTTCTCGGTGACACTGCGATCTACTCCATCTCCCCCTTTCTCCGACAACCTTCTGCGATCTCTAGTATGCTTCTTTCCCATTGCACCTTGCGTTCTTCCTCTATACTTCCCCATCTTCGAGCTTTTTGGCGTCTCTTAGTGTTCCGGCAATAATTCTGCTAGTAGGCTTCCTTCCCTTCGCATCTCTTCACCCTCCCTTATTATTGCGATGGCAAGCTCCTCACAGCCTCCCATCGGCATCCCTAAGCTCTGATACACCTCTACCAAGTACCGATTTGACGTCGGCGATGCTAAGATCTTGACTACTGCCTATGAATTTCCTCCTGATTATCAAGTTTTTCTTCCCTCTCCTTCCGATCAGCCAACTTCTCCGCCGCCCAGCTGCATTTGTTTCTTTAGGGAACAGTTTACCACTGGTCTATGGTTTTCTATTCACCCCTTCTTTCCCTCCGTATGTAAGTACTTCCGTATCTCCCTTCATCAATTAGTGTCGAACTCCTTTCAGCTGTTGTGCGGGATAGTGATCTTGTTCTACCTGCACGGCATTCCTCTCACCCCCAGATTTTTCATTACTTTTATTATTCAAAATTGTCCAAGCCGGGGACTTTCCTTTTCCAAGCCCGAGTGGGCTTGGTTTTCTTTGACAAGATGTCGACCTCCAACAAGCATTGGAGACAATATTTATTTTTTATACGCCTTCCCGAGAGGCCAGACTTCCCGACCCATTGGCAGCTCGAAGTGGTGAATCAACCTCCCTTGAAACAGTACAAGAGCCGATTGGACTATCTTAACGCTGCTTCCATGCTGGCCGGTCAGAAGTATGACATCCACAAATTATTCTTTGGAGGGTGTCCTCTACATCTTTGACCTGAGTCTGATCCGCACCCAGCTTCCATCTAGCCTAGGTATGTAACTTCTTCAATCCTTCTTTTGATTCTAATTGATTTTTCTTCCTCTTTTGTAGCCGAAATCATGCTACATGCACGTCTAGCTGGCAAGGAGAAGCTTGCGGATGCCACAATCAATGTGGCTACTGTGGAAGAATTGGAGAGCCGCAGCCTGCAGTTGGTCGGCTCACAAGAAGAGCCGCAAGATGAGAGCGAAGCGGCTCCCATCTTGGTAAGTGGTGGAGCGACTGGTGGCTCACAACCTCCTTCCGAACGACTTGCGGTTGTTCAAGTTGAGGAGGCTTCGAGCTCAACTGCCTTAGGCGAGCCACTAATCAGGTGCAAGAGACGCTGAGTGGAGCCTTCATCATGCTCTGCATCCTCCGTGGTGTGGTCCGTCGAACAAGTTGAAATGTTGACCGCCGCTCTAGTCCGAGAGGCGGCGGCTCCTACATCGTCTGATCGGGCTCTCTCCCTATCTGGTCTGCCACAAGGAACCATCTGCACACTGCCAGTGGCCTTCATGCCACCAAAATCGAAGGTCGAGAAGTCTGGCATCCGTCCGACATCTTCATCACGACCGTCTGGGCGAGCAACCTCTGCACAATCAACCCCGAGTGGCCAGCACCATAAAACGACGGTACTACATCTACCGACCGAGGAGTAGCGCAAACCTAGCGCTGAATCCTGAGCTCCCAAGCACCGATAAATCATCCAAGGGTCGCTCGCCCAAATATGGGCTGATGCCCAAGCCCGTGCAGTGATGATGCCTCTAGGGGTGCTCACGGACAACCACGCCCAAATGTCTACTGGGATAAGTTGCATTTTCATAGTTTATTTCCGATCAGTGCTTATATTCTCTCTGTTACTTGTAGTACTGGATGGAGAGCCTGTCCATGTGCCAAAGGTTCGCATTTTTGGAGGAGGAAGTGAAGAAACTGAAAGCGTCGAGCGGCCAATCATCCTCGTCTCAGCGGTAGACAAATGCTGCAATGGCTAAGCTGAGGGATGACCTGGAGATGAGCAACCAGCTACTAGAAGCCGGGCGGGGAAAAAGCGCAGAACATGCCACTCTGCTGGCTCAACTCGACAAGCAGGTCTGCACCTTCGACAACAAGATCGAGTCAGCCAATGCGAGGAAGCTTCAGGCCATCGAAGACCTCGAACCAAAGAATAAGGAGACCCAAGCTCTATCTAAGAAACTTAAGGAAGCTAAGGATTTTTTAGTCGCCGAGCGGAATAGTCGGTTGGCCGAAGAAGCTGCCCTTCGTGACCATCTCTCCGCCAAAGATAATGTGCTGGCCAGCGCGAAGGACGAGCTGGAGGCCTCCGAAGCAACTTTGAAGACTTACCAAGATGTCGAGGCTGGCCGGTTCGAGATTATGAAGAAGAACTACATCTGCTCGGACGCTTTCAACGACAAAGATGCTGACCGGGCACTTCGCCTGTTCGACCTGGCGATCGACGTGATGATCGACCAACTCAGAGAAGGTGAATACCTATCGGTAGCTCTGACCAGCAACATATTTAGCCGGGACAAACTTACCGCGTCACTGTCTGATGACACCTTAGATTATCTCGAGTAAGGTTGAGAGTTCCTATAAAAAATTTAAAGTTTTAATGAATGCTTGTTCGTTCGGCCAAGCTTGATCTCCTTGTATTTGTTTTTTTTTTCAACTCATGGCCTCGTGACTCCTTTGATCGTCCATGATTAGTCTATCCATCCAATCAATCCTTTTTTATCTTTAGAGTTCATTATGCACTACTAGAAAATTGGGATTCTACAACACTTAAAAGACAACATTTTTTTTAAAAAGCGTTGTCTTTTTTTTTTAACAACGCTTATTTTCTTATTAATAGACAACATTTTTTTAAAAACCGTTGTCTATTAGTGATTTTTATGGATCAAAGACAACGCTTCTTAAAAAGTGTTGTCTATAAGCATTTTTTTAGTGTCTATGACAACGATTTTTAAAAAGCGTTGTCTATTGTCAAGCCCTCATCTAAATCTAGATTAATATGAACCGTTGGATCAAGTAAAGGGTAGAAAAACTTTAGATTTAATTCGGCACCCACTTATCTCCCGAACGCCTATCACCCGAAACTCCCCTCTCCGTCCAACTTTGTGACAGGATCTCCTCTAGGGTTCGCACAGATCTGGGAAGATCACTATCGCTCGGCCCTCTCCTCAACTCTCCTCGCCTCTCTATATGCCTTCTTCGTCACCCTCTCTGTCATTTCCTCTAGCGTATGAGAGCTTCGTGAGGCTATCGACGGCGCCGGCCGTGCCTGATCCCATGGCAGTCGCACTGTACTCTTTGTCGATGAGATCCACCGGTTCTCCAAGTTCTAGTAAGACTCCTTCCTCCCTGCCATTGAAGATGGTTCCATTATTCTCATCTGTGCCACCACCGAGAGAACCCTAATCTCATTTTCCAATTGTCTGAAATTTTCTCGCCAGCGACGCCATCGCAGCCTCGAAAGCTCGCGTCCTCGCGAGCTCTGCAGTTCACGGGATCGCGAGTGTTGCTGCCTGCCGCTTGTAGCCTCATGTGCGCTGTTGCCTGCCTCTCGCGAGTGTTGCTGCTTGCTGCTAGCAATGTACAGATTTCTATGGCAGCTTTCATTCTAACTTTAGGATCCATGGTATTCCCAATTTTGAATGTGCTACGTAGTATCTTTGATACACAATTTTTTTTCCTGTCTTACTTTTAATAGAACTAAAGTCATAATTTGGTTGAGTTTGTAAAGATTGACGCTGCTAAGGAAAACTACAGGAAATATCAATGTTTCCCTCAATTCACCAATGAATGGTGAAGTAAATGTGTCTCTAGATATTTTACAAATTTATGATAAATTGTCTAGGGTTGAAACAAGGCCAATAGGAAATTTCTTTGATTCCTTAACCTGCTCTTATTGAGTGCTTATTGGGTCATGATGAAATGTAGAAGTATCTATTACTCATTTTGCATGCTAAATATTTGTCTTATATGTGTTTGCAGACTTGCACTCTAAATTGACTCATGGGCTTTCTTAATGTAGTTGAATTGAGAGCATCAAAATATTAATCATCAAACATGGATCTACAATGACAGTATATGAAAGCTGGACATAAAAATGAGTCAAAAAATATAGCAGATCCAAGGATCTACAAAAGCTGGACATACGAAAGTTGGACATGGATCTACTTCTGGCTCTACTGAAGTAGTGATCAATCCTCTTATTAAAATGAACAAGGAAACATATAGCAGATCCAAGGTGTCCAAGAGCAGTAAGATGAAGCTAAGTACTTTTGTTGCCCACAACTGTAAATTTAGTAAAAACTTTTTTTTTTAATTTTCTGATTATGATGGTGGCATGCAGCATGAATTATTTGATATTATGAAATGAGTTCATGAACCACAATTGCTTTAGCAATTACACCTACTAAAGCATTCAGTATCCATAAATTCACATCTCCTCTTTTATCCTCCATATAAGAGTGTTCAATAGTGATGTGGATGCAGAGGAATCATTCCTATAAGGGTATGATTATATTTGAAAATCTGGTTAGACCATGGGATTAACAAGAGCCAAGAGATGTTTATGGAAGTTGCATTATTTTATTAGGTTGTTCTAGCTGTTAGGCAAATTTATGCAGTTCAATAATGTTATAGTTGTTGATACATTCATTGGACTTGAAATTTTATACAACTCATCGTTTATCAAATTAAGATGGACTTTGTAGTGATCTAATATGACACATTCTCAAGATGACAGAAACTTTATTTTGTTTGTGACAGCTTCTTTTGGTCGACTGCTTTCTTGCTTGCAAATTTGCAATTTGTTTCTTAAGATGCAACATGTTGTTCAGCAGTGATTTTCTCAATGCCAGGTATAACCACCAATCTGATGACTACTAACTCAATAAATCAATATTAATTGGATCATTGATTGACCATTAATTATTTTATTTATGAGTAGTTTAAATTCAATATAAAGAGTTTTGTTAGTTAGGTGGCAAAGCGTAATAAATCTAGTCATTGTCAAGTGACTCAGCCATACCCCATCAAGTTTTTCAATTGGACCTAAATCCTAATCCCCTGCTGAACTAGTCCATAAGTCCTATTGATATCATATTTTTTTTAAATTCAATTAAAAAAATACTTATTTATAGATGAATTTTTCAAAGTAGACTTTTGGAATTCTTTAGTTTACTTCCATGTACTAAACTGGAACAAATTAACTCCAGGGGTACTATTTCGCATGAGTTAGCTTAACATTTTGCTGCAATGTTTGAGTAGCAATCTCCATGTCTTATAAAATGGTCAATGAAAATGATAGAGAATCTTGAATTAGTATTCTGTATCTAATTTTCCATTTACCACTAATCATGAAAATAATCTCGCTAATCATGCAAAAATTAGTGCTATAGTCATGATGATATCATATTTTGGTCACCATCCAACATATATGTGATTCTTGATTCTCTTGTTGGTAGTTGCCAATATGATAGCTCTTTAGGTGATTGATTTATCTCACTTTCATAAAAAAAAGTCAAGTTTTCTTTATCACTGGGAATTCTTTTTCATCATCATCTAACTTCACCATCAAGGCTCTTTACCAAACGGTTTATCAATCTACTTAAACATGCACAAGATGACATTCTTGACTTGAATAAAGCTGCAGAAACACTTGAGGTGAAGTATATGTTGTTTGCATAATTCTTCTTCTTTTATACATAATTAGAATTTTACATGTAGGTGCAAAAGAGGCAGATTTATGGCATCACTAATGTGCTTGAAGGGATAGGATTTATGCCAATGCTGCAGGTATGACTCATCATTGCTTTCTTGGCAAAATCAAATAAACCCATTTTAAATCTTCATGTTTTGAGTAAGTTGCTGTTAAATTTTTTGCTGATATACAAGATCATCAAAGTTTGCCTAATATTTTCATCCCTTTAAACAGAAGTTGAAAACCTAGTCTCGCAAGAATGCCAGTTGGATGAGTGCATCAGGTTTGGTTCCAATACTAAATGTAGCTTCTATCTACTGATGCCTAACATGCTATAATATGCATAGTGTGCATAAATGTTCTAGTTTTAAAGCAAAATGCAAGAAAGTATGAGTGTGTTCACTGAAGAAGAAAGTAATCAAAAGTATGTTATTTTTTTTCTTGCATTTGCCCACATATGTTGCTAACATCTACAAATGAAAAAAATGTTCTGTTACTTGTAAAATTTCAGGCCGCTTTACCTGACCAAAGATGACATCAAAAGCAACAACTATATGTTATGTGGCACTGCATCCGAACCTCAGGGGTGTGACTGAGAAGTACTTCAACGAAGAACTATCAAGAAAGCTTTAAGCGAGAAGATGGTTAAAGTTAATGATTAAAGAACATTTAAGTCAAGAGGATAAGTAGCATTTATCAAGATCCTTTAAGTTCATGCAATAAGATGTAGTCGATAGAAGTAGTTTTGAGTGCCTTCTAATTAAAATTTCTTTGTATGTAAGTAATTATGTTTATTATAGAAGTGTAAGAATGATAATTTTATTGGAGTGTATACTGAAAGCCTAAGCTTTGTAAAACATTCATTATGAATAAAGAGTCACATTTAGTCAAATTGTCTACATTTAGTTGTAGTTGTTCAATTAATTTATATTGTAGATAACATAGTATGTGGTGTCACATGCAGAAGATAATGTTATCAGTACCTTATAAATTATAAACAGTAGCTCACGACCAAAATGGAAAGGAACAAACCATTAGAAGGTCGTAGTGTAATTAGGTATTAGTTTATCTTGACTATATAATTACACTAGTACACTCAGAGTGTATTGAGTAGGACCATTTGAGGTCGTTTCTTTTATACTGACTTTATAAAGGAACAAAGACCTCAGTTATTATGGAAGTGTGTGCTCTTAATCCTAATATAATAACAAGCACATATATTTGATATTTATTTCTTTAATTTATCAATGGGTGAGATTTAGTTCGATGAATCAATAAACCCGATAAGTTGGGAAATGGTATCGCTTATAGTGTGTGTTGTTGATTATAGAAGGAAACTGTGTCCTAGAGATACTAGGTTGATAATGTCCTCAAGAGGAGCTCATAAGGATTGTCATGTTAAACCCTGCAGGTGGACTTAGTCCGACATGATGATAAGGTTGAGTGGTACTACTCTTGGACTAAGATATTAATTAAATGAGTTGTCAGTAACTTACTTATTTAGTGGACATTCGATATCTTAAACAAAGGGAGACTAACACACTCATAATAAGAAGGAGCCCAAAAATGTAATTTGGGATTGGTGCGGTAGTTCAATAATAGTTCTCTAGTGGAATGAATTATTATTGATAAAATTAAGTTGTGTGTTCGGGGCGAACACGGGATGCTTAATTTTATCGGGAGACCAAAACCAATTCCTCCTCTCGATCCCTATCGTAGCCTCTTATTTATAGAGTACTATACCCACCTATACCCACCTTCTACACCCACCCATAGGGGGCCGGCCAAGCTAGCTTGGGAACCAAGCTAGGGCCGGCCTAGGTATAAATTGGGGTGGCCGGCCCTAGCTATAACCCAAGCTAGTGGGGGCCGACCAAATTAAATTAAAAAAGAATTTTAATTTTAATTTTTATTATGTGGAAGAAATAATTTATTAAAGAGAATTAAAATTAAAATATCTCTCTTGTAAAAGATCTATAAAAGATTAAAGAAAGAGATTAGATCTCTTTCCTTATTTGTAGATTGGTGAGATGTTTTATTTTCTCTTTAAAATTATCCACATGTTGATAAAATTAAAATTATAGAAATTTCTTTTTATCAACCATGAAGATATTTTTAAAGAGAAATTTTAATTTTAAAATTTCCGGAAACAAATTAGAAAGTTTTAATTGTTGATTAAAACTTGTCTAATTTATCTCTTTTAATGTGGCCGGCCATTAGAGATTAATTGGGGAAATTTTATTTTATTTTTCTCAATTAAATCATGTCAAGGGAATTAAGGAAATTTTATTGTAATTAAATTTCCTAATTTGCCTAGGCCAAGGAATATAAAAGAAGGGGTGAGGGTGCCTTCACAAGACACAACCTCTATTATTTCTCTCCCTCTTTTATTCCTTGGAGTGGCCGGCCATCCTCTTCCTCTCTCCCTCTTTGTGGTGGCCGAAACTCTCAAAGGCTTGGAGCTCTTGTGGCGGCCGGATACTACTTGGAGAAGAAGAAGAAGAAGAAGGAGAGAAAGCTAGCATCTCTTGGAGCTTAGTTGGTGTTTTGTTCTTCATCCTTGGTTAAGCTTTTTGTGGACGAACCTAGCTAGGAGGAGAAGAAGGTGGTTGGTGGTTTCTCATCTCGGAAGATCATTGCCCACACAACGTCCGAGGTTAGAAGAGGAATACGGTAGAAGATCAAGAGGTCTTTCTAAAAGGTATAACTAGTAATTTTTCTTTCCGCATCATACTAGTTATTTTTGGAAATAATACCAAATACAAGAGGCTTACGATTCTAGAATTTCGAATATGTTTTTCGATGTTGTGTTCTTTTGTTTTTTCTTTTCCTTGTGATTTGATTGTTCTTTTCGGTTAACCTAAAGTTATTTTAGGAAATTAAATATTAACTTTCTATAAAAGGTTTTGTCTAGTCGGTGGTGGTTGCTCCCATATCCAAGAAGGTCATGTGCCTCGCCACGTCAGTACTGGGAACCGATTATGGAAATTAATATTTAATGGAATTAATAACTTAAGGTGATTTGGGTCGAACGTGTTAAGTTCCGCAGGAGATCCAACTCAAAACCTAAAAGAACAAATAGATTAAGTTTTGGATCAAACGTGTTAAGTTCCGCAGGCGATCCAAAATTTAATTTAAAAGAACACATGGTAGCTAGGAAAAGGTTCAGACCTTTGTACAAAATTTTTGTACAGTGGAACCTCTAGGCTTTCCGAGTAGCAACCAACAAATTTGTATATTTATCTTGGTTGTTTATTTAATAATATGTTGTTGATTGAAGTAGATTCGTTTTCATTTATTTATTATTTGTCTTTGGTATTAAAAGATAATAGTTTAAAACCTCTTGTCCTTTGCTAAGAAAGACAACGCTTTTTTATACATTGTGAAAGTGATGTCTTTGCTAAAAAAAAGACAACGTTTTTTCTATGTTGTCTTTAAAAAAGACAACACTTTTTATGCGTTGTCTTTAAAAAAGACAACGTTTTTTATGTGTTGTCTTTGCAAAAATCGACAACGCTTTTAAAGCGTTGCAAAAAGCGTTGTCTTTGCTATAAATGACAACGCTTTAAAAGCGTTGTCGTTGAGCAGACTTTTAACAACAGTGCCTTTAACAACGCTTTTTCAGACACAAAGACAACGCTTTAAAAGCGTTGTCTATTAGCTTTTTTCTTGAAGTGATGTTTCTGCGAACTTCCGATCAGCCCTAGGAGTCATTTGAAGCATAGTCCCAAATGGTCATTGTATTTTGAAAACCTCAAGCTTTTGAATAGCTCAGGTTCACGGCTAGCTATTCATCGACGCTTGCCCTCTCACTGAGCCAAGGGTTTAAGGTCGCTGCTCGACTATTAAGGAAGATTAGGTGAACACTGGGGTTTAAGGTCGCCGCTCGACCTTTGATGTGGTCCCGGGTTTAAGATCATCACTCAACCGTTGATGTAGACCCGGGTTTAAGGTCGTTGCTCGACCGTTGGGGAAGATGAGAGTTTAAAGTCACCGCTCAACCATTGCTGAAGATAAGGGTTTAAGGTCACTGCCCGACCATTGATGGGCACTAGAGTTTAAGCTCACCGCTCGACCATTGACGGAGACTAGAGTTTAAGGTCGACACTCGACCGTTGATGACGACTAGAGTTTAAGGTCGCCGCTCTACCGTTGATGACGACTAGAGTTTAAGGTCGTCGCTCGACCATTGATGACGACTAGAGTTTAAGGTCACCACTCGACCGTTGATGACGACTAGAGTTTAAGGTCGTCGCTCGACCGTTGATGACAACTAGAGTTTAAGGTCGTCGCTCGACCGCTGATGATGACTAAAGTTTAAGTTCGTCGCTCAACTGCTGATGATGACTAGAGTTTAAAGTCGCCGCTCGACTGCTGATGATGACTAGAGTTTAAGGTTGCCGCTCGACCGCTGATGACAAGTAGAGTTTAAGGTCGCTGCTCGACCGTTGATGATGACTATTGTTTAAGGTCGTTGCTCGACCGTTGATGATGACTAGAGTTTAAAGTCACCTCTCAACCGTTGATGACGACTAGAATTTAAGGTCGTCGCTTGACCATTGAAGGACACGCATCTCAAGAGGCCTTCACTTTTTATTCATATTTTTCCCTACAATCGGGAAACATACAAAAATACATGTATTCACTCGCGCACCTCTCATCCGACCCCAGAAGGGTTGGAAATGATTCGTGTTCCATGGCCTCCCGAGCTACCTTCCCTCTTCATTCTCCAAGTAGTAGGCGCCCGAACGGAGCTTCTGCATAATCTTGGAAGTTCCCACCTATGGGGCTTCGAGCTTGATGACGTCGTCGACTGACTTCACTTTCTTCCAGACAAGATCACCAACCTGGAAGGACCTCGGGATCACCTTCCGATTGTAGTTATGTTTCATCCGTTGTTGGTACGTCGTGAGCCAAACAACTACTTTCGCCCGCTTTCGTCCACCAAGTCAAGCTCCATGAGCCTCCATTCGGCGTTTCCTTCATCGTAGTATTACACCCGATCGGATTCTACTCCAATCTCCATAGGGACAACTGCTTCACCGCCATATACCAAGTGGAAGGGGGTTACATTGATCACCTCCTTCGGGGTCGTGCGAAGGGCCCACAACACACTAAGAAGCTCATCGACCCAGCTGCCTCTGACGTGGTCGAGCTGAGCGTGTAAAACTCTGAGGATCTCCCCATTGACGACTTCGGCTTGTCCGTTTCCCTGGGGGTAGGCCATTGGTGTTGGCCTTTTTACATCTCACGTGGCACTCCAAATTAATAAAGATATGAACCCATTTAAGCTAAAGAAAATGCGTGTAGTAAGGAGTCCCAAGTCGTATTTTTCCAAGGGCAACTAGTGAATGTATGTATATCCTAGAATTGATTCAAATTGAGTTATTACATCAACAACGTCAAACTAGCACTTCCACTTAACTTGCAATTCAGATTGAGTTCTTCTAATAAGATCACAAACAGATTCAAGTAAGGTTGATCTCCTCTAAACATTATCACCTCCAATTCATCAAATTAGCATCAATTAAATTTAGATTCTAATGCACCATTGAATCAAACAATTCAACTCCATCTTTTCTATTCTTAATCACAGTAACAAGTAAACTCAAAGATTCAATCGAACTTGTAGGTACCTAAATATCATCCAATTCACAATTACAATCTAATTTGACAATTAAACTCAAAAGCCCATTCTCAATTACAATGATCAGAGGTAACCAATCAAAACATCAAATTAAGCATCCAACACTTAGACAAGATCATAGTCACAAAGATTGAATTGCTAACTAAATCACAAAACCCTACAAACTGCTAGTATCAGTATTGTAAAACTAATCAGAAATTAGATCTGAGGTTGGGGTTTGTAAGCAAGAAATTGAAATCAGAATTGCAGAAACTCAAACAAGAATAGAATGGTAAAGACAAGAGATCAGATCTTCAGATCTGAGCAACGACATGGCAAATTCAGTAACATTTAAAAGAAAACAGAAACCCTAACATTCCTCAATCCAAATCCGGATCAAACTCCTCTCAACCTGCAGTGAAACAGATGTGCTATTGGAAATCTCCCCTCAAACACCCAACAAACGATAAACAAGCTTCCAACTTATTACCAGATGATGCTCACGGCTCTTGGAAACCTCCCCTCAAGCTCCCATCTAACTGATAATCCCATTGACTGAAGAAACAGAGTATGAACCTATGATTTGTCCAAGCTAGATCGATTGATCAGATCGATCCACTTGAGTTGCAGAATGAAGATCGGAAGAAGATCTAAGACTCAAAGAAACCTCCCTCTGAGCTCAGTTGGATACGAAGATCGCTGATCGAGAAACCTCCCTCTCACAGGATTGCGGCAATGAAACAGATTCAAATTTGCACCGAGAAATCTCCCTCTGCCGCTCTCTGATCACTGGAAGATGGACGTTTGCAGCTCGGATATCGCCGTCGGTGAAGAAATTAGCTCTAAGATCTGCGGAAGCTTCGGCGACGGAGAAGATGAACCGTGGTGGAAATCGCGAAGCCGATCTCGTCAACACTGTAGCTTCTCGCAGCTATTTAAATCCTCCCCTCTCTGATCGGACAACTGTGATTTCTCGGAGTTTGATCAACGGTGGAAAACAGTCTAAAATCCAATCCAACAATACTGATCTTCATCTATGGTCTAGATCTGTTCCTCATTAGGCCGGATGGACCAGATGCTTGACGGATGGCTCAGATCTCTCCGATCTTCAATGAACGGTCCAAATCGATCCAAAGCTTGATCGCGTCGTTTAGCCCTAGATTTGAGCCCAAGTGTGGCCTGATCTGATCGGGTCCATGACCCTTTTGATGCCTACAAAATAATAAACAAATATTAGCATCAAATACCATGAAAATAAGCAAATTTGCAATTAAGTCCAAAATCAAATGTAATTTATGAAATGTAGAGTAATCATGAGTTTAAGATATGAAAATATCATTAAAAACATGCATTATGAATCAAGATAATATAGCCAAAATCATGATTATCAAATCCCCCACACTTAGCCTTGGACGTCCCGTTCAAGTCAAGAAAACCTAAAATCATCTCCACACAAATTTCCTAGCAATACCTAGAAGATAGTAAAAGGTAATTAACTAAGGTCATCTTAAAGATCATCAACAATCATGAATATAATCTAAACAATAATCAATAGGTATGGAAGTTTCAATCCAATTGAAAAATTAAGCAAAATGCAATCTCACAAAGGATTTACCTATTCTAGCTCTCACACTCAAAACATGTATTAGTGGAGCTCACTCAATGTCACTCATAACATTTCACTACCATAAGCTTGCTTATTTTCTAATTCTCCACCACTATAAATATAACATACATGAATCAAAAGGATTTTATCAACAAGAATTGAAATGGAATCAAGAAGAACAATGAAAGTGAATGAGATGGCAAAAGAAAAAAGTATCAATGAAGAAAATGAGAGAATTAGAGTATTGGAGGAATATACTTGATGAGTTGACCAATTCGATGTGAAAGGAGATAAATACCATTTGTCGTTACCACTTCAAAACATCAAGCTAACCTCTCCTTCAATTTGAATGCAAACATAGAATCTTGATACTCTTTTGATGTGTCATTTTTCCAAAAAAAAAATTCTTTCTTCACTGTTTTCCACTTCATTCCATCACTTTGAAAGCTCAAATAATCTTAAATCACCTCATGGAGAAAAGCTCCCTCCCCCACACTTAAAATATTGGACGTCTCGAGCAATTAAACACCACATGTTTCCAATGTATTAACACTCTTGAAGCCAACGTTCCTCTTTCTGCAGATTTTTTTTTTCAGTTTCTGCTCTCGAACCAACTTCAATTTCAGAAATCAAATTCCCCGCATCAACTTCAGAAAAATGTATAATATATCTGCAATTCTAGTTGTTTCATTTGAATCTAAAATGTACTACAATTTCCTAACTACAGAATGGGCAAATTCAATTTCCTATTTTTAGCTTCAAGTTCTCAGCTTCAAGATCAAATTTATCCAGTAGAATCTGATTCCATTAAATCAGTTATGCATTCACAGATTTTGCAGAACTCAAATTCTATATTGTTAACAACTCACAACTCCTCCTTCTCACTTAGCTTTTACAAAAGCCAACAGGGTTCCATTACAGAAATCTGATGCTCAGATACAGAACAACAATGATTAACTCTGGAACTGGAAAAGAACACAGCTGGATTAGTATGGAGATAGAAATCAAATCATTACAACTATTCCTGATCAACAAATGAATTTAAAAGTTGGCACAAATTCATTATTGCACTTCATCAATTCCAAAGATGACAAAGGATTCACTTCTCCATCTCAATTCCATTCAGCATTCGATTGTATAATGTATCAATCCTATGAGGTAAAAACTTAGCTGGAATTCAAAGTAATTTCAGCTTGTATCAGAATTTCAGGAACTTCACTATGGAAGCTATTTATTCATCTTGTCTTCATTTCTGCAGCTCTTTAAACTCTTAATTCCTACTGCCTAATTTTTTCTGAATTCATCTTTCAAAGTCTGATTTTTGATACACTTTTGGCACAAAATTCAATATCCTACACATTCTAATACATTCAGCACATCATCAATTCAAGACTTCAAGTTAAGATTTTCATGCAATGTTCAAATGAACAATCCACCTCTCTCTTTCATGCATTAGTGATCCTTTGTTGTCCTGAATTGGCATGAAGAATGCACAAGCAACTTCAACTTGCTGAATTAAGTATCAACAGTGAATACTTAGGGTAAATTTAGCTTGAAGCATACAATGTGATCAAAGGAACACAGCTTGATACCAATTAGATTACATTTGATTCCAGAATTCTGCTCTCAGTATCGTCTCTTTCCTCTTCCACATTCTGAACTTGACCTGCAGTAGACTTAACCTCATTACTACAATATCAGAAATCAATTCAGCTTTTACAATATCAACAACTCAAATATCGAATTCCAACTTAATACACCCATTTAATCAATCCATATTTCAGAATTTCAAAATCCGCACAGCCTTCATCTCTATTCACTTACAACTTTTCATTTCTAAATTGCAACCCTGTATCTTCACTGATGAATCCAATGGACACAAAAGGACATGTACTTCTTCTGAAGTATCATTAGAATAAAACAGCAATAGGATATAGAAAACATATGTTCAACTTGATACATACATCACATCTCAAAAGTCTGATTCCATTCATTCTAATTCATTTGGAATTTCATTTTTTTTAACAATCAGTTCCATCTTGAAAATGTATATATATTACATATCTACCCTTAAAACTTTCCATTGAGTAGTTGAATTCCTGTGAGATTTCATTTACCAATGGTAATTATTGCTGTCCAAGATCAGTTTCAAGAATTAATTCTATATTTTCAATCACAAGAGACTAGAGAAGAATGAAATGCTAGTTGTCTTTGAGTAGTCAAGAACTTCACTAAGTCTTCCCACTTATCAGTAACTTGCCACACAATCCAGGCACACAATTTGACAAGGTTGATACATCAAGTACAGCAATAGACTCTTTCTGTTTAGAAGCTCGCGACAGGAAAGCATTTTCAACCAGTTTCTGGAAATCGAATCTAGAGATAGCAAGGCATTGAAGTTTTCAAATTCAAGAAATCAGATTCTGAACTGATTGAGTATTGTTGCATCTCAGAATTCAACTCATCTCTAATAGATTTAAGTTGTGCTATACAAATTATATTAAGAACTAAATTTTTATTATTGTTGTCCAGAAACAGCAAACTGTCTTGGCACAAAACTGGAATTCCATTTCAGCAATCAGCTTCACAAATATCTGCCCTTTATAAAAGTTCAAACATCCTGCTTTGTATTGAGTTGAGCCCTACACTAACTTGTTGACATTTCCAAATTGCCACATATAAATTCAGAGCACTGGCAATCGATTCAAGGAAGTGGTACACAATTATGATACTTCACAGTTTCAAGGGCTATATTTTTTTTTCCTCTTATCAGATCTCATGATATTCCCAATTTCAATTCATTGAAAACTTGATCCACGCCACAGAATCCCAGTAATGAACTAACAGTTCAGAAATGTATAGCTGCATTGACAGTTTAAATAGAAGCTTTTGCAGAACTTTGAAATTCTAATTTGATTCAGAAAATGGCTGAACATGATGAACCATCCACACTTCCATAATCTTCTAGAATTCGATGTGGACTTTTCAAATGTTGCCTCGTCAATAGGAATAAATTTCAGAATCAATTTAAAGGAATCTACTTCAGTCCAGAAATCAGTTTCAATCCCTTTTATAACTAGCACTCATTATCACTTAACTAAATATGTGCATCTCTATTGCATTGTTGGAAAACCAAATCAAGCTTCATTGAACACCTACAGTAGTCTACTGCAGTAAATTCAGCATCAATCAGTAGTACAACTGAAAAATTCCAGGTTTTGCATCCTTGTAAATTAACTTCAACTTCCACTTCCTGAACTCTTCAATGCCTACAATTTCTTTTCTCACTGATTTGAAAATTACAAGGAAGAATTAGCTCATCATTGGCACATTGATTCCACAACTTCTTCATTTTCTTCAAACTATATATTTTTTCCTTGAGTGGATTAAATCCTTTCTTCACCAAGAAAAAAAAAGTCATTCAAAAATATCTAAGTATTCCACCAACAAGATCAAAATTAAAGAAAATGAATCGATCCCCTTGAACCATTACAAAATCTTCAATATTTCTAAATATTTATCATCTCATCATTCCTCCCCCACACTTAAAACTTTGTCCATCTTGGCAATTAACTCATCAAGAATTCAACCAAACTCTCAATAAAAGAATTACAAGCAAAGGTGAAGTGAACAATGGTTAAAATACTAGATGAGAATGTTTCAAGAAAATTATGAGGAAGGAATTGGAAAGTATGAGGGGAAACAAAATTGAAGAAATCCTCAATTTCCATGCACACAAATGCTATTGTGACTTTGAAAAGAAACTAAGCAAGTTCTAGAGTTTCATTTGCTATGAGTGCATGCCACACAAAATAAAATAGTGTTTAGGCTTAAAGTGGTCCTCTCTAGGTATTTTTTTATATGCAATAAAGCTCAATTGATCAAATTGAAATCAACCACCATTTTAACCAATATCATGTAAGTAGAATATCCAATCATGTCACATGATCTAAATTGATGATCAAATTTAAGAAGCTTTTACCATCTTAAAAATATTACTAGAAAATTCCCATGAAGGATTTATTCAAAATAAAATGCTATGTACTAAACAAAAATGCAAAGTATTGAAGAAAATTGCAAGTGTAACATATGAAACTAAGGAAAGTAGCACAAAAAGAATTTATTAACAAAACATGAATTAAAATGCAAAAGAAAACGAAATTGGAACCAACTCCCCTTTAATTCCAGTGGTCGAAGAAGATTTAGCAACAAAATCCACACCGGTAATGGAGTACTTTTGGTTGCAATCAATTTCTTTTTATTTACCATTTTTCCATCAAAAGCTTTTTCTGGAGGTCAGAGACAGTTCAGTTCAAGCATCCACTCCGGGAGCTTGTATTCTCCTACAACATCATTAAAAGACAATACCTCCTATACACATGTGGGATAAAAAGAAAATAGGAGAATATTAGTGTGGGTAGAAAATTTATCAAGAAATGAATCACAACTAATGAAATCAACGAATGGTACCTCTATTGAATTTTCTGAAAAATCACAAACAAAACTCACCTTGTCATCTTGATAGGTACCTAGAGTGGAGATTGTTACCTCCTTTTCATCATTATATGGCTCAAGCTCTGGTTCTGGTGAATGTTCATCCTCATGTAGTGATTCTTGGGTGCTTGGCTCCACAGCACAAGTCCCTACACTTACATCTTCAATTCTTGGTGATTCTTGAGGTAATGCTTCCAGTAAGCAATCCCCTACACTTAAATCATCTTCAAAATAAATTCCTGCATCATTTTCAACATCTAGAGCAACATCATTAGTAGAATCAAAAGTATGATCTTCTACATCATCACAACAATAAAAAGTACTTAAAGAATCTAATGAAGAAGTAGATGCAGTGTCAGGCCTAATAAGAGCTCCACAATCCATCTCTTCAATGGCGCTTTGTGTTTGTAACTGATGAATGGATGATACAATCTGGTCCAAATGATTCTGTATATTTTGTATCCTTGAGAATTGTTGCTCTTGATGCTCACTCATTTGTTGCATAATCTCTCTGAGTTTCCATGTTGACTCATCCATCTGAGGGTCATTTTTTTGAAAAGGTTGTGGCATAAAATTTGTTGAAACTTCTTGAAACCCATATGAACTTTGGTAAGCTGGATATGGCTCAACAAATGATCCTTGTACACTTTCATACCTGAAACATGAATTATCCACCCAATTAGCATTAAAACCATCTGAAAATGACTCATACCTATTTTGTTGATCCATGATTGGGTAAATTTGATATTCAGGATGAAAATACTGATTCTCCATTCCACCTCGAAAATTCTGAAAATATGGATCCATGCTAAAGAAATCTCCTGTTCTTCACTACAACACTAAAAATCAAGATTAGAATATTCAAGAGCATAAAGTTTCAAACGCATGGAATTATGAACAGTAAAGGTCTTAATAATTCAAGAACAAACCAACATGAAAATACAAAAAGAATTAAGCAATCAAATCAATCAATATGCTAACAAAATAAATCAATCAAATCCATTGCACATTTTAAAACAAACACACACTACTAGTTAACTTCCCCGGCAACGGCGCCAAATTTTGGTGTTGTCCTTTTTACATGTCACGTGGCACTCCAAATTAATAAAGATAGGAACCCATTTATGCTAAAGAAAATGTGTGTAGTAAGGAGTCCCAAGTCGTATTTTTCCAAGGGCAACTAGTGAATTTATGCATATCCTAGAATTGATTCAAATTGAGTTATTACATCAACAAGGTCAAACTAGCACTTCCACTTAACTTGCAATTCAGATTTAGTTCTTCTAATAAGATCAAAAACAGGTTCAAGTAAGGTTGATCTCCTCTAAACATTATCACCTCCAATTCATCAAATTAGCATCAATTAAATTTAGATTCTAATGCACTATTGAATCAAACAATTCAACTCCATCTTTTCTATTCTTAATCACAGTAACAAGTAAACTCAAAGATTCAATCAAACTTGTAGGTACCTAAATATCATCCAATTCACAATTACAATCTAATTTGACAATTAAACTCAAAAGCTCATTCTCAATTACAATGATCAGAGGTAACCAATCAAAACATCAAATTAAGCATCCAACACTTAGACAAGATCATAGTCACAAAGATTGAATTGCTAACTAAATCACAAAACCCTACAAACTGTTAGTATCAGTATTGCAAAACTAATAAAAAATTAGATCTAAGGTTGGGGTTTGTAAGCAAGAAATTAAAATCGGAATTGCAGAAACTCAAACAAGAATAGAATGGTAAAGACAAGAGATCAGATCTTCAGATCTGAGCAACGACATGTCAAATTCAGTAACATTTAAAAGAAAATAGAAACCCTAACATTCCTCAATCCAAATCCGGATCAAACTCCTCTCAACCTGCTGTGAAATAGATGTGCTATTGGAAACCTCCCCTCAAACACCCAACAAACGATAAACAAGCTTCCAACTTATTACCAGATGATGCTCATGGCTCTTGGAAACCTCCCCTCAAGCTCCCATCTAACTGATAATCCCATCGACCGAAGAAACAGAGTATAAACCTGTGATTTGTCCAAGCTAGATTAATTGATCAGATCGATCCAATTTAGTTGCGGAATGAAGATCGGAAAAAGATCTAAGACTGAAAGAAACCTCCCTCTGAGCTCAGTTGGATACGAAGATCGTTGATCGAGAAACCTCCCTCGCACAAGATTGCGGCAATGAAACAGATTCAAATTCGTGCCGAGATACCTCCCTCTGCCACTCTCTGATCACCGAAAGATGGACGTTTGTAGCTCGGATATCGTCGTCGGTGAAGAAATTAGCTCTCAGATCTGGTTTTGGAACGGAAGCTTCGGCGACGAAGAAGATGAACAGTGGTAGAAATCGCGAAGCCGAGACTGTCGACACTATAGCTTCTCGCGGCTATTTAAATCCTCCCCTCTCTGATCGGACGGCTGTGATTTCTCGGAGCTTGATCAATGGTGGAAAACAGTCTAAAATCTGATCCAACAATACTGATCTTCATCTATGGTCCAAATCTATTCCTCATTAGGTCGGATGGAACAGATGCTTGACGGATGGCTCAGATCTCTCCGATCTTCAATGAACGGTCCAAATTGATCCAAAGCTTGATCGCGTCGTTTAGCCCTAGATTTGAGCCCAAGTGTGGCCTGATCTGATCGGGTCCATGACCCTTTTGATGCCTACAAAATAATAAACAAATATTAGCATCAAATACCATGAAAATAAGCTAATTTGTAATTAAGTCCAAAATCAAATGCAATTTATGAAATGTAGAGTAATCATGAGTTTAAGCTATGAAAATATCATTAAAAACATGCATTATGAATCAAGATAATATAGCCAAAATCATGGTTATTAGCCACCGATGTGAAGGCTTGTTGGATGTCATAGCCCTCGCACCACTCTTTGAGCCCCTGACTGGTAAACTGTCTTCCATTGTCTAATACGAGCCAGCGTGGGATGTCGAACCGTCATATGATGTCGAGAAGTAGTCCACCGCGTTGAGCAAAAATTTTTGCTGACCAGTTGCCATGGGGAATGGCCCAACGATATCCATGGCCCATTGGTCAAACGAGAAAGATACTGTGGACGCCTTCATTTCCTCGGTTGATCGGTGCGGAAGGTTATGATACTTCTGGCAAGACAAGAAGGTGGCCACCGTCCGAGCAGCATCTTCTTAGAGAGTCAGCCAAAAATATCCGGCCAGGAGTTTCTTTTGAGCTAACACACGACCACCCGGGTGACCTCCGTAGGAACCTTGGTACACCTCCCACAGAATGTATTTAGCATCTTCCGATCTAACGCACTTGAGTAGGGGCCTGGAGAAGGCTCTCTTATAGAGCTGGTCCCTAATCAAGATGAACTATCCGGTCCTCTTCTTCAGCAAGCGAGCTTCTTCCAGATCAATAGGTGCGGCTCCCGACCGCAAGAACTCTAGCAGGGCCGTTCTCCAGTCGTTGGGGAAGGTTATTCCTTCCATTTGGTCGATATGCGCTACGAGCGAGACCTGTTCGATTGGCTGCCCTATGACAATCGACGTCAACGAGCTAACCAATTTTGCTAACTCATCTGCCACCTTATTCTACGATCGAGGGATTTTTTGTATAATGACCTCTTGAAAGTTGGTTTTCAGCTTCTCAAGGCCTTCGCATAGAGCCTGAGTCGGCATTACTTATCTCGAATGTCCCAGATAACTGCTGAGTGGCCAACTGAGAGTTCAAGTGGATGAGGACTTTAATGGCTCCCACATGTCGGGATGCCTATATGCCGACTATCAATGCCTCATACTCAGCTTCATTATTGGTGGTGCGGTAGTCCAGCCGAACAAAAAGCTGCATCCGATTTTCCCGTGGTGAGATGAGCAATATGTCGATTTCGCTGCCTTGCCAAGTGGACGAGTCGTCAACATATATCTTCCATGTTGCCTCCAGCTCGACATTCCGGACCTTTATGATGAAATCTGCCAAGACCTGAGCCTTGATTGCTGCTAAGGGTTAATATTGTATATCAAATTTGTTTAGCTCGGTCGTCCATTTAATTAGCCTTCCTGATGCCTCGGGGTTGAGAAAGACTCGTCCCAAGGCATTGTTAGTTAGCACAATGATTGTATGCACTAAGAAGTACAGACGAAGCCTCCGAGCGGTGAGAATCAAAGTATAAGCTAATTTTTAAGACCGGTGTAGCGAGATTCTGCATCTTTCAATATATGGCTTAAAAAGTATACAGGTTGTTGCTCTTGGCCATTTTGCCTAACTAGAGCCAACCCAACCACATGCTTGTTGGATGATAAATAGATCCATAGTGGCTCACTAACAATTGGCTTGGCTAATACAAGCAAGGAGTTAAGATATTCCTTCAGCTCCTCCAATGCTCGATCGCACTCAGCGTCCCATTATAATTTCATAGCTTGACAAAGCACTTTGAAGAATGGCAGGCTCCAGTCAAACGACTTGGATATAAATCTGGACAGCGTCGTGATCCGACCAGTCAACCATTGAGCTTCCTTTAAGTTCTGAGGCGACGACATGTCTTGCAATGCCCTGTGTAAAATACCAGAAATAGGCGAATATTAATAAGGGAATTTTCCAGAATTTTTGGAAATTTTTCGGGAATTTTTTGGAGCTCGTACAGACGAGTTAACGGGGACAAAAACGGGGGCCGGAAAAGTCTGTTTAGGTTACCCTGTTTAAGTGAGGAAATGTTTATATATCCTCTTCCTTTTATTTTCTTTATTTCTTTTCATTTTCTCATTGTCGTCGTTTCTTCCTTGCCGAGCCACCCCCAACGCGCGTCCCTCTTCTTTTCTTCTCCCCGACGCCGCCCGATTCTCCTCCATGCCCTAACCGCCGGTCACGACGGTTCCCCCCTCTTCATCTCCTCCTCTTCTCAGTGAAGCCGAGCCCTAGTTTTTTGACCCATCCTCTGCCCTAGTCGAGCACACCGCCGACTGCCCCTATGCCTAGTTTCACTGCCCGGTGTTTACTCCGATCGCTGGTGCCCTAGCCTCTGCCTCCCGATCCCTCTTCCCTGTAGCGACGCCAACTACTCACCCGTGCTCTAGCACTGAAGCCGAACTCTAGTGCCCAACGCCATCTTGCCGGCCGAGGTTTATCTGTGCCCTAGCCGATTCCTTGCTTTCCGACACCTTCACTGTTCGGGGTCGATCGACTCTTATTCCATTTTCTCGAGCCGTGCCAGAATTATGTCGAGGCCTCTTTTCCGGCTGCAGGTACGACCCAGCGCTACTGCCACTTCTGTTTGAGTTGGCTTCGGACAGGAGCCAAGAGCCGAGCCCAAGTTTCACCTTGCGTGCCCTAGCTCTGAGCATTGCTTCCTCCTCAGAGTATTGGTGATACGGTATTGTGACAGAAAGGTGAGGGTTTAGATCGGGATCTAGTGTTCTGTTCTTGTTCTATAGCTACTGTGGATCATATCATTATATCTGTATCTTTTGGTTTTTCAGATCCTTGATACAACAGATCGGCGATATTAGGGGTAAGTATTATATCTAGCTGCGAATTTGGGCTTGATTTCTGTTTGGGTGTTGTTGCTTGATCGCACTTCGACCCGGAATCACAGCGGATTGGCTCACTCTGTTCTAACAGCTGCTTACCTTGAATTACAGCAGCAAACAACCCTTCATTGGCAACAAGAATGATTGTGAATTGAGGTAAGGTATTGGGTTTTGATCATTTTGTCGATGGTTGATAGATAGGTTAATAACTAATGTTAACCTAGGTATATGTGTTGAATTAAGGAATGGATAAGATTATTAAATAGGTTTGGAGATTTTTATTTAGCTATATAGCTAAATAAATTATCTATTTGATATTACAGGACTTTGACGCGAGACGCGTATCTCGACGTCGTGTTTGGATCAGATTGATCTTATTTCGATTGGAGGCGGGTACTTTTGACTTATTGTCTTTGATATGCTTAGTAATTAAATTAACAAGATGCATTAATTGTGTTTCTTACTTGTTTCGGTTAATCACTGCCCAATACATGCTACCTGTTGATTGATTGTTTGTTTACATCTTGTATGGATATGTACCTGATTCCACATGCTCATGGGTAGTGATATAACCATATTTTACCATGTCAGGACCAAGGTTTGATACCTTATATGATCAGATACCTTGATATGATTCATTCGCTTTGGTGCACATTATGATATGTCCAGAGATTGGTTTAGTATATTACCATGTTTAGTGACATGCACCATTCGCATGATTGCATGCTGAGTGATTGATTGCTCCTTTATTGTCGAGCACTTTGCCAGTTTCATCACTGTTCGGTGCTCCGTTGTGACGCTCATGGGTAGCGGGACACAGCGTGGTAGCACGTCAGTTTGGCTCTTCCGGTGCTCCGTTGGTCCGCTCATGGGTAGTGTGACGCAGCGTGTAGCACGTTAGAGATCCCTCCCCGTCACAGTGTACCGGGAGATGAGAGCATGGCGCTCCCCCATTTATGATTTGGGGTAGGAGTACGTATGTACTCCGACAGCATCCCGTCCACTCGGTCACTCATCAGGAGTAGTGATGCAGAGTGCACGGTTGTCACAGCCCTACCCACTCGGTGAGTTGGCTGACTGGCGTCAGGGGTGACCATGACATTGGCATCATATGCATTATGCATTTATTGTTTGTGTTTGTGTTTGTTGCACTTATATGCTGCACATTGCTTGGATACCTTGATTGACATGCATACAGGTCTTCTATACCTTTCGGACTGTTTGTCCTTTTACCGGGTCCTGGTTAGTGCATATTCTCTCCTGTTCTCTTCGATTTGCATCTATCTTTATTATTGTCAGGAGACTGTACGCATGATTAGTGCTAAGTGTTATTTCTTTACTTTGCATATCAACTGTACCTGCTGAGTGTTGGACTCACCCCGCCTCCATTGTTGTTATTTTCAGGTTGATGCTGTCAGGAGGGAGTTCCAGTTGCTAGTCCCCTGCAGACCTCCAGCTATTTGCTATCGTTTGTATTATTTTTGATTCTCACTTGACTATATTTGGATTTGGATGTTGAATACTTAGATATTATATAAGTTGTCTCGTTGATGGATTTGTTTTCGATTTTATACTACTACATGCCTGCCTAGACGGCAAAAGAGGTAAGAAAAATCGGATTTGGGCTTTACGAGTGTAGTTGAGTAGGGTTGATTTCGAGTCAGAGTATTACTATGTTGTTTATTTTATTAACTGCGTGGTTGTGACAACCAGAGGCTGAATACTTATATAAACTGCGTGGTGATTGGTTTTATTTACTGTTATTATTCCAGCCGCCTGTGGCTGAGGTATATGGGTTATGTAGAAGTTTCAGATTGTCCGCCGTACAGGGGAGATGCTGCCGAAATTTATTCGGACAAGGACTCCTCTGGGGCGTGACACCCTGACTTTGCTTGGATTGGCTTCAATGCTCCGCTCAGTGACGATGTAACTCAGGAAGCAACCACTCTTTGCGCCAAACAAACACTTGCCCGGGTTTAGCTTTATCCGATAAGCCCTCAACGTTCGGTAGGTTTCCTCGATATCTACACATAGGTCAATAGCTCAGAGGGATTTTATTAATATGTCATCGATATATACCTCCATATTACGGTCGATCTACCATTGGAACACCTTGTTCATTAGTCTCTGGTAAGTGGCTCCGGTATTCTTGAGTCAAAACTGTATGACGTTGTAATAGTATGTTCTGTCGGCCATAATGAAGCTGACCTCCTCGTCTTCTCGAGCAAGCGGCATTTAGTGATACCCTTGGTATGCGTTGAGCATACAGATCAGCTCGTAGCCCGCCATTGAGTCCTCCATCTAGTCTATCCTGGGTAATGGATAGAAGTCCTTCAGGCACGCCTTGTTCAAATCCCAGAAGTCGATATAGACCCGCCATTTATTGCCCATTTTGTAAACCAACACGACGCTGGCTAATCAGCTTGGGAATTGAACTTCCCTAATATGGTCGACCTCCAGCAATATCTCTATATTCGCCTAGATGATCAAATTTTGCTCTACACTGAAGTCCCTCTTTCTTTACTTTACCACACATGATACCCTTCGCCTAATATGGTCGAGCGTCCGGTCGGACATGAAGCACATGCTGAGCCACACTTGAGGAGATACCGGGAAGCTCATGTGTCGACCAGGTAAACACATCATGATTTTGTCTATGGAAGGCGATCAACTCTACCTTCTTCTCCACCTCCAGGTCGGCGATAATAAAGGTGATTGCTTCCATTCCACTGGGGTGGATTTGTACCTCCTCCTTTTCTTCTTACATTAGTGTAGGAGGTTTTTCAATGATTGCATTCACCTCCAAGCGCAGATTCTTTCGAGCGCTTCACCCTTTGGACTTGACCATCTTGACGTAGCATCTCCGAGTGGCCAACTGATCACCTTTAACCTCGCCCACCCGGTCACCCACCGGGAACTTAATCTTTTGACAGTAGGTAGACACCACCGCCCGAAATTCGTTGAGGGCCGATTGACCCAAGATGACGTTGTAGGCCCACGGTGCGCCCACCATGATGAAGTTTGTGGTTCTGGTTCTCCTCAACAGTTCTTCCCCGAGAGAGATGGCCAATCGAGCCTGTCCGAGTGGCAACACTTCATTGCCTGTGAAATTGTAAAGAGAGGTCATCATGGGCAGCAACTCATTTCGATTAATTTGTAATTGATCAAATGCCTTCTTGAAGATGATGTTCGCTGAACTCCTTGTATCAACAAAAGTTCAGTGAATAGTGTAATTAATGATTACCGCCCGAATGATCAACGCGTCGTCATGAGAGATCTCCACTCCCTCCAAGTCTCTGGGGCCGAAGCTAATCTCGGGCCCTTCGGCCTTCTCCCTGTTGCATCCCACCGCGTGGATCTCCAGTCGCCGAGCGTACAACTTCCTGGCTCTGTTGGAGTCACCGCCGGCTGGCCCTCCGGTGATCATGCCTATTTCTCCTCGGGATGCGTTGCTTCTGTTTTCATCTTCCTGAGCAGAGGGTCTATTTCATTCGGTCAGGACTCGAGCACCTTTCTTTTGTCCTCTCACCACCCAGTAGATCGATATCTTTGTCGTCAATCGGGAGAAGGAAATCGATGGTGATATCCTCTTGGAGCCGGTCAGCTGACGATTGGTGTTAGACCGTGACAATCACGTGTGTTTTGGGTCGCCGATTGGTGGAAAGAACAGAACATCGGCGTCCACGCCTTGCCTTTTGCCGCCTTCTGCCAACCGAAAGTCACATGTTGCACGGCATGTGTCCAGGTCTCCTAGTGTGGGTGTGCTCCTCCGGCCCTCGGCCCTTTGGGCGGCTGATGGATGCTTAATGGTTAGCACTCGGTCAGCTCTGAGGGTTCGGTCGGTGCCTCTTTTCTTCTGGCCGCTTGGGCTTCTTCCACATTTATATATTCATTGGCCTTCTTGAGCATGTGGTCAAAGTTCTTGGGCGGCTTCCTGATGAGCGATTGGAAGAAATCTCCCTCGACCAGCCCCTAAGTGAAGGTGTTCATCATTGTCTCAGATGAGACCGAGGGGATGTACATGGCTACTTGATTGAAACGTTGTATGTAGACCCTGAGTGTTTCTTTTGATCCTTGCTTCAAGGAGAAGAGGCTTACGCTCGTCTTTTGATAGCGTCGGTTACTGGCAAAATGATGTAAGAATGCAACTCAAAAGTCCTTCAAGTTGTGTATGGATCCATCTGGCAATCTTCTGAATCAACGCTATGCCGATCCAGAGAGGTAAGTAAGAAAGACTCGGTATTTTACCCCATCTGTATACTGGTGTAATGTTGCTTCATTATCAAACCTATCCAGATGATCATCTGGATCAGTTGATCCATTGTATGTCCCGATCGCCAGCGGGGTATAGTGTTTGGGCAAAGGGTCTTATAAGATCTCCTCGGGGAACTTTCGATTGATCCATTCGGGTGATGCATTGCTTCAGGGCGCCTTGCCTTTTCATGAATCCCAAACGGGAGCATCATCTGAAGACGATCCCCGTTCTTGATTCGCTTGGGCTATTTCTGAGGGGGTTTGGAACAAGGCGCAATAAAAGGGGATCGGCGTGGCTGGCACTTCCCCCTGTGTGCTGGTCGACCTTCTATTTTGCCCCCCATACGGAGACTTTCTCCACTCATTCTTCCTGCCTTGCTCGTCTCTCGGTCGTCGATGTTGCAAGCTGCGACAATTGTCAATAGGCTAACGCCTGTTGTTGCTGCTTGATCATCTTTGCCGCACGGGCTTGAACGAGCATGTTGAGCTCTTCCTGGGTGAGTGTCACGGTAGTGAGTCGTCCAGCGTCCTCCATCTTCTCAGCTCAGAAGTGTTGGAGCAATCCCAATGGTCCGCGGGACCATGTGTTTTGGTATTTGGGCAAAGGGTTTAAGTTAGGTTCACCCTTGCATTTGATATGTGTACTTGAGTTGTGTAGGATTGCAGGATACACATGTGACTCAGGTTGATGGCTTCGGGTCCAGTGAAGGATGAAGCATTCGAGGGACCGTGGACAAGGCAGTGAGGACAAGGGCCGAGGGAAGTGACTTCGAGGCATACGCGAAGGATGGCATTGGGGACTAGCCGCAGGCTTGTATGCATCCGAGGGACGAGAGCCAAAGAGGAAGTAGGCTTGAAGGCAAAAGGTCAAGGCTGCGAAGGAAGCGTCAAATGAGTCGTAAGGGTGAGGGTCCAAGTGTTGTGAGAGAATGTACTCAGTACTAGTCGACTGCATGTTTCATCAGTCGATTGGTGCAGTCGATTGGGAGCGAACAGAATGCTTCTGTTCACTCAACCAGTGTGGAGCAGTCGACTGCTAGTTTTAAGAGTCGACTGGTATCGAGTCGTTGGGATGTAACGATCGAATTTCCACAAAGGGCAGTCGACTGCATGTTTTGGCAGTCGACTGGTAGGCGGGGTTTCCAACCCGTGGCCTATATAACCAAGCCTTGGGAGCTTGGTTATAGTTAACGAAATTGGACTTGGTTAAAGTCTAATTAGTAGTCTTTTGTTCTCAAGAGATCTTTGTGTGCCAAGAGGTCTTGGTTGGAGTTGAGGTGAGGTTTCTCCACCCACAAGGAGGTTGAGCTAGCCGGAGTTTGCCGGGGGACTAATCCACCGACAGATTGAGGGATCGTCCACCTTACGGACACGCCGTGGAGTAGGAGCAAGTTATCTCCAAACCACGTAAATGAACGTGTTAGCGGTTTGCTTTCTTGTTCTTTCCTTTAGTCTTTAGCTTGTTTGTTTTATTTGTATTATTCCGATGCGCAAGCTAACATAGTGTAGGAAGCAATCGATTTGGGGGTGCCGTCTATCCAACCCCCCTTCAAGCCGGCCACCGATCCCCTACAAGTGGTATCAGAGCAAAGGTCGCACTTCACTGGACTAATCGCCGAGAAAAGCAAATACAAGAAGATGACCGGCTTGATTGAACCTCCAAAGTTTGAAGGAGGAAGCCTTGGGGACATCACATTTTGGATGATAAAGATGGAAGTCTTCTTCAACACGGATTGGGACACTATGATGGTGGTCCAAGAGCCGTTTGAAGTTCCGAAGGACAAGAAGGGAAAGAGACTCCGACCGCGTCATTGGACGGAGGAGCAAACCTCACGATCAAAGGCAAATTCAAAGGTAATATCGATTTTAATTGATATTTTACCTAATGACATGATGAGTCATGTAGGTGACTATGAGAACGCCCATGATTTGTGGAGCAAGATAAAAAAGGTTCCATGGGAAGAACCTTTGTCTACACAAGAGGAGGAAAAATTCGAAGAAACAGATGAAGAAGCTCAAGTAGAGAAGGATCAATCGGATGTGGAGACCAATTCAACATCAAAAGAAGAAGAGGAAGTGAATTTGGTCACATTTGAGGAAAAGGATGAAGAAAGGCTATCCAAAAGTGTGGATGAGGAAGATATAGCATCTACATCCTCAAAGGTTGAAGAAGAATCCAAGACAAGTGAAGAAGAAGAAGAAGAAATCTTGGAAGAAGTCAACCTAGTGAGCACCTCCACCGAAGCAAAGTCAAAAATCACATTATGTGCTTCGGATGCAATGAAAGGGGACACTACAAAAGTAGATGTCCAATGGGTAAGAAGGTAACTCCTAAACCCACTCAAATTATTTTAGATACTAATTTGGGTTGTAGGAATGATGGTGCCAAGAAGAAGAAGGAGAAGAAGCACATTAAATGCTTCACTTGTGGTGAAATAGGGCACTACCACACCAAATGCCCAAGGAAGAGAGAGCTCAAAAAGTTGGGGCATTTAAGGATGTGGGAAAAGAAGTGGAGGAAGAATGGAGGCTCATGTCAAGGGGGAGCTCCAAAGGTAAAGGGTAAGGTAAACCCTAATTTAAATTTGAAATCAAATTTAAATTCCTCTATGCATGTTAGGAAAAATAATGTTAATCATTATATGCCCATGCAAAATTTTGGTTTCAAATATCATGATAGGAGTAGGGTAATTGTAGATCAAAATCCTAGGAGACCCATTCATGAAAAATCTAGAAATGGTAGACCTAAGGAGACCCAAGACATTAATCCCAAGAAGGGGAGACATATGCCTAGAAAGGATAGGTCTAGGAATGCCCAATTTGGACAAATTAACTCTAGGGTTAGGAACCTATAGAATGAGAATCAAGCCTTAAGGGGAAAGCTTGATAAGTTAGAACAATTCCTTAAGAGATTCAATGTTGGATCTAAGGAATTAAATATGGTGTTGGGTAGCCAAAGACCCAACCATGATAGATCAGGCTTGGGATACCGATCTATTCCCTCCAAGGCTAATGAGAGATCATATGCTAGGGTGGCAAATGATCATGGCAAGGGAGAGCCCTCCAAAGCTAAGGGAAAGTCTTATGCTAGGGTTGCATTTGACTATAGCAAGGAGAAGCCAATAAATGGCAAGGGAAAGCCATTTAAAGGTAAGGAGAAACTAACCAATGACAAAATGTCCAATGTTAAAAAGGTTAGATTTATAGGTCAAGTGTCACCGGAGGTGCACCGATGTGGTCTAGCCATTGTGGATGAGTCACCTAGGGAGGTGACTAAGGTTAAGAGCTCAAAGGGGAGCTCAAAGAGTCAATTTGGGACCCATGACCAATGGATCTCAAGGGGGTTTTACTTGGGAGTCTAGACAAGCCATGGTATGTGCCAAGTGGTTTGGAGACGGACTTGAGTCTCAAACCTAGGGTTTTGGCACAATTGAGTTGTGTTTCATGCAAGAAATATGGCATTGGGGTCATATAGCATGATAATTGATTTAGGATGTATAGATGTCATATAAACCAATGCTAGGGATGCATTATGGGTTAGTATGGGCAAATACATCAAGAGGAAGCCAAAACTAGGACTTTAGGTCAAGGTTCAATTGAACTTTTTAGCTAGTTTTGGGTTTTATATCAATCTTGGGATTGGTGATAGATATATTTTTTTAATGTATTTTTCCCAAATAGACATGGGTAAAACAGACCTCTCCACAAAATTTGGAGATTTTGGGATGTCTGTGGGATATTTGGTGCATTTTTGAATTTGGGTCAAAAATGTTGAAAAGGGTCGAAATAGTGTGTCAGTCGACTAGTACAGTTACCAGTTGACTAGTAACAATGAAAATCGAACACAGAATGGTTCTATGTTCTGTTTTGATGAGGCCAGTCGACTGGGGCAGTCGACTGATACCAGGTTGATTCTATTTTCAGCTTTGGTTTTGACCGAGTCAACTCGTTGAGGTGTATGAGATCCATGGAGGATGAATACATGAGTTTAGGGTCAGTTGGATGATAAGTTTTCAACAATTGGGATATTGTTGGAGAACTTTTTGGATGTTAGGTAAAGGGGGAGAAGTAAGGTTTAGTTAGGAAAACCTTAGTGCCTTTGCGTAGGGGGAGCCTTGTAGGTTCTTAAAAAGCCCTGTTGGAAAATCCTAGCTCAATGGGGAGCATAGGTGTAGGGGGAGCCTTGTGATAGGTTCTGATGCATGTTGCATTTTAATTTGGCAGTGTAAGTCCAAGTGTGTAGCCTTGGCAACGTAAGTCCATTCGGTGGTGTAAATCCAAGTGTGTAGCTTTGGCAATGTAAGTTCATTTGTTTTAGCATATTTATTTGCTATTATGTTTTCCCTAACTTAAATGTATTGTTAAACTCCAAAAAGGAGGAGATTGTTGGAGCAATCCCAATGGTCCGCGGGACCATGTGTTTTGGTGTTTGGGCAAAGGGTTTAAGTTAGGTTCACCCTTGTATTTGGTATGTGTACTTGAGTTGTGTAGGACTGCAGGATACATATATGACTCAGGTTAATGGCTTCGGGTTCGGTGAAGGATGGAGCATCCGAGGGACCGTGGACAAGGCAACGAGGACAAGGGCTGAGGGAAGCGACTTCGAGGCATACGCAAAGGATGGCATTGGGGATGAGCCGCAGACTTGTATGCATCCGAGGGACGAGAGCCAAAGAGGAAGTAGGCTTGAAAGCAAAAGTTCAAGGCTGCAAAGGAAGCATCAAATGAGTCGTAAGGGTGAGGGTCCAAGTGCTGTGAGAGAATGTACTCGGTACCAGTCGACTGCATGTTTCATCAGTCGACTGGTGCAGTCGACTGGGAGCGAACAGAATGCTTCTGTTCGCTCAACCAGTGTGGAGCAGTCGACTGCTAGATTTAGCAATCGACTGGTATCGAGCCATTGGGATGTAATGGTCGAATTTCTACAGAGGATAGTCGACTGCATGTTTTGACAGTCGACTAGTAGGCGTGGTTTCCAACCCGTGGCCTATATAACCAAGCCTTGGGAGCTTGGTTATAGTTGACGAAATTGGACTTGGTTAAAGTCTAATTAGTAGTCTTTTGTGCTCAAGAGATCTTTGTGTGCCAAGAGTTCTTGGTTGGAGTTGTTGTGAGGTTTCTCCACCCACAAGGAGGTTGAGCTAGCCGAAGTTTACCGGGGACTAATCCATCGACGGATTGAGGGATCGTCCACCTTACGGACACACCGTGGAGTAGGAGCAAGTTATCTCCGAACCATGTAAACGAACGTGTTAGCGGTTTGCTTTCTTGTTCTTTCCTTTAGTCTTTAGCTTGTTTATTTTATTTGTATTATTCCATTGCGCAAGCTAACATAGTGTAGGAAGCAATCGATTTGGGCGTGCCGTCTATCCAACCTCCCTTCAAGCCGGCTACCGAACCCCTACAGGAAGCAAGTTAAGTTCCCATAGACGGCGCTAAATATGATCCTGTCCAAAAGTCGATGAGATGGAAAGTTGGGGATGTGGCGCTCCCGCTAACCGACTATAGACTCCGCTCGAACCTGCAACATAGATTATGTCAGTGCCGAGCCAGGGAAGGGGTCTCCGGCGTTGTCCCTCCGACGCTCAAGTTAGTCACCGACGATGAAGTAGAAAGCGGAGCAAAAATGATTAGTAGAGAGCACAGTGTCTCGCATATTGCGTACCTCCACCGATGCTTGTGTTGGCACAGCGGGGCTGATAAGAGGTGAGGGGTGAATTGCCTGAAATAGAAAAATAAAACCCTTCCTCGTTCTTCAACTCAGATTAGTAGCACACTTATATAAATGAAATTAAGTAACTAATAAATAAAAAAGACACAAAGGAATTACTTGCTTACAACCCAGGTGGTTATAAATCCAAGGTAAAAGAAACCGCTGAAAGATCTCCTTCGTATAGGCGGAGAAGCCTATTACACTCTTAAAAAGCTCAGGAATGTGCTAGGAAATGAAAGCTAGAGTTGATACTTATTTCCTAGGACCAATGGTCTTTTTATAGTCCCTAGAAAATCTTATCCGAAGGCTGAAGGCGCCTTCCATAGGGCTAGAAGGCACCTCCAGGGAGGCGCTCATGGATAAAACTTTATCCACGACCAACGACTCTTTTCAGCCTGGTCGTAGGCGCCTTCCATAGCCTTGGAAGGCACCTTCACGCTGTTCATCGAAGGCGCCTTCACGCTGTTCATCGAAGGCACCTTCACGCTGTTCATCGAAGGCGCCTTCCAGCCATAGAAGGTGCCTTCCACAGAAGGCGCGGAGGCACCTTCAACAGTCTTTGAAGGCGCCTCCAACTACATTTACAGCTCCATTTCGCTCCTTTGCTGCTGCCATCTCCTGGGTGATTTCAGCCACTAAAATAGGGCTCACCCGAACGTAATTTCTAGCCTTCTCCTCGAGCAGACTTCCGCTCCGACTTCACGTCCCTCAAACATCGCGTACGTTCTTCTCGTCCACCGATGTAATCTTCTGCAGCCCTTTCATCCCTCGGATGTATCAAGCTCGTCAGCTCCTTTCACGTGCCATCATTCTCACTGGCTACGTCTTTTGCTCAACTTCTTGTGCTCCTAAGCTCCTGTACACTTAGGCACAGGGATTAAAACAAGACAGGACTCAACCTAACTTGGTTGATCACATCAAAACACCCACAGGGTCCAACAATCTCTCCCTTTTTGATGTGCATCAACATAAGTTCAAGTTAGGGTAATAAAAAACAATACTCAAATAAAACATTTTAAGTATAAAGTTTGTAATAAAGAAATAAGTATGAAATAAACTGTTTTATCAAAATTCAGACTTATAATAGAGTTAGAAAAAATTTAAAATTTTGATAAAATTCTAACTCCCCCTAGCCCTACTCCCCCTAAACTTGTACCTCTTCCTCCCCTTTGATAACATCAAAAAATATGGAAATTTAAGTTTTAGGAAATAATACAAGTAAAGGATATTTAAAACAATTTCTAAGTTATGAAATTTTTCAACAATTGACAAACATTAAAAGCATTATCTTAATTAATTTCACAAGCTTATCAGTTTGTCAATTAAATATTTAATTCAATAATCGACTTCCACACTGTGGCGAGGCACTAGGCTTTCTTAGTTATTAGATCATCAATCACTCCTAGACAAATCCTTTTAAAGAATTTAAATATTTAATCTTTTCTGAAAGCCTTAGAAAAAAATTTTAATCTAAGTAAGACTTTGGAACCCAATATAGGTTCCTTCCTATTGGGTTAACTAAGAATTTGGGGGGTACATATTCTCTGAGAATTTTTCTAAGTTGTCCTTGGTGATGTCTAATATACCAATTTAATGTATCATAAATTCTAAATTTTGATTTTTTTTTAAAGTTATTTGGTTTCAAGCATGCATGGTCATTTTTCAATTTTTTAATTTCTATTTTTAATTTTCTATTTTCTAATTTTAGATTATCATACAATTCTAGAGGGCATGCATTTGCTAAGTTCAATTTCAACTCAGTATTTTCCTTTTCTAGTTTAACTAGATCTTTAGTAAGACTTTTAATAAAATTAAAGGACTGCTTGGGAGAGAGAGCACGTACCTCACTTACTTCAATTTCTGATGCTCCCCTTCATCGTTGCTTTCTTCCAATGATCTCCCCCTTCATCTATGCTCATCTCTGAGCTGGTTTCATCTTCCACTTGATGGTTGGCCATTACGACTAGTCCTAAGAAGGCTTCAACCTCATACTCAGAGGATGATGAATCATCCCATGTGACCTTCAGGGTCTTGTGTTTGGAGGATGTTGGTTGTTTGTACTTTTCCTTTTCAATCTTCTTTAGCTTAGGGTATTTATCTTTGATGTGTCCTTCTTCGTTGCAGTTGTAGCATCGGACCTTCCTTTTGTTTCGGTAACCCTTCTTTGTCTACGATTTAAATTTATTATATCTAATAAATTTATTGAACTTTCTTACCATTAGGGTTGCTTCATTTTCATCAATAGATTCATCGGAGTCTGAATCATTTATTCTTGCCTTCAGGGCAACATTCTGACTCAGTCCTTTTCTTTTTCTTGTACACTGAGATTCGTGTAATTCGAAAGTAGAGAAAAGACTTTCTAAAGTACTTACCTCGAAATCCTTGGATATATAGTAGGAGTCTACTATAGATGTTCATTCAGATGTTCTTGGGAACACATTTCAAGTATATCTTTGTGCATCCTAATTCGTTACCATTTCTCCGAGGTTTGTTAGTCTAGTGATCAGCTCCTTGATTCTTCCGTGTAGTTGTACTACTGACTCTCCTTCTTCCATCCAGAGGTTCGTCCGGGGCATGTCCCATCTCACAAGCTTCGTTTCGGAAGTTCCTTCGTGCAGTTCTAGGAACTTCTCCCAAAGTTTCTTTGCTGAGTTGTATTCTTCGATTCGATTTACTTTCTGGGGTGGAAGTACACTAAGTAGGTGGAACTCGGCTAGTCTGTTTGCTACGAAATCTGCTTGCTCCTTATTGGACCAATGATATTCTTCTTTTTCTTCTCCTTAGGGGGTTTTGGGAGCTACAAAACTATATTTAATTATTAGCAAAATTTCGAAGTCGGTTTTAAAAAATACCTCCATGTGTTTTTTCATGAGGCGAACTCCACTTCGAACTTTGGCGGGTAGATCAATGATCCAACCATCATCTTGATCTTGATGCTTCAGTCGTCGGTTAGTCCTTCTGAGGCAATTGGGCTCTGATACCACTTGTTGGCGCAGCGGGGCCGGCAAGAGGTGAGGGGTGAATTACCTAAAATAGAAAAATAAAACCCTTCCTCGTTCTTCAACTCAGATTAGTAGCACACTTATATAAATGAAATTAAGTAACTAATAAATCAAAAAGACACAAAGGAATTACTTAGTTACAACCTAGGTGATTGTTAATTCAAGGCAAAAGATAGCGCTGAAAGATCTCCTTCGTGTAGGCGAAGAAGCATGTTACACCCTTAAAAAGCTCAAGAATGTGCTAGGAAATGAAAGTTAGAGTTGATACTTGTTTCCTAGGTCCAGGGGTCTTTTTTATAATCCTTGGAAAATCTTATCTGAAGGCTGAAGGCGCCTTCCATAGGGCTGGAAGGCGACTCCAGTGAAGCGCTCATGGATAAAACTTTATCCACAACCAACGGCTCTTTTCAGCCTGGTTGAAGGTGTCTTCCATAGCCTTGGAAGGCGCCTTCGCACTATTCATCGAAGGTGTCTTCCAGCCATGGAAGGTGCCTTCCACAAAAGGCGTGGAGGCGCCTTCAACAGCCTTTGAAGGTGCCTCTAATAGCACCTACAGCTCTATTTCGCTCCTTTACTGTTGTGATCTCCTCGATGATTTTGACCACCGGAATAGGGCTCACTCGAACTTAATTTCCAGCCTTCTCCTCGAGCAGGCTTCCACTCTGTCTTCTCATCCCTCGAAAGTCATGTACGTTCTTCTCATCCACCGGTGCACTCTTTCGCTGTCCTTTCGTCCCTCGAATGCACCGAACCCGTCAGCTCCCTTCTCATGCCATCCTTCTTGTTGGTTGTGTCTTCTGCTAGACTTCCTATGCTCTTAAGCTCCTGTATACTTAGACACATGGATTAAAATAAGATAACACCCAACCTAACTTGGTTGATCACATCAAAACACCCACAGGGTCCAACAGCTTGGACTCCCCTTATATAGAGCTCCTATAGCGTGCGTGCATGCTCCCCAAGGTGAACACGCTTCCCAAAGTTTTCCTGAAAATACTTGTCAATAATGTGTCCTTGACACAGTACCTTAACGGTCCAAGCATATCTCTGAAGTGGCAGTGGAAGCTTCCACCGTACGATCTTCTGGCTGTCCATGTCCGGTGTCAGTGGCACCAACTCCCAAAAGGATGTTGATGGGTATCAAAGGGAGTGCACTGCTAGGTCGAGCGGGTTGGCCACTTGGCCGAAATTTCACCGCTCTAGTGTCCCGTCCGGTCGGCCAGAACCTCGCTAATCTTGCGCATGAGTCCGCTCAACCGAAGTTCCACTTTGCCACTGCCGAGACCTGCTGCCAGGTCGAGCGAGGTAGCCGCTTGGCCGAAGTTGAACTCTGCCAATGTCGAGCTCTACTATCTGGCCAAGCGGGGTAGCCTCTTGGCTCGACTTCTGCACCTCGTCTCCTCCTCCATTCGGCGTCAAATAATCCATTGAGCATCGGTCATTTGACATCTCCCCCGTGCCGAATGTGGGATTGGACCGGAACCTTCTCCCCCCGATTGGGGCTTGATCGCCCGACCGGTCGATGATATCTGAGTGTTGACTACCTTGACTTTGACCTCCACTGTGGCAGCTATTTTTCGCGGGGTGGGGCCCCTCATCATCACTACATCAGATAATATTTAATTTACAATAGACCTTATCTTTTTCTCAATATTTGGTAAGATTTTCCCTTATAATTTCTATTTTTTCAAGTCTAGAAATTACAATATCAAGATTATCCTGGTGACTTATTAAAATATATAAGTAAGTGGGGTCGAAACAATCCTGATAATAAGTGTCTGAGTCAATAGTCCTAAAATAGTGAGTTAAAGGGTCTTCTAATTTTTCGGGGCTATCATCAAGTCTCACTACTTTTCTTGTAAAGAAATGTTAACAATTGGTTTCTTCTTGTTGTTGGTGCAATGTCCATCAGGTAAAGGTTGACCTGGTTGACCAAGCTTGAGTCTTGGTTTGGGTTTCGATGTTTGACAATACAAGACTTCGATGATATGGACAAGTGCAGGTGCAGTTGTTCATTTGGGGAGATTGTTTGGTGCAATTCCCCTCTGATCAGGGTCTAATCAGGTTGGTTGAAGAAGAGTCAAGTAGGTCAAGGTTGACCAGATACTTGACTGGGAAGTTCTAACTGGGATGTTAGGCAGAAGGAAAATCCTGGTGAGTGAAGCCAGGTGAAAGACCTAGTGAGTGAAGCTAGCCAGAGAGAAAATCCTGGTGAGTGAAGCCAAGTGAAAGTCCTAGTGAGTGAAGCTAGGCAGATGGAAAGTCCTAGTGAGTGAAGGTAGGCAGATGAGAAGTCCTGGTGAGTGAAGCCAGACAGATGAAAAGTCCTAGTGAGTGAAGCTAGGCAGTTGGAAGTCCTGGTGAGTGAAGCCAGGCAGATGAGAAGTCCTGGTGAGTGAAGCCAGACACGGGGAAAATCCAGATGGGTCAAGGTTGACCAAACATCTGGTGAAAGTCCAAGTAGGTCAAGGGATTGACCGGATACTTGGCACGAGGAGAAAAGTCCAAGTGGGGCAAATGGATTGACCAGACACTTGGTGAGAAAGTCCTAGCAGGTCAAGGGTGGCCGAATGTTAGGCATGATGTACCAACAGGTCAAGGTTGATCGGATGTTGGTTTGAGGGGCTTGGGACTTGGTTTTGGGCAAAAACCAGCAGCTGGATCAATCAGCCGATCGATTGGCTGGAGCCCAATCGATCGGTCGATCAATTGGGGAGTCCCCGCGAGAAGCCTTCGTCCCAATCGATCAATGGATCGATTGGGAGGCAGTCGCAAGCACACCGAAGCCTGCTGGATCGATCAGGTGATCGATCCAGATGTCCCAATCGATCAGTGGATCGATTGGGGAGCTGCGATTTGTCGTGATAAGCCCTGGATCGATCCGTTGATCGATCCAGGCTATTCCAGAGAGCACAGAGGCGCTCTGGATCGATCGGTCGATCGATCCAAAGCCTCCCCGATTGATTGGGAGCAATCCAATCGATTGGGATCCGACCGTTAGCATCGATTAAAGCCGCAGGCGTTCGATTCTTTCGGAAGTGCTTCACCGATTCATCTCAACTCCTCAACAGCAACTCCACAGCTCTCTCTAAGCTCCAGATCGCCAGTTCTTGAAGGTTCTTGGAGGTTCTTCCAAGTCAAGAGGCGGATCAAAAGCAAGAAGAAGAAAGCTAGGGTTAGGGTTTCTTGTATTCATTGTAAGCTTTGCTTATACTTTTGTTCCCTTTCCTTTCTTTCTGTATTGAGAGTCTTATAGGGCTTCTTCGCCTTCGGTAGTTACCGAAAAGGAGTGTTTATTAGTGGAGGTGTGTGTGTGTGTGTGTGTGTGTGCGTGGATCCTTGGACTAGTCACCTCTTGTGAGGTGGATACCAAGTAAAATCCATTTGTTAGCGTTGTTGTAGTTGTTTCTTGTATTTTCGCTGCACATCTTCGAAGAAACAAGCAACGCCGACCACGATCACGCAACGAGCTATTCACCCCCCCCCCCTCTAGCTACATTTTTGATCCCAACAAGTGGTATCAGAGCGAGGTCGCTCTTCACCAGAATCATCGTCGGAAGGGGCAAACAAAATAAGCAAAGCTAGAGGGTGAAGAAGTTGGAGCAAATTCATCAAAGTCAAATAATTCAAGAAGCTCAACTTTAAGATGTAATTCCAAGATGGACTTAGATTTGACACAAAGGTGGCTCCACCATACATTTCAACAAGCTTCGATCTTTGGAAATCGAGGATCGAGAATTTCTTAATGGTGGAGATAGAGCAAGGGTTTGCTCTCATGGAAGGATTCGAAGCTCCAACAAATTCCAAGGGCAAAGTCCTCAAGAAAAGCAAATGGAGCAAAGAACAAATCCAAAGATGTGAGGCCAATGATAAAGTGACCAAGCTTTTGGTCAATCTATTGCCTAGCCACATTCTTGGAAAAATTGGAGAGTTCAAGGATGCCAAGGAGCTTTGAAGCAAGTTGGCAACTATTCATGAGATCCCCTCCACTGTACTAGACCAAGAAAAATCCAAAGAGGGCGACTCATTGGATCAAAACAAAGAGCAAGAGGACTCCGAAGTTGAGAGATGCTCAACTTCCGAAGAAGAGGAAGTCCAAGAAGCTTCATCCTCAAAGGAGTGCAATCAAAAGAGCAAGGAAGGAGCATATTCCTTGTTTCATACACAAGAGGATGAAGAAGAAGGTGAATCATCCACCTCTAGGATTGAGGGGGAGCGACCTTCGGTGGCACCGGATCAATAACAAGAAGAAGCCTCCACATCCGGGTCAAAAGAAGAAGAGGATGAAGTAGCTTCCACCTCCACAAATCAAGTCAAATCAAATGGAGGAGTATCATCTTCGGATCAAGAGGAAGCCTCTACTTCCAAGTCAAATGGAGGAGCAAGTGCCACCCCTACACAAGAAGGTATAAATAGTTCATTTAAAAATAAAAATCATATTATATGTTTTGAGTGTAGGGAGAATGGGCACTACAAGAGCAAGTGTCCCAACTTGGCCAAGAAGAAGGGCCAAGTGGCACCCAAGGGGAAGGAGAAGCCCAAGGAGACCATCCCCACAACAAAGAAGAGCAAGGAGCACATTGTGTGTTTCTTGTGCCAACAAAGAGGGCATTACTGAAGTCAATGCCCTAAGGGGAAGAAGGTGGTCAAGGCTCAAGGAGGAAGCTCAATTCAAGGGGGAGCCTCCAAGATAAAAAGAAAGGTAACTTTTATTGAGCCTACCCCTTTAAATTATAGTAAAAAGCATGATAGTTCTAATTTATATCATTTCAATGATATTTACCATGAAAATAGGAGGCATAATAAAGTAAATGAAAATCATATGGCTCTACATGCTAAAACCACTACACCTATGGCTAGGAATGTAGATAAAAATCTAGGCAAGAACACTAAGGTCAATAACTATACGCCTAGAAATAAAAACGCTCAAGGATTAAATAGAAAACCAAAATCTAGGGATTTATGGGAAGAAAATCAAGTCTTGAGGTCAAGACTTGATAAAATGAAAAAGACCCTAAAAAGGATGGAAAATATCCTAATAGAGCAAAATAAGCAAAACCTAGGTCTAGGAGTACAACAAGGGTCATCCAATGGCCATAGAGGTTTGGGATACAAACCTAAAACCAAAAGGGATGTACCTACTTACCATAGAGTTCCATATAGTTATGGAACAACCCTAGGTCTAGTGGTCAAGTCAAGAATACTATGGAGGTTATTTCTAAGAGTATTTTTGCAACAAATGTGACTAAGACTTCTAAGAAGTCTAAGAAAGTCACAAAAAAGGTCATAAGGGAAGCAATCCCTAGAGTTGACCTAAAAATATGACCAAGCCTTCTAAGAAGCCAAACAAGGTCACTAGAAAGGTATCTAGGGAAGTTATCCCTAGTGAATACCTAGAGCATCCAAGGAGCACCAATAGGTTTTGGGTTCCTAGGAACATTTTCTCTACCCCATAGATGGGTTAGAGAGTGTCAACTCTAAGAAGAAGGGTAGTTAACCAAACTTTGAAGAAATTGACACTCAAGGAGCATTTTCAAGGTTATTATTAACCTTTGAAAATGAAATGGATTTATGATTTACTCTTTGAAAGAGTAAAATGTGGCAAATTTGAGAAGTATTGATTTTATTTTAAAATGGCACATATTGGGAAAACATAAGAAATACCAAGTTGGGATTTTGGTATTTTCTTAGTGTTACTCTTGTGGAAGAATGAAATATGTCAACATTTGAGGAATAAGTTTAATTTTAATTGGCATAAGTTAATTAAGAGAACTAGAAATGCCATTTTAGGTTTTGGCATTTTCTTGGAGTGTTTAGAGGGCAATCTAGGTTTAATTTTTAACTTAGCTAAGGTTTAAGGACACTTAGATAGGTAATCTAGGTATTTTATTTATGCTAAACCTTGCCATGATTGTTTGCTCATTATATGTCATGACATCATGATTATTTTTACATTCATACCTTATGATAAAAAACATAAAAATATCATGTCATGACATACATACATCATGTAGTTATAGGAAATTTTCTTTTGAAAATTATTTCTGTTTGATGTATGCCATAACATTATCATGCATTATGATTATTTCCTTAAAATTAAGGACAAATGGCATTTATCAACAGGTGGTATCAACAAGTGACATCCTAGGTGGATGTTCAATATCCACAAAATGCCTAGATAGATATGCATGATCCCTAGATTAGGGCAAAACCAAATTTTACATCTCACAAAGACCCAAAAGGTGACTTGTATGTGTTTTAGTACACATTAGATACAAGTGAGATGTTAGGATGATGAACAAAACTCAAGATGTTGATTTAGTGCATTCTTTTGAGTTTTAAGTTCATCAAAACACATAGTTATGTGTTTTCCCATCATTGGGAAAGCTAATGTACAAGTCATGTGCATTAAGCCCAAGGAACATGGTGGGATATTGGTTTTGAAAATCATTTTAAAATGCTTTTGGAAAACGTTGATGAAGACTATCTTTTGATAGTAATCATCATTGAAGAGTTAAGCACAAACTTGAAGAAAACACTAAAGTTTTTATAAGTTTTCAAGTTTGTGTCCATCTTTGAAAATATGATGTAATTTCTTAGAAAACTATTTTTTCATGATAATATATGCCCTAAATAATGTCTAAAACAATTTTCATGATTTTTGAAATTTTGTAGAATTTCTAGGGGTTTCTGAAATTGGCTGAAATTAAATTTCAGCAATTTCAGGTCTCCAATCGATCACCTGATCGATTGGAGTGACTCAATCGATCAGTCGATCGATTGAGAAGGTCATTCATGCGAGCAAAAGCTCGTTGGATCGATCAGTCGATCGATCCAGACTGGCTGAATCGATCAGTGGATCGATTCAAGACAGTGAAATCGATTGGGACCCGACTCCAATCGATTGGGAAACCTGATTTCAGCTGGGAAAGCTGATTTTCAGTGGTTTGGCCCTTGTTTAGTCTAGGAAATCATTCCTAACCCCTCAAAATACATTTATATACATGAAAATGGTGTTTTCAGGTTGAAAACAAGGATGGATTGGTTAAGGGAGACTAAGTAGAAGTTTACGTTTGAGGTTGATTCAAATTTTGAACTTTAGAACCTCAAAACTTCTAAATTTGGATTTCCTAAGGGTCTAGGGATTCCAAGTCATTGTTGGTGCAATGACAGAAGGTACGCCCATGTCTTTAGGGGGAGTTACTCTTTAAAGACATGAAAACTATTTTTTTCATGAACCTTGGAAGGTGGTTAACCTTCTTTTAAGAACATGCTCAAGGTTGAGCGTTTGAACTTTAATGGGGAGTGGATATCCTCATTGTTCAAGTGGTTCAAGTTGGTATATGCTCATGGATGAGCATTCGATACAAATGAAGGGTATGGGACCTTCATTTGGGTTATTGGACCTTGTTAATGCTCAAGAGCGAGCATTGATGATAATGAAGGGTATGGGACCTTCATTATCGTGTTGATCACAACGAGTGAAGTTGTGAATAACGATGAGCAACTCTTCAAGGGGAGAGTCTCAGGGGGAGAGTTTTCAACAAGTGAATTTGTTGATGTGTGCCAATAGGGGGAGAATGTAGGGTTTAAGTTAGGCTTTCATTATCTAAGAGGGAGTTTGTCTTCTTAGTGGGAGAATGTAGGGTTTAACTTACGACTTCATTACCTAGTGGCATGAAGGAAGTTAAGGTTATGGGAATTAGCCTAACTTAAATGAGGTATTGTCAAACATCAAAAAGGGGGAGATTGTTGGTGCAATATCCCTTAGGTCAAGGTTGACCTGGTTGACCAAGCTTGAGTCTTGGTTTAGGTTTCGATGTTTGACAATACAATACTTCGATGATATGGACAAGTGCAGGTGCAGTTGTTCATTTGGGGAGATTGTTTGGTGCAATTCCCCTCTGATCAGGGTCTGATCAGGTTGGTTGAAGAAGAGTCAAGTAGATCAAGGTTGACCAGATACTTGACTGGAAAGTTCTAACTGGGATGTTAGGCAGAAGAAAAATCCTGGTGAGTGAAGCCAGGTGAAAGACCTAGTGAGTGAAGCTAGGCAAAGAGAAAATCCTGGTGAGTGAAGCCAGGTGAAAGTCCTAGTGAGTGAAGTTAAGCAGATGGAAAGTCCTGGTGAGTGAAGCTAGGCAGATGAGAAGTTCTAGTGAGTGAAGCCAGGCAGATAAAAAGTCCTAGTGAGTGAAGCTAGGCAGTTGGAAGTTCTGGTGAGTGAAGCTAGGCATAGGGAAAATCCAGATGGGTCAAGGTTGACCAGACATCTGGTGAAAGTCTAAGTAGGTCAAGGGATTGACCGGATACTTGGCACGAGGAGAAAAGTCCAAGTGGGTCAAATGGATTGACCAGACACTTGGTGAGGGAGTCCTAGCAGGTCAAGGGTGACCGGATGCTAGGCAAGATGTACCAACAGGTCAAGGTTGACTGGATGTTGGTTTGAGGGACTTAGGACTTGGTTTTGGGCAAAAACCAGTAGCTGGATCGATCAGCCGATCGATTGGCTGGAGCCCAATCGATCGGTCGATCAATTGGGGAGTCCCCGCGAGAAGCCTTCGTCCCAATCGATCAGTGGATCGATTGGGAAGCAGTCACGAGCGCACAGAAGCCTGCTGGATCAATCGGGTGATCGATCCAGAGGTCCCAATCGATCAGTGGATCGATTGGGAAGCTGCGATTTATCGCGATAAGCCCTGGATCGATCCGTTGATCGATCCAGGCTATTCCAGAGAGCACAAAGGCGCTCTGGATTAATTGGGCGATCGATCCAAAGTCTCCCCGATCGATTGGGAGCAATCCAATCGATTGGGATCCGACCGTTAGCGTCGATTAAAGCTGTAGGCGTTCGATTCTTTCGGAAGTGCTTCACCGATTCATCTCAGCTCCTCAACAGCAACTCCACAGCTCTCTCTAAGCTCCAGATTGCCAGTTCTTGAAGGTTCTTGGAGGTTCTTCCAAGTCAAGAGGTGGATCAAAAGCAAGAAGAAGAAAGCTAGGGTTAGGTTTCTTGTATTCATTGTAAGCTTTGCTTATACTTTTGTTCCCTTTCCTTTCTTTCTTTATTGAGAGTCTTGTAGGACTTCTCCGCTTCGGTAGTTACCGAAAAGGAGTGTTTATTAGTGGTGTGCGTGTGCATGGATCCTTGGACTTGTCACCTCTTGTGAGGTGGATATCAAGTAAAATCTATTTGTTAGCGTTGTTGTAGTTATTTCTTGTATTTTCGCTGCACATCTTCGAAGAAACAAGCAGCGGCGACCACGAGCACGCGACGAGCTATTCACCCCGCCCCGCCCCCCCCCTATTGGTTTCAACTTGTTACACGAACAAGAAGAGGATATAGGATTATAGGTTTTGGCCGGAGGAGTGTCACCATGCTTTGAAGTGCTAGCCTCTGTGGGATAGGTAGAGAGAATGAGAGAAATAATAGGAGTAAAAGGGAAAATAGCATAGTCTTTGGTGAGTAAAAGGGCTTGGTCAGGGGAGATAAGAAAATTAAGGCCTAAAATAAGAGGGATGGTTTTGAAAGGCATAGGACGAGTCCATAACTGGGAAAGAGTAAGGGGGGGGGGGTCCTAAACACCCCGCAATTAGTAAAAAATCAAATATGGGCATTTTTACACATTTATGGCAACTAAGTTGTTGGCCATCAAATTGTGTACTCAAAAGAGGAGTATTAGTCATTTTTATTAATGCTGGAGGAATAAAAGAGGTGAGTAATAATACTTCATCAATAGTGGAAGTAGTAGCACCACTATCTAAGAAAGCAAGCAAAGTAAGTTCATGTCCTTGAATATTTAAGGTACATTGAACACGAATATCTAGAGTAATACCAGTATTACATATACTATGAGTTTAAATAAAAAGAAACTCAGTATGGGATGGTTCGTCTTTAGGAAGAAGAATTCCTCTACCTTTATCTACAGGTAGTTCGAGAGAAAAGGAAGAAGGACTAGGTTGAGTAAACTGTTGAGGAGTGCCCTCTATAAGTAGAGCAAGTTCCATTTCAAATAAGTTGAGACGGGTTTCAAGAATAGCTACATGAGATTCCAACAAAATATATGTGTACTGCATTTGACAACATGAGTTTGGGGAATGGTTATTTAAAAAAGCATATTAAGACAGAGATTGCAACACTGGCGCTTGCAAAGTTTACAAGTACCACGATTTAGGATAGAAGGATAAAGGATAATATCCACAAGTAAAACAAGAAATGTTATCTGACCCTTCTTTTAAAGTCCATTAATGGGAACATGTTCGTTGATCCGAATGTAAATCCATTAATATCTGAGGGATAAATTGGTGATACATAAATGTTAGATGCTGAAAGTCTTGTAAAGTTTCTTCAAACATGGGATTGGATAAAAGGTTGTCCTCAGACTCAAATTCATAGGTGGGATCTAAGAAGGAATTGATCAAAGAGTAGTCTTTACTAATTGCTGGTGGTAATTCTTTTAAGTCCAAGATAAAAAGAATAAAGTAAATAGAAGAAGTATCAGAGATATCTGATTGTACTACTATTAAATCAAAGTTCGTATTACCAACAACTTCGACTTCTCGACTATATAAGGTTTCCTGTTAGGACAAGCATAAGATAAATGTTTAAGTTTATGACAGGCAAAGCAAGTAATGGTGTTAGCATAAGTTTTCTTTGACTTAAACCTCCTAACATGCTTTTCTTTATTCAAATAAGGTTTACATTCTTTGCTTTTTCTAAGATAGTAAGTCTTTTTAGGTGTCCATTTAGGTTTAGGAGCTAGTAAACGTTGTCATTGTCTGGTATGTCTTATCTGTTGGCTCCCATATTGTTGTAGGGTGTAAATTTGGTTACAAAAGTCATATTGTTGATTTTTAAATTATTTTTGAATTTGAATGTAAGTACATTTGGTCTTAAGTGTAGTTAATATATGTTGAATTCGTACTCCTATATTGTCATATAATGGAGGTTCCTATAAGTCTGTCTACGTTTTATGTATTTCTTTTCCTAATTCTCCTGATAGTTTGCTAAAAAGTCATTCTCCTAAGGCTGAATTATAATAATTTCCAGATACAGCTGATAAAGCTAAGAAATTATTATAAAATGATTTAATATAATTCCAATTAAAAAGTTAAAGTTGTTCTAAGTCCTTCGTGGCTTCTTTTTATCTGATGTCAAGACCCGCATTTACTTCTCTAGTCGTTAACTGTCTATGTATTGCATAACAGAAATTTAAAATGTTATTTCCCTGAGAGGTCATTCGAGTAACTTCTTCAAGAAAATGAAGTTTAAAGTCTTCCCGAGCTGCCCTGACTACATCTCCTAAGTAATTTTCTATCTTAATCATAGCATCACGTGTTTCTATGTCAAGTTCATGTTTTGCTTAGTAGTCTCATTTGATAGAAATTATCCATTGTTCTAAGTAGGCGTCGTATAACTGAGGGTCACATTCAATTATATTAAGTGACATCTTTACTCTAAAAAAAAAGTCATTTACGGTGGTCTTCTTTTTCTTATGATTCATACTAACGGATTATTATATGTAATACATGCCACCACTATTAATCTTTAATACATTGTTAATTTCTTTAGCAATGATTCAAATTATCAAGCTACTTTGTCTAACCTCAATTGACCCATATAGAAGCCACAATTCTCTCTCAAAACAATATGCAATGAGCACAAGAAAATAAACAACCTTTGCCTTACTTTATAGATCAAATTTTATTACACCTTCTAATATATTTTAATAATTTTTATATCTTGCATAACATTTACAAATCATGATAAAATGTAGCATTTATTAAGTTTTCATCTTTCCACTCTTAAAAAAAAGTGCAGTAAAAAAACTTGTGTTTACTTTGGCTGTTTGGATTAAAAAACTAGAGTTATTTCAATCAACTGAGAGAGCCCAGACAGAGGCTGTTGACTGGTGTCTTTGGGCTAGGAATTATTGTGGGCTTGCAATTGTTTAAACAGTGGAGCTGAACAACTAAAGATACGCAAGCAATTCAGACTAAAACTAAACAAAAATTTGAACTTTGTTGCACCTTTTCTACACTCATCTTAATTTGAACTCCTTTATAAATTATTTGAACTGCGTATTCAAAAAGTTAGAAAGTTCAGCAGTGTCCAAAGATGAGATTCTGACATTATCTTTATCTGGAAAATGAAACTGAAATGGTGAATGTTCATAAATCTAGCTTTTTTTCATTTTCACTGCACAATGCAGACTGAGGAGCTCTGCCTGCCGTAATAGTTTCAAAGGTTGATCCCTGCTTTAGGGCTTTAAAGCTCCACAGTAGCCATTTCAGTGCAACATTTCTGATGCAGCTACCTTTCAATCGTCATGCAGGACTGTGACTTCCTTCCTCCTTTCTGCTCGTCAGTCGACACAGTCAATGCTCCCCACCGTGCCTTCCTTCAGATTATTTTAGAGATCAAATCAATGTCAATGTTTTTATTGCAGAAAAAGATTCTTGTTACGATGACAAAGTCACAGTAGCAGCAGTTTGTATTTCTCTCTATCAATCAGTCTGCACGGAATCAAGCATTGTTTAGGCGGTATGAATCACTAAGAGCATCTCGGAGATACTGGAGGATGACCTAAAAGGTTGGGAGCGCTCCCAATGTTCCTTTAAAAAAAAAATTAAAAATCTTGATGAATGTCATACAATACGTTAGGATTAGGGGTGAATAATAATTTGATAAAATTAAATTAATCGAACGGATTAGATTAAATTTAGAAATTCCATTTGATTAATTCAGTTTTTGATTTATTTTTAAATTTGATTTGATTTTAGTTAATTTGATTTGATTTTAATTTTAGATTTTAGATTTTATAATTTTATTAAATTGAATAAATTAAATAAGAATATTAATTTGATTTTTTTTATTTAAAAATATAATTAATTAAATAAAATTTTAGTTTTTAAGTTAAATTTTGATTAATTCAATCAAAAATTGAATTGATCGATATTTTATTGATTCTGTCAATTGGTTTTCATAGAAAAATTTGATCGGTTCTATTAGTTAAAAAAAATTTAATTTGTTAAATTTTCGATCTTTTCGATACGATTAATTTGAGTTTGACAGAATATTCAGCGCTAGAAATGGCACCTTTTTCACATGGTAGGATCCACACAAAAATCTAGGACTCAACCATTTTCAAATAAAAAAGTTGTAACAATTCAAGAAGTTTTTTTAAAATTTTGAAAGTAACATTTTATTTTAATTTTTTTAATCGAAGAACACTTCGTCCTATTATTTAGTCTTGTTTAATTATGTTTAATTATGTACTTCTAAAATTATCTAGTACAATTAACTTCAATTTAAATCTCTGATTTAATTTTTTAATTGATGGGCATGTTTTAACTGTTACAAAATCATATCTATTACACATATTATAATAATTGTTATAATATAAATATTAAATAAATAAAATTTCTATTAAGTTGTTAAAATTGTTGTAGTAGTTGCTAAATATAATTTCTATTAAGTTGTATAGATTAAGTATGTATTTTATGTCTTGGGGTTATGATATTATTAGGATATTCAGATTACAATTTAGGTATTTATAGATCTTTAGTATTTATAAAAAAAAAAATCAAATAAGATATGTAATTAAAAAATATTGAACTTTTAAATTGTTCGCTGCCGCTTGACTAATTGAAAACTTCTTTTGTTTTTTTTTTTAATAGAACGTTTTCGATGATTTAAAAGAAAAACGCCCACTTTCTACTTTCCCTTTAGAAAACATAAGAAGAAGAGTAACAAATGGTTTATCAGACCTTACGCCATCAAACGCTCGCTGAGGCAAAGCTGACGACGGAAGAAAAGAAAAGGACAGTGCAGGAGCAGAAGTTGGCAGTGGTTGCATTTTTGTGTGAGATGATGCGACGGCAATAATGACGCGATTTGATGTTTTATCCGGCCATTGTTGGAGTGGATAAGGAGGGTTTTGGGCGAGACTGCTGCACCTCGTTGTCAACGGGTGAAAAAAGCCTGACATGATGAACAGTGTGAGTTATCCAGAGCTGCCTGTCACTTGGATGCTGCAATTCCATGCCGAACAGTCCGACGGCACAAGCGGCCACTGCTCTTGCTGTTCTTCAAATTAAGGGCTCCACTGACAGATGCTTCAAAACTCTATTTACTTCATCCTTGCGTAGGATTTCTGGGCACTGTAAGTTTTAGGATTCTGGTGTCGTTTTGGCTGATCGAGGAGAATGGCACGAAAATGGCACGAGTAGCTGAGGTAGGTGCTGTGCAGGTCGTACGTGCTTGGATTTAAGTAAGAAATTCGGTCAGTTTGAGTGCCTTAAATGATGGATAGGGAATCTTGCCTCTGCCCACCCGCATTGTTAATTTATTGTTCACACACATGAAGGGGGAGAGGTGCCTTTAGAAAAGCAGATGGAACCGCCCCCCTGATCAATGGAAAGGGTTTTTTAAAGCAAAAATCAAAAAAGTATTCTGATATTTTTAAATCATTATATGAACTTTTTTTATTTTTTATCAAAGATGTCTTACCTCCTTTCTAAAATGCAAAATATATTAAATTCTGGTTCTATCGAAAATGTTATATGTTATACTAACTATAAAATCATAACAGTTATAGATATTATTTCATAACTATTATAATATATATGTTGTTAAATAAAATAAATCTAAATTATAACAACTATGATTTTATAATAGTTACAATATAAATGTTAGATAAATAAATTAAATTTATATTGTAACAATTACGAAATCATAATTGTTACAGTTTAAATATTAGATGAACAAATTAAATTTGTATTATAACATCTATTAAATCGTAGCTAATACAATATGAATATTTATAACAGATTAAGTATATGTTGTTGTAACTATAAAATCGTAACTACTATAGTGTAAATGATTATAATAGATTAAGTATGTGGTATATCAATTATAAAACTGTAATTGCTATAACATTTATAATATCTATAGTTTCGTAGTTGTTATAATGTATCCAATCGATAGAATCCGCTTTATAACATCTATGAAATCATAACTGTTATAATATCAATATTTATAACAGATTAAGTATATATTGTAATAGATACAAAATCGTAACTATTATAATATTTATAACATCTATAATTTTATAACTGATATAATGCGTCCAACCGATTTAAGATTTAATTCAGGATAGAAGTTAATAATCTTGCAATTATTCACATAAAAAAGGCACATTTTTTTATTATTATCTTTTTTTAATAATTCAAGTGCCGAATTTCATCCTACTAATCTAGATGTTTTTTTTTTGTTTATGCCTATTTAGAAGTTAACCTTTAAATTATTCATCTAAATTTAAAATTTATTTATTTATTTTAATATTTTACTACTATACCATACTAGTGAGAGCATTAGTAGAAAATATTTACATATTCGTATCTTTGTAATGAAAGCTCTTGTTGCATGAAATATTTATCACTTAGGTCTTTGATTTTGATTGGAATGAGCTGATGAGCCTCCCAAGTTAGAACAAGCGAAGCGATAGATTAGCTGAACTAGATTCCTACCATCTGATTTGACAAGTCACTTAGATCGAGTCAAACTAGCGAAAGAGACATTGAGATTATCTTACTTATATCTTTCTATTTTTTTTAAATAAATAAATCATTTTTCTCAGTCTCCCATTTGTAAAGGAAAGATACATATGGTGATTGAGCAACTAATCTTGTCTGATGAGCAAGTAATATCAAATATGGGATTATCAGCCTGATCTATTAAAAATTTTTCTATTATCATCTATCAATAAATTAGAAAGTGTCCATCGAAGCTAAAAACTAAATATCCACGGAAATATTATCTCACAATTAATACAGAGAGGGAGAACATTAATATAATTAAGACATATATATTGTTAGTTTAAACGTAACGTCAACCTGCTAAATATCATGAACAATTATTGGAGAATTATTTTATTAAAAGGGGCGCCTAAATAATATTATGGTACAATTATCAAATTTGTTTTCCCATCTATTATTTTCATTAATTTGATAGTTGCTATAATACATACTTAACTTATTTAAAAATATTCATATTATAATAAATATTATTGTAAGAGAGACTATTAGAGTCCATTGACAACGCTAACTAGAGAATTTACTTAGTATCCACCTTAAGAAGAGATGACTAATCCAAGGATCCACACACGACGCTCGCTCCACTAATAAAACTCTCTTTCTCGGTAACTACCGGAGATGGAGAAACCTCATACAACACTCACACATACAACAACTCAACGCAAAAAGAAATATACAATGAATACAAATGAATAACTCTCTTCTTGCTCACTTGTTGCTTGTAGTTATCTCTTGAACCTTGAAAGTGCACCAGCACTTGTCCCCGAGAGCTTCTAAGAACTGGCGAGAAGTGTCGGAGAAGATCGCGTGAAGATTGGGAAGAAAGATATTTGCGTTTGAACGCTTCGTCGCCTTTATATCTGCGCTTCTAGGGCTTCTAATCGATTGGGGCTCCTCCCAATCGATTGCCACGTCATATCCCAACGATCTCGGTAGTCCAAAACCTACATCCTGCATAATAGTCGTATCCCAATCGATTGACTAATCGATTGGAGAGGCTTGAATCGATCGGTTGATCGATTCAGAGCGCCTCTAAGCTCTTTCCTGAAAAAGCTTGGATCGATCGACCGATCGATTCAGCTTTCTCGCGTCACACATGATTTCCAGCCCCCAATCGATCGGCTGATAGATTGGCGGTGCCCAATCGATCAGCTAATCGATTGGGGAGGCTTCTGTTTACTCGATAAACATCCCCAATCGATCAACCATTGATTGGGTTGATGTTTATCGTAGCATTCTCCCAATCGATCGGCTGATCTATTGGGCTTCGGTCCAATTGATCGGTTGATCGATTGACCACCCTTGACTTGCTTAACTCAAGCTCAAGGGCCCCCAAATCCGACATCCGGTCAACCGTGACCTGTTGGAATTCCTCGTGTCTAGCATCCGGTCAACCTTGACCTGCTGGGACTTCTTCACCAAGTGTCCGGTCAATCCTTTGATGCACTTGGACTTTTCTTCTTGTGTCAAGTGTCCGGTCAACCTTGACCCATTTGGATTTACCATCTCGTGCTAAGTGTCCAATCCTCCATGATCCACTTGGACTTCCACCAGGTATTTAGTCACCCTTGACTCATCTGGACTTCCTCGTACCAAGTATCTGATCAATCCTTTGACCTACTTGGGCTTCCCAACACCAGGTGTCCGGTCAACCTTGACCCACCTGGATCTCCACATGTCTGGCTTCACTCACTAGGTCTTTCCATCTACTTACCTTCACTCACTAGGACTTTGTTGGTTGGTCCTAGGAGAATCATACCGGTTCCACTGTACAAAAATTTTGTACAAGTGTCGAACATTTTCCTAAACAACCTATTGTGTTCTTTAGAAGTTAAATTAGGAATCGCAAACGGAACTTAACATTATTGATTCCAAATTTAACTTATATGTTCTTAATGGTTTAGACTTGGATCGCAAGCGGAACTTAACACTATTGATCCAAATGAACCTATGTTATAAACTCAATTAAATATTAATTTCCAAAATTGGCTTCCAGGATTGCATGGCGAGGCACATAGCCTTCTAGGGTATGGGAGCATCCACCACCGCCTAGACAAAGCCTTTTAAAGAAAGCTAATATTTAATTTCCTTATATAACTCTAGGTTTAACCAAAAAGAACAATCGAATCATAAATTCGAAAAACAAAGAAAAACACAAACTCGAATTACAATTCGAAAAACTAGAATCTAATGCCTCTTGTGTTTGGAATTCATACAAAAGAAAAACTAGTATGATGCGAAAAATAATTACTAGTTATACCTTTCTTTGTATGCAACGACCTCTTGATCTTCTACCGTATTCCTCTTCTTATCTCGGATGTTGTGTGGGCAACGATCTACCGAGATGAGAACCACCCAAGCCCTTCTTCTCCAAGCAAGTTTCGGCCACCATCAACTCTCCAAGAGATGTAGAGGTTCGGCCACCACCACCAAACTCCAAGGGATGCAAGAAACAAAGTCTCCTTTCTCTCCTTCTTCTCCTAGCTAGAACTGGCCACCAATAAGTGCTCCAAGAGAGATGAAAACCGGCCACTAAGGAAGAAGAGAAGAGAAGATAAGAGGAAGAAACTCTAGGGCCGGTCACCACCAAGGAAGAGAGGGAGGAAAAATAGAATAGAGTTGTTTTGTTTTATGAAGGCACCTCTACCCTCTCTTTATAATCTTTGGTCTTGGCAAATAAGGAAAATTTAAATAAAAACTTCCTTATTACTTTGCCATGAAAAGGAAAATTTAATTTGATTAAAGTCAAATTTCTTTTCTTAGATCATATGGCCGGCCACCTTACAATCTCTCCCAACAAGGCAAGTTTTAATCTCAAAATTAAAACTTCCAAATTTGTTTCCAGAAATTTTAAAATAAAAATTTATTTAATAATTTTTCCCTTCATGGTGGGTTATAAAAGGAAATTTTATAAATTAAAATATTTCTTTTAAACATGTGGATGATTTCCAAAAGGAAAGTTTTCTCTAAAATTAAAATATCCTTTCAATCTATAAATAAGGAAAGATATCAAATCTTTTCTTAATCTTTTGTAGAAACTTATAAAAGGAAATATTTAATTTTAAAACTCTCTTTTAAAATCATGAACATGGTTACAAAAAAGGAAAGTTTTATCAAAATTAAAATCTTTTTATCAATCTACAAATAAGGAAAGATATCAAATCTTTTCTTAATCCTTTGTAGAAAGCTATAAAAGGAAAGATTTAAATTTTAAACTCTCTTTTAAAACCATGAACATGGTTAAAAAAGGAAAGTTTTATCAAAATTAAAATCTTCTTATCAATCTACAAATAAGGAAAGATATCAAATCTTTTCTTAATCCTTTGTAGAAAGCTATAAAAGGAAAGATTTGAATTTTAAACTCTCTTTTAAAACCATGGAATCCACATAAGAAAAAATTTAAAAAATAAAATCCTTTTAATTAATTATGGTCGGTCACACCAAGCTTGGACTCAAGCTAGGGTCGGCCACCTCACACCTTGGTTTGGCCGACCCTAGCTTGGGCCCCAAGCTAGGCTTGGCCGGCCACCTTAAGGTGGGTAAGAAGGTGGGTATGGGTGGGTATAAATCTCTATATACAAGAGGCTACAATAGGGACCGAGAGGAGGAATTGGTTTTGGTCTCCCGATGAAATTAAGCTTCCCGTGTTCGCCCCGAACACTCAACTTAATTTCATCAATAATAATTCATACCACTAAAGAATTATTATTGAACTACCGCACCAATCCCAAATTACGTTTTGGGCTCCTTCTTATTATGAGTGTATTAGTCTCCCTGTGTTTAAGATGTCGAATGTCCACTAATTAAATGAGTTACTGATAACTCACTTAATTAATATCTTAGTCCAGGAGTAGTATCACTCAACCTCATCGTCATGTCGGACTAAGTCCACCTACAAGGTTTAACATGACAATCCTTATGAGCTTCTCTTGGGGACATTCTCAACCTAGATTACTAGGACACAGTTTTCTTCTATAATCAACAACACACACTATAAGTAATATCATTTCCCAACTTATCGGGCTTATTGATTTATCGAGCTAAATCTCACCCATTGATAAGCCAAAGAAATAAATACTAAATATATGTGCTTGTTATTATATTAGGATTAAGAGCATACACTTCTATAATAACTAAGGTCTTATTCTTTTATTAAATCAGTATAAAAAGAACTTACCTTAAATGGTCCTACTCAATACACTTGGAGTGTACTTAGTGTAATTTATTAGTCAGGATAAACTAATACCTAATTGCACTACAACTATTTCAATGGTTTGTTCCTTTCCATCTTAGTCGTGAGCTACTGTTTATAATTTACAAAGAACCCATAACACGATCTTCTGTGTGTGACACCACACATCATGTTATCTATAATATAAATTAATTAAACAACTACACTTAGCAATAAATGTAGATAATTTGACCAATGTGATTCTTAAATGTTTATACAAAAAGCTAGACTTTTAGTATACACTTTAACAGACTTTTCATTTGCCTGGCTTCACTCACCAGGACTTTCACCTAGCTTGACTCACTAGGATTTTCCCACTGCCCGACTTCACTCACTGGGACTTTCACCTACCTAGCTTCACTCACTAGGTCTTTCACCTGGCTTCACTCACCAGGATTTTCCAACTGCCTAGCTTCACTCACTAGGTCTTTCACCTGGCTTCACACACTAGGATTTTCCAACTGCTTGGCTTCACTCACCAGGACTTCCCCTTGCCTAACCTTTAGTTAAGACTTTCCCAGTCAAGTATCTAGTCAACCCTTTGACCTACTTGACTCTTCTTCATATCAGAGTGGTCAAACCTTGACCAGAAGAGAATTTCTCCAACAATCTCCCCAATCGGACGATTGCTCCTGTAATCTCCATATATTGTCAAACATCGAAATCCAAACATGAAGACCCAAGCTTAAGCCACTCAAGCTCAGTCAATCTGGTCAACCTGACCCAGGGGATATTACACCAACAATCTCCTCCTTTTTGATGTTTGACAATACCTTTAAGTTAGGCTAATCTCATAGCCTCAACTTTTTCTTCATGCTAATGCATGAATGAGGGTTTCCTTCATTCTCTCCCTTTCCAAGAGGGTAAACTCCCTCTTTGGATAATGAAGGCACAATTTAGATCCTACATTCTCCCCCAAAGTTTCCTTGAGGGACAAAGGCCTAACTTAAACCCTACATTCTCCCCCTATTAGCACACATAAAAAACTCTCTCCCTGAAGAGTTACTCAACATTGTTCACAACCTACCATATTGGTCACAACACTACAATGAAGGTCTCATACCCTTTATTGTATCCAATGCTCACCTGTGAGCATTAAACCTCTTCACAATGCTCATCCTAAAGCATTCATCATTCCAATAATGAAGGTCTTATACCCTTTATTATAGCCAATCCCTTGAGCATGAATCTACTTTATAATGCTCATCCTTGAGCATTCACAACTTGACAATGAAGATATTTACTCTCCATTATTTTTCAATACTCAACCTTGAGCATTTACTTTAAAGAAGGTTAACCACCTTCCAAGGTGTTTGAAAAATAATTTTCATGTCCTAAAAGGGTAACTCTCCCTAAAAACATACTCCATAATTCTATCATTGTACCAATAATGACTTGGAATCCCTAAACCTTTAGGTGACTCAAAAACTTAAAGTTTTGAGGTTTAAGTATCAATATTTGAATACAAACCTCAACCTAACTTCAATCTAGTGGTCTTTAACCATTTCCCCTTATTTTCATCATAAAAACTACCCTTAAATGTATATAAATATATTCCAATGGGTTTAGGAGTGGTTAAAGGGACTAAAATTTGCTTAAAGTGTTGAAATCAAGCTTTTCCAACCAAAATCAGCCTTTTCAATCGATTGGGTTGGGACTAAATAGATTGGCACCATTTCAATCGATCCACTAATCGATTCCGTGAGCTTCTGTTCGCGGAGAAAACGCTTGAATCGATCCACTGATCGATCCAGGCAGAAATGAATCAATCAGCAGATCGATTTAATGAGCTTCTGTTCACAGGAAACCTATCTCAATCGATCGACTGATCGATTGAGCCTGCCCAATCGATCGGCTAATCGATTGAGTTTCTAAATTTCTGAAATCCAATTTTAGCGAAAATTCAGAAATGCACTAAAAATTCTACAAAATTCTAAAAATCATGAAAATTCTTGTAGAATTATTTATGGTATATACTATCAAGGGAAAATAGTTTTCTAAGAAAATACTTCATATTTTTGAAGATTGACACAAACTTAAAATCTTGTAAAAATTTCAATGTTTCTTCCAAGTTTGTGTCTAACTTTTCAATGATGATTACTATCAAAAGATAGCCTTCACCAAGGTTTTCCAAAATACATTTAAAATGATTTTCAAAACTAATTTCCAACCATGTTCTTTGGGCTCAATGCACATGGTTTGTACATTAGCTTTCCCAATGATTGGAGTACACATTAACTATGTGTTTTGATGAAATCAAAACTCAAATAGATGCACTAAATCAATATCTTGAGTCTTGTTCATTATCCTAGAATCTCACTTGTATCTAATGTATACTAAAACATATACAAGTCACCTTATAGTCTTTGTGAGATGTAGATTTTGATTTTATTCTAAACTAGGGATCATGCATATCTATCTAGGTATTTTAGGAATTATGAACATCTACCTAGGATGTCACTTGTTAGTAAATGTCATTGTCCTTAATTACAAGGAAACTAAAATGATGCATGATGACTTATGGAATACATCAAAAAGAAATAATTTTCAAAAGAAAATATAATAATGCTACATGATGTATGTATGACATGACATGATATTTTTATTTATTTTTCATAATAACCATGAATGCAACATATAATGTCATGGCATATGATGGACAAACAAAGCATGACAATTAGCATAAATAAAATATACCTAGATAATCTATCTAACTATCCTTAATTCCTTAGCTAAATTAAAATCAATCCTAGATGTGCCCTCATTTTCTCAAGAAAATGTCAAAACCCAACTTGACATTTCTTTTGGTTTTCCTCATTTGTGCCACTTAAAATTAAGTCCAATTCCTCAAATTTTGGCACATTTTACTCTTCCAAAGAGTAACCATTTATCCTCTTCATTTTCAAAGGTTAACAAAAACCTTGAAAATGTCTCCATATGTCAACTTCATCAAGATTAGGTTAACTACCCTAACCAATTTAGAATTGATACTCTCTAGACCCATCTAGGGTATAGAGAATATGCTCCTTGGAACCCAAAATCTATTGATGCTCCTTGGATGTTCTAGGTATTCACTAGGGATAACTTCCCTAGATACCTTCCTAATGACCTTTCTAGGCTTCTTAGGAGCCTTGGTCACTTTTGCTTGGTCAACTCTAAGGATAACTTCCCTTGTGAACTTCTTGGTGACTTTATTTGACTTCTTAGAAGTCTTAGTCACATTTGTTGTTGCAAAGATACTCTTAGGAATAATTTCCCTTGTATCCTTGACTTGATTCCTAGACCTAGGATTGGTTCCATAGGTATATGGAACCCTATGATATGAAGCTACATCCTTCTTAGCCTTAGGTTTGTATCCTAAATCTCTATGGTCATTGGATGGCTTTTTGTTTCCTAAACCTAGGTTATACTCTTTTTGCCCCTTAAGGATACTTTCCAAACTTTTTAGGATCTTTTCAATTTTGTCAAGCTTTGACCTCAAGACTTGATTTTCTTTCCATAAATCCCTATATTTTGATTTATCATTAAATCCTTGAGTATTTCTATTTCTAGGCTTATAGCCATGGTCCTTAGTGTTCTTGCCTAGTTTATCTACCTTCCTAACCTTAAGTGAGGTAGTTTTGGCATGAAGAGCTATATATTTTTCTTTAATCCTATCATGTCTTCTATTTTTATGATAAATAGCATTTAAATGATATAAAGTTGAACTAGCATATTTTTTACCATGACTTAAAGAAATTTGCTCAACAAATGATACCTTAGGTTTTCTCTTACAAGCTCCCCCTTGGCTCTTGCTTCCTTCTTTGAGCTTGGTTGGTTTCTTCCCCTTTAGACATTGGCTTCAATAATGTCCATTTTGCTTGCACAAGAAACACAATGTGTTCCTTGCTCTTCCTTATCACGGGGTCAACCTTCTTAGGCTTCTCCTTAGCCTTGGGTGCCACTTGACCCTTTTTCTTGATCAATTTGTATCACTTACTCTTGTAGTGCCCATGTTCCCTATACTCAAAGCAAATAATATGATTTTTATTATTAATTGAACTACTTATACCTTCACATGTAAGAATGACACTTGATCTTCCATTTGATGTCTCTTGATTTTTGGAGGATGCCCCATCTTCTTCTTCTTCACTTGACCCGGAAGTAGAAGCTTCTCCTTCTTCTTGGTCCGGAGCCACCGAATGTTGCTCCCCCTCAATCCTAGAGGTGGAGAATTCTTCATCTTCATCTTGTACATGGAACAAAGAGTATGCTCCCTCTTTGCCCTTTTCATTGCATTCCGTTGAGGATAAAGCCTCTTCTTCTTCCTCCGATGTTGAGTATCTCTCAACTTCGGGCTCCTCTCCTTCTTGATCCAATGAGTTTCCCTCTTTAGATTTTTCTTGAATTGGTACAGTGGAGGATTCCTCATGAACTTTAGTCAATTCACTCCATAGCTCCTTGGCATCTTGTATTCTCCAATTTGAGTTAAAATATTGCTTGACAATAAATTAACCAATAACTTGGTCACTTTATCATTGGCCTCACATATTTGAATTTGCTCTTGGCTCCACTTACTCTTCTTGAGAATTTTGCCTTTTTCTATTTGTTGGAGATTGAAAACCTTCCATTAGAGCAAACCATTACTCTATGTCTATCATAAGAAAACTTTCAATCCTTAATTTTCAAGAATTGAAGCATGTTATTGATGTGAATTGTGGAGGCATCCTTGTGTCGAAACCGAGTCCATCTTGGAATTCCATCTTGAAGTTGAGCCTTTTGAAATCTTTGACTTTGATGAACTTGCTTCAACTTCTTCTCCCTCTATCTTGTTGCCATTTCCGGCAGTGATTCTGGTGAAGAGCGACCTTGCTCTGATACCACTTGTTAGAGTTGATTGATGCTAGAGGGGGGTGAGTTGCTCATCGCATTGGTTGTCTTGATGCTTCATGATGATGTGCAGCGGAAAAGAACTCGAAGCAAACACTCACAATGCTAACAAGAGGATTTACTTGGTATCCACCTTAAGAAGAGATGACTAATTCAAGGATCCACACACGACGCTCACTCTACTAATAAAACTCTCCTTCTCGGTAACTACCAGAGGTGAAGAAACCTCAAACAACACTCACACATACGACAACTCAACAAGAAGAAAAATACAATGAATACAAATGAAGAACTGTCTTCTTGCTCACTTGTTGCTTGTAGTTGCCTCTTGAACCTTGGAAGTGCACCAGCAGTTGTCCCCAAGTACTTCCAAGAACTGGCGAGAAGTGTCGGAGAAGATCACGTGAAGATAGGGAAGAAAGATATTTGCGTTTGAACGCTTCGTCGCCTTTATATCTGCACTTCTAGAGCTTCCAATCGATTGAGGCTCCTCCTAATCAATTGCCACGTCAGATCCCAGCTATCTCGACCATCCAAAACATGCATCCTGCACAACGGTCGTATCCCAATTGATTGGGGAAGCTTGAATCGATCAACTGATCAATTCAGAGCGCCTCTATGCTCTTTTCTAGAAAAGCCTGAATCGATCGACCGATCTATTCATCTTTCGTGCGTCACTCAAGATTTCCAGCCCCCAATCAATTGGCTGATCGATTGGCGGTGCCCAATAGATCGGCTGATCGATTGGCGGTACCCAATCGATTGGTTGATCGATTGGGGAGGCTTCTATTTGTATGATAAACACCCTCAATCGATTGACTGATCGATTGGGCTATTGTTTATCACAACATTCTCTTAATCAATCGGCTAATCTATTGGGCTTTGGTCCAATTGATTGGCTGATCGATTCGGCTTTGGTCCAATCGACCAACTGATCGATTGGGCTTTGGTCCAATCGATCAGCTGATCGATTGATTACCCTTGACTTGCTTAACTCAAGCTCAAGGGTCCCCAAATCCAACATCCGGTCAACCGTGACTTATTGGAACTACTCGTGCTTAGCATCTGGTCAACCTTGATCTGCTGGGACTTCTTCACCAAGTGTCTGGTCAATCCTTTGACACACTTGGACTTTTCTCCTTGTGCCAAATGTCCAGTCAACCTTGACCCACTTGGACTTACCGTCTTGTGCCAAGTGTCCGGTCCTCCATGACCCACTTGGACTTCCACCAAATGTTCAGTCACCCTTAACCCATCTGGATTTCCTCGTGCCAAGTATCCGGTCAATCCTTTGACCTACTTGGGCTTCCCAACACCAGGTGTCCGGTCAACCTTGACCCACCTAGATCTCCACGTGCCTGGCTTCACTCACCAGGTCTTTCCATCTGTCTACCTTCACTTACTAGGACTTTTCATCTGTCTGACTTCACTCACCAGGACTTTCACCTAGCTTCACTCACTAGGATTTTCCTACTACCCGGCTTTACTAACTGGGACTTTCACCTGTCTAGCTTCACTCACTAGGGCTTTCACCTTGCTTCACTCACCAGGATTTTCCAACTGACTAGCTTCGCTCATTAGGTCTTTCACCTGGCTTCACTCACTAGGATTTACCAACTGCCTGGCTTCACTCACCAGGACTTCCCCTTAACTAACCTCCAGTTAGAACTTTTCCAGTCAAGCATCCGATCAACCCTTTGACCTACTTGACTTTTCTTCACATTAGACTGGTCAAACCTTAACTAGAGGGAAATTGCTCCAACAATCTCTCCAATCAGACGATTGCTCCTGCAATCTCCATATATTGTTAAACATTGAAACCCAAACATCAAGACCCAAGCTAGAGCTGTTGATTGCTACTCAGAAAACCTAATGGCTCCACTGTACAAAAATTTTGTACAAAGGTCTGAACCTTTTCCTAGCTACCATGTGTTCTTTTAAATTAAATTCGGATCGCCTGCGGAACTTAACACGTTTGATCCTAAGTTTAATTTATTTGTTCTTTTAGGTTTAGACTTGGATCTCCTGCGGAACTTAACACGTTCGATCCAAATCACCTAGGTTATTAATTCCATTAAATATTAATTTCCAAAATTGGCTTCCAGGACTGCATGGCGAGGCACATGGCCTTCTTAGATATGGGAACAACTACCACCGCCTTGACAAAGCCTTTTAAGGAAAGCTAATATTTAATTTCCTTAAATAACTTTAGGTCAACCAAAAGGAACAATCAAATCACAAGGAAAAGAAAAACAAAAGAACACAACATCGAAAACTAATTCGAAATACTAGAATCGCATGCCTCTTGTATTTGGTATTTTTACATGAAGATAAAACTAACATGATGCGGAAAACAATATTAGTTATACCTTACTTAGAAGATAATGACCTCTTGATCTTTTACCGTATTCCTATTCTAATCTCAGACGTTGTGTGGGCAACGATCTTCCAAGACGAGGACCACCTAGCACCTTCTTCTCCTTCCTTCAAGATTCGGCCAAGCTCAAAGCTTCCAAAGGATGAAGATCTTTTTCCACCAACCAAGCTCCAAGGGATGCAAGCTTTCTCTCCTTCTTCTCCAAGCTAAAATCCAGCCACCACTTGATCTCCAAGGAGGAAGAGAGGTTCGACCACAAGGATGGAGAGAAGAAAAAGGGAAGAGGCCGGCCACACCAAGGATGAAAAGAGGGAGAAAGCAATAGAGGTTGTTCCCCTTGAAGGCACCCAAAACCCCCTCTTTTATAATCCTTAGCTTTGGCAAATAAGGAAATTTAATTACAATAAAATTTCCTTAACTTTCCTTGACATGAATTAATTAATAAAAAATAAATAAAATTTCCTAATAGATCATGTCATGGTCGGCCACCTCATGGAGAGCAAACAAGGAAATTTTCAATAAATAATTAAAATTCCTTATTTGTCTTCAGAAATTTTTAAAAAATAAAATTTCCTTTTAAAATCCCTTCATGGTTGATAAAAAGAAATTTTTATAATTTTAATTTTTCAACATGTGAATAATTTACAAAGAAGAAAAATAAAATATCCTTCCAATCTACAAATAAGGAAAGAGATTTAATCTCTTTCTTTAATCTTTTGTAGAAACTTATAAAAGAGATATTTTAATTTTTAATCTCTCCAATAAATTATATCTTCCACATAAGGAAATTTTAAAATTAAAATTCTTTTTTAATTTAATAGGGCCGGCCACCTAAGCTTGGGTTCAAGCTAGGGCCGGCCACCCATGGACCAAGGTTTGGCCGGCCCTAGCTTGGTTCTCAAGCTAGCTTGGCCGACCCCTACACTATGGGTATGAAGGTGGGTATAGCACTCTATAACTAAGAGGCTACGATAGGGACCGAGAGGTGGAATTGGTTTTGGTCTCCTGATAAAATTAAGCATCCCGTGTTCTCCCCGAACACAACTTAATTTTATCAATAATAATTCATTCCACTAGAGAACTATTATTGAACTACCGCACCAATCCCAAATTACATTTTTGGGCTCCTTCTTATTATGAGTGTGTTAGTCTCCCTGTGTTTAAGATGTCGAATGTCCACTAATTAAGTGAGTTACTGACAACTCATTTAATTAATATTTTAGTCCAAGAGTAGTACCACTCAACCTTATCGTCATGTCGGACTAAGTCCACCTGCAGGGTTTAACATGACAATCCTTATGAGCTCCTCTTGGGGACATTATCAACCTAGATCACTAGGACACAGTTTCCTTTTATAATCAACAACACACACTATAAGTGATATCATTTCCCAACTTATCGAGCTTATTGATTTATCAAACTAAACTCACCCATTGATAAATTAAGAAATAAATATCAAATATATGTACTTGTTATTATATTAGGATTAAGAGCACACACTTCCATAATAACTGAGGTCATTGTTCCTTTATTAAGTCAGTATAAAATAAATGACCTCTAATGGTCCTACTCAATATACTCTAAGTGTACTAGTGTAATTATATAGTTAAGATAAACTAATTCCTAATTACACTACGACCTTCCAATGGTTTGTTCCTTTCCATTTTGGTCGTGAGCTACTGTTTATAATTTATAAAGTACTGATAACATTATCTTCTGTATGTGACACCACATACTATGTTATCTACAATATAAATTAATTGAACAACTACAAACAAATGTAGATAATTTGACTAAATGTGATTCTTTATTCAAAATAAATGTTTACAAAAGCTTAGGCTTTTAGAATACACTCTAACAATCTCCCACTTATACTAATGACTAAGCTGCCATATCTGCTGCCATACATCTGATCCCCATTCCCTCCACATGTCGATCGAAAGCTTTTGCTGGAAGGGCCTTAGTGAAAGGATCTGCCAGGTTATCTGCTGATGCAATCTTGGTGATGACAACTTCTCCTCGCTTCACGATATCTCGTATCAGGTGGTACTTGCGCTCTATATGTTTACTTGCCTTATGGGCTCATGGTTCCTTCGAGTTTACAACTGCACCGCTATTATCACAATAAATTGTGATGATTTTGGGTAAACCAGGAATCATATCTAAGTCCATTAGAAAGTTCCTGAGTCATACTGCTTCTTTAGCTGCCTCAGAGGCTGCTACATACTCAGCTTCCATGGTTGAGTCCGAAACACATTTCTGCTTAACATTCCTCCATGCAATGGCTCCACCTCCTAAAGTAAATACATAGCCTGATGTAGACTTACTGTTGTCCCTATCTGATTGGAAATCTGAATCCGTGTAACCCACAGGGAGCAAATCGTCTACTTGGTAAACTAGCATATAATCTCTAGTCCTTTTTAGGTACTTTAATATATGCTTTACCAAAGTCCAATGTTCTTGTCCAGGGTTACTCTGATATCTGCTAACCATGCCCACGGCAAAACAGATATCAGGTCTCGTACACAACATTGCATACATAAGGCTTCCTACAGCCGAAGCATAAGGAACTGCTTTCATGTCCTCTATCTCCTTTGATGTCCTCGGAGACATCTCTTTAGATAGAGCTACTCCATGCCTAAAAGGTAAGAAACCTTTCTTGGAATTCTGCATGCTAAAACGAGCAAGGATTGTATCTATATATGAAGATTGGGATAGACACAACATTCTTTTCTTGCGATCCCTTATAACTTTGATCCCAAGAATGTGTGCACAATCTCCTAAGTCCTTCATATCAAATTGTTTGGACAACCATACCCTTACGTCCGATAATACCTTGACATTGTTGTCAATTAACAAAATATCATCTACGTATAGTACAAGAAATACCACCACGTTTCCGTTACACTTCTTGTATACACAAGACTCATCCGGGCACTGAATAAATCCATATGATTGGATTACTTCATTAAACCGGATACTCCAAGACCTTGAAGCTTGCTTTAGTCCATAAATGGACCGATTTAGCTTGCACACTAGATGCTCTTTGCCTTTTTCAATGAACCCTTCTGGTTGCTTCATGTGGATGTTCTCTTTAAGACTTCCATTAAGGAAAGCTGTCTTGACATCCATTTGCCAAATCTCATAATCCATATGAGCAGTAATGGATAAGAGTATCCGGATAGACTTAAGCATGACTACTGGTGAAAAGGTCTCCTCATAATCGATTCCCTCTTTCTGAGTGTATCCTTTCGCAACAAGCCTAGCTTTGAAGGTTTCTACCTTCCCGTCTGTCCCTCTTTTCCTTTTGTAGATCCACTTGCATCCAACGGCTTTTACACCATCAGGTGGTTCTACAAGCTCCCAGACCTTATTAGAGTACATAAACTCTATTTCAGAATTCATTGCCTTTTGCCAAGATACTGCATCTATATCTTGGAGTGCTTTGTCATATGTTCGGGGATCAGGTTCATGTTTACCCGGGATCAAGTCAGAAGACTCTCCCAAAAACATGAATCTCTCAGGTTCCCTCACAACTCTCCCACTACGACGAGGCACCGTCTGTGGTTGTGTATCATGTGTGACACGTGTTGCAGTCTCTTGTGGTACTTCATCTTGTACTATTGGTATTGAAGTAGACGTGTCCTCTCTAAGTTCTTCTAAAAATAACTTTGCTACTGGGCTTGTGATCCATTATATAGTCTTCTTCTAAAAACTGGGCATTGGTGCTAACAATGACCTTCTGGTCTTTAGGACTATAAAATAAACCACCTTTCGTTCCTCTGGGATAACCCACAAACACGCGAACTTTTGTACGAGATTCTAACTTATCAGCATCTGGTTTCAGGACATGTACTGGACTACCCCAAATCCGAATATGTCTTAGACTGGGTTTTCGCCCATTCCATAATTCTGTGGGAGTAGAAGATACTGATTTAGAATGTACTAAGTTCAGAATGTACGTTGCCGTTTCCAGAGCGTATCCCCAAAACGAATTTGGTAATTCTGAATAACTCATCATCGATCTAACCATCTCCATAAGAGTCATATTCCTTCGTTCTGCCACATCATTCTGTTGGGGTGTATCAGGTGCGGACAATTGGGATTGAATCCCGGTCTCTGATAAGTAATTCCTAAACTCTCCTAAGAGGTATTCACCACCACGATTAGATCGTAGTGTCTTGATACTTTTACCTAGTCGTTTCTCCACATCAGCCTTGTACTCTTTGAACTTATCAAAGCACTCAGACTTGCGGTGCATTAGGTAAATGTATCCGTATCTTGAATAATCATCTATAAAAGAGACAAAATATTCAAAACCACCTCTCGCCTGGATTGACATAGGACCACACAAATCAGCATGAACCAATCCTAACACTTCTTTGGCTCTATACCCCTTGCCCTTAAAAGGCCTCTTGGTCATTTTACCTTCCAAGCAAGATTCACAAGTTGGAAAATTTTCCAACTCTAATGAACCCAAGAGTCCATCGGCTATAAGCCTTTGAATCCTACTTAAGTTAATATGACCAAGCCTTAGATGCTAAAGATATGCTTGGTTCATTTCCGAAGGTTGTTTTCTCTTATTAGTGTTAGAAGATGTGTTATGAATTTTCATATTTTGCTTTGTGGGAGAAATTGGATTTAAAGTATACAAATTGTCAACTAATGCACCAGAATAGATAATCACTTTATTTCTATTTATAACTACATTGTTATTAAAGGAAACAGAATATCCATCCAAAAATAGTTTAGAAACTTAAATTAAATTCTTTCTATAACTGGGTACATAAAGACAATTTCTTAAAACCAATTTTCTATTTCTATCAAAAGATAAGTATATGTCTCCCACTGCAACAACCGCCACCTTAGTAGCATTGCCCATGTAGACGGTTATCTCTCCTTCATATAGTCGTCGGGTTTTCTGGAACCCCTGTAAAGAATTGCAGACATGATCAGTGGCTCCCGTATCTACACACCAGGTGTTGGTAGATAACACCGCTAAACATGTTTCAACAACCAGAGCATGAGATATACCTTTGTTATTTTGATTCCTACGAGGACAGTCCGCCTTCCAATGCCCTGACTGCTTGCAGATGAAGCACTTGCCCTTCGGCTTCTTCATTCCAGCTTTAGGTCCTGTACTCTGAGATTTATTCACCTTCTTTGCTGAGCTAACTTGTTTCTTCTTCTTCTTTCCTTTCGGTTTAGAAGAAGAACCATTTTCAGCATAGTGAATATGAGAATTATGACGGAACAAACCTTCTGCTGCCTGAAATTCTGTCAGTAGTTCTGCCAATGAATATACCCTTTTATTCATATTGTAATTCAGGCGGAATTGCTCAAAACTTCTAGGTAGAATTTGGAGGATCATATCGATCTGGGTTTCCCCATCAATTTCTCCTCCAAGGATTTGTATTTCATTCAGATAAGCCATCATCTTTAGGATATGATCCCTCACAGGAGTACCCTCTTGCATGGTGGCTGTCATTATCTTTCTCATGGCTTCTTGCCTAGAGGCCCGATCCTGGTGACCAAAGAGTTTCTTGAGATTGTTCATAATATCATAGGCTGTTGGTAAATCTTGATACTGATGTTGCAATACATTTGACATTGAAGCTAAAATATAACACCGCGCCATCTCATCTGCTTTTACCCATTTCCTATGATACTCAATCTCCTCTTGGGTAGATTCACCATTGGGTGTATCAGGGCAAGGTTCAGTCAGTACAAACTTATAACTTTCAGCAGTTAGAACAATGTCCAGGTTCCTTTTTCAATCTATGTAGTTAGGACCAGTAAGTCTGTTCTCTTTTAGTATGATGGTCAGTGGGTTGAAAGTCATCCTAAGAATCACAAATAACTTTTGGTCAGAACTCTAAATTTAGAATAATATTGATTCCTCAAACAATACTATTTTAAATTATCCAACACCTCAAAACACCGTGAATTTTGTATGCCACGATAGTGTGGACGTATACAAATTCAACATTTGTAAAAGGAGGGTTTAACCCATTAATTTTATTATCTTTTCAACCTAACTTTTTGACAAATAAAATTAATAGTTGGTTTCCTTTGGTCACACGAATAATAGCAGTGACTCCGATGGGGAGGATACTATTAGACGTGCCTAAGTGTATACCATTACTTGACACTAAGTCCATTAATAAGATTGTGCCCCTTCCGATGGGGAAGATCACACGCTCTTAATTAACTTCCTATAGTCATCCAAAATGGAAGTTTAATCTAGTGATCCGCAAACAAGCTCATCCGATATGGAGGAAGTCACTCAGAGCCAACGCGCAAGCTTGTTGCATCACTTATAAACCAGTAATGGAGACCGTGGAATTTATTTAAAAATAAATTCTTCTCCCACTTAGTTATTTAAAGTGAGGAATTTTGACTATGCTAGCCTACTTAACATACATACTAACAAGCACACACAGCACAACATAAAAAGCAATAAATAGAAAAACTAATTTTCAACTATTATGGCTTTTATCTATTACTGTCCTCCGTGTGTCGCCAACCCTAGCTGCTGCCATCTTTGGCCACTGCCACTGGGTCTAGTTGTCGCATCCATCTTGCTCCTAGTTCCACTGCGCCTCTGGTCCTCAAAAGGTTCCACGCCTTGCAAGATTCGATCCGTGACATAAATAGAATTTTATATTTTTTAATCCTATATTCCTCGAAGGAATGTATATGTAAACTAGATCGAACATAAAATAAAATTTACATCCATCGATCCTATATTCCATAAAAGGAATGTACATGTAACTAGATCAAAAAATAAAATCCTAATAAAACTAAATACAGCTCCTGCTGTATTTTATAATACAATCATGCACACACAATAAATGCCCTTGACATGTCCAAGGGTCCAATCACACACATAATAACTATAAGCCATAATAGTTGGATCCTGCATCCACAAAGTTAGCACATCCTACTATTAACCTGCCTAAATTATGTATGACATGTGCATAATTAAACTAATACCAAATACACAGAGGCAAAACCCTAGCTCTGATACAAATTATTGGTTTCTACTCGGAAAACCTAATGGTTCCACTGTACAAAAATTTTGTACAAAGGTCTGAACCTTTTCCTAGCTACCATGTGTTCTTTTAAATTAAACTCAGATCGCCTGCGAAACTTAACACGTTTGATCCTAAGTTTAATTTATTTGTTCTTTTAGGTTTAGACTTGGATCTCCTATGGAACTTAATACGTTCGACCCAAATCACCTAGGTTATTAATTCAATTAAATATTAATTTCCAAAATTGGCTTTCAGAACTGCATGGCGAGGCACATGGCCTTCTTGGATATGGGAACAACCACCACCGCCTAGACAAAGCCTTTTAAGGAAAGCTAATATTTAATTTCCTTAAATAACTTTAGGTCAACCAAAAGGAACAATCAAATCACAAGGAAAAGAAAAATAAAAGAACACAACATCGAAAACTAATTCAAATACTAGAATCGCATGCCTCTTGTATTTGGTATTTTTACATGAAGATAAAACTAATATGATGCGAAAAACAATATTAGTTATACCTTACTTAGAAGATAATGACCTCTTGATCTTCTACCGTATTCCTCTTCTAATCTCAAACGTTGTGTGGGCAACGATCTTTCGAGACGAGGACCACCTAGCACCTTCTTCTCCTTCCTTCAAGATTCGACCAAGCTCAAAGCTTCCAAAGGATGAAGATCTTTTTCCACCAACCAAGCTCCAAGAGATGCAAGCTTTCTCTCCTTCTTCTCCAAGCTAAAATCCGGCCACCACTTGATCTCCAAGGAGGAAGAGAGGTTCGGCCACAAGGATGGAGAGAAGAAAAAGGGAAGAGGCCGGCCACACCAAGGAAGAAAAGAGGGAGAAAACAATAGAGGTTGTTCCCCTTGAAGGCACCCAAAACCCCCTCTTTTATAATCCTTAGCTTTGGCAAATAAAGAAATTTAATTACAATAAATTTCCTTAACTTTCCTTGACATGAATTAATTAAGAATAAATAAATAAAATTTCCTAATAGATCATGTCATGGTCGGCCACCTCATGGAGAGCAAACAAGGAAATTTTCAATCAACAATTAAAATTCCTTATTTGTCTTCGGAAATTTTTAAAAAATAAAATTTCCTTTTAAAATCCCTTCATGGTTGATAAAAAGAAATTTCTATAATTTTAATTTTTCAACATGTGAATAATTTACAAAGAAGAAAAATAAAATATCCTTCCAATCTACAAATAAGGAAAGAGATTTAATCTCTTTCTTTAATCTTTTGTAGAAACTTATAAAAGAGATATTTTAATTTTTAATCTCTCCAATAAATTATATCTTCCACATAAGAAAATTTTAAAATTAAAATTCTTTTTTAATTTAATAGGGTCGGCCACCTAAGCTTGGGTTTAAGCTAGGGTCGGCCTCCCATGGACCAAGGTTTGGCCGGCCCTAGCTTGGTTCTCAATCTAGCTTGGCCGGCCCCTACACTATGGGTATGAAGGTGGGTATAGTACTCTATAACTAAGAGGCTACGATAGGGACCGAGAGGAGGAATTGGTTTTGGTCTCCTGATAAAATTAAGCATACCGTGTTCTCCCTGAACACACAACTTAATTTTATCAATAATAATTCATTCCACTAGAGAACTATTATTGAACTACCGCACCAATCCAAAATTACATTTTTGGGCTCCTTCTTATTATGAGTGTGTTAGTCTCCCTGTGTTTAAGATGTCGAATGTCCACTAATTAAGTGAGTTACTGACAACTCATTTAATTAATATTTTAGTCCAAGAGTAGTACCACTCAACCTTATCGTCATGTCGGACTAAGTCCACCTGCAGGGTTTAACATGACAATCCTTATGAGCTCCTCTTGGGGACATTATCAACCTAGATCACTAGGACACAGTTTCCTTTTATAATCAACAACACACACTATAAGTGATATCATTTCCCAACTTATCGGGCTTATTGATTTATCAAAATAAATCTCACCCATTGATAAATTAAAGAAATAAATATCAAATATATGTGCTTGTTATTATATTAGGATTAAGAGCACACACTTCCATAATAACTGAGGTCTTTGTTCCTTTATTAAGTCAATATAAAAGAAACGACCTCTAATGGTTCTACTCAATACACTCTAAGTGTACTAGTGTAATTATATAGTTAAGATAAACTAATTCCTAATTACACTATGACCTTCCAATGGTTTGTTCCTTTCCATTTTGGTCGTGAGCTACTGTTTTTAATTTATAAAGTACTGATAACATTATCTTCTGTATGTGACACCACATACTATGTTATCTACAATATAAATTAATTGAACAACTACAAACAAATGTAGATAATTTGACCAAATGTGATTCTTTATTCAAAATAAATGTTTACAAAAGCTTAGGCTTTCAGTATACACTCTAACATGAGTCATTCAAGCTCAGTCAACCTGGTTAACTTGACCCAGGGGATATTGCACGAATAGGGACAGCACCTCCCAACCTCTGACACAAAAGAAAAAGAAGAGAGAAAGAGATCGTGAGGAGCAACAACACAAAAACACACAAGAAATAACAAACATGAGGAAGAAGAAGATGGGTTATCGTGATTCAGTGGCATGCCTACTCCACAAAACTGCCAAAACTTTATTAATATTCTCTTTGCACAAAAGAATCCACACCATAATGATAAATATTACCAATAAGTTTACAATGATCCCTACAATAGTGTCCAAATCCTAACATGCCGAACAAACCTGAAAATTTGTAACAAAATTCTGTTATGAAAAAACTATAATAGAATTATACTATTATGAAAAACTTTAATAGAATTATATTATAAAAAACCATAACAAAATTTTTCTGCCATTTCTTTCTTTACATCCGTGATGTCCCTCACATTGGCCTTCACTCAGATATGAATCACCCGTCAACAATCTCTACCTTGACGAATATTCCCCCCTTTGAAGAATACGAATATCAAAGCAAAACTCTACCTAAATCTCTGGGTCTAGACTTCCTTCCTCTAGCATCTAGAGATATGGATCAAGTTTAAGCAACACTTGAACTTCTCTGTGGTCACTAGCTTTGTTAACATGTCTGCAGCATTGTCTACAATGTGAACCCTCTCAAGTTGAATTTTTCTATAAGCAATCAGCTCTTTGATCTTATGAAACCTTACATCAATATGCTTAATTCTCATATAATGCACCTAATTCTTAATCAAATGGATAGCACTTTAACTATCGCATAACAACTTGACTCCACCTTGCTGAACACCCAATTCTTTGACCAACCTTATAATCCATAGAGCTTTCTTCGCTACTTCAGCTGCTACCATATACTTTGACTCTGTAGTAGACAATGTAACAATAACTTGAATCATAGACTTCCAACGGATAGGTTCTCCTGCCACATTGAACACGTATCCTATAGTAGATTTCCTATCATCTAAATCTCTTATATAGTCTAAATTCATGTACCTAGAAACTGAAGAATCTTCCGGTTGTCTACTGAACATGATGCCATAATCAGTTGTATTTCTCAAGTATCAAAAAATCCACTTCACTGCATTCCTATGTGGTCGACCAAGATTGGGAGAAATTTTCTCACCATACTAACTGCTTGCACCAAATCTGGTCTCGTGCAAACCATGACATACATCAGGCAACCAACTACACTGGCATAAGAAATCTTTAACATTTCTTGAATCTCCTAATCCGTCTTTGGACACTGCATACTAGATAACTTGAAGTGATACGCTAGGAGTGTGTTTACCAACTTTGCATTCTTCATGTTAAGCCTAGAGCTGCCAAATGGGCCAATTTATAGCGGGATGGGTTGGCCCATGGTGGGCCAACCATTTGATGGAGCGGGACAGGCTGACCCATCATTCAAGGTTTGTTCCATTACCTAGGAGATTTGTTTCATTTCATAGCGCAATTTCTTTAACTTGCAAACCAACCGCTCTTGATATTTGCTCCTCTAAATTACCATGAAGAAATGTCATCTTCACATTCATTTCCTCCAATTGCAAATTGTGATGTGTCATCAAAGCCAACACCGCTCTAATTGACATATGTCTTACCATTGGAGAGAAAATTTCTTCATAGGCAATACTCTTTCTTTATGAATACCCCTTACTACCAACTAAGCCTTAAACTTGACTTCTTCTTTCTCTAATATTGTTTCCTTTTTCTTGAATACCCACTTACACCCTATAGCTCACTTTCCTTCAAGAAGTTCCACTAGATTCAACTTTTGGTTCTTATGCAACGAATTCATCTCCTTCACCATTACATCCATCCACTTGTCCTTCTCAAAGTAATGTACCGCCTCCTAGAAAAATGTAAGGTCTCTGCTACTGGTGATAAGCACATAAGATATCAAGTCTTCAAAATTATATGTAGTGGGTGTCTTTATGACCCGTCTCATCCTGTTCGCAGCTATAGTGTGATGTTCCATGTACCCTAGACTATAAGTATTAAGGTCATAAGTTTCTAGCTCCACCTGCACAACATCCTTTTTCTTGTTTCTCTATGATGTTTCCTTTTCATCTTCCTAAGTACTATGTATCATGGATTTCTCGTCAAACACCACATCTTTATTGATCACCGTCTTATTTGTCTTAGAACCCTAAAGATTAAGCCTTTAACTTCTTTCTGATACTCTAGAAAAATGCATTACTTTGACTTGCATCTAGCTTTGATCTTTCCTCACTAGATATGTGCATATAAGCTGGATATCCAAAAACTCAAAGATGAGAAAATCTACTAGAATCTCTGTCCATACTTCCTCTGATACTTTGTCTTCTAATACTACCCATGGTGATTTATTAATGAGATAACATGTCATGTTAACCACTTCTGCCTAGAAATTTATTACTAGCCCTGATTTCAACCTGAGACATCTTGCTTTCTCAATGATTGTCCTATTCAACTTTTTTTTCATGCCATTCTATTGTGGTGTCCTGCAAACTAAGAAATGTCTTATAATCTTATGTTGCTCACAAAATTCCTGAAACTTTATATTTGTGTACTCGTCCTATTATTTAACCTAAGGCATTTAATCTTCCTTCTAGTCTAGTTCTTGATATGAGAAAACCGTAAGTGCATGGTCATGTCATCAAGTAATAAAGATTGAATCCACAGGGACTAATGACTGAATACCATCATACTAATCAAACTTAATTGTCCATACCAAATCAGTGATGTAGAGTGTCACGAATGTGAAAATAGACAACTAAAGAGAAAAAAGTGAGAGAAAAAGATAGCTAGTTCAGGAAGGCAATAAAGGAAGTAGAGATCCAGTCAGAGAAAACTCACACAAGCAGTAGAAATGTAGTAAAGAAACAATAGTAAGGTAGAAAAGGGTGTAGTCCAAGGGAGAGAAATTCTAGAACTTTTGTTTCACTTATATGCAAGTAAAAAATTGATCTAAGTTTGAATTCCTATCCTCAATGTTGGCTTGTGTAGGTAGATTATCATATGCATCATTTGTAAACTTTTGGAACTACATCGACATACCAATCTCAATTATTGCATACTTTCAGAGTGGACAAAATTAAGGATCATAACCTAAGGAGGATCTTTCCATGAGATCCCTGCGACCCTTAAATGACCATTCTCTTACTATGTGATAATGAATTAACATTAATCCATTAAACTCTATGACAGTCTATGTTTCCTTACGGCATACTGATCTACTTTCGTAGTCGACTCTCCGCGTCTCAGTTTTTTACGGGTCGGAGGGTCGAGTTCTCCTTTTGGTTCATCCCCAAACCTTTGTGGGATATGAATCTCATACTTTTGGTATCAAGTTTGTGTTAACATAGTAGACCCAGACCACAACTCACATATCATATAATAAGAACGATCAAACTTGTTTAGATCAACAATCATTTACATCACATGAAGCTACATTATAATCCTAAAATATAGAATTTACCCCATAAACACAGGGTTATAATCATAGAACATGATAAAACCATATAAATCCAATTACAAGTTCAGAGAATCAGATAAATGAGAGAAAATGCTTAGGCTTGATCAAAGAATCTTCCTCCTTGTTGCTCCTGATCCCTCCTTGAAGCATAGATGACGTTAGATCCACCCAAGATCACCTCCTAAAGCTTCCTAGGGCCTTGGATGACCTCAAATCGAGATCCCCTTTCAAAATGGAGGGGTCATCTTAAATAGGCATTGGAGCAAAAGCCTTACTCGGATTGTGCCCGGCAGCACGACCACCCATCTTTGGTGCTGGAACTTGAGCATGACCCATGCCACTGGGCATGGGCATTCTGGATCTAATGGCTGAATGGAATAAAGCTCATGCCACTGGGCATAGACACTCATATAGAAGCACCCGGTAGGAACACGCCCGTGCCGCTGGCCACGAGCGCCCGTGTTCAGCTCCGAAAGCTTTCCACATTGATCTTCAATCTTCATTCTAGCTCCATTTTGTGCCCTAACACAAGAAATACACAAGAATAGTATCCCAAAATAAAGATGTACTGAAGTGAAGCTTAAAGAGATAAAATCATGAAATATATGCATACAAAGTAAGTTAAGAGATGCGTCAAAACATATCAAAATACCTATATAAATAATCACATCAAAATTCCTTACACCAAACCTTTGCTTGTCCTCAAGCAAACACTAATCTAAAATGCATGTATTCTGCCCAATTTCAATGAACTCATTGAATCCTATCATAAGCACATGCACTCAACTAGTTTCACCTAGCCTACATGATAGTTACGTGCACAGTGCATTGTTTGTTCCTAAGGCTTCAAATTATTTCCCAATCAAATTGTCATTCAATTATGATCCCAAAGTTTTTAGCGTTAGACACTTACCTGTCATACGCGAGGTTCATCCCCTCTTCCTAACACTAAGTCTCAAAGGTATGCTCGGTATTGAGAGAAATAGATAAATATTTTCCCAGTAACCTAACTCGATCTCAAAGGGGTATATCATCCTTTCCACCTATGGTAACTATTTTTTATCCCATTATTGTCTCTCTTTTTTCACACAAATATTTATTACCTCTCAAATATTTTCTTTTCTTTTCTTTTCCTCTTACATGAGATTTTAATTTTTTCAAATGGGCTTTCACGAACCGAGCACAATCTAGTAACTATGATGTTGGGAAAAAGGTCTCCTATGGTCATTATGGTACCAGTTCAACAAAATAAATTATAACTATTGTACTAGATCTACCTTTTGGAATAAATGTTGGTGCGGGAAGCATCCGACGATCGAACTCGTGTTTTGATAACGGCAAAGAATTCAAAGTTAAGATGTTTTTTAGTCTAACAAGCCTACTTGAGGATTTCAGGAAAGTCCTAGCTGCGGTTAGGCAAAGGGAAAACCCTAGGGGGCAGTAACCCTAGGTCATAGCGGGTGGTAACCCTATGCGGAAAGTCTTGGCAGGTCGATGGCTTCAGGCAAAAGTCCTAGGGGGTGGTAACCCTAGGTGAAAAGTCCTGGTGTCGCGAACCAGGTGAAAGACTGGACTAGCTGGGGAAGCGGATGTCCAGCAGAAAGTACGGAAGCATCGAGTTCTGAGCAAAAGTTCAGTCGATCTGGAGGATCGACTGGCAACAGGTAAATCTCCTGAGTGGAGTAGGTGAGGACGCGTTCCCCGCAGAGGGAACAGTAGGCGTCGGGTCGACCTAGGATTTCCGGAGGGAAATCCAAAGTAAGACTCGGACAGTCCGAAGACTGTCAATTATTACTTACTGTGTTTTATCAGATTCTAACACTGTCTTGCAGGGTATTTTGCTCGGACTAACCTGTAACAACCACCCTACTTACTACTACTCTCTAAGGGCGACCGTTACCTATCTATACTCTACTTACTAGTGTCACTTATGCTAATATTAGCAACACTTAGATTTATCACGGTTCAGAGGAATTCCTACCGAAAAATTTCGGCAGGGTCTCCCCTGTACCGGTGACCAAGTCTATAATACACAAGATATATACGCAGCCACATGCGGCTGGAACACGCTTTATTCACAACCACGCAGTAATAAATTCATACTATAACCAAAAGACTAGACTAGCAACAAGAACTAAACACAACTCCCAGAATAGGACATAAATAAGCTACAATACGAATCAAACTCAATCACAATCACATAAACTTCATAACAGTATTTAAAGAAAAGAGCTAAAACATAAACTCTAATCATTAGGTCCTGCAAGCTTGCTAGCACTCTCTGGATCTCTCCAAAGTCCAATCACCACACACATTCATCATCACCACCACCCTGTCGCCTCCCTTTCATATCTTAGCTTTTCCTTTATCTGCGGTAGGAGGAAAGAAAACAAAAGATCTATAAGCGAAAACGCTTAGTAAGTACTAATCTATCTCACAAAACTCGAAGTGCATAAAAAGAATGCAACAATACTAAAACTGAAAGGCTAAAAGCAAAGCTGCATGTACTCATGGTATACAGAAATAAAACTGAATACTAAACATGCTCACTAACTGACAGGAAAGTAATGAAACAACTACTGTAAGCTTAGAATTAAAGAACTAAACTTTTATTGATTCTAAGCATAAAACTTGTTTCATTTTCTTATATCCTTATACTAGAAAAATAAATCTTTTAATTTCTCTTTCACTTTCTTCTTCTTGTTCTTCTTACTTTTCTTATACTAGAAATTAATCTTTAATTTCTCTTTCACTTTCTTCTTCTTGTTCTTCTTACTTTTCTTATACTAGAAATTAATCTTTAATTTCTCTTTCACTTTCTTCTTCTTGTTCTTCTTTTCTTCTTCTTTTCTTTTCTTTTCTTTGGGCCCAGGCTTAGTACCAGCTTAATCTTATGCGCGCTCCCTAATAGAGACTGCTGTAGTCCCACGGGGTAAAGACCTCGGTCTTACCAGGGCCGAGACCTCGGAAACGGTCACCTGGATTTGTTTAACGACAACCTCGGAAGTCGGGTACTAGCCTCTTACTTTAGTTTACTTGTTATCTCTTTTTAACTAGACCTTGGTCTCTTTCTTTTTACTTAGTTTCCTCATAATCCTTTATTAGAGTTTATTAGAATCCTTTAGATATACCTAACAAGTGTAGGATTACAATTAACTAAGCATGCTATATAAAAACAATACAAGAGAAGCAAATCTAAACTCTCTCTAAGCATGTTATAAAACAAAGCAATAGAAAAGCAAATCTGAACTTTCTAAACATGCTGTAAAACAAAGGAAAGAAAGCACATCTTAACTTAGAAATCATGCTCTAGAATAGAGCAAAAGAAAGCTAACTTGGACTTACTACACATGCTGTAAAATAGAGCAAAAGAATGAAACTTTAAGCTTTCTAACTTGCTGTAAAATAGGGCAAAAGAAATCCATTTTGCTGGAATTTATGGCAGCAATTAGACTTACACGGATACAACATTTAAGAGCTAAAGGCATGCTTAAAACACAAGCACCGGTTGGAAACAGGGCTGTTCAGCTTAACGAAGAATTCAAAACAGAAATTCTATGCAAGAAATGCTCTAACCTACCTGGTATAAAGGACCTCAATTCGGTAATAGCATAAACTTGAACTAATAGCATAAACAAATATCATAAACGAGGAGCTAATAGCACAAACAGAGAATGCTATATTCTTCAACAGAACACCTCTAAGCATGGAAAACTCTCGGCAGTTTTAAGCACAAGGAAACATCAAATCCGAAATCCTTAAACGAATGAACAAGGAATTTGTTCCCAGAACACTTCTATGCATAGGAAACTCACGGCAATATTAAATGGCAGCAATCTTCACAGCAAGGTAAAACCACAACCTAAACTCTTAACCACCGAAAATCAACTACAACAGAAGTAAAGGGAAGAATCAACATGATTCGGAGCTATCCTACCACAGCAACACAACCAACTACACAGCAACTCTAGTTTATCAACTTGGTACAGCCAATCTTAACAGAATTGAGCATATGTTTCTGTACAATAGCAAAATTCGAGAATGGCATCTCAACAAAGCAAGGAAGAAAACCCTAGCATATTCTTCTACTCGGCACAACAAGATCCGGAAGCAAGGGAATGAAAACCGAAAGCTCGGAGCAACTCCTACCGCAGGTGAGTAGTACTTACACTTGATTGCTAGGACTTACAACCGAAGGAGAGCAAGAAGATCTAGGGCTCGGAGGCTTGAAATACTCGGCTTCTTCCTGTGCTCGCGTCTCTTCTTGACGAGAGGAGCTCGGATCCGCAAAGTTCGCCGGAAGAAGACCTTCGTCGGCCGCCGGAGACGAAGCTAGGGCTTCATATTTTCTTCACTCGGCAGAAACGGCGCCGTCGCACGCGAGAAGCAGAGGAGAAGAAAGGGTTTCGGGAGAAAAATATACCCTAATCCCTCTTAACTTATCCTTTTATAACTAGGTCTAACTTTGCCCTCTACTTAACTTATATATATCTCGTTTCATACTTATTAACAAACCACACGTAGCCCAGTTGGTTGGATGTGTCCGGTTGGGGTCAGGTTTGACCGGAGGTCTTGGGTTCGAGTCTCCCCTTCAATATTTTTTTGGTCAAAACTTCTTTCTTTTCGTAAACATACTAAACGACCTCCAAAAATTACGTAAAAATACTCTAAAAATTCCTAAAAATCTCTAGAATATTTTAAAAGTATTTCCAAATATTTTATGGACTTTTAGAACTCGAAATAGGGAAAATTGGGTCGTTACAATTCCCCATATCTTATAAAAAGTTCGTCCTCGAACTTAGAATAGTTCTGAATATTTCTGTCTCATACTGTCCTCACGCTCCCAAGTGACTTCCTCGTGCTTCTGGTTCTGCCAGATGACCTTCACTAGTGGTACTTCTTTATTTCTTAGTCTCTTGACTGCTCTATCCACTATCTGTGTAGGTCTGCTCTCATAACTAAGATCCTCTTGGATCTGCATTGACTGAGGCTGAATCACTTGGCTCGGGTTGTGGAGACACTTCTTTAGCATGGAGACATGAAATACATTGTGTATTGCTGACATGTCTTGTGGTAAGTCCAGCTTGTAAGCTACCTTCCCAATCCTCTCTATGATCAGGTAAGGTCCTACATAGCGAGGACTTAATTTGCCCTTCTTGCCAAATCTCATCACTCCCTTCATAGGAGCGACCTTGAGAAACACTGAATTCCCTACTTGGAATTCCAATGGCCTACGGCGTGTGTCAGCGTAACTCTTCTGTCTACTCTGGGCAGTCTCAATCCTCTGTCTGATCTTCACTTTGCCTTCTCTGTATATCCTCAAGCAAGGTAGGCTCTAAGGTCAATGCGGAGAGCTGTCCGTAAATAATTCCAAGTCCAAAATTTGACAACTCCTTCTGCAGTGGCAGGGTTAATGATGACAGAGACATCAGGGATGCACTGAACTTTCTGCTTAGTGCATCTGCCACTTTGTTAGCTTTGCCTGGGTGGTAGAGGTTCTCACAGTCGTAATCTTTGACCAACTCCAGCCACCTTCGCTGTCTCATGTTTAACTCTTTCTGGGTGAAGGAATACTTTAAACTCTGATGGTCTGTGAAGATTCTACACTGAACTCCATACAAATGATGTCGCCAGAGTTTCAGTGCAAAGACCACAGCAGCCAGCTCAAGGTCGTGAGTGGAATAGTTCTTCTCGTAGTCTTTGGGTTGTCTGGAAGCATAAGCTATAACTTTTCCTTCTTGCATGAGTACAACTCCTAAGCCCATCTTGGAAGCATCACTGTAGATGTCGAAACTCTTGTCACTCTGTGGGACTGTCAGAATGGGAGCACTGATCAATCTCTTCTTTAGCTCTTGGAAGCTCTGCTCACATTTATCTGACCATTCGAATCTCTTGTTCTTTCTGGTGAGGGCTGTTAGTGGAGAAGCTATCCTGGAAAAATCCTCCACGAACTTCCTGTAGTACCCAATTAAACCAAGGAAGCTTCTGATCTCTCTGACGTTCTTGGATCTACTCCAGTTGTTGACCGCTTCCACTTTGACTGGATCCACTTGAATACCTTCTTTAGAAATAATGTAACCTAAAAACGCCACCTGATTTAACCAGAACTCGCACTTTGAGAATTTAGCATAAAACTGCTTTTGCTGAAGAGTCTGCAGTACCAACCTCAAGTGCGTGTCATGCTCCTCTGGGGTCCTTGAATAGATCAGAATGTTGTCGATGAACACAATGACAAACTTGTCAATGTATTCTCTGAACACTCTGTTCATCAAATCCATGAAGACCGCAAGTGCATTAGTCACTCCAAAAGGCATGACTACAAACTCGTAGTGCTCGTATCTGGTCCTGAACGCCGTTCTAGGTATATCTCTTTCTTTCACCTTCAGCTGATGGTACCCAGAACGTAGGTCTATCTTTGAGAACACTGTTGCTCCTCTTTACTGATCAAATAAGTCATCGATCCTGGGAAGGAGGTACTTGTCCTTAACTGATACTTTGCTCAACGTTCTGAAATCTATGCACATTCGCACGGATCCGTCTTTCTTCTTAACGAACAACTCTGGAGCTCCGCGGAGTGAATGACTAGGGCGAATGAAGCCTTTGTCAAGTAACTCCTGTAGTTGTTCTTGTAACTCCTTCAGCTCTGCTGGAGACATGCGATACGGAGCTTTTGAAATCGGACCGGTTCCAGGAACCAATTCAATCTCAAATTCCACTTCTCTGTTGGGGGGTAGTTCAGGTAGCTCTTCTGAAAATACTTCTGGATACTCGCATACTACCCGAACATCCTCCTGCTTGCGTCCTTTCCGCTCTTCTGCCTTTACTATGTATGCAAGAAAACCTGCACACCCTTTAGCTAATATCTGGTGAGCTGCTAGAGATGAGAGAAGTTTCTAGGTCTTCTTTCTTGGCACTCCTGTGAACTCAAAAGTTGGTTCATCTTCTGGACTAAAAATCACTTTCCTTCTGCGGCAGTCCACTGACGCACTGTACTTGCTGAGGAAATCCATACCAAAAATGATATCGAAATCTTGCATGGCGAGAACTATCAGATTTACATATAGTTCTCGGTCTGAAATTATGACCAGTACAGCTCGGAGCCACTGATTGGATTCCACGACTTCCCCAGAAGGTAGGGTTGTCAGAAACTTGGAGTTCATACTTTCTGTAGGCACCTGTAATCTGCTAGTAAAGGGTACTGATACGAAAGAATGGGTTGCCCAAGTATCAAATAGCACAGTAGCTAAATGCTGAAAAATAACTACTTGACCTGTTACAACCGTGGGGGCACTAGCAGCTTCTTCTTTGGTGAGGGAGAATACTCTGGCACTATCCAAGGCTGGAACTGGTGGAGCTTCTAACCTTCCTTGACTGATATAGGGTCCCTCCAATGCTGCTTCCATGTGGTGCAACTGTGCAGGCTGACCTCCATATTGCAATGGTTGTGGCTGAGGTGCTTTGATTTTGTTAGGACACTCTTTAGCCATATGTCCTTCCTGCCCACAGGAGTAACATCCAGTCTTACCCAAAAGGCAGGCTCCTGGATGCATTCTCCCACATTTGGGACAGGGAGGAAACTTGGTCTGCTTGGTTGCTGGTCCTCCCTTCTGGCTACCTCCTGTGTTCCACTGCTTCCTTTTACCTTTGCCTTTCCAATTCTGTTTACTTGACTGTGATTTCTGGCTTCCTGCTGTCTTGTCCTCTATCTTCAATGGCTTATGTTGCGCTCGTTGTGCCTTGATGTTGTTCAGGTAGTGTTCAGCAATTAATGCTCTACTGATCAACTCTTCACCAGTCTGGGGCTGATGAGCTCCACTGCTCACATTCAGTGCTATCTGAGGTCTCAGCATTCTGAGCATCAGCCTGACTCGCTCCTTCTCTGTACTTACTAGCTCTGGTCAAAGACGAGCTAGTCTGTTGAACTTCTTGGCTGCTTCTTCCACTGACAAGTCACCTTGTTTGAACTCTATAAACTCCTCGTAGTGCTTGTTGGTAATCTGCAGATGGAAGAACTCTTCATAGAACTCTGACTGGAAATCTGCCCAGGTCATCTGATCAGCTGCTCTCTTGGTCTTTATCCTCTCCCACCACATACGAGCGTCTCCAGACAGGCAGAAAGAGGCGCACTTGACCTTCTCGACTTCTGGCCAGTCAAGAAGCTCCATAGTGCTCTCTAGTGTTTTAAACCAAGCCTGGGCATCCCAGGGCTCAGTCGTGCCTGAGAAGCTCTCTGGTTTCAGCTTCAGCCACTGTATAAGATAAGCTTCTGGTCTCTGAGGTGCTGTGACGGCTCCCTGAGTAACTGGTGGAGTCTCAGTTACCACTGGGGTCTCTGCAGTGACAGTTGGAGGAGGGGGAGGAACTGCTGGTTGATTGGCCATTAGATTGGCTATCACCTGTTGCTGCTCTGCTACTTGCCTCTGGAGCTGAGCAACCACTTCAGAAAGGTTGGGCTCAGTTGCTCTAGGCACTTCGTTCTCTCGAGCTGGTTTCTCAATGTGAGTGGCACGGGGATGTCCTCTTCTTGCCATCTATTTATTCAAGGTAAAAGCTTGATATCTTTCTTTAACCCTTCTAATCATACTTAAATATGAATAAAGAAAAGGGAAGTTAAATCTTCTATCTTACTTTAGTACTAAAAAAAAAACAAGTACTCTATACTGCAGTTAATAATAAGGAAAGCAGAATAAAGAAAGAATTTAAATACTTTCTTACTTTGAGACGGCGAGGATGATGCTGATGTGTGTGTGATGCTGGAGAATGGAACACTGCTCTGATACCAACTGTAACAACCACCCTACTTACTACTACTCTCTAAGGGCGACCGTTACCTATCTATACTCTACTTACTAGTGTCACTTATGCTAATATTAGAAACACTTAGATTTATCACGGTTCAGAGGAATTCCTACCGAAAAATTTCGGCAGGGTCTCCCCTGTACCGGTGACCAAGTCTATAATACACAAGATATATACGCAGCCACATGCGGCTGGAACACGTTTTATTCACAACCACGCAGTAATAAATTCATACTATAACCAAAAGACTAGACTAGCAACAAGAACTAAACACAACTCCCAGAATAGGACATAAATAAGCTACAATACGAATCAAACTCAATCACAATCACATAAACTTCATAACAGTATTTAAAGAAAAGAGCTAAAACATAAACTCTAATCATTAGGTCCTGCAAGCTTGCTAGCACTCTCTGGATCTCTCCAAAGTCCAATCACCACACACATTCATCATCACCACCACCCTGTCGCCTCCCTTTCATATCTTAGCTTTTCCTTTATCTGCGGTAGGAGGAAAGAAAACAAAAGATCTATAAGCGAAAACGCTTAGTAAGTACTAATCTATCTCACAAAACTCGAAGTGCATAAAAAGAATGCAACAATACTAAAACTGAAAGGCTAAAAGCAAAGCTGCATGTACTCATGGTATACAGAAATAAAACTGAATACTAAACATGCTCACTAACTGACAGGAAAGTAATGAAACAACTACTGTAAGCTTAGAATTAAAGAACTAAACTTTTATTGATTCTAAGCATAAAACTTGTTTCATTTTCTTATATCCTTATACTAGAAAAATAAATCTTTTAATTTCTCTTTCACTTTCTTCTTCTTGTTCTTCTTACTTTTCTTATACTAGAAATTAATCTTTAATTTCTCTTTCACTTTCTTCTTCTTGTTCTTCTTACTTTTCTTATACTAGAAATTAATCTTTAATTTCTCTTTCACTTTCTTCTTCTTGTTCTTCTTTTCTTCTTCTTTTCTTTTCTTTTCTTTGGGCCCAGGCTTAGTACCAGCTTAATCTTATGCGCGCTCCCTAATAGAGACTGCTGTAGTCCCACGGGGTAAAGACCTCGGTCTTACCAGGGCTGAGACCTCGGAAACGGTCACCTGGATTTGTTTAACGACAACCTCGGAAGTCGGGTACTAGCCTCTTACTTTAGTTTACTTGTTATCTCTTTTTAACTAGACCTTGGTCTCTTTCTTTTTACTTAGTTTCCTCATAATCCTTTATTAGAGTTTATTAGAATCCTTTAGATATACCTAACAAGTGTAGGATTACAATTAACTAAGCATGCTATATAAGAACAATACAAGAGAAGCAAATCTAAACTCTCTCTAAGCATGTTATAAAACAAAGCAACAGAAAAGCAAATCTGAACTTTCTAAACATGCTGTAAAACAAAGGAAAGAAAGCACATCTTAACTTAGAAATCATGCTCTAGAATAGAGCAAAAGAAAGCTAACTTGGACTTACTACACATGCTGTAAAATAGAGCAAAAGAATGAAACTTTAAGCTTTCTAACTTGCTGTAAAATAGGGCAAAAGAAATCCATTTTGCTGGAATTTATGGCAGCAATTAGACTTACACGGATACAACATTTAAGAGCTAAAGGCATGCTTAAAACACAAGCACCGGTTGGAAACAGGGCTGTTCAGCTTAACGAAGAATTCAAAACAGAAATTCTATGCAAGAAATGCTCTAACCTACCTGGTATAAAGGACCTCAATTCGGTAATAGCATAAACTTGAACTAATAGCATAAACAAATATCATAAACGAGGAGCTAATAGCACAAACAGAGAATGCTATATTCTTCAACAGAACACCTCTAAGCATGGAAAACTCTCGGCAGTTTTAAGCACAAGGAAACATCAAATCCGAAATCCTTAAACGAATGAACAAGGAATTTGTTCCCAGAACACTTCTATGCATAGGAAACTCACGGCAGTATTAAATGGCAGCAATCTTCACAGCAAGGTAAAACCACAACCTAAACTCTTAACCACCGAAAATCAACTACAACAGAAGTAAAGGGAAGAATCAACATGATTCGGAGCTATCCTACCACAACAACACAACCAACTACACAGCAACTCTAGTTTATCAACTTGGTACAGCCAATCTTAACAGAATTGAGCATATGTTTCTGTACAATAGCAAAATCCGAGAATGGCATCTCAACAAAGCAAGGAAGAAAACCCTAGCATATTCTTCTACTCGGCACAACAAGATCCGGAAGCAAGGGAATGAAAATCGAAAGCTCGGAGCAACTCCTACCGCAGGTGAGTAGTACTTACACTTGATTGCTAGGACTTACAACCGAAGGAGAGCAAGAAGATCTAGGGCTCGGAGGCTTGAAATACACGGCTTCTTCCTGTGCTCGCGTCTCTTCTTGACGAGAGGAGCTCGGATCCGCAAAGTTCGCCGGAAGAAGACCTTCGTCGGCCGCCGGAGACGAAGCTAGGGCTTCGTATTTTCTTCACTCGGTAGAAACGGCGCCGTCGCACGCGAGAAGCAGAGGAGAAGAAAGGGTTTCGGGGGAAAAATATACCCTAATCCCTCTTAACTTATCCTTTTATAACTAGGTCTAACTTTGCCCTCTACTTAACTTATATATATCTCGTTTCATACTTATTAACAAACCACATGTAGCCCAGTTGGTTGGATGTGTCCGGTTGGGGTCAGGTTTGACCGGAGGTCTTGGGTTCGAGTCTCCCCTTCAACATTTTTTTGGTCAAAACTTCTTTCTTTTCGTAAACATACTAAACGACCTCCAAAAATTACGTAAAAATACTCTAAAAATTCCTAAAAATCTCTAGAATATTTTAAAAGTATTTCCAAATATTTTATGGACTTTTAGAACTTGAAATAGGGAAAATTGGGTCGTTACATAACCTTTGTTTGCAGGTGAGGAACCTGCTGGAAAAAGGCTGTCCGGGCGCCCGGGATGGGTCCGGGCGCCCGGGACCAAATTCTATCCCCTGCGCGACTTCGCCACGTGGAGCATCCTGGTTGGCTGGCCACGTCACACTCCAGGCGCCCGGAAGGGATCCTGGTGCCCGGAACCGCAAATAAAAGGAGGGTTGAGGTGCAACTTCAAACAACAACGAATTCTAAGTGATCTTTCATCAACACGCTGCTCCAAAAGACGCTCCGAAGTGCTACTATAAGTGCCCGACGACCCGAAGCTTCAGAATTAGCATTTCTTGTCGTCGGTATAATTTTTGATAGCTTTTATTTGTACTCATAATTGTAATCTGTTAACGAGCTTATAGTTGTTGCCCACCGGAAGCGATCAAGGATCGCGGGCCTTCGAGTAGGAGTCGACTTAGGCTCCGAACGAAGTAAAATCGACCTGTCTCTTTGTGTTGTCTCTTTATTTTATTTTCTCTTATTCCGCTGCACGTTTTAACTCCGATAGTTTTCCGATAATCGAACGAAATAGCCACGAGCGCTATTCACCCCCCCTCTAGCGCTTCTCGATCCAACAATTAGTATCAGAGCGGGGTCGTCTTGAATTAGTGCAACCACTATTCGAGACAATTTTTTCGTGGTTTTGTTCGGAGTCGATTAGAATTTAGCGTCATAGCTATATTCTAATCTCTTTTTACGAATCGATTTTCTGCTCAAAGCTGGTCAATACCACTTGAGCCTGTTATTTTTTCCTTCCTCCCGCACTACTAATCCAAGACTTAGTCTTGGAATAGATCTAAATGGCCCAACAAGAAGGATTTAGCACCGTTTGTCCCCCATTATTTTCCGGAGAAGACTTCAGATATTGGAAGGGGCGAATGGAAATTTATCTAAAGATCCAGTTCGACACCTGGATGATCGTCAAAACAGGACTGCAACTACCAACTGGTACAGACGGTAAGCCTACATCCTGTGAGAACTGGGAGCCAGCATTTATCAAAAAGGTGGAAGCCGACACCAAAGCCACCTGCACAATCCAGTGCGGTCTTACCAAAGAAGAGCTCAACAGAGTCGGTCCATTCTCCTCCGCAAAGGAACTATGGGAGAAACTGATCGAACTACACGAGGGCACCTCAGAAACCAAGGTAAGTAAACGTGATTTGTTACTAAATAAACTATATAATTTGAAAATGCAGGAAGGCGAGACGGCAAGCTCTTTGCACGCCCGAATTCAAGATATCCTGAATTCTCTACATGGAATCGGGCAGAAGGTAGAAAACAGAGATATAATAAGGTATGCCCTTAAATCATTCCCTAGGAGTACACTATGGGCATCAATGGTAGATTCCTATAAAGTCTCTAAGGATTTGTCCTCCTTGAAATTAGACGAATTATTTAGTGAATTCGAACTCCATGAACAAACTAATGCACAGCCATCCGAGAAAGGGATTGCTTTGATTGCAGGAACGAGTCGAACACGGGAATCAAGAGGACGGCGAAAAATTGAATCGGAATCAGAAGACGAACCTGACTCAGAAGATTCAGAAGATGAACTGACCAGCGAACTTGTGAATCTTGTAAAGAAGCTCTACAAGAAGAAGAAGGGCTTCAACAAGAAAGATCTAAAGAAGGCAGTCCAATCCAGGGAGGCCCAACAAAACTCAAAGGTAAAGTTCAAAGTTACATGTTACGGGTGCAACCAGAAAGGGCATATCAAGGCCAACTGTCCCAACCAAAAGGAGGCCAAAAAGCAAAGAAGAAAGAAGGCCCTAAAGGCAACCTGGGACGAATCTTCTTCGGAGGACGAAGACGACGAACTCGACCAAACGAGTTTACTCGCATTGATGGCCCGGGACCAGATCAGCGAATCCGAGAGCGAGTCAGAAGCCGACTCCGAGCAAAGCCACGGATCCGCATCCGTTTCCGAAGGGCCAGACTCCGCTGTAAGTATTCCTAGGCTTAATAATTTAGTCAATTATTTACTTCGCAAATTAGCCAAGTCAAATTTGAAAATTAAGTCACTTTTAAAAGAAGTAACCATTCTTAAAGGAGTAACTAACTCAAAATCTTTAACTGAAGATTCAACTCAAGTACAACAACTTGAGAAAGAAAATTCAAATCTGAAAAATCAGTTAAATGATTTAAAAATTACTTTAGAAAAGTTCTCTCTGGGCTCCAAGAATTTGGATCTAATTCTTGGGACACAAAGAGCCGTCTACAATAGAACTGGGCTAGGATATAAAAGTAAAAAGAAATATAAATCTTATTTATCCTTAATAAACAAACAAAGTAGTAAATCAGTCCAAGCATGGGTCCCCAAGTCCAAATTGATAAATCAAATTGGACTTGGCCAATATGGGTTCCGAAGGATCAAATATACTTCCTCGACAGACCATATCGAGGCCGTGATCCAGGGAAAGCTAAAATGAAACGATCGTAATTCAAAATTCGAAATTAAATTAAAAATTTAAAATTAAAAAACAAATTCAAAATTCAAAATTCGAAATTAAATTAAAATATTAAAATTAAAAATCAAATTCAAAATTTAAAATTCGAAATTAAATTAAAAATTAAAAATTAAAAATCAAATTCATAATTTTCAAAATTAAAAATTAAACAAATCGAAATTATAAATGAAAAATAGATGGAGGGTCCAAACTAGCTGGCACCTCCAACTGAACTACCCGATAAGGTAACTGAACCTAATTTACCCGGAATAGGTAAACAAGAATAGATTACCCGGCAGGGTAGTTAAGGTTAGATTAAAACGGGATAAGTTTAACTTGAACCACAGTACTGGTGAAGTTTTTGGATGATAGTACGTTAGGGAAACTTGGGCATCGCATGTCTAGGAAGATATGGCTTCGACCTGGTGCATTTGGCCAAGTGGAACTGACCGAAGCTACCCTTAAATAGATCCTAACTAGTTGGACCAAGTTTTAGTATTAAGTTCAATGGGTAGGACTATTTGGAAAACCTCGAAGGCATGGTTACTTTAATGAGCTCCTTGTGACTCACCATAGCCCAGAAGTTTATCCAAAGAATGCTTACTTGTTGAATCCAAAGCTAAACCTGAATCTAACACAAGACTAAACAAAACCCTTAAATTGAACCTCAATTCATCTCACAAAAAATTATAGGATTCCCTGATTGAGAAATTAGATCGGGTGAGATGACTAAGTAATTTAAATTTCAAAATTATTTTAAAAAAAACTTAAATTTTAAAATTATTTTAAAAACTTAAATTTCAAATTATTTTAAAAACTTAAATTTCAAAATTATTTTAAAAAAAAACTTAAATTTAAAAATTATTTTTAAAAAAAAAATTTAATTTCAAAATTATTTAAAAAAAAAACTTAAATTTCAAAATTATTTTAAAAACTTAAATCTCAAAATTATTTTAAAAACTTAAATTTCAAAATTATTTTAAAAACTTAAATTTCAAAATTATTTTAAAAACTTAAATTTCAAAATTATTTTAAAAAACTTAAATTTCAAAATTATTTTAAAAACTTAAATTTCAAAATTATTTTAAAAACTTAAATTTTAAAATTATTTTAAAAACTTAAATTTCAAAATTATTTTAAAAAAAACTTAAATTTCAAAATTATTTTTAAAAAAAAAACTTAAATTTCAAAATTATTTTTAAAAAAACTTAAATTTCAAAATTATTTTAAAAACTTAAATTTCAAAATTATTTTAAAAAAACTTAAATTTCAAAATTATTTAAAAAAAAAAAACTTAAATTTCAAAATTATTTTAAAAAAAAAACTTAAATTTCAAAATTATTTTAAAAACTTAAATTTCAAAATTATTTAAAAAAAAAAAACTTAAATTTCAAAATTATTTTAAAAACTTAAATTTCAAAACTATTTTAAAAAACTTAAATTTCAAAATTATTTTAAAAAAACTTAAATTTCAAAATTATTTTAAAAACTTAAATTTCAAAATTATTTTAAAAACTTAAATTTCAAAATTATTTTAAAAACTTAAATTTCAAAATTATTTTAAAAAACTTAAATTTTAAAATTATCTTTAATACAATAGAATAGAAAATTTAAGGAGACAATAAACATAGTATCTGCTTCAATCACGCTATCTTTAATCCATTAAAAAGAAACCAATTCAACTACTTTATGTGTAGGAATTGGATCAATGGATGTTGGATAGTGGATGCTCCAGACATATGACTGGAGACAAGTTGAAGTTTACCAAACTCAAGTACAAGAGTCTAGGATCAGTTGCATTCGGCAACAACGGTAAACTTAAAGTAATCGGAAAAGGTAATATTGAACTTAGTTCCGATTTCGTTATTCGAAATGTTTTATTGGTTGACAATTTTAACTTTAATTTACTAAGTATAAGTCAATTGTATGTGTAAAGCCCGAAAAATTCCAGAATTTGTTTTAGAAATATAGTATGATTTTTCTGGAATTTTTAGATATTTTTTCGGAATTTTCCGAGTAGCGGAAGCAGCAAAAATAATTGGAACCGTAAAATAGCTTAAGCGGGAATCGAACCCGAGACCTATGGTTTACGGATAAGTTTAGTAACCGGTGAACCCAGCAGGGCCGTGATGAAAGGAAGGAGAACCAAATATATTTATATTAGAGTTGGGTTCATTAAACCACTTAATATAAATATAAACTTAAGTTGGGATTTGGGTTATTTTATATTGGTTTTACCGTGACCTATTCCTCACCCTAGCCCTCACGCCGACTCCTCCTTCTCCTCTCCCTCACGCACGGTACACCAAGCCCCAAGGGCCAAGGGAACATCTCCCGGCGACGACTCCAACACAAAAAGGGTCCTTCTCCGCGAGAGGAACGCGAGGACGGAAGCGGTTCGTCGAGCGGACAGTTTTCCGGAAACATCTAGCGAATAGAATCGTAAGAAAACCTTACGATTGAGGTAAGAAACCCCTCACCTGCAGTATAATTGCTCTCGCTTGTTAGTTTTGGCGTTAGTTCAGTAATTTTACAGTTCTCAGTTTTAGGGTGTGTTTTTAGCGCACACCAAGCATTCGATAGAATGCCCAGTTCGAAGGATGCACCAATAGGCGTCCTAACAGCATGTAAAATATATTAGAAACATTTTATTCAGTTGGTTATCAGTTATCACAGCTATATGGATCAGATATCCATTGGGTAGGCTCCCACGAGCTCTAGGTTCAGATAACCTAGCTCTAGGTTCGGATAACCTAGAAAGAGCAAGACAAGTAATAATTAGTTATTTTATTCAGATAACCTGTACTTGGATCAGATATCCATGGGCTGGAACAGTCGTCCCTAGGTTCAGATAACCTAGTAACCTCACTGGATTCGACTTGCAATCCCGGTCTCGTAGGGATGCGCGACAAGAAGTTGCTGGGCCCAAACAGGATGTTTAGTATTTTCATCTACTATATGTATAGTTTTCAAATTTGAAACCAGTGATGAGAACACAAATTTAGCGTTCAGTTCAGTTCAGGTTCAGTTTACATGATTTGAGTTCGTGTACAGATTTAGATATATGCATGACTAGTTCAGTTCATGCTCAGTTTATAAATATGCCATGTTCAGTTTATATGTTATGCCATGCTTTGTGTGATACCATGCCATGCCATGCTTGCATGCTCAGTTTAGTTTCAAACTGCATGTTTTAAAAACATAATCGCATCGTTGCATGTTTTTGTGAGGTAGATGGTTTCTTACTAAGCTTATTGGCTTACAGATACTACTTTTCTTATACTGCAGATACCGGTAAAAGAAAAGTGGATTAGCGGAGGCTGGAGGGCGATGCTACGATGATGTGTGTGTGCAAGGGGTCTGGAATAAAGATCCTTGGGATCTATACGTTTTTATTTCAGTTTAGCACTTATCATGTCTAGTTTGATACTTAGTCTTGTTACTAATTGTTCTAGCTTAGTAACTATGTTTTGTTAGCTTATCATGTTTAGAACATTAGTACTTATATGCTAGAATGTATCTTCATTGTTTTAGAACTATTGTGTGATGTTTTGGCACGCCAAAGTGCTGAAATCGAGTGAAATCAGCTACTGATCGGTGCCCAGACCGATCAGGGTCTGAGCTGTTCCACTGGATCGGTCAGCCGACCGATCCAGCTCGATACAGTATGCTACTGTATCCTCCTTAGAGCTTCGAGGAAATTTCAGTGCATGGATCGGTCACCGACCGATCCAAAGCGTTAGAGCATCTCGAGCCTCGGTGCCCGGATCGGTCTGCACCGATCCAGACACACCTGGATCGGTCTGCCGACCGATCCAGCCTCTGCTGGATCGTTCCGTAGACCGATCCAGCAGGGCACAGAATCGCAGTAAGATTGATCGATCCGTGGATCGATTAGCAGCTAGCTGGGAAGTTAGTTTGAGTTCCTAGCTCAGATGGGAGGTCAAGCATTCTCCTTAGCACATGTACACCAACCGGAAAGGGTCTTGAATCCTTCCTTATAACAGCATGGGTGCATCAGTTATCAGACTAATAGAGTCAGTTAGTGAAATTTTTATTTTACCTAGTTTTCCGCACAGTACGGCACAGTAGTTCCAGTAGTTATACCGCCGGATCACTAAGTATGAGTCAGTTGTATGACAGCGGATATCTAGTTAATTTCGATAAATCTGGATGTCTAGTTAAAAATATTGAAAATCCAGAAATTAAACTTAAGGGACTTAGGAAAAATAACATCTACACAATTAATTTATCAATATCCTCTATAAAGTGTCTCCTGACACAACAAGAGGAAACCCAACTGTGGCACAGAAGGCTGGGTCACACACACACAAGACTTATTTCAAGAATGAGTCAAAATGGTCTAGTTAGAGGTTTGCCCAAATTAAAATTTATTGAAAATTCAATCTGTGATGCATGTCAAAAAGGAAAACAAACCAAGTCAACCCACAAGTCAACTAACCTAGAAAGATCCAACACCATACTTGAGCTCCTTCACCTTGATTTATTTGATTCACATGGAGCTAAATCACTAAACAAGAACAAATATTGCTTAGTAATAATTGATGACTACTCCAGGTACACTTGGGTAAAATTTCTAAAAACAAAAGATGAAACCTGTGAAATATTTAGTAATTTTTGCAACTTAACGGAAAATGAAAAAGATACTAAAATTAAAAGAATAAGAAGTGATCACGGAGGGGAATTTGAAAATCATAAGTTCACCCAATTTTGTAAAATAAATGGATACCAACATGAATTTTCATGTCCTAGAACCCCCCAACAAAATGGACTAGTCGAACGTAAAAATAGAACACTACAAGAAGCCGCTAGGACAATGTTAAACGAATATGAGTTAAGTCACCAATTTTGGGCTGAAGCAATAAATACGGCAAATTATATTCAAAACAGAATTTTAATAAACAAATATCACAACAAAACACCGTATGAACTCTACTATCATAAAATTCCCAATCTAAACTATTTAAAAGTATTTGGTTGTAAAGTTCACATTTTAAATACTAAAGATTACTTAGGAAAATTTACACCCAAATCTAACCAAGGAATATTCTTAGGATACTCCTCTACCAGTAGAGCCTTTAGAGTATATAATCAAAATACATTGAAAGTTGAAGAAACAACTAATGTAATATTTGATGAAGAAAACAACTTACCTAATATAAATACAAATATTAACACTAATCCAAGAGATGTAGATGATGATGAAATCCAACCTAATCTTAATGAGTCTGAAGAACCAGTTTCTGACTCACAGATAAGACCAACTAGAATAAGCACCTCTCACCCACCTGACCAAATTTTGGGTGACCCAAACCTAGGCGTCAGAACTAGATCGTCCTATAGAAACCTTAGTCAGATTGCTCTAATTTCTAAAATTGAACCTAAAACTATAGAAGAAGCCCTGCCTGATCCAGACTGGAATGCAAGAAGAATTAGCCCAATTTGAGAGAAACCAAGTTTGGGACCTTGTACCTAAACCCATAGATAAATCAATAATAGATACTAAATGGGTTTTTAGGAACAAGTTAGATGATCACGGTGATATAGTAAGAAACAAGGCAAGGTTAGTAGCCAAAGGGTTTAGTCAAGTCGAAGGCCTAGACTATGATGAAACCTATGCTCCAGTAGCTAGACTTGAGTCCATTAGGATGTTATTAGCCTATGCAGCCAATAAAGGATTCAAATTGTACCAAATGGACGTTAAGTCAGCCTTTTTAAATGGTTTTATCAAGGAAGAAGTCTACGTAAGCCAACCTCCAGGGTTTGAAGACATAGACTACCCTAATCACGTTTTTAAATTAAAAAAGGCACTATATGGACTAAAACAAGCCCCTAGAGCATGGTATGAAAGATTATCTAATTACTTAATATCCAAAGAATTTAACCAAGGACAAATCGATCCTACTTTGTTCGTGAAAACTATAGGAAAAGACATCTTTATAGCCCAAATCTATGTTGATGACATAATTTTTGGCTCAACTAACTCAAAATTTCTAAAAGAATTTATTAAGTTAATGGAAAGTGAATTTGAAATGAGCATAGTTGGGGAACTCAACTTTTTCTTAGGCTTACAAATAAAACAAACCAAAGATGGAATCTACATTTATCAAACTAAGTATGCTAAGGAGTTAATCAAAAAATTCAGCATGGAAAACTCAAAAATTATAAATACTCCAATGGCAACCAACATAAACATTGACTCTGACCCTGAAGGAAAACCTGTAGACCCAAAATACTATAGGAGTGCCATAGGGAGTTTACTTTATCTAGCTGTAAATCGACCTGACATACTATTTGCAGTAGGTATGTGTGCAAGATACCAACTGCAAAAGAGTCACACCTAACATATGTTAAAAGAATACTGAGGTATATTAAAGGAACTCTAAATGTAGGACTTTGGTATCCAAGAACCTGCACTTTTGACCTTTATGGCTATTCTGATTCAGACTATGCCGGGTGCAAGCTAGACAGAAAAAGTACAAGTGGTGGCTGCCAGATTCTAGGTCAGTGCCTAGTAAGTTGGTCAAGCAGAAAGCAACATTGTGTTGCTCTATCCACTACAGAAGCTGAATACATAGCTCTAGGAGAATGTGCATCTCAATTGTTATGGATGATGCATACACTAAAAGACTATCAACTAGACTATAAAAATACTAAAATCTTTATTGATAATATCAGCTCAATTAATCTGACCAAAAATCCTATACACCACTCTAGGACCAAACATATAGAGGTAAAACACCACTTTGTAAGGGATCATGTAGCTAAAGGTGAAATTGCACTCAACCACGTTGAGTCCAAATCAAACCTAGCTAACATTTTTACAAAACCCTTACCTGAACTTGAGTTCAGTGGACTTAGAAGGCAAATAGGAATGTGTTGGGTAGAATAGATATCTTACTATTATTATTTTGTTTTCAAATTCTAGGAAAAACAGTTTTCAAAACTCCAATTTTACTAGACTTTCAAAAGTTGGGTTTAGTCTAGGTTATCCCCCTAGATATCATGTTCCCCTAGAATTAAGCCAGAGCATCTCACAAAACACCTAGGTTTACCTTGATTGTAATTGAAAAACATAGAATGGCGTGAGATGCATAGGGTATAGCCTGGACTCAAGAATGCTTATATCTGTGCATCAATATGAGTCTGGGCGTTAAATATGCAATAAACATTAATCAAGTTAAAGTTCTCCAGCTCTAGTCAAGTCTATCTGGACCTAAATAACTTAACTTGACTAACCTAGTAAAAGCTATTGTCCTATAGACAATCAGCAAGTAGCTAAAGGTTAGACAGTTGGCAAAAGATACACAATTTCTTTTTTAAGAATGTTTTGTTCTCTATGGCTCTGATACCTAATATATAAACATGACTTGTGCTTGGACTTAAGGACCAACTGAACTTAAAAGAATAATCTTGTCCTAAAAACTTAAATTCCAATTGACCTTAAACTTCCAAACTCTGTTGAATATTGCTAACTTTAATCATGTACAACTCTTTAAACATTGCTCATTTTTTTTGAATTATGGCAAAGGGGGAGAGTAGCAAAAATGTAAACATAAAATTCAAGTTAAAAATTAAGGGGGAGAAAAATTTAAGGGGGAGCCAAAGTTAAGGGGGAGTATATAGGGCAAAATTACTTTAGTTACCTTGTTCATCTATACTTAGCAAATTTTGCCTGTGGTTAAAATGACTATCTATTCGCTTGTTTACTTAACTTCGAATTTGTGATGCCATAATCAAAAAGGGGGAGATTGTTGGTGCGGGAAGCATCCGACGATCGAACTCATGTTTTGATAACGGCAAAGAATTCAAAGTTAAGATGTTTTTTAGTCTAACAAGCCTACTTGAGGATTTCAGGAAAGTCCTAGCTGCGGTTAGGCAAAGGGAAAACCCTAGGGGGCGGTAACCCTAGGTCATAGGGGATGGTAACCCTATGCGGAAAGTCTTGGCAGGTCGATGGCTTCAGGCAAAAGTCCTAGGGGGTGGTAACCCTAGGTGAAAAGTCCTGGTGTCGCGAACCAGGTGAAAGACTGGACTAGCCGGGGAAGCGGATGTCCAGCAGAAATTCCGGAAGCATCGAGTGCTGAGCAAAAGTCCAGTCGATCTGGAGGATCGACTGGCAACAGGTAAATCTCCTGAGTGGAGTAGGTGAGGACGCGTTCCCTGCAAAGGGAACAGTAGTCGTCGGGTCGACCTAGGGTTTCCGGAGGGAAATCCAAAGTCAGACTCGGATAGTCCGAAGACTGTCAATTATTACTTACTGTGTTTTATCATATTCTAACACTGTCTTGCAGGGTATTTTGCTCGGACTAACCTTTGTTTGCAGGTGAGGAACCTGCTGGAAAAAGGTTGTCCGGGCGCCCGGGATGGGTCCGGGCGCCCGGAACAGGTCCAGGCGCCCGGGACCAAATTCTATCCCCTGCGCGACTTCACCACGTGGAGCATCCTGGTTGGTTGGCCACGTCACACTCCAGGCGCCCGGAAGGGATCCAGGCGCCCGGAACCGCATATAAAAGGAGGGTTGAGGTGCAGCTTCAAACAACAACAAATTCTAAGTGATCTTTCATCAACACGCTGCTCCAAAAGACGCTCCGAAGTGCTACTACAAGTGCCCGACGACCCAAAGCTTCAGAATTAGCATTTCTTATCGTCGGTATAATTTTTGATAGCTTTTATTTGTACTCATAATTGTAATCTGTTAACGAGCTTATAGTTGTTGCCCACCGGAAGTGATCAAGGATCGCGGGCCTTCGAGTAGGAGTCGACTTAGGCTCTGAACGAAGTAAAATCGACCTGTCTCTTTGTGTTGTCTCTTTATTTTATTTTCTCTTATTCCGCTGCACGTTTTAACTCCGATAGTTTTCCGATAATCGAACGAAATAGCCACGAGCGCTATTCACCCCCCCCCTCTAGCGCTTCTCGATCCAACAATAAACTCCAGGTGTAGTGTAATAATCAACCATCAAGTACACATATGGTGAAACATCAATTAACTCAACAACGCTTCTATAAAATTCCGCTATAAGATAGGAAAAATAAATAAATCACCAAAATTTTAGAAAACACATTCACATGGTTTCACCAAATCCTAATCATATAAATCATGCTTCAAAGGACAACTAAATACATCTTGTACTTCATCTCAAATTCAAAATATTAGCAAGCCTAAACCATCCTAACATAAAATTGACAACTAACATACTTAAGAAAAAGGGGAAAATGCCCAAAGCAAGTATCATTAAATCATATGTACTCCCACTCATTTAATGTGGCCGGCCACATTAATGGGAAAGGAGGCTTGTAACCTCCATGAAGTGGCACACCATGATGATGTGGAGCATCATCATTGGTCCACATCTTGCCATCTCACTTATGATGTGGCAATTAGTCAAGTCAAACTTGACTCTTCCTCTTCCTCTCAAGTCAAGTCAAACTTGACCAAATCTCTTCCATGGTTGATCTAATCTAACCATTTGATTCAAGCCAACTTAATATAATGAATCTAATTCATTGAATTAAGTTGATTTAATGAGTCATAATCTAAATTAAACTCATTGAATACATGAATCAACTTGAGTCCAACTCAATTAGCCCAATTTGGATTACTCTTAATCCAATTTGATTCATTAAATGAATCTAATCCTCTTGGTTCATCATATGAACCTAATCTCCATCTAATTGTCCTTAGTGTGTGACCCTATAGGTTCTTGTAACGTTGGCAATGCCCCTAAACTCATTTAGGAGCATAAGTAATGAGCGGTATCTAACAACACATCATTACTACCCAATGTTACAAGAATGTTGAGATCCAACATCACCTTGTGACTACTAATTGTGACTCCTCACAATATATGACAAGTGTCCTTCTATCCTAGACATCTAGATTGATCAATATGAGGCATAGACCGTGTCATCCTCTAATCAATCTAAATCTTGAACTCCAAGTAGACTCACTAAATCAAATGAGCTCAATATCCTATATTAACTCATTTGGGCATGGCCATGCACTTCGTGGTCTCACTCTATCAAGAATATTGATGTCGCTCCTGTCATATAGGAGGGATAAATCCCATCTACATCACTCACATCCCTCTGCATAATTCGTTACATACCCAGTAATCGTCTTTATAGTCCACCCAGTTACGGGTGACGTTTGACGAAACCAAAGTACATAACTCCTTATGTAGGGAACTATGGTGACTTCAGATCTAAGGACTAGTAGTCATACTAATAGCCACATGAGAAAGTATATAACACTCATATAACGATCCATGACACTTTCTCATGGCGGGTCATTCAGTATACATTCTCTAATGCATACTCATGTGTCAACTTGATATCTCTATATCGATGACTTGTGAGATCAAGTCATCGAGTTGACCTACATGCTAGTCTTATTGCATTAACATTATCCCTGAATGTTAATGCTCGACTAGGAATGATTAAGAGTAGTGTTCCCTATATCATCTCACTATCGATTCAACCAATCGATTGATATAGGTAAGAACATTCTACTCAAGGACGTTATTATACTTAGTTTATTTGGCACCAATACAAGTAAGTATAATAACAAAAAACCAAATGTCTTTATTTATATAGAATATGATACAACAAGTCCAAAAATACAATCATCAAATGATTGGCTCTAGGGCTCTAGTTAACAATCTCCCACTAGCACTAGTGCCAATCAGTGTAGGCTCTAAGCCCCAATGACCTAGTGTGACCATCATGCTTCCTCTGTGCCAAAGCCTTGGTCAAGGGATCTGCGATGTTAGCCTCTGAAGGTACTCTGCAAATCTTCACATCTCCTCTCTCGATGATCTCTCGAATGAGATGGAAGCGCCGTAGTATGTGTTTGGTCCACTGGTGTGAGCGAGGTTCCTTCGCCTGTGCTATAGCTCCATTGTTGTCACAATAGAGCTCAATAGGGTCAGCAATGTTAGGAACCACCCCAAGTTCAGTGATGAACTTGCGAATCCAAACTGCCTCCTTTGCTGCCTCTGATGCAGCAATGTACTCGGCCTCTGTTGTAGAATCAGCTACTGTGTCCTGCTTCGAACTCTTCCAGCTGACAGCACCACCATTAATGAAAAATACGAACCCTGACTGCGATCGGTAATCATCCTGATCGGTCTGGAAGCTGGCATCACTGTAACCCTTTACAGTTAGCTCATCATTGCCTCCATATATCAAGAAATATTCTTTAGTCCTTCTTAAGTACTTAAGAATATTTTTGACCGCTATCCAGTGACATTCACCTAGATCTGACTGGTATCTGCTCGTCATGCTCAAAGCATACGAGACATTAGGTCGAATACATAGCATGGCGTACATGATCGATCCTATGGCTGAGGCATAAGGGATCTCATCCATGCGGTCTCTCTCCTCTCTAGAAGAGGGACCTTGAGTCTTCGAAAGACTCACGCCATGTGACATCGGCAGAAATCCCTTCTTGGAGTTCTGCATGGCAAACCGTAGGAGTACCTTATCAATGTATGTACTCTAACTTAGGCTAAGCAATCTCTTAGATCTATCTCTATAGATCTGTATCCCTAGAATGCGCGATGCCTCACCTAAGTCCTTCATTGAGAAGCAACTCCCTAGCCAGGTCTTGACAGACTGAAGCATAAGGATGTCCTTCCCAATGAGTAGTATGTCATCCACATACAATATGAGGAAGATAACTATATCCCCTACAACCTTCTTATAAACACAAGGCTCATCTTCGTTCTTGATTAAACCAAACTGTTTGATTGCATCATCGAATCGAAGATTCCAGCTCCGAGAAGCTTGCTTTAGTCCATAAATGGACCTATGCAGCTTGCATACTCTGCTAGTATGCTGTGAATCTACAAAACCCTCAGGTTGTGTCATGTACACATCCTCGAGCATGTTTCCATTCATAAACGCGGTTTTGACATCCATCTGCCATATCTCATAGTCATGGTAAGCTGCAATAGCAAGCATGATCCGAATGGACTTAAACATCGCTACTGGAGAAAAGGTTTCATCATAGTCAATACCATGAATCTGCTTGAAACCTTTAGCTACCAAGCAACCCTTATAGATAAGTCCATCCATGTCAGTCTTTCTCTTAAAGACCCACTTACACCAAATGGGTTTTACCCCTTCAGGTGGATCAACCAAAGTCCATACTTGGTTGGTGTACATGGATTCCATCTCGGATCTCATGGTCTCTAGCCATTTCTCGGAATCTGGTCTCATCACTACTTCCTGATAGGTGGTAGGCTCATCATCTATGAGCACAACGTCATCATGGTCAGACAAGAGAAATGAGTATCTCTCAGGCTGACGACGTACCCTATCAGACCTGCGAAGAGGTATGTCTACTTGAACTAGTTGTTGTTCCTCAACTCCTTGTGGAACAACATCATCCACAACATTTTGTTGTTCCAGTTCAACTTCCATCGAGGCTTCAGTGCTATTGTTCACATCTTGAACTTCTTCAAGATTGAACGTGCTCCCACTAGTCTTTCTAGAAACAAAGTCCCTTTCTAGAAAGACCTAAGTCTTTGCCACAACTATCTTGTGCTGACTGGGAATGTAGAAGTAATATCCCTTAGTTTCCTTGGGATATCCAATAAAGTAGCACTTGTCGGATTTGGGTCCTAACTTGCCTGGGACTTGACGTCGAACGTAAGCCTCACAACCCCAAATCCTCATGAAAGACACCTGGGCATCTCTCCCAGTCCATATCCTATATGGTGTCTTTATCACGGCCTTGGATGGAACTCGGCTGAGTATAAAAGCTGCCGTGTCTAAAGCATAGCCCCAAAGGTATGTCGGAAGATCTGTGTGACTCATCATAGATCGTACCATATCTAATAGGGTACGATTCCTTCTTTCAGATTCACCATTCCACTGTGGTGTTCCAGGAGGAGTGAGTTGGGATAGAATCCCACACTCATCTAGATAGTCACGGAACTCATGGCTAAGGTATTCTCCACCTCGATCTGATCGAAGTATCTTAATACTCTTGCCAAGCTGGTTCTGTACTTCATTCTTGAATTCTTTGAACTCTTCAAAGGATTCAGACTTATGTGTCATCAAATACACATAACCATATCTACTGAAGTCATCAGTAAATGTGATGAAGTACCTATAACCACCTCTAGCAGCGATATTGAAAGGGCCACATACATCACTATGTATGAGTCCTAACAAATCAGTCGCTCTTTCCCTGTGCCCACTAAAAGGAGTCTTGGTCATCTTGCCTAGTAGGCATGACTCGCATGTCTCATAAGATTCAAAATCAAATGAGTCTAGCAAACCATCCTTATGGAGCTGGGATAAGCGCTTGTCATTTATATGACCTAAGCGACAGTGCCAGAGATAGGTTTGGTTTAGATCATTTGACTTGAACCTCTTGGTATTTATGTTATAGATAGGGCTTTCAAGGTCTAGAATATAGAGTCCGTTTATCAGAGGTGCACTACAATAGAACATTTCATTTAAATAGACGGAACAACATTTGTTCTTTATTGTAAACGAGAAACCTTTCTTGTCCAAACAAGAAACTGATATAATGTTCTTAGTTAATGCAGGCACATAACAACAATCGACTAACTCTAGTACAAGCCCAGAGGGCAGAGATAGAAAGTAAGTCCCTACAGCAACAGCAGCAACCCGTGCTCCATTGCCTACTCGTAAGTCCACCTCACCCTTTGTCAATGCCCTGCTATTTCTCAGCGCTTGCACATCAGTACAAATGTGAGAAGCACATCCAGTATCTAATACCCATGATGTAGAAATAGATAGATTGACTTCTATAATATATATACCTGAGGTGGAAGTCTCACTTCGCTTCTTCTTAAGATCCTCCAAGTATACCTTGCAGTTCCTCTTCCAGTGCCCGGTCTGACCGCAGTGGAAGCAGGTAGCATCCTTGGCGACCCCTCCTTTAGGCTTTAGTGCCTTGCCTTTGCCCTTGGCTTGGGACTTTCCCTTGCCTTTGGGCTTGCCCTTGCCCTTATGTTTCTGAACCATCAGAACAGTGTTGGGCTTAGCCTTCTTAAGGTTCATCTCAGCAGTTCTCAACAAGCTAAGCAGCTCAGGCAGTCGCTTGTCAATCTCATTCATGTTGTAGTTTAGAACGAACTGACTATAGCTATCCGGCAAGGATTGCAAGATCAGGTCAGTGGCCAGCTCTTGGCCAAGTGGGAACCCCAACCTTTGTAGGTTCTCTATGTACCCAATCATTTTGAGTACATATGGGCCTACAGGAGCCCCGTCTGACATCTTGCACTGAAACAGTGCCCTTGAGATCTCAAATCTCTCATGCCTCACTTGACCTTGATACAGTTGATGAAGATGTTCAACCATATCGTAAGTGCCCATTAACTCGTGTTGCTTCTGAAGCTCAGAGTTCATGGTCGCGAGCATTAGACAAGACACATCTAATGCGTCATCTTGATGCTTCTTGAAAGCATCTCGGTCAGCTCGCGGGGCAGTGGCAGGAGGAGCCTCCGGAATGGGCTGCTCCAGAACGTACAGTTTACGTTCTTGGGTGAGAACTATTCTCAAGTTCCTGTACCAGTCCAGGAAATTTGCTCCGTTGAGCTTGTCCTTCTCAAGAACAGATCGCAGGGAGAAAGTGTTCGTATTTGACGTCATGGTTATCTACAACAGAAAAATGCAGAAATAAATATCATATTCTTAATCATTTAATTAGGCCTTTAACTAAATGATGCTCCCACTGAATTCTATAATTCATGTGGGACAAGATCCACATCATACTAACCCTTGAGTTAGCTTTGGCTAATACGCCCAAGACTTAGTATGATCGGTAGGTAACTAATTACCAATTACATCTCTATGCAACTCTTGTTTATAGGATAAAATCCGCATTTATATTAAAACTCGAGTTAGCTTTGGCTAATACGCCCAAGAGTTAATATAAACATGATTTTGACCTATCTACCAACCATTGGATAATGCCTATAGTTAAACTCGATCCAATTGAGTTAACTACTTACTCAATCTAATTGAGTTGTACTCACCCATGCATTGATAGGCGGGACCAAGATTGTCCCTCCATACCCTACAAGATAGTATGTGTTGCTCTGCTTTGGCAGATTCAACAACAACATGTGATCGAGTTAGTGGTAGGTATCACGGCATGGTAGGCATTACGAGTTGACGCGATTTAGATCTAATCTAAACGATGATGCGTAACATATACTCGATAGATCTAATCTAATCGAAGGGTGCATCATGTGCACGACTTAGATCTAATCTAATCGTTAAGCACTAATTAATTACTTAATTAATTAGCATGCATCACATACACACAAAAGCAATTAATTAAATAATTTTGTAATTATGTCATGGCCCTACTACGATCTTCTCAAGCCAATGAGAAGATCAGATGGTCAACCTAAGGTCAACTGCTTCTCAAGCGCCTTCCTTTTGACCACCTTGTGTTGCTCGCACCCTCCTCGTAACTCTGTCTCGAGTGGACCTTCCACCGCTTCAAAATTTAAATTACATTTTGAAACTCGAGTTACATTCGAGTCTAAATCTAATTTACAACAAGAATAAAAGAGAAAGGCACAACGCGCAGGTCACGAAAAAAAATAAAATACAACACGCACATCACATCACGGCACGCAGGCCGTATTATGAATTACAACACAAATTATCCAATCGAATTGGGTCTTTGGGCCATGACTATCAAAAAAATAATATATAATTCAAAATTATATATTTCTATAATTTTATGTAATTTTTTCTATAATTTTTACAATTTTTACGAGTATAATTTCCCGGCGGTTCCGTTTAGCGATTTTCGGGCACAATCGCGGAACGAATCCCCTTGCGGGGCCAGGGGTAGCGCCCCTACCCGCGATCTAACCATCGCGAGGGTTCCATTGCGATCTAACAGCACCTTAGCCCGCTGTCCCAAAAAGTTTTGGGGCGAAACTTGGCTGTTTTGGAAAATTCTTCTCGGTAGTCGAAGCCTACAAGTATCGAAACACTTGTGCTTCGCTTCTACGAGAAAAATACCCATAAAAACTATAAAAATCATAAATTTACAGAATATTACAGAACAGAAAATTTTTCATAAAACACAAAATAAACTCGTATTCGTCTTCGCACGTGGCTCTGATACCACTGTTGGGTTTTTCGCATCGCGGAAACCCCAAAAGCCCCTAGCCAACGGATCCGTGCAAAGAAAAATTTGAAAAACATACGAATACGAGTTTCTACCTAGATTTACACTTAGATCTACAAAAGAAAAGGTTATACCTTCGATGCGTGCCCTTTTTCGTATCCCGCTCGTCCAAGATTCGCCGGATCTCGAAGTTGTCAACGTAGACAACTCTCTATACGTATCCACACGAACACACTAGGTGGAGATGACCAAAACAAGGTGTGCTAGAACCTTATGGGATTTGTCCAAGGAGAGGAGAGGGAGAGCAAAATTGGAGCAAGGAAGAAGAAGAAGGAATGAATGAGATTTGAATGAAAATTCGTTCCCATTCATCCTCTTGTGTGGCCGGCCACTTGAGTAACTCCCACTCATTTAATGTGGCCGGCCACATTAATGGGAAAGGAGGCTTGTAACCTCCATGAAGTGGCACACCATGATGATGTGGAGCATCATCATTGGTCCACATCTTGCCATCTCACTTATGATGTGGCAATTAGTCAAGTCAAACTTGACTCTTCCTCTTCCTCTCAAGTCAAGTCAAACTTGACCAAATCTCTTCCATGGTTGATCTAATCTAACCATTTGATTCAAGCCAACTTAATATAATGAATCTAATTCATTGAATTAAGTTGATTTAATGATTCATAATCTAAATTAGACTCATTGAATACATGAATCAACTTGAGTCCAACTCAATTAGCCCAATTTGGATTACTCTTAATCCAATTTGATTCATCAAATGAATCTAATCCTCTTGGTTCATCATATGAACCTAATCTCCATCTAATTGTCCTTAGTGTGTGACCCTATAGGTTCTTGTAATGTTAGCAATGCCCCTAAACCCATTTAGGAGCATAAGTAATGAGTGGTATCTAGCAACACATCATTACTACCCAATGTTACAAGAATGTTGAGATCCAACATCACCTTGTGACTACTAATTGTGACTCCTCACAATATATGACAAGTGTCCTTCTATCCTAGACATCTAGATTGATCAATATGAGGCATAGACCGTGTCATCCTCTAATCAATCTAAATCTTGAACTCTAAGTAGACTCACTAAATCAAATGAGCTCAATATCCTATATTGACTCATTTGGGCATGGCCATGCACTTCGTGGTCTCACTCTATCAAGAATATCGATGTCGCTCCCGTCATATAGGAGGGATAGATCCCATCTACATCACTCACTTCCCTCTGCATAATTCGTTACATACCGAGTAATCGCCTTTATAGTCCACCCAGTTACGGGTGATGTTTGACGAAACCAAAGTACATAACTCCTTATGTAGGGAACTATGGTGACTTCAGGTCTAAGGACTAGTAGTCATACTAATAGCCACATGAGAAAGTATATGACACTCATATAACGATCCATGATATTTTCTCATGGCGGGTCATTCAGTAAACATTCTCTAATGCATACTCATGTGTCAACTTGATATCTCTATATCCATAACTTGTGAGATCAAGTCATCGAGTTGACCTACATGCTAGTCTTATTGCATTAACATTGTCCCTGAATGTTAATGCTCGACTAGGAATTATTAAGAGTAGTGTTCCCTATATCATCTCACTATCGATTCAACCAATCGATTGATATAGGTAAGAACCTTCTACTCAAGGACGTTATTATACTTAGTTTATTTGGCACCAATATAAGTAAGTATAATAACCAAAAACCAAATGCCTTTATTTATATAGAATATGATACAACAAGTCCAAAAATACAATCATCAAATGATTGGCTCTAGGGCTCTAGCTAACAGTAAGGAGCCCCTTCACCACTTCTTAAGCTTTGATTGTTATATGCATGGTGCCAAAGATATACATGTTTAGACTAAGCAGTTGTAGTCTCGTTCCTCTCACAGTGGCCTTATTCTCATTGTCATTGCTCTCTTTGCTCACTAATAAATTGTCTCCTTTCATCTCAAAATTTTCTTTATGCTTCCCGCTCGATTGCCTCCTATTCTCACCTTCATATCTCAGCTTGGAAATATGATTCAACCTTATGACAATGAGTCTCAGCTCTCTAAAAATGCCCCGTGAAGCCATCAATTCCACTGGTCCAAGTCCCCCCTTATCGTTCCAAGACTTGCCTCATAGTCACCTATTCTGCATGGATACCATCAAGACTAGAATGGAAGTTAGAGAAATCATATGCATGAGGTCCTGTAAAGAGCTCAGAATGAGCAAAAGAAGGGCTAACAGGTTCAGCATGTGGCTCTCTATCCATAAGAGGTCCCTCTCTATCCGAGTGAATCTTAGGAGTATATGGTCTCTCAGAGGGGGACATGTGTGGCTCTCCTGACTGAGTGATAGGTGGAACTCATGACATTCTTCAATTTTTAGGATTAGTTACAATGGTGTACTCAACATTAAGTAGCATGAAAGGGCCTAGTCCTTAAGTATAAATCCAAATGAATCCCCATCATAGATAATCATTCAAGAGGCTAGACATGTCCCAATAGCAATGCTCGAATGTTCCTCTATGGCCTCTAACCCGCTCAAATCATATCCAAGGTTTTGAGCAATATGGGTGATATATCCAACAACCATGATGATCCTAGTAGTGATCTCCCAACTTTGTGCAAGTGCCTAACAAAATGAGATCCATAATCAATAATCCTTAATGCAACATAGTCCATAAACACAAGAGCTCACTGAGTCTCACAACTCCTTCACTATCACCCTTTCCAAAAAAAAAAAAATACTATTTTACATTACTCTAAGATTAGTTGCGTTAAAATCCCTATGCAACCTTCTATCTCTTCCAATAAGGAAGTCCAAAATGAAAATTAAATTGCTTCATTGTCCATCTATAATCATCAATGAACAACCTAAAACTAATCAAACCTTCAACACAACTGCTCCCTATTAGGACTTAGGTGTCCAGTGAACTCAAGAATTCTAGTGTGGTCCTAGCATAAGTGGGGCATCGTATACCCACCAACTCGTCCCAGTTCACTTTAATTATCAACTAATTTACATCATTTTTTTTGCATAAAACCTCCATCGCATGATCATCTATGTACCTTGTAGGTGCAATATTACATTTAACAAGAAAAATCATATCATGCCTTTTGAACATCAACACAAAAAATAATATCGTAAGGATTGTTACCCTTATCGTGTACTCTTTCCACTTCTCCTTTTTCCTTTCCCTTTAGAGGACAAAGTTTCTCTTCTCCTTGATCTCTTCATCCTTGCTTCAAACTTGTAGTGAAGGAACATATCTTTTAGGACAAGAGGGAAGAGTGATCTAGGGTTTGAGGAAGAGATTTGGAACTTAAGGAAACAGATCTAAGGTTTTAGAAAGAGGTTTAGGGGCAAAAGGTGAAAAGGTTTTAGGAGTTCTCGCTTGAACATGGGGTGTAGGGATTAGAGCATGACCATTGAGTTTAAAACAGGGGGTGCATGACATGACCCGTTCCACTGGGCATGGGCACCCATGTTGTTAGTTAGAGCCCTAGAACCAATCATTTTGATGATTGTATGGACTCATGTATATCATATTCTTGTATATTAATAAAGGCATTTGTTTGGTTATTATACTTACTTGTATTAGTGCCAAATAGACTAAGTATAATAGCGTCCTTGAGTAGAAGGTTCATACCTATATCAATCGATTAGTTGAATCGATAGTGAGATGATATAGGGAACACTACTCTAAATCGTTCCTAGTCGAGTATTAACATTCAGGGACAATGTTAATGCAATAAGACTAGCATGTAGGTCAGTTCGATGACTTGATCTCACAAGTCATGGATATAGAGATATCAAGCTGACACATGGGTATACATTGGAGAATGTATACTGAATGACCCGCCATGAGAAAGTATCATGGATCGTTATATGAGTGTCATATACTTTCTCATGTGGCTATTAGTATGACTATTAGTCCTTAGACCTGAAGTCACCATGGATCCCTACATAAGGAGTTATGTACTTTGGTTTCGTCAAACGTCACCCGTAACTGGGTGGACTATAAAGGCGATTACTGGGTATATAACGAATTATGTAGAGGGATGTGAGTGATGTAGATGAGATCTATCCCTCCCATATGACGGGAGCGACATCAGTATTCTTGATAGAGTGAGACCACTAAGTTCATGGCCATGCCCAAATGAGTCAACATTAGATGTTGAGCTCATTTGATCGAGTGAGTCTACTTGGAGTTCAAGATTTAGATTGATTAGAGGATGACACGGTCTATGCCTCATATTGATCAATCTAGATGTCTAGGATAGAAGGACACTTGTCATATATTGTGAGGAGTCACAATTAGTAGTCACAAGGTGATGTCGGATCTCGACATTCTTGTAACTTGGGTAGTAATGATGTGTTGCTAGATACCGCTCATTACTTATGCTCCTAAATAGGTTTAGGGCATTGCCAATGTTACAAGAACCTATAGGGTCACACACTAAGGACAATTAGATGGAGATTTGGTTCATATGATGAACCAAGAGGATTAGATTTATTTGATGAATCATATTGGATTAAGAGTAATCCAAATTGGGCTAATTGAGTTGGACTCAAGTTGATTCATGTATTCAATGAGTCTAATTTAGATTATGACTCATTAAATCAACTTAATTTAATGAATTAGATTCATTATATTAAGTTGGCTTGAATCATATGGTTGGATTAGATTAACCATGAGAGAGATTTGATCAAGTTTGACTTGATTTGAGAGGAAGAGAAAAAGTCATGTTTGACTTGACTTTTTACCACATCACTAGTGAGTTGGCAAGATGTGGACCAATAGGATTGCTCCACATCATCAATGTGTGCCACCTCATGGAGGTTACAAGCCTCCATAGCATTTAATGTGGCCGGCCCACATTAAATGAAGAGGTTACACTTGTTGCCATGTCATTTAGTGAGGTGGCAAGATGTGGACCAATAGTGTTGATCCGCATCATCCTAGAGTGCCACCTCATGGGGGTTACAACTCTTTAATGGCTCCACATTAATTGCATTTAATGTGGAAATGGGAGTTAGACATGAGAAGGTGGCCGGCCACTTGAATGAGGAGAATAATTTTCATTTTGAAAATTATTCCATCATTCATTCCTTCTTCTTCCTCCTAGAGTTCTTCTTGCTCTCTCCCTCTCCTCCTTCCTTGGCCGAACCACATAGGTGCTAGCACACCTTGGTTTTTGGTCACCTCCATCTAGTGTGTCCGTGTGGATACTTCTAGAGGACCGTACGCTTGACGGTCTTGAGATCCGGCACCATTTGGACGAGCGGGATTCGCGTGGGGCGCGCATCAAGGGTAATGATCTTAACTTTAGTGTAGATCTAAAGTTTTTTAACAAACTCGTACAAGAAAAGGTTTTTCGAAAAGTTTTGTTTACGAATCTTTGCACGAGATCCATGGCTTTGGGTGACTCGGGGTTTCCGCGACGCGAAAAAGCGGTTTTCGCGGCCCGACGAACCCAACAATGGTATCAGAGCCACGTGCAAAGACTTGTACGAGTTCGTTTGTATTTTTATGAAAAATATACCTTCTGTGATTTTCTGTAAAAATTGAGTTTTTAGAGTTTTTATGAGTAATTTTTCTGTAGAAGCGAAGCACAAGTGTCTCGGCACTTGTAGGCCTCGGCTACCGGAAAGTTGTCTTTTAAACGGCTTCGTTTTGCCCCAAATTCGTATGGGACAGCGGGGTCGGGTGCCATTAGATCGCAAAGGAGCAACTCACGATGGTTAGATCGTGGGTAGGGGCATTGCCCCTAACCCCGCAAGGGAATTTGCTCCGCGATTGCACCCGAAATCGCTAAAAACGAACCCGCCGGGAAGATTTTTCCGAAACGGCAATGTCTCGACCCAAATCGTTTTGGGAAAGCGGGTTTAGGCACTATTGGATCGCAAAGGAACTCTCGCGATGGTTAGATCGCGGGTAGGGGCGCTGCCCCTGGGCCCCGCAAGGGGATCCGTTCCGCGATTGCGCCCGAAACCGCTAAACGGGACCGCCGGGAAATTTTACTTATAAAAATTATAAAAAAATATTTTTAAAATTACATAAAAATTATAAAAAAATATAATTTTGAATTATATATTAATTTTTGATAGTAATGGCCCAAAATACCCAATAAGATTGGATTTGTGTTGTAATTCATAATACGGCCTGCGTGCCGTCATATGATTGTGTGTGCTGTATTTTTTTTTTTTTCCCACGGCCTGCGCGTCATGCCTTTCTCTTATTCTGGTTGTAAATTAGTTTTAGACTCGAATGTAACTCGAGTTTCAAATTGTAATGTACAAATTGGAGCGGTGGAGGGTCCACACGAGACGGAGTTCCGAGGCGGGCACGAGCAACACAAGGTGGTCAAAGGGAGGAGCTTGGAGAAGCTGTTGACCCTAGGTTGACCAATCGATCTTCTCATTGGCTTGAGAAGATCGTAATAGGGCCATGACTAAATCATAAATAGATTAATTAATTGCTTGTGTATGTGATGCATATTTAAAAAGTAGTTAATTAATTAGTGCCTTACGATTAGATTAGATCTAAGTCGTGCACATGATGCACCCTTGCGATTACATTAGATCTATGTCGTACACAAGATGCATCCCTTTCGATTAGATTAGATCTCAATCGACTCAACTCTAATGCCTAACCGTGCCGTGATACCTATCACTACCTCGATCACATGTATTGTTGAATCTGCCAAAGCAGAGCAATACATATTATCTTGGTAGGGTACGGAGGGACAATCTTGGTCCCGCCTATCAACGCATGGGTGAATACAAACTCAATTAGATTGAGTATTCCTAGTTACTCGGTTGGATCGAGTCAACTATAGGCATTCTTTCAATAGTTGGAAAGGTAGGACAAAATCACGTTTATATTAACTCTCGGGCGTATTAGCCAAAGCTAACTCGAGTTTTAATATAAATGCAGATATTGATTCTTTAAACAAGAGTTGCATAGAGATGTAATTGGTAATTGTTACCTACCGATCATACTAAGCCTTGGGCGTATTAGCCAAAGCTAACTTAAGGGTTAGTATGATGTGGATCTTGTCCCACATGAATTATAGTATTCAGTGGGAGCATCTTTTAATTAAAGGCCTAATTAAATGATTTTAAGAATATAATATTTATTTCTACAAATTTTCTGTTGTAGATAACCATGACGTCGAATACGAACTCTTTCTCCCTGCGTTCTGTCCTTAAGAAGGACAAGCTCAACGGAGCAAATTTCCTGGACTGGTACATGAACCTGAGAATTGTTCTCACTCAGGAACGTAAACTGTATGTTCTGGAGCAGCCCATTCCGGAGGCTCCTCCTGCCACTGCCACGCGAGCAGACCGAGATGCTTACAAGAAGCATCAAGATGACGCATTAGATGTGTCCTGTCTTATGCTCGCGACCATGAACTCTGAGCTTCAGAAGCAACATGAGTTGATGGGAGCTTACGATATGGTTGAACATCTTTGTCACCTATATCAAGGACAAGCAAGGCACTGGAAGAGGAACTCCAAAGAATACCTGGAAGACCTTAAGAAGAAGAGAAATAAGATTTCTACTTCAAGTATACATGTTATAGAAGTCAACCTCTCTATTTCTTCATCATGGGTATTAGATACCGGATGTGCTTCGCACATTTGTACTAATGTACAAGCGCTGAGAAATAGCAGGGCATTGATGAAGGGTGAGATAGACCTACGAGTAGGCAATGGAGCACGAGTTGCTGCTATTGCTGTAGGAACTTATCATCTATCTCTTCCCTCTGGGCTTGTACTAGAATTAGATGATTGTTGTTATGTGCCTGCATTGACTAAGAACATTATATCAGTTTCTTGTTTGGACAAGAAAGGATTCTCGTTTATAATAAAGAACAAATGTTGTTCTGTCTATTTAAATGATATGTTCTATTGTAGTGCACCTCTGATAAACGAACTCTATATTCTAGATCTAGAGAGCCCTATCTATAACGTTAGTACCAAGAGGTTCAAATCGAACGATATGAACCACACCTATCTCTGGCACTGTCGCTTAGGTCATATAAATGACAAGCGCTTATCCCAGCTCCATAAGGATGGTTTGCTGGACTCATTTGATTTTGAATCATATGAGATATGCGAGTCATGCCTACGAGGCAAGATGACCAAGACTCCCTTTAGTGCACACAGCGAGAGAGCGACTGATTTGTTAGGACTCATACATAGTGATGTATGTGGCCCTTTCAATGTTGCAGCTAGAGGCGGTTATAGATACTTCATCACATTTACTGATGATTTCTTGATGACACATAAGTCCGAATCCTTTGAAAAGTTCAAAGAATTCAAGAATGAAGTACAAAACCAGCTTGGCAAGAGTATTAAAATACTTCGATCAGATCGAGGTGGTGAATACTTAAGCCATGAGTTTCGTGACTACCTAGCTGAGTGTGGGATTCTATCCCAACTCACTCCTCCTGGAACACCACAGTGGAATGGTGTATCCGAAAGGAGGAATCGTACCCTATTAGATATGGTACGATCTATGATGAGTCACACAGATCTTCCGACATATCTATGGGGATATGCTCTAGACACGACTTCATTCTCAACCGAGTTCCATCCAAGGCCATGATAAAGACACCATATAGGATATGGTCTGGGAGATGCCCGTGTCTTTCATGAGGATTTGGGGTTGTGAGGCTTACGTCAGACGTCAAGTCTCGGACAAATTAGGACCCAATCCGACAAGTGCTATTTCATCGGATATCCCAAAAACTAAGGGATATTACTTCTACATTCCGAGTCAGCACAAGGTGGCAAAGATCGGGTCTTTCTAGAAAGGGACTTTGTTTCTAGAAAGACTAGTGGAGCGTTCGATCTTGAAGAAGTTCAAGATGCGAACAATAACAATGCCTCGATGGAAGTTGAACTGGAACCACAAAGTGTTGTGGATGATGTTGTTCCACAAAGAGTTGAGGAACAACAACCAGTTCAAGTAGACATACCTCTTCGCAGGTCTGATAGGGTACGTCGTCAGCCTGAGAGATACTCATTTCTCTTGTCTGACCATGATGACGTTGTGCTCATAGAGGATGAGCCTACCACCTATCAGGAAGCTGTGATGAGACCAGATTCCGAGAAATGGCTAGAAGCCATGAGATCCGAAATGGATTCCATGTAAACCAACCAAGTATGGACTTTGGTTGATCCACCTGAAGGGGTAAAATCCATTGGGTGTAAGTGGGTCTTTAAGAGAAAGACTGACATGGATGGACTTATCTATAAGGGTCGCTTGGTAGCTAAAGGTTTCAAGCAAATTCATGGTATTGACTATGATGAAACCTTTTCTCCAGTAGTGATGTTTAAGTCTATTCGGATCATGCTTGCTATTGCAGCCTACCATGACTATGAGATATGGCAGATGGATGTCAAAACCGTGTTTCTGAATGGAAACCTACTCGAGGATGTATACATGACACAACCTGAGGGTTTTGTAGATCCACAGCATACTAGCAGAGTATGCAAGCTGCATAGGTCCATTTATGGACTAAAGCAAGCTTCTCGGAGCTGGAATCTTCGATTCGATGATGCAATCAAACAGTTTGGTTTCATCAAGAACGAAGATGAGCCTTGTGTCTACAAGAAGGTTGTAGGGGATATAGTTGTCTTCCTCATATTGTATGTGGATGACATACTACTCATTGGGAAGGACATCCCTATGCTTCAGTCTGTCAAGACCTGGCTAGGGAGTTGCTTCTCAATGAAGGACTTAGGTGAGGCATCCCGTATTCTAGGGATACAGATCTATAGAGATAGATCTAAGAGATTGCTTGGCCTAAGCCAGAGTACATACATTGACAAGGTACTCCTTCGGTTTGCCATGCAGAACTCCAAGAAGGGATTTCTATCGATGTCACATGGCGTGAGTCTTTCGAAGACTCAAGGTCCCTCTTCTAGAGAGGAGAGAGACCGCATGGATCAAATCCCTTATGCCTCAGCCATAGGATCGATCATGTATGCCATGTTATGTACTCGACCTGATGTCTCGTACGCTTTGAGCATGACGAGCAGATACCAGTCAGATCCAGGTGAAAGTCACTGGATAGCAGTCAAGAATATTCTTAAGTACTTAAGAAGGACTAAAGAATATTTCTTGATATATGGAGGCAATGATGAGCTAGCTGTAAAGGGTTACAGTGATGCTAGCTTCCAGACCGATCAGGATGATTACCGATCGCATCGGGGTTCATGTTTTGCTTAAATGGTGGTCTTGTGAGTGGAAGAGTTGACGGGACGATGGTGATTCTACAGAGGCATATTCGCATCGGAGGCGTGAAAGGAGGCATTTGGATCCATGAGTTCATCACTGAACTTGGGGTGGTTCTTAGACCGAGTTGAGCTCTATTGTGACAACAATGGAGCTATAGCACTGGCAAAGGAACCTCGCTCACACCAGCACATACTACGGCGCTTCCATCTCATTCAAGAGATTATCGATAGAGGAGATGTGAAGATTTGCAGAGTACCTACAGAGGCTAACATCGCATATCCCTTGACCAAGGCTTTGGCACATAGGAAGCATGATGGTCACACTAGGTCTTTAGGCCTTAGAGCCTATACTGATTGGCACTAGTGCTAGTGGGAGATTGTTAGTTAGAGCCCTAGAGCCAATCATTTTGATGATTGTATGGACTCATGTATATCATATTATTGTATATTAATAAAGGCATTTGTTTGATTATTCTACTTATTTGTATTAGTGCCAAATAGACTAAGTATAATAGCGTCCTTGAGTAGAAGGTTCATACCTATATCAATCGATTAGTTGAATCGATAGTGAGATGATATAGGGAACACTACTCTAAATCATTCCTAGTTGAGTATTAACATTCAGGGACAATGTTAATGCAATAAGACTAGCATGTAGGTCAGTTCGATGACTTGATCTCACAAGTCATGGATATAGAGATATCAAGTTGACACATGGGTATACATTGGAGAATGCATACTGAATGACCCGCCATGAGAAAGTATCATGGATCGTTATATGAGTGTCATATACTTTCTCATGTCGCTATTAGTATGACTATTAGTCCTTAGACCTGAAGTCACCATGGATCCCTACATAAGGAGTTATGTACTTTGGTTTCGTCAAACGTCACCCGTAACTGGGTGGACTATAAAGGCGATTACTGGGTATATAACGAATTATGTAGAGGGATGTGAGTGATGTAGATGAGATCTATCCCTCCCATATGACGGGAGCGACATCAGTATTCTTGATAGAGTGAGACCACTAAGTTCATGGCCATGCCCAAATGAGTCAACATTAGATGTTGAGCTCATTTGATCGAGTGAGTCTACTTGGAGTTCAAGATTTAGATTGATTAGAGGATGACACGGTCTATGCCTCATATTGATCAATCTAGATGTCTAGGATAGAAGGACACTTGTCATATATTGTGAGGAGTCACAATTAATAGTCACAAGGTGATGTCGGATCTCGACATTCTTGTAACTTGGGTAGTAATGATGTGTTGCTAGATACCGCTCATTACTTATGCTCCTAAATAGGTTTAGGGCATTGCCAACGTTACAAGAACCTATAGGGTCACACACTAAGGACAATTAGATGGAGATTTGGTTCATATGATGAACCAAGAGGATTAGATTTATTTGATGAATCATATTGGATTAAGAGTAATCCAAATTGGGCTAATTGAGTTGAACTCAAGTTGATTCATGTATTCAATGAGTCTAATTTAGATTATGACTCATTAAATCAACTTAATTTAATAAATTAGATTCATTATATTAAGTTGGCTTGAATCATATGGTTGGATTAGATCAACCATGAGAGAGATTTGATCAAGTTTGACTTGATTTGAGAGGAAGAGAAAAAGTCATGTTTGACTTGACTTTTTGCCACATCACTAGTGAGTTGGCAAGATGTGGACCAATAGGATTGCTCCACATCATCAATGTGTGCCACCTCATGGAGGTTACAAGCCTCCATAGCATTTAATGTGGCCGACCCACATTAAATGAGGAGGTTACACTTGTTGCCATGTCATTTAGTGAGGTGGCAAGATGTGGACCAATAGTGTTGATCCACATCATCCTAGAGTGCCACCTCATGGGGGTTACAACTCTTTAATGGCTCCACATTAATTGCATTTAATGTGGAAATGGGAGTTAGACATGAGAAGGTGGCCGGCCACTTGAATGAGGAGAATAATTTTCATTTTGAAAATTATTCCATCATTCATTCCTTCTTCTTCCTCCTAGAGTTCTTCTTGCTCTCTCCCTCTCCTCCTTCCTTGGCCGAACCACATAGGTGCTAGCACACCTTGGTTTTTGGTCACCTCCATCTAGTGTGTCCGTGTGGATACTTCTAGAGGACCGTACGCTTGACGGTCTTGAGATCCGGCACCATTTGGACGAGCGGGATTCGCGTGGGGCGCGCATCAAGGGTAATGATCTTAACTTTAGTGTAGATCTAAAGTTTTTACAAACTTGTACAAGAAAAAGGTTTTTCGAAAAATTTTGTTTACGAATCTTTGCACTAGATCCATGGCTTTGGGTGACTCGGGGTTTCCGCGACGCGAAAAAGCAGTTTTCGCGGCCCGACGAACCCAACACATGTTTCATTTGGCTGGTTCAACAAAGGGCAATGTTGGGGAACATGACCACCCATGCTCAACTGGTTGAATGGGACATGAGTCATGCTGATGAGGGTGGTCGCCCATTTTCAGCTTCTAAACTTTGGTTTTCAACCCCAAATCTCATTTGATGACCTAGAAAATAAAACAACTCAATTAAAACTACAAAATAGAATTGAACGAACAAAAAGGGTAGAAATCTAAGAAATGAAAAACTTAGTTTTCCTCTCAAGAAGCATTTGTTTAAGGTCATTAGCTCGACCCCTTTTTAAAAACTCAACTTGGAGCCTTAGCCTCGAGGGGGTTCCTCTCCCCTCCTCCAAGTATTCCAAATTTGAAGATTTCTTCTCTTGGTGGAGCTTTTGCTACAATAATGTATTTGTTATGCTTTAGAGGTTCTATATTTGGCTCCGTATCTATATGTTTTTCAACATGTTCCTCTAGGTGATTAGAGTTTTCTTCTTCTCCCTTACATTATTCATGGAGATCACTTGACAATTTAGAGAGGTCAAATTTAAGCTTGTTGGTTTCCACCATAAAGAAAAATCTGTGATTCCTTACATCAATAATCACTCATGTGGTTATTAAGAATGACCTCCCAAGAATGGCTGGAATGCGAGGGTCTTCCTCCATTTTCAATACCACAAAATTAGTTGGCACTACAATCCCTCCAATTTGCACATCCTCCAAAATATCTAAAGAGTGTCTACAAGAGTGGTCTGCCAACTATAAGATCATAGTGCAGCTTGATGTCCCTGAAACCTAGCCTTTTGTATATAGAGAATAACATTAAACTAACACTCACTCCCAAATCATAGAAAGCTTTACTTATTTTTTTTTATCTTTGATTAAGCAAGGAATAGAGAAACTTTCTGGATCTTCTAATTTCAAGGGGTGCTCATTTTGAATTACGACACTCTATTCTTTTGTCAATGCCATACTTTTATAATCCTCTTTCCTCCGCTTATGAGATATGATTTCTTTCATAAATTTGACAAATTATGACATTTGCTGCATAACATCTAGTAGAGGTACCTTCATGCATATCTTTTTCATCATTTCTAAGAATTTGACAAATTATTCATCTTATTTCACTTTAACCAATCTTTGGGGAAATGAGATTGATAGTTGATAAGTCTGAATTGGAGGCTTCAACAAAGGATCTTCTTTTAGCTCCTTAGGTTCACTTAAATCCTCTACCACCTTGGATGCTTCTTATGAATTATTATTAGCTTTGGCAAGACATTTTGGTTCATCAATCATCTTTCCCTTTAAATCTTGCAAAACTTTCCCAATCCTTAAGTTCACCACACTACAATGCTCAATCGGATTCACTTCCGGTTGTCTTGGAAATTTACCGGAGTCCTTGACACTCAATTTTCCACTTAGGCAACTTGAGTCTCCAATATTTTTGTGTGATTTGTCAATGTATCAACGAAGGTCCTCAACTCCTTGATCATGACTTCGTGATTAGAGAATTATTGGTGAAATTTATCGTTAGCTTTGGATTAAGACACAATAAATTGCTTCATCATTTTTTTAGGCTTGATTTTTGTGGTTGAGTTTCGGCATCATTCCCATACTCGCCTTATCTTGGGAATTACCCTTAATTGGTTCGATAAGAAAAGTTAGGGTGATTCCTCCATCCTATATTATATGTATTAGAATAGGGATTATTTGCCCTTTGGTTAAAATTGTTGATTGCATCAGCATGCTCCACTTGATTGCCCTACATGAATGCCAACACTGAATAACTTTACCCATTATGCCTAGAATTTCCATAGATCTCACAAGAAGAAACGATGACATTTAAAGGATTTATATTCAATGTATCTAGCCGCTTTCTCATCGTATATAAACGGGCTGCCATTAAATCTACTTGATTTACTTAATACATTCTTAGGGCTTGAACTACAGTGCTACTCTCATTGGCCCATTGATGATGGTTAAAGACTACACTTTCTATGATCTTCTCAGCCTCTTCGAGTGTCTTATTCATTATGGCTCCTCCAATAGTTGAATCCAAATACACTTTTGCAAAACAAGAAATTCCATTATAAAAGATGTGCATAACCAACAATCTCTCAAGCCCATGGTGGGGGAATTGCTGCAAAAGACTCTTGTAATGATCCCAAAACTCAAACAACGACTCCCCGTCTTTTTACATGAAATTAGTGATTTGATGTCTCATATGATCTGTCTTACTTAGTGGATAGAATTTATTTAAAAATCTCAATTCACACTGATTCCATGTGAAATACACTCCTGGGGAAGTGATGAATGTCACAACTTGACTTTATCCCTCAACGAGAATGGGAACATAAGCTGAATTGCATCAACAGAAGCTCCATTTTGCTTAAGAATACCATAAATTTTCAAAAAAAAAAATCCAAATGCAAATTGGAATCTTCCAATGAGGCTCCACTAAATTGACATTATTGAATCATATGGATTAGAGCTAGATTGAGTTCAAACTTATTTGCCTCTATAGTAGGCCTAGCATTACTTGATCTAAATCCCCTTACACTGGGTGATGCATAGTTACTAAGAGGCTTGTTGTTGTTGGCCATGAGCAAGTTAGGGATGTCTTGACTCTAATTATGCTCCATTACTTATTGATCTCTGAATTTTTAATGGTAGGTCTTATTAATTTCTAAGTCTAAGGGTAATAATTCTTCAACCCTTGTGGTTCTATACATGTACTAGAATGGTCATCTAAAAAGGAAAAGAAAAGAAACAAAGTAAAGCAGATGTGAACAAAGGCAAAATAGAAATGAATAAAAAGAAAATATATATAATTCAATCAATCTAAATTTTAGCTAATATCAATCTAAATTAGTCCCTGCCAATGACACCAAAAATTTGATATGAGCAAATCATAAGTGCACGATCGTAACATCAAGTAATAAAGATCGAATCCATAGTGATTGACGACTAAATACTAGCTTACAAATCGAACTTAATTATCCAGACCAAATCAGTGATGTAGAGTGGCACAAATGTGAAAAATAACAACTAAAGAGAAAAGAGAGAGAAAGATAGCTAGCTCAGGAAGACAATAAAGGCAGTAGAGATCTAGTTAGAGAAAACCCATGCAAGAAGTAGAAATGAGTAAAGAAACAATAGCAAGGCAGAAAAGGGTGTAGTCAGAGGAAGAGCAATTCTAGAATTTTGATTTCACTTTTATGCAAGTAAATAATTGATCTACATTTGAATTACTATCCTCAATGTTAGCTTTTGTAAGTAGACTATCATATGTATCTTGTGTAAACTTTTAGACATACATCGATGTACCAATCTCAATTATTGCCTACTTTCAGAGCAAACAAAATTAAGGATCATAACCTAAGGAGGACCTTATCACGAGATCCTCACGATCCCTAAATGACCATTTTCTTACTTTTTCACAATAAATTAAAATTGATCTGTTAAACTCTATGACAGTCTAGGGTTCCTCGCGGTATACCGATCTACTTTCATAGTCGACTCTCCACATCTCAGTTTTCTACAGGTTGGAGGGTCAGGTTCTCCTTTTGGTTCATCCCCCAACCCTTGTCGCATATGAATCTTGTGCTTTTATCATCGAGATCATGTTAACATAGTAGATCCAGACCACAACTCACATATCACAGAATAAGAATGATCAAACTTGATTTGATTAATAGAAATAGTGTTTACTTCACATGAAGCTACTCTCTAATCCTAGAATCTAGAGTTTATCCCATAAACATAGAATTACAATCATAGAATATGATCAAATCATATAAATCTGATTACAAGTTTAGGGAATCAGAGAAATGAGAGAAAATGCTTAGGCTTTATCAAAGAATCTTCCTCCGCATTGCTCCTGATCCCTCATTGAAGTGTAGATGGTGTTTAATCCACCCAAGATCACCTCCTGAAGATTCCTAGGGGTCCTTGGATGACTCTCAATCGAGATCCTCTTTCAAAATAGAGGGTTTGACTTAAATAGGCATTGGAGCGGAAGCCCGACACAAGCGCCCGTGTTCAATGCTAGAACTTCAGCACAACCTATACCACTGGGCACGAGCATTCTGGATCTGGTGGCTAAATGGAACACGACCATGCCGCTGGGCACAAGCACCCTTGTAGAAGAACCTGAAAGGAACACGGTCCATGCCACTAGGCATGGGCGCCCATGTTCATCTTTGGAAGCTTTCCACCTTGATCTTCAATCTTCATTCTCACTCCATTTCACACCCTAACACAAGAAATACACAAGAATAGTATCTCAAAATAGAGATGTACTAAAATAAAGTTTAAAGAGATGAAATCATAAAATATATGCATGCAAAGTAGGTCAAGCGATGCGTTAAAACATATCAAAATCCCTTTATAAAATAAACACATCAGTTCTCCACTTTAGTTTTCTATAGTTTAAACTTCACAAAAGTGTTTGACTTATGACATATGAAGTATACTCAGACTTTTATTTGTAATCATCAGTAAAACTCAGAAAATACAAGTGCCCTCCATGTGATGCTACACTAGCTGGTCCCAAAGATTTGTATGTACATAGTCCAAAATCTCCTTCGTCTTATGTGTTGTTGTCTTAAATTGCACTTTGCTCTGTTTTCCAAGAATACAAAATTTTTAGAATTCAAGATTGCACGTCTTGACGTTATTCAACAAATCTCTCTTGTAAAGTTTCAACATCCCATGTTCACTTATATTTCCTAATCACATATGCCACAAGATAGTACTGTCTTATTCAGACTCCACTGAGATGACTCCACCTATAATTATAGTCAATCCTATAGATGTTCCTTGCTAACTTTTATCCTTTCATTACAGTCAAAGTTCCCTTATTGATCTTCATCATCCCATTCACTAATTTGTAATTGCAACCAATGCCATCGAGTGTGCCTAGTGAGATCAAATTATTCTTTAGCTCTAGTATATGTCTGGCATCACATAGGGTTCTGATCATATTATCAAATATCTTAATTTTGGCATTCCCTATGTTGATAACTCTGCATGGCATATCATTTTCCATCAATACTGAACTAGGATTCACTGTTCTATAGGTGTCAAATCACTCCTTGTTTAGAATGTGATATGATTATGCAGATTTTAAGATCTAAGCATCTATCAACTGCTCCGAACTTTACATAACTGATAACATATCTCCATCAACGCTCTCTGAATTTTTCTCTTCAACTATATATGTAGACTTTGTTGAACTACTTTTATTCTCTGCAATATGTTTCTTTATCTCTAGATAATCTCTCTTTATATGATCTTTTTCTCCACACTTATAGCAAGTGATTATAGGTCCTCTTAGGCCAGCTAGAGAAGAGGGGGGGGGGGGGGGGGGGGGAGTAGCTTTGCAATTAAAGTAACACACTTTCTTTCGCTTTCAACTTAGCAATGAGCACACGTTAGTTAATTAGAAACAATGATTATAAAAGAAAGAAAGAGAAGACTCCGAGTTTACTTGATTTGTAACCTGGGAGATTGCTAATCCAAGACAGTGAAAGCTCTAATAGAAAGATCTCCTTTTGATGAAGGCAGAGTAGCCTCTTACAACGTTAAAAGCACAAACTTTAGAAAATGTAAAATAATTTGAATACAGAAGTGTGTTAACAAGTGTTGTCTCAAACTCCTAAGGTCAGGGCTTTATTTATAGCCTATTGGTCAAATTTATCCGTTGGTCGACATGGCAGCTCCAGGCACCCCTAGCGGAGCACCTCATCTTCTTCGCAATGGCTCTTCAATGACTTGAAGATAATATTTTTGTAAGGATCTAGGTGCTAAAAATGCAGAAAGCATAGCAAAAAAACTAACTAGATCCTTTCAGAAGATCCATACGAAGGAGAAAACCATATACTAAGTTTGTTAAAAGGGTATTATACATTTGTTTCATAAACATGAACTCTAGATAGCAAGGATCTCAGCACGATCTCGTGTCCATGCTTCTTTCAGTATCCACATGAATAAGCCTTCTATCTGTCTCACAAATTTACGAAGTGGAGAAGAAAACCAACCAAAGTTGTGCTAGCAACCCCAAGGGAGATTTTGACTAAAGGAAAGAAGAGAGAAAAAGAAGATGATCTCCCAAAAATGAGACAAAAAAGGCCTTTTGTACTTCATCCAATGAACACTCCATTAGGATAAGAGCTTTTTGGTCTTCATTCAAGAATTCAAATCAACATTTCGAATTCTTCATGAGTGAATGGTCAATTTTAAAATTGATCATTCCTCTTCCTTCATGCAATTCGAATTCAATGAGTCACTATCTCATTAATTTGAATTGACTTAATGAGTCTAGTTGGAATTGGACTCAATCTCATAATTGGATCCAATTGAGTCTAACTCAATGAGTGTAATTTTAATTAGACTTAATCCAATAATCCATCATATGAACTCATCTCCAAATCAACTTGTTCTTTGTGTGTGACCCAATAGGTTCTCGTAATGTTAAAAATATTTCTAAAACTATTTTAGAAATATAAACAATGAGCGGCATGTAGAAAGGCATCATTACTATCCAAGTGGTGAGAATGCCAAGATCTGACTTAACATTTCTGTGTCTATTATCTTGTATGACTCAATTCTTCTATCCTTGATATCTAGATTGATCAATAAAGCATATATCGTGTTATCCTCTTATCAATCTTTATGTTTCTTGATCTCTAAGTAAAACACTCAATCAAATAAGTTTAATATTGCATATTTAACTCATTTGAGCATAACCATACATTATTGTATCCTACTAATCAAGGAGCCCATAGATATAACTTCCATCATATGGAAGAGATAGATCTCATCTACATCACTCACATCCCTCCGCATAACTTATTACATACCTAGTAATTGATCTTATACTATTACAGGTGACGTTTGTCGATACCAAAGTATACAATTCCTTATATAGGGAGCCGTAGTGACTTCAGATCTAAAGACTATTCATATCAATAGTCACTATGAAAATATTTATGACACTCATACATTGATTCATGAAATATTCTCATGGCAGGGTTATTCAGTACATATTATCTAATATATACTCATGTGTCAATCTGATATCTCATATCCATGACTTGTGAGATTAAATCATCTGTTGACCTACATGCTAGTCTCAATGTATTAATATTGTCCTTGTATATTAATACTTGACTATGAATAGTTAAGAGTAGTGTTCTATATGTATCTACAATGTCCCACTATCAATTCAACCAATCGATATGTTGTAGACTAGAACCTACCACCCTAGTGTTGGAATGTATACTAAAACTCTAACTTTTTGTATAAATATTTATTTAGAAATAGGAATCACATTAGTCAAATGTCTACATTTATGCTAAGTGTAGTTGTCCGTTTAATTTATATTGTAGATAACATGGTGTGAGGAGACACACAGAAGTTCATGTTATCAGTTCCTTATAAATTATAAATAGTTGTTCACAACCAAGATGGAATGAGACACACCATTGGAGTGGTTGTAGTGTAATTAGGTATTAGTTTATCTTGACTAAAAAAAGTACACAGTACACTATAAGTGTATTGAGCAGGACCATTTGAGGTAGTTTCTTTTTATACTGACTATATAAAAGAACAAAACCTCTGTTATTATGGAAGTGTGTACTCTTAATCATGATATAATAATAAGCGTGTATATTTAATATATATTTCTTTAATTTATCAAAGGGTGTGATTTAGCTAGTTAAATTAATAGGCCCGATAAGTTGGGAAATGATATTATTTCTATGGTGTGTTGTTGATTATAGAATGAAACTGTATCCTAGTAATCTAGGTTGATGATGTCCTCTTGAGGAGCTCATAAGAATTGCCATGTAAACCCTGCAGGTGGACTTAGTCCGACATGATGATAAGGTTGAGTGGTACTACTCTTGGAGCTAGATATTAATTAAGTGAGTTGTCAGTAACTCATTTAATTAGTGGGCATTCAATATGTTAAACACAATGAGACTAACACACTCATAATAAGAAGGAGCTCATATAGTAATATGGGATTGGTGCGGTAGTGCAATAATAACTCTTTAGTAGAATGAGATATTATTGATGAACTTGAGTTGGGTGTTCGGGATGAACACGGGAAGCTCAAGCTCATCGGGAGACCAAAACCAATTCCTCCTCTAGGTCCCTATTGTAGCCTCTTATATAAAGCCTTATATCCACCCCAAAGCCTAGCTTCTTAAGGCTTAAGCTAGGGCCGGCCAAGCTAAGCTTGGAGCCCAAGCTAGGGCCGGCCAAGCTAAGCTTGGAGCCCAAGCTAGGGCCGGCCAAGCCTTGCTTGGTGCCTAAGCAAGTGGTCGGCCACATCATGAAGAGAAGGAAGTTTTATTTTATAAAATATTTCCTTTTATAGAGATCCATAAAAAGGATTTAAAAGGATGATTTTAATATAAAACTTTCCTTTTTTAGATCGTTCATAAAAGGAAATAAAAGGTAGTTTTTTTTTTGTTAAAACTTTCCTTTTATGTTGGTTTTAAAAGAGAGTTTTAAATTTTAAAATATTTCCTTTTATAAATTTCTACAAAGGAATAAAAGAGAGATTTGAAATCTTTCCTTATTTGTAGTTATCTATAATGTGAAAGAAAGATTTTAATTTTTGATAAAACTTTTCTTTTGTAACCATGTTTTATTTTAAATCTTATCTTTTATAGATATCCATAAAAGGATTTAAAAGAGAGATTTTAATTTATAAAATATTCCTTTTATAACTATCCACAAAAGGGATTTTAAAAGAGAGGTTTTAATTTTGTTTAAAATCTTTCCTTGCTTGGAGAATAAGCATATGGCCGGCCATGTCGTAGGAGAAATAGGAAGTTTTATTTTTGTTACAAAACTTTCCTTTTTTACAATCACCAAGGAATATAAAAGAGAAGGAGGGGGTGCCTCACCCAATAACACTTCTTTTATTCCTCTCTATTCTTCCTTGGTGGCCGACCCTTGCTTTTTCTCTCTTCTCCTTTGTTTTCTCTTTTGGTGGTCGGCGGCATCTTGGTGTGGAGATCTCTTGGTGGCCGGTTGCTTGAAGGAGAGAAGAAGAAGAAGAGAAGAAAGCTCTCTTGTCTAGCATCCCTTGGAGGAAAGTTGGTGGCCGGATCTTAGAAGCTTGGGTGGACTACCTCTTGGAAGATCGTCGCCCACACGACGTTCAAGAGAAGGAGAGGAATACAATAGAAGATCAAGAGGTCTATAAGCTACGAAAGGTATAACTAGTTATTAGTTTCCGCATCATGACTAGTTCATCCTTTTGTATAGATCTTGTAAAACCAAACACAAGAGGTTATCGATTTAAGTTATCATTTTTGTTATTGATTTTATTTTTTGATTTCATGTTTCGATAATGTGTTTCTACTGAGGTCTCTATAGTTAAACCTAGTTTACTGTAAGAAGTTAAATATCTAATTTCTCTGTGAGGCTTTGTCTAGGAAGTGGTGGATGATCCCATACCCAAGAAGGCCTAGTGCCTCGCCATGTTTAACCTGAAAGTCGATCTTAGAAATAGATATTTGATAACTTTTGTAATATGGTTTAACTTAGGAAGATCACATCGGTTGAACTTGGAGTAAGAATGTTAAGTTTCGTTCCCAATCCAAGTTTAACTTCTAAAGGGAAATTTGGATTAATAATGTTAAGCATCGTTTGCAATTCAAATTAACTTTAGTAGAACACATGGGTAGCTAGGATAGTTCTATGCTTGTACAAATTTTTATACAGAGGAACTAGGACGGTATTCCAAGTAGCAACCAACACCTAGGATATTATTATACTTATTCATTCATCACTGAATTGAAGCAAATATAATAACCAACTTTGCCTTTTTATTAATGAAATATGATACAAAAATGTATTGTCAATTATCTCATAATTGGTACAAGGGCTAGTATTAATAGTTTTATCCTATCTCGAGCATCTGGATCCTAGCTACAATGGTCCAAAGAGGTGCCTATGCTTTACCAGGCTGGTTTGGGCTCCTGGAGTCCGGGTGCTTGGACAAGTCAACTTTGTGTTGACTTTTCTGGTTGTTTCGATCACGGGTAATTCTCTGGCCATCCAGAGTTGAGCTCACCCGAACCCAACTCCCACTTTCTTCTTGAGCAGACTTCCTCCCCGGCTTCTTGCCCCTCGGAAGCGCTGCGCGCGTCCTTCTTGTATGCCGGTGTACTATTCCGCAGCTTCTTGTCTCTTGGATGCACCGAACCCATCGATTCAGTTCTCATGTCATCCTTCTTATCCGTTACATCTTCCGCTAAACTTCTTGTGTTCCTAAGTCCGTGCACACTTAGACACAAGACCTCAAATAACACAGAGCCCAACTTGACTTGGTTGATCACATCAAAACCAACCCTGGATACTTACAATCTCTCTCTTTTTGATGTGCATCAACCCAAGTTAAATTTGGGTAAAATGAATAATAAAATAAGTAATTATATAATTAAATACAATGAATTAGCAATTGTAACAAGTAAAGAATAAAATCTTAAAATCTATATCTCCCCAAAACATAATTTTTAATTTTCCCCTTTGATCACATCAAAAAAAAAATGAAAAATAGGACAAATAAGTTAGAAAAATAGTGAAACTTTTTCTATGGGCATAAGATAGAATTATCAATTATATACCTTTTAACGAAAATTAAATTTAAAAAGGAATAATTTGCAATCAATTAATCAGAAGTTTTGAAAAAATTATTTAATAATTATTTTAATGTGTTAAAAAATATTGAAATTTTTTGTCAATAATAATCATAATAATTTGAAACCATGATAAAAATTTCAATTATAAAATATTTTTTATTTAACCATGAAAAATATTTTAAATAAATAAATTTATTTTTAAAAATAAATATTTAAAGATGGTTTTCGAGTCCTAAAAATCTTGATAATTATTCTAGATATTAAAAATATAACGGTAATTTTCCCAAAAATTAGGTCTTTTGAAATTAATTTCTAAAAGAAATTTAAATTACATTTCCAATCAAAAATTTATAAAAATCAGATAATTGTCAAAAAAAAAAAAATTGAAAATTTTTACTCTAACAGAAAAACATAACTTATTATTACAAAAAAAAATGTTTTGAAAAATGAATTTTCTAAACATTTTTAATCATCAAAACTTAGTTTTTAAAAGAAGAATTATAAAAATAAATATAATAAATAGAAAATTTTAAAAATATTTCTGTGAGTATATAATATCTTTATTTGTATAGAAAAAAATTCAAGACAAAATATTTTTAGAAGACATGTGAAATAATTAATTTGATAAACAAAGTTAAAAATAAAGAAAATTAAATTTAAACCATGCATCAAAATTAATTTAATTTAGATTAAGCATGATTTAGGAATCCAAAATATGTTAGTAATTAGCCCTAAGAGCCAATTATGAGATGATTAGGCTTTTTGAGTTACTCATTGAGTTAGACTCAAATGAACCCACTCATTGGATTGAGTCCAATCCGAATTAGACATATTAGATTAATGGGTTAGACTCAATGGGTTAGACTTTTTGGGTTATTGGATTAATGGTTAATCCAATATAATAATCCAACCCATTATGAGGAATACAAAAAGACAAAAACCCTTGGTATTCATGGGATGAATATAAATAGATTTTTGGAATGAATTTTTCATTAGAGATGAAAGGGAGATGAAATGTGTGACTCTTAATCTTCCCTCTTCTTCCTCCTTCTTCCTCCTTGGGCCATTTTTGCTCTTGGTCGAACCTCCATGAGTGGCTAGCACCATGAAGGTGGTTCTTCTTCAAAGGCTTCGTTTGTGTGACGAACGAAGGATGTGTTTGTGTGGATACCGTAGAGGCGCAGACGCTTGATCGTGCTGAGATCTGCATCCAAAGAAAAAGTTATTGTCGAGATTGCGAAGGGCACGCAACAAAGGTATACCTCTCATGTAAAACTTAGTATATGATTGTTTTCTCCTTCGTATGGATCTTCTGGAGAGGATCTAGTTAATTTTCTGCTGTGTTTAAGTGTGTTTAGCGTGCTAGATCGCAACAGTGGTATCAGAGCCACTTGCAAAGGCATATACTAAGATGTTAGATTTTATATGTGATATAGAAATTGCATGAGATATTTACTATGGTTTGCAAGATTATGAGTCCTTTGTTTTGTTGGGACCGAAACAAAGTTATTGTGAACAAACTAGGTCTTGTCCATACAAAGTTTTCGGCCAAACTATGTCTCGACTATCCAAAGGTCTCGGCTATACAAGGTTTCGGCCAAACTAGGTTTTGGCCAAACTGGTCTCGACCAAAATACTATTGTGAACAGAAAGGTTTTGTGGGTAGTAGGGTCTCGGGTATGGCAGCAACTCATATAATAAGTATGCAAAATAATTTTTCTTCGAGGGTCCTGCCCCCTTGCCCCCCCCCCCCCCCCCGGCCCGCCCGCCCGCTAACCGGCTAGCGGGATCGCCATGACGTTGTGACTCATAATTAATTGTTGAAATCATAGTAAATTTTATGTCATAAAATATTGTGAATATTATATGACATGGTGCATGGTTATGGCCTTTAACCCCAGTGTAATTGGATGTGTGTGTATGTTGTAATTCATAATACGGCCTGCGTATCGTGCCTCTTCTTTTTCATTCTTTTTGTAAATTTAAACTACCCTCGAATGTAACTCGAGGTTTCTTTAGATTTTGTAATGTACAAATTAGAGAGAAATTAGTCTACTGGATGATTATGAAAAGGAGAGAAGGACAACAACACACGATGACCAAGGAAGCACTTGGAGAAGATGCTTGGACCTAGGTTGACCTCTCGATCTTCTCATTGGCTTGAGAAGATCGTAGTGATGGGGTCAAAACCATGTCATGTTTAAATTAGCATATATGTTGATGTATGCCATGAATGTATGTGATGCATGTGTAGCTATCGTAATTAGGTCCTTTTTATATGCCTACCAAAGTTTGGTACTCACTACTACCTTGATCATTTGTAGTCAGGTTTTCCAAAGAAAAGTGACTCGTTTTATCTTGATAGAGTGTGATAGGACAATTGTAATGTCCGACTATTTGACTTTGGGTGTGACTTAACTAAGTTGAGAACTTAGAGGCATATCCCATATGATGAAATTCAAATTATACTAGTCTTGGCCGATTAACCAAAGCTAACTCAAGATGAGTTATAATGTAGATTTCATAAGATGGGTAAACGAACAAATAGTCTTGTTCACCTAAAGATACAAGAGTTACATAGGATGTAATTGGTAAACGTTGTCTACCTAAGTTGTACTAAGTCTTAGGCGATTAGCCAAAGCTAACTCAAAATAAGATATAATATGGATCTTGTCCAATTGGTATACGTTGCCTACCTAATGTATACAAGTCTTGGCCGATTAGCCAAAGCTAACTCAAGATGAGGTATAATGTGGATCTTGTCCCACTTGAATGTCTTTGCTTTTGGGTTTAGAGCTAGTAGTGACTTACTCCTACCAAGTTTTAGAATTCAGTGGGAGAATCATTTAATTAAAGGCCTAATTAAATGATGTTAATATGATACCTATTTCTGTATTTTATTGTTGTAGATCACCATGTCATCTAGTATGTAGAAGACACTATCTTTGCGATATGTCCTTGATAAGGACAAGCTCAATGGAGCTAATTTCCTAGACTAGTATAGAAACATGAGAATAGTTCTCAAGCAAGAAAGAAAAATATACGTCGTAGAGCAACCCATTCCTGAAGCACCCCCACTACTGCCACTAGAGCTGATAGGGATGCTTATAAGAAGCTTCAAGATGATGCATTAGATGTGTCATGATTTATGCTCGCCACCATGAACTCTTAGCTTCAGAAGTAACATGAGAACATGGATGCTTAAGATATGATTGAGCATCTTAGACAACTATATCAAGGACAAGTAAGGCATGAGAGATTTGAGATCTCTAAAGTACTGTTTCAATGCAGAATGCAAGAAGGAAGTCCTGTAGGGCCCTATGTACTCAAAATGATTGGGTTTGTAGAAAACCTACAGCGATTGAGATTTCCATTAGGTCAAGAATTGGTCACTGATCTTATCTTGTAGTCATTGCCCGATAGCTATAGTCAATTTGTCATGAACTACAACATGAATGAAATTGACAAACCGATGCCTGAGGTAAAGGTAAGACCCAAGCCAATGGAAAGGGCAAGACTCATGCACTGAAATCCAAAGGTCGGGTTGTTAAGGAAGGAACCTGCTTCCATTGTGGTGAGACCGGACACTGGAAGAGGAACTGCAAGTTATACCTAGAGGAACTGAAAAGGAAGAGAAGTGAGACTTCTGTCTCAGGTATATATGTTATAGAAGTCAATCTGTCTATTTCTTCTTCATGGGTATTAGATACTGAGTGTGCATCTCACATTTATACTAATGTGTAGTGGCAGAGAAATAGTAGAACATTGACAAAGGGTAAAGTGGACCTACGAGTAGGCAATGGTGCAAGAGTTGATGTTGTCGTTGTAGGAACATATTCCTTATCTTTGCCCACTGGGCTTATTTTAGAACTAGGAGTGTTGTTATGGGCCCGCTTTGACAAAGAATATTATCTCTGCTTATTGTTTAGACAAGAAAGGTTTTTCATTTGTAATAAAGGACAAATGTTGTTCTATTTATTTTAATGAAATGTTCTACTATAGTGCACATCTTGTGAATGTACTCTATGTTCTAGACTTTGACAACCCAATCTATAACATAAATATCAAATGGTTCAAGTCTAATGATTTTGAATCAAACATATCTCTGGCATTATCGCTTGGGTCACATAAATGAGAGTCGCATATCCCAACTCCATAAGGATGGACTTTTGGACTCATTTGATTTTGAATCATATGAGGTATGCGAATATTGTCTTCAAGGCAAGATGACTAAGACTCCATTTAGTGAACACAACGAAAGGGCTGATGATCTATTAGGACTCATACATACTGATGTATGTAGCCCTTTCAGAATAGCAGCTAGAGGAGGCTAACATTACTTCATTACTTTTACTGATGATCTCAGTAGGTACGACTATGTGTATCTAATGAGACACAAGTCAGAATCCTTTGAAAAGTTCAAAGAATTCAAGAATGAAGTACAAAAACTAACTTGGTAAGAGTATTAAGATGCTTTGATCCGATCAAGGTGGGAAATACCTTAGCCAAGAGTTTCATGACCATCTCGTTGAGTGTGGGATCATATCTCAACTCACTCCACCTGGAACACCACAATGGAATGGTGTATCAGAAAGGAGGAATCATACTTTATTAGATGTGGTACTATCTATGATGAGTCATATAGATCTTCCTACTTCCTTCTGGAGACATGCTCTAGAGACGGTCGCTTTCACACTTAACCGAGTTCCATCCAAGGCTGTCATAAAGACACCATATATGATATGAACAGGGAAGAGTCCCAAGATGTCTTTTATGAAGATTTGGGGTTGTGAGGCTTACGTTCGATGACAAGTCTTAGATAAACTAGGACCCAAATCAGACAAGTTTTATTTTATTGATATCCCAAGGAAAGAAAGGGATATTACTTCTATAATCCCACACAAGGCAAAGTGTTTTTTTGCCAGAAATGATGTCTTTCTAGAAAGGGAGTTTATTTCTAGAAAAACTAGTGGGAGTAAAGTTAGTTTTGAAGAAATTCAAGATACACAAACTAGCATCGAAGCCTTGATGGAAATTGAATAGGTACCACAAGATGTTGTGGATCTTGATTTTATTACACTGCAAGAAGTTGTGGAACAACAACCTGTTCAAGTAGCACAAGCTCTACGCAGATCTGCTAGGACCCGTTATCAACATGAGAGATATTCTTCTCTTGTCTGACAACAGTGATGTAGTGCTAGTTGGTCTCAATGAGCCTACATCTTATCAGGAAGTTGTACAGGGCCCAAATTCTGAGAAATGGCTAGAGGCCATGAGATCCAAAATAGAATCCATGTACACTAACCAAGTATGGACTTTGGTTGATCCACCTGAAGGGATCAAACCCATTGGGTGTAAGTGGGTCTTCAAGGTGAAGACTGACATGGATGGTCATATGCATACCTATAAAGGTAGATTGGTAGCTAAAGGATTCAAGAAGATTCATGGTATAGACTATGATGAAACCTTTTCACCAATTGCGATGCTCAAATCCATTCGGATCATGCTTTCTATTGTTGCTTACTATGATTATGAGATCTGACATATGGATGTCAAAACTGCATTTCTACATAGAAATCTTCTCAAGGATGTGTATATGACACAACCTGAGGGTTTTATCGATCTAGAGCATTCTGGAAAGGTATATAAGTTGCAAAAATCCATTTATAGATTAAAGCAACCTTCTAGAAGCTGGAATCTTTAATTCAATGACGCAATTAAAGCGTTTGGTTTCATCAAGAATGATAATGAACCTTGTGTCTACAAGTGGGTTAGTGGGAGCACAGTCATATTTCTCATATTGTATGTAGATGACATACTTCTCATTGGAAATGGCATCCCTACTCTTTAGTCAGTGAAGAGTTGGCTTGGGAATTGTTTCTCAATGAAGGACTTAGGTGAAGCAGTCTATATTTTAGGCATCAAGATCTATAGAGATAGATCTAGGAGATGGCTTGGTCTAAGCCAAAGTATATATATTGACAAGGTGCTTAAACGTTTTGTCATGCAGAATTCTAAGAAGGGATTCTTGCCAATGTCACATGGTGTGAGTCTTTCGAAGACTTAATGTCCTTCTAAGGAAGAAAGGGGCCGCATGGATCATATTCCTTATGCATCTGCTATAGGGTCTATCATGTATGTCATGCTTTGTACTCGTCCGATGTCTCATATGCTTTAAGCATGACGAGCAGATACTAGTCAGATCCAGGTGAAAGTCACTGGACAACAGTCAAGAATATTCTTAAGTACTTGAGAAGAACTAAAGATTATTTCTTGATCTTTGGAGGCGATGAAGAGCTTGTTGTAAAGGGTTACAGTAGTTGTTGTAAAGGGTTATAGAGGTGCAAGCTTCCAAATTGACAAGGATGATTCTAGATCATAGTTAGGACATGTATGTTACATAAATGGTGGTCTTGGGTATTGGATATTACAAGGATTCCATCTCATTCGAGGGATCATCGATATATGAGATATGAGGATATGTAGAGAACCAAACAATACTAACATTATGGATCCTTTAACCAAGGCTTTCGCGCCGAGGAAGCATGATTGTCACACTAGGTTAATGGATATTAGATATTTCAGTGATTGACACTAATAACATAAGGAGATTATTAGTGTAAGCCCTAAGAGGCAATCAAGAGTTGATAGACTTAGGACATTTTGTATCATATTTCGTTATTTCATTAGAAGGCAAAGGTTATGGTTACTATATTTACTTCAATTCAGTGCTGAATGAATAAGTATAATAATGTCCTAGAGTAGAAGGTTCTAATCTACAACATATCAATTGGTTGAATTGATAGTGAGATATTGTAGAGAACGCTACTCTAAACTATTCTTAGTCAAACATTAATATACAAGAAAAATATTAATGCGTTAATACTGAATGATCGAATGGATGCGATAGGGGGGGGGGGGTGAATATCGCACTTTAAAAAAAAAAACTTTAGCCTTTTAAATCAGAGTCATGCACAGCGGAAAGTAAAGAGAGAGAGACAAATTCATTTACTTCGTTCGGAGCCTAGCTCGACTCCTACTCGAAGGCCTTGACCACACCGATGGGCAATCACTATAACCCTTCTTTCCGAAACCTTTGGAAAGAAGCAGATCGTATAGATACAAAAGGTATAAGATAATAACAACCCTACTATCTTATTTAAAATTAAGTGCAATACAAAAATTATACCGACAGTAGTACGTGTAGAATGTAGCTTGGTCTGTACTTCCGGATGGAGTGGCTTGCTAAGCTGATGAAGACGTGTAGCATGATCCATACGTAAAGAAGATCTTTTGAGATAATCAGAAGTGTTGTGTAGCCACAGACTTTGACCCTCCTTTTATAGGTGTACTGGACGTTCGATCGACCGATCCCACTATTCGGTCGACTGAACCCACTCCCTTCCTTCCCGGCTGGAGTCTGACGTTGGCTCGATCTTTTGCATTTACTGATCATAAAGGGTTCGGTTAACCGATCCCATTTTTTGGTCAACCGAACAGGCTCCTTCCCTGTTCGTCGAGATTTGTCGTGATCTGCATTTACTGCACCATTAATATTGATTGGTTCGGTCGACCGATCCCCGAGTTCGGTCGACCAATCAGCTCTGTTTCCTTTTGCTTCTGATTGATGCTGATGAGCTGGCTTGTGCTAAGTCAACTTGGTTCGGTCGACCAATCCCTACATTTGATCGACTGATCCGACCGAACCTGCAACACAGAATTAAACAAAGTATCCCTGCAACACAAAGGTTAGCACAGTAATATATATAATGCATGAGTAATATTTAGACAGTAAAACTGTCCTGATCTCAACTTGGAAACCTTCCCTGTTTCTTCAGTTGGATCAGCGATCTTATGTTGTTCCTTTCAGGAACTCGACCTCACTGTCTCTCCTCCAGTTGTTTACCTCAACTTACCTGCCAAACATGATCCTCCAGACATGTTTGGACTTTGCCTGCTCAGTGTCTGATTACCTGACCTTTCCTGCAATACTATATTAGCCAACAGTAATAATATCAATATAGAATATAATGGTAAACCTAATCCTAGATTTACTGAGATCCGTTGGTCCGGTAGATCGCGAGTGGTCGACCGGAAACCTTCCGATCAACCTTGCTTGGAGTTCACTTCTCCAAGACTTCTCGTTACCTAAGGTTACCACCCCCTAGGGTTTTCTCCACTTGGCTCACTCACCAAGACTCAGTATTTGGCTACCCAGGGATCAAGTCCTCCAAACCTATCCACCTGGCTTCCACAATATACCAAGATGTCCCTTGCCTCAGTATTCGGCTACCCAGGGATCAGGTCCTCCAAACCTATCCACCTGGCTTCCACGATATACCGAGATTTCCCTTCCCTTGCCTAGCCTACAGCTAGGACTTCCCTTGATCAAGCTCTATACTTAAACATACTTGAACATATTTGTCGAATATTAAAACCTTGGAGGTCGATTGCACCAACAAATACTAGCATGTAGGTCAACGGATGACTTAATCTCACAAGTCATGGATATGAGATATCAGGTTGACACATGGGTATATATTAGAGAATATGTGCTGAATTGACCCACCATGAGATGTTTCATGGATCGTTATATGAGTGTCATAAACATTTTCATGTGACTATTTGTATGAATAGTCCTTAGAACTGAAGTCACTACAGTTCCCTACATAAGGAGTCATGTACTTTGGTATCGTCAAACATCACCTATAACAAGGTGGATAATAAAGTTGATCACTGGGTATGAAATAAATTATGCGAAGGGATGTGAGTGATGTAGATGGGATCTATCCCTTCCATATAACGGAAGTGATATCTGTGGGTCCCTTGATTAGTAGGACATAAGAATGTATGGTCATACTCAGATGAGTCAATATGAGATATTGAGCTTATTTGTTTAGTGTGTCCACTTAGAGATCAAGAAACACAAAGATTGATAAGAGGATGACACGTTCTATGCCTCATTGATCAATCTAGATATCAAGGATAAAAGGATTGAGTCTTACAAGATAATAGCCACAGAAAGGTTAGGTCGGATCTCGACTTTCTCGTCACTTGAGTAGCAATGATGCATTGCTAGATGTCACTCATTACTTATGTATCACAAATATTGATATGGATACATTGCCAATGTTACGAGAGTCTATTGGGTCACACACAAAGAACATATTAGTTTAGAGATGGGTATTTTAGTTTGACTAAAATACTAAGGATATTAAGAATAATGGGTAAATCCAAAGTGTTGGTGTCATCTTAGTGGTGATTGACACTAGTGCTAGTGGGAGATTGTTAGCAATTAGCCTTAAGAGCCAATTATGAGATGATTAGGCTTTTTGGGTTACTCATTGAGTTAGACTCAAATGAACCCACTCATTGGATTGAGTCCAATATGAATTAGACACATTGGATTAATGGGTTAGACTCAATGGGTTAGACTTATTGGGTTATTGGATTAATGGTTAATCCAATATAATAATCTAACCCATTAAGAGGAATACAAAGAGACAAAAACCCTTGGTATTCATGGGATGAATATAAATAGGTTTTTGGAATGAATTTTTCATTAGAGATGAAAGGGAGATGAAATGTGTGACTCTTAATCTTCCCTCTTCTTCCTCCTTCTTCCTCCTTGGCCATTTTTGCTCTTGGCCAAACCTCTATGAGTGGCTAGCACCATGAAGGTGGTTCTTCTCTGAAGGCTTCATTCGTGTGACGAACGAAGGATGTGTTCATGTGGATACCGTAGAAGTGTGGACGCTTGATCGCGCTGAGATCTGCATCCAAAGAAAAAGTTGTTGTCGGGATTGTGAAGGGCACGCAACAAAGGTATTCCTCTCATGTAAAACTTAGTATATGATTGTTTTCTCCTTCGCATGGATCTTCTGGAGAGGATCTAGTTAATTTTTCGCTGTGCTTAAGCATGTTTAGCGCACTATATACCAATAAAATAAGTTCCTACCTACTGGATTTATTAAAAAATTTCTTGGGATATATTTTATTTCTACTTTTATAATTTGGCCCATATGGTTCCTGATATACCAGTTAAGTCCACTATAATTTTTGAAATTTAAATTTTGTGAAATATTTGAACATGCAGAATTTTTAAGACATTTTATTTGTTCTTTTAATTTTATATTTTCATTTTTAACTTTATTAAATTCTTCTAGTGGAAATACTTTAGCTAAGATTGCTTTCAAATTAATATTTTCCTTTTTCAGTTTATTATTTTTAGACTTGAGTTTGCACATTTATCTAGACATTAAGGTTATACCAGAATATAACTAAGCAAGAGGTAGAAGGCATAATTCACTTATCATATTTGATTTGAAGTTGGATTCTCCCTCATCATTGCAACGATCTTTGATGTAGCTCCCCCTTCATCGATGCTCTCCTTTGGTGACTCACCATTAATGCCAGTCCAATATATTCCTACAATTCAGGCTCTTCTGATGACTCACCCCACGTTATTTTGAGGCTCCTTTGTTTCATCTTGCTTGATCCTTTGTCTTTGCCTTTTAATTTTGCATAGCTTTCTTTTATGTGTCCTCCTCATCACAGTTATAACATCATACTCTTCTCTTGTTCTGTGAAAGCTTCTTAGCCTGAGATTTATTGAATTTGTTAGTTTTAAAAAACTTTAAAAATTTTCTTACCACAAAAGCTTTTTCATCTTTATCGAGAGATGTGTTTGTTAGAGTGTATATTAAAAGTCTAGCTTTTTGTATAAACATATAAGAATCACATTGGTCAAATGCCTACATTTATGCTAAGTGTAGTTTTCCATTTAATTTATATTGTCGATAACATGGTGTGAGGAGACACACAGAAGATCATGTTATCAGATCCTTATAAATTATAAACGGTTGCTCACAACCAAGATGGAATGGGACAAACCATTGGAGTAGTTGTAGTATAATTAGGTATTAGTTTATCTTGACTAATAAATTATACTAGTACAATGTGAGTGTATTGAGCAGGACCAATTGAGGTAGTATCTTTTTATACTGACTATATAAAAGAACAATACCTCTGTTATTATGGAAGTGTGTACTCTTAATCATGATATAATAACAAGCACATATACTTAGTATTTATTTCTTTGATTTATCAAAGGGTATGATTTAGCTAGTTAAATCAATAGGCCCGATATGTTGGGAAATGATATTATTTATATGGTGTATTGTTGATTATAGAATGAAACTGTGTCCTAGTAATCTAGGTTGATGATGTCCCCTTGAGGAGCTCATAAGGATTGTCATGTAAACCCTGCAGGTGAACTTAGTCCGACATGACGATAAGGTTGAGTGGTACTACTCTTGGAGCTAGATATTAATTAAGTGAGTTGTCAGTAACTCATTTAATTAGTGGGCATTCAATATCTTAAACACAGGGAGACTAACACACTCATGATAAAAAGGAGCTCATATAGTAATATGGGATTGGTGTGGTAGTGTAATAATAACTCTTTAGTGGAATAAGATATTATTGATGACCTTGAGTCGGGTGTTCGGGACGAACACGGAAAGCTCAAGCTCATTGGGAGACCAAAACCAATTCATCCTCTCAGTCCATATTGTAGCATCTTATTTATAAAGTCTTATATCCACCCAAACCCAACTTCTTACCCACCTTAAGGTGGTCGTCCAAGCCAAGCTTGGAGCCCAAGCTAGGGTCGGCCAAACCAAGGTTAGATGGGTTCAAGTTTTGGTCGGTCCTAGCTTGGAGCCCAAGCAAGGGTGGCCGACCACATTGAATTCAAAAGGAAGTTTTATTTTGTAAAATCTTTCCTTTTATAGAGATCCATTAAAAGGATTTAAAAGGATGATTTTAATATAAAACTTTCATTTTTTTAAATCGGTCATTAAAGGAAGTATTTATTTTGTTGAAAACTTTCCTTTTATGTTGGTTTTAAAAGAGATTTCAAATTTTAAAATCTTTCCTTTTATAGCTTTCTACAAAGGAATAAAAGAGAGATTTGAAATCTTTCCTTATTTGTAGTTATCTATAATGTGAAAAGAAAGATTTTAATTTTTTGATAAAACTTTCCTTTCTTGAAACCATGTTTTATTTTAAATCTTATCTTTTATAGATATCCATAAAGGGATTTAAAAGAGAGAGATTTTAATTTATAAAACATTCCTTTTAGAACTATCCGCAAAAGGGATTTTTAAAAGAGATATTTTAATTTTTTTTAAATCTTTCCTTGATTGGAAAACAAGCATGTGGCCGACCATGACAAGAAGAAAAGGAAGTTTTAATTTGTTTGTTTTAAAACTTTCCTTTTTAGTCATTGGTAAGGAATATAAGGAAGTTTTAATTATGTTTAAAACTTTCCTTATTTGCCAAGACCAAGGAATATAAAAGAGAGGGTAGAGGTGCCTCACCTCATAACAATACATCTTCTATTCCTCTCCTCTCTTCCTTGGTGGTGGCGGGCCCTTACTCTTTCTCTCTTCTCCTTTATTTTCCCTCTTGGTGGCCAGCGGCATATTGGTGTGGAGATCCTTTGATGGCTGGTTGCTTGAAGGAGAAGAAGAAGAGAAGGAAGTTCTCTTGTTTAGCATCCCTTGGAGGAAAGTTGGTGGCCGAACTTCATCATCTCTTGGAGAAAGTTGGTGGCCGAAACTTGAGAGGAAGAAGAAGGCTTGGGTGGATTCTCGTCTTGGTAGATCGTCGCTCACACGACGTTAGAGATAAGAAGAGAAATACAATAGAAAATCAAGAGGTCTATAAGTTACAAGAGGTATAACTAGTTATTAGTTTCCGCAGCATAACTAGTTCATCTTTTGTATAGATCTTGAAAACCAAACACAAGAGGTTATCAATTTTAATTATCATTTTTGTTATCGATTTTCATTTCAATTTCATGTTTCGATAATATATTTCTATTGAGGTCTCTATTGTTAAAGCTTGTTTACTGTGAGAAGTTTAAATATCCAATTTCTTTGAAAGGCTTTGTCGAGACAGTGGTGGATGATCCCATACCCAAGAAGGCCTAGTGCCTCGCCATGTTTGACCTGGAAGCCGATCCTTGAAATATATATTTGATCAACTTCTGTAATATGGTTTAACTTAGGAAGATCACATCGGTTGAACTTGAAGTAAGAATATTAAGTTTCGTTCCCAATTCAAGTTTAACTTCTAAAGGAAAAATTTTGATTAATAATGTTAAGCATCGTTTGCAATCCAAATTTAACTTTAGTAGAACACATGGGTAGCAGGATAGTTCTATGCTTGTACAAATTTTTATACAAGGGAACTAGGATGGTATTTCGAGTAGCAACCAATTATTGGTATTAGAGCAAGGTTTTAACCTCTGTGTGTTTGGTTTTAGTTTAATTATGCACATGTCATACATATTTTAGGCAGGATAATAGTAGGATGTGAAAATAGATTAACTCTGTGGTTGCAGGCTCCAACTATTATGGCCTATTGTGATTGTGTGTGATTGGACCCTCGGACATGTCGAGGGCATTTTAAGTGTGTGCATGATTGTACTTATTAAATACAGTAGGAGCTATATTAGTTTTAGGATTTTACATTTTTGTTCGATCTAGACTTTATGAACATTCCTTTAAGGAATATAGGATCGATATATGTAAAATTCTATTTTGTCACGGATCGTATCCTTGCGAGACGTTGTGCTATTTTAGAACCAGAGGCGCAACGAAAAAAGAAGCAAGATAGATGCGGCGACAAGACCCGATTGCGGTGGCTAAAGATGGCAGCAGCTAGGGTTGGCGGCACACGGAAGGCAGTAATGGAAAAGGCCATAATAGTTGGAAAATTATTTTTCTATATTTATTGCTTTTATTTGTTGTGATGTGTGTGTGCATGATAAAATCCTCATCTTAAAAAACTAAGTGGGAGAGGGATTAGTAAATAAATTCCATGGTCTCCATTACTGGTTTCTAAGTGATGCAACAAACTTGCGTGTTGGCTCTGAGTGCCTCCCTCCACAACAGATGAGTTTGTTTGCGGATCACTAGATCAAACTTCCTTTATGGATGGTTATTGGAAATTATTTAGGAGCGTGTGATCTTCTCCAACTGAAGGGGCACAATCCTATTTAATGGACTAAGTATCAAGTAATGGTATACACTTAGGCGCATTTAATAGTATCCTCCCCAACGGAGTCACTGCTATTATTTGTGTGACCAAAGGAAAATCAACTATTAATTTGTCATAAAGCTAGGTAAAACCCCCTCTTACAAACAATTGAATTTGTATACGTCCACACTAACGTGGAATACAAAATTCATGGTGTTTGAGGTAATTTTATTTGTCATAAAGTTAGGTTGACAAAATAAAATGGGTAAAACCTTCTCTTACAAACAATTGAATTTGTATACGTCCACACTAACTTGATATACAAAATCATGGTGTTTGAGGAAATTTAAGGTTGACAAGATAATTAATGGGTAAGACCCTCCTCTTACAAATGTCTGAATTCGTATACGTCCACATTAACATGACATACAAAATTCAGGATGTTTGAGGTGTTGGTGAATTTAAATGATATTATTTTGAGGAATTAATATTATTTTAAATTCTAAAGTTTTAACCAAATATTTGATCAAAGACAGACCAACTATTAATTTTATTTGTCATAAAGATAGGTTGACAAGATAATAAAATTAATGGATAAAATCTCTTCTTAATGTTTGAATTTGTATACGTCCACACTAACGTGGCATATAAAATTTACGGGGATTTTAAGGTATTGGTCTTGACGAAATATTTTTGTGATTCTTAGGATTTCAAATGTTTTTCAATTCCCTAGCTGTTATACTAAAGAATAGACTTAGTAGTCCCAATTTGTAACGCCCGCCCTCCCTGCTAACCCTAAGGGACGGGGCTACGATACTCTATGTAAAATTTTTTTCTTTTTCAAACAGCGGAAGACTTAAAATAATTCTCTTAGTTTAATAAAAACTTTTCTTTTGTTTTCCCTTTCATCAAATCCGAACTACACTATCATGGCCTCAATAACATGATATCAAAATTAGTAGAAACATAACATCAAGTCACATATACGGTACTACAATTCATGATACCAAAGCATAGTTCTTTAAAAGTTTTTAAAGCAGGTTCTTATTTGGTTGCCTAGCCACTGCTACACACATCTCCTTGCCTCTCCTGCTACTCCTCTAGCTCATCCAGCTTTTTTCCTTTATCTGTGGTACAAGGACAGTAAGCTGTGAGCACTCATGGCTCAATAAGATCCTTTCCTACTCACTAAAACCGAAAATCATAGTATAATCAAAGAATGTCTCAACATGACATCATTTCAACTAGTCATGACATAATGTAACATACTCTTTTAAGCATATCATGCAACATGAAGAAATCATAACTTGTCATGGCATATCATAGCGTAAAGCATAGCATGAAGCATAACATAATCGTATCTAATCATGGCATATCGTCATAAGGAGTCATGGCATATCCTACACATGGACATATCATGGAAAATAACATAATCATATCTAACCATGGCATATCATAAATCATCATAAGGTATATGCAATATGATTTAAAAAAAAAACAGGTATCCGAAAAACATGTGTATGTCTCATGATCTTTAAAACCATTTCTTCTTACATATATACTTGAACATAATCTCAACTTAAAGGGGATCCCGTCTATGTACCACTTACATATTGCGCGCAACCTATGTAGGTCCAAGGTAGCAAGTCTTGAACCCTACAAGGCAACATACTAGGCTCGAGTCTTACTCCATCGATCTAGGGGCACTTAGGAGCCCATCCCTAACGAGGCCCGAGTCTTATTCCATCGACCCCGGGGCGCTTATGGAGCCCACCCTTGGTACAAGCCATATAAAGTAAAGTACATGTCATACTTATATATATCATACATCATAAAAGCATGCATCACTTAGGCACACATCCTATCATAAAAGTATGCATCACTTAGGCATACATCATATCATAAAGGTATGCATCACTTAGGCATACATCATGTCATAAATGTATGCATCACTTAGGCATACATCATATCATAACAATATGCATCACTTAGGCATAGATCATAAAAACATGCATATCTTAAGCATAAAGCATATCATCAAGCATGCATAATTTAACCACATAGCATATCATGAAAGCATGCATATTTTAAGCACTAAACATAGCATCAAAGCATGCATAATTTAACCACATATCATAACATAAGCATGCATATTTTCAGCTCATATCATATCATCAAAGCATGTAAAATTTACCCACATATCATAACATAAAGCATGCATATTTTGAACTCATAACATATCGTAGAAATTCTCATCTTGTATAGCTCACAAGCATACATGTATAAGCATAAAAGTGTATCATGTGCTCATCCAATCATAAGGAACAATGTAACATGATTAATTTGGGTACTAAGCTTCCTAATCCTTTGGGTTCTTATCTTGGCCGAAACCCTCTTAGGTGCCAATTCAGGTTTTAAATAATATCCAAGCATGTAGAACCTAATTCATCCACATATCATTTCCATAGGAAGTATTATAAACAAGATTTACTTGGACTCTAAGTTCTCCAAGTCCTTAAACCTCATTTGGCCGAACCTTAACAAGTGTGAAACAAGGTTCAAAATGACATAAAGCATGGAAACCTTAACCATATTTATAGCATTTGTTTCAAGGAATATGGTAAGCACAATTGAGTTAGTTCCTAAATCCTTTAAGCCCTTAAAATTATGTCATGGCCAAAACTTACAAGTACTCATTTAGGTTTTCAAGCAAGCATACAAGCATGTGAACTTACTCTAACATCATGTATAAATTTATAAATGGCATCATACAAGTGGTCATGGCCGAAACTTCCCTTAGCATCAATTTAGGTCACTAACAACATATAGCATGTGAATTTTTAGCTTTCTACATTTCATATTCCATGGAGAGTGACATGAGCATGTTCAATGTAAGTTCTAAGGTTTCTAAGGCATGTATCCCTTCATGGCCGAGACTTTAAGGTGTCCATTTGAATCATAGTTAAATATATAAGCATGTGAGCACAATCAACATGTTATCTCAATTTCATAAGAAGCATCTTTAACACATGAGGTCTAAATTTTAAGGTTTCTAGGTCTTTAAACCCTACATGGCCGAACCTCATCAAGCATGGAATTTGTTCAAATGGCATAAAAGCATAGAAAGTCATAACACATTTCATAACATGTATAAAAGTCAAGCACTATAAGCATACATTTAAATTGTGTCTTAGGTTTCCTAGGTTTTTCCTTTCTTTATCTCAAAGCATATGTTTGGCCGAAACCTTCCAAGTCTTTAAACTAGGTTTTAGGTGGCCTAAAGTATGGAAAACCTAAACAAGTTTTATGGCAAAAACATCAAGGAACTATACATATAAGTTTGGTTCACAAACAAGCTAGGACCCTTGTGGTCATAATTATCATATATCATGCAACCAATTTTCCTATACTCTAATTAAGCATGGGAGCATCAAACAACTTTCATATCTTATTGTCATGGAGGTTTTGACCATGTTAAAAAAAATCGGTTTAAGCTATTCTAAACCATCCACCTTACCATGGCCGAAACATTAAAAGTGATGTTCATGAGTTTCTATCAACATACAAGCATGCAACTCTTTAAGAAACTCTATATTCTATCATATAAACATGGTGAGTTTAAATTCAAAGTCTTCCTAACCCTAAACCCTTCCTTGGCCGAAACTTGTGAGTGGAGTACTTTTGGTTCCAAGTAACCTTCAAGTATGAAAACAATAATGGATCCTTAACCATTTATTTAGAGGGTTTTGTGCAAGTTAGGTAAAAAAATAAATTCCCTAGCCCTTATAAAACCTTTTTGGCCGAAACTCTAGGGTTAGGTACATCTCTAATCCAGCATCACATATATATAAAAATATGAGAGAAAACCTTCTTACAAAGCATAGAAAAATTATCATGAATCAAGGCTTATATTAAACATTCCTAGGATCAACAAGTCCTTTCTTTGGCCAAATTTTCACAACTTTGTTTCTAGGTTTTAAAATCCTCATAAAATCCAAAAACACATTAAAACCACTTGTACCACAGGTGAGGGGATACTTACTTCCTTTTCGCTTGTGGTTCTAAAGTGTGGTGATGGAAGAAAGGGTCTCTTCTTCTTGTTCTCCTCCTTTGATTTCCCTTGGTAGCCTTCCTTGTATCCTAGGAGGAACCTTGTTTTGGGGGCTGAAAATGGAGGAGAGGGGGCTGAGGCTCTCGGTGGTGGAGAGGAGAGAATGAGAGAAATGAGAGAAAAATAAAATCTTCTCTTTACATGCTCCCTTTTATGTTAAGGGGGAAGAGGTAGCAAAATTGGTTTTTGCTTTCCTTCTCCCTTAGTCCCTTTTTTTTTAATTTTATTTATTTATTTGTTCTCATCATTCATGATGAAACAAGGGGGAATGAATCCCCTTAATTGTCCTCTTTAAGTCACGGCAAAGGGAGAGGAAGAGGGAGAGAAAAGAAGGAAGGCAAGTTGCCTTTCTCTTGCTCTTTTCTTGCTTTCTTTTGGCTAGATTTTATTCTCATCCTTATCATGAGTTTCCCTCCTTTGCTATCAATATATCATTCCTATCCCAACTGGTTATTACCCATTAATCCTATCATTTACATCATGAGAGGTTCAAGGTTCAATCCTTGACCACTCCCTATTTTTATTTCTTTTTATTTCTTTTTGGTTCAACATTCTACTAATATTTTTCTAAGGCAAATTCATCATTCTCATATTTATCTTAAAAGCTTAGTGGGTGTTACACAATTATAATGATTGGAAACAAAACTTGGACACTAAGGTGGACTGTCCTCTCAGAACTGAGAACAATAAAGGTGTATTTTATTCATTAGTTGTTGAAACATATTTAGTGGTGTTATCTACCAGTACCTAGTGTGTAGATACGGGAGTCACTGATCATGTCTGCAATTCATAGCCGATGAACTTTTGGGTTCATTAGTGGTGGAAAACTTTCCAACCTGCGAGTCTTACTTGAAAGAAAAAATGACCAAGAGGCTTTTAAGACTAAGGGGTATAGAGCCAAAGATGTGTTGGAATTATTCTGATTTGTATAGACCTATGACTATCCAGGCAAGAGGTGGTTTCGAATATTTCGTCTCTTTTATAGATGACTATTCGAGATACGGGTACATTTACTTGATGTGTCGCAAGTTTGAGTGCTTTGATAAGTTCAAAGAGTACAAGACTGATGTGGAGAAACGTCATGGTAAAAGTATCAAGACACTACGGTGAGATCGTAGTGGCGAGTACCTCTTAGGAGAGTTCAGGAGTCACTTATCAGAAGTCGGGATTCAATCCCAACTGACTGCACCTGGTACACTCCAACAGAATGATGTGGTAGAACGAAGGAATATGACTCTTATGGAAATAGTTAGATCAATGATGAGTTATTCAGAATTACCAAATTCATTTTGAGGATATACTCTGGAAACGGAAGTGAACATAGTACCTTCTAAGTCAGAACCCTCTACTCCGATAGAATTGTAGAATGGGTGTAAGCCTAGTTTGAAGCATATTCGGATTTGGGGTAGTCCAGTATATATGTTGAAGGGAGACACTGAACAAGAGTTCACTTGTTTGTGGGCTATCCTAGAGAAACGAAAGGAGGTTTATAGTCCTAAAAATTAGACGGTCATTATTAGCACCAATGCCCTATTTTTAGAAGAGGACTATGTAATGAACCACAAGCCCATAAGTAAATTTGTTCTTAAGGAAATAATAAAGGACACGTCTAATCTAGTACCAACAGTGCAAGATGAGATACCACAAGAAATTACAACATGTGTCACAAATGATACACAACAACAGACAGTGCCTCGTCATAGTGGGAGGGTTGTTAGGCAACCTGAAAGATTCATTTTTTGGAAGAGTCATCGGACTTGATCCCAGGTAAACATGAACCTGATCCCTGTACATATGACGAAGCACTCAAGATAAAGATGTAGCATCTTGGCAAAGAGTAATGAATTCAGAAAAAGAATGTATGTATTCTAACAAAGTCTGGGAGCTAATAGAACCTTCAAATAGTGTAAAAGTTATTGGATGTAAATGGATCTACAAAAGAAAATGAGGGGCAGACGGAAAGGTGGAAACCTTCAAAGCAAGGCTTGTTGGGAAGGGGTATACTCAGAAAGAGAGAATTGATTATGAGGAAACCTTTCCGCAAGTAGCTATGCTTAAGTCTATCCGGATACTCTTATCTATTGCTGCTCATATGGATTATGAGGTTTGGCAAATGGATGTCAAGACAGCTTTCCTTAACGGAAGTCTTGAAGAAAACATCCATATGTAGCAACTAGAGGGGTTTATTGCAAAGGGAAAAGAGCATTGAGTATGTAAGCTCAATCGGTCTATTTATGGACTAAAGCAAGCTTCAAGGTCTTGGAACATCCGGTTTAATGAAGTAATTCAGTCGTATGGATTTATTCAGTGTCCGGATGAGTCTTGTGTAAAGAAGAAGTGTGATGGAAACGTGGTGGTATTTCTTGTACTATACGTAGATGACATTTTGTTAGTTGGAAATAATATCAAAGTGTTGTCAAAAGTAAGGGTATGGTTGTCCAAACAATTCGATATGAAGGACTTGGGAGAATGCGCACATATTCTCGGGATCAAGGTAATAAGGGATCGCAAGAAAAGAATGTTGTGTTTATCACAAGCTTCATATATCGATACGATCCTAGCTCGTTTTAGCATGCAAGACTCCAAGAAAGGTTTTCTACCTTTTAGGCATGGAGTATCTTTATCTAAAGAGATGTCTCCAAAGACATCAAAAGAGATAGAAGATATAAAGGCAGTTCCTTATGCTTCAGCTGTAGGAAGCCTAATGTATGTTATGTTATGCACGAGACCAGATATCTATTTTACCGTGGGCATGGTTAGCAGATATCAAAGTAATCCAAGATAGGGATATTGGACTACCGTAAAGCATAGAGATTATATGTTGGTTTACCAAGCAGATGATTTGATCCCTGTGGGTTACATGGATTTTGACTTCCAATCAGATAGGGACAATAGTAAGTCAACCTCGGGGTTTTTTGTTTACTTTAGGAGGTAAAGCCATAACAATGGAGGAGTGATAAGCATAGATGCTTTTTGGACTCCACCATGGAAGCTGAGTATGTGGCAGCCTCTGAGGCATCCATAGAAGTTGTATGGCTCAGAAACTTCATGATGGACTTAGATGTGATTCCTGGTTTGTCCAAAAATTATTACAGTGTATTGTGATAATAAGTGGTGCAGTAGCAAACACGAAGGAACCACGAGCCCATAAGGCAAGTAAACACATAGAGCGCAAGTACCACCCAATACGAGACATCATATAACAATGAGAAGTTGTTGCCACCTAGATTGCATCAGATGATAACCTGGGAGATCCTTTCACTAAGGCCCTTAAGGCAAGAGCTTTTGATGGCCATGTTGAAGGGTTGGGAATCAGATGTATGGCAGGGTATATGGCAGCATAGTCTTTTAGTATAAGTAGGAGATTGTTAGAGTGTATACTAAAAGTCTAGCTTTTTGTATAAACATATAAGAATCACATTGGTCAAATGCCTACATTTATGCTAAGTGTAGTTGTCTATTTAATTTATATTGTAGATAACATGGTGTGAGGAGACACATAGAAGATCATGTTATCAGATCCTTATAAATTATAAACAGTTGCTCACAACCAAGATGGAATGGGACAAACCATTGGAGTGGTTGTAGTGTAATTAGGTATTAGTTTATCTTGACTAATAAATTACAATAGTACACTGTGAGTGTATTGAGCAGGAAAAATTGAGGTAGTATCTTTTTATACTGACTATATAAAAGAACAATACCTCTGTTATTATGGAAGTGTGTACTCTTAATCATGATATAATAACAAGCACATATACTTAGTATTTATTTCTTTGATTTATCAAAGGGTGTGATTTAGCTCGTTAAATCAATAGGCCCGATAAGTTGGGAAATGATATTATTTATATGGTGTGTTGTTGATTATAGAATGAAACTGTGTCCTAGTAATTTAGGTTGATCATGTCCCCTTGAGGAGCTCATAAGGATTGTTATATAAACCCTGCAGGTGGACTTAGTCCGACATGACGATAAGGTTGAGTGGTACTACTCTTGGAGCTAGATATTAATTAAGTGAGTTGTCAGTAACTCATTTAATTAGTGGGCATTCAATATCTTAAACACAGGGAGACTAACACACTCATGATAAGAAGGAGCCCATATAGTAATATGGGAATGGTGTGGTAGTACAATAATAACTCTTTAGTGGAATAAGATATTATTGATGAACTTGAGTCGGGTGTTTGGGACGAACACGGAAAGCTCAAGCTCATCGGGAGACTAAAACCAATTCCTCCTCTCAGTCCCTATTGTAGCCCCTTATTTATAAAGTCTTATATCCACCCAAACTCAACTTCTTACCCACCTTAAGGTGGCCGGCCAAGCCAATCTTGGAGCCCAAGCTAGGGCCGACCAAACCAAGGTTAGATGGGTTCAAGTTGTGGTCGGCCCTAGCTTGGAGCCCAAGCAAGGGTGGTCGGCCACATTGAATTCAAAAGGAAGTTTTGTTTGTAAAATCTTTCATTTTATAGAGATCCATTAAAAGGATTTAAAAGGAATATTTTAATATAAAACTTTTCTTTTTTTAAATCGGGCATAAAAGGAAGTTTTTATTTTGTTGAAAACTTTCCTTTTATGTTGGTTTTAAAAGAGATTTTAAATTTTTAAATCTTTCCTTTTATAGCTTTCTACAAAGGAATAAAAGAGAGATTTGAAATTTTTCCTTATTTGTAGTTATCTATAATGTGAAAAGAAATATTTTAATTTTTTGATAAAACTTTCCTTTCTTGAAACCATGTTTTATTTTAAATCTTATCTTTTATAGATATCCATAAAGGGATTTAAATGAGAGAGATTTTAATTTATAAAACATTCCTTTTAGAACTAACCACAAAATGGATTTTTAAAAGAGAGATTTTAATTTTTGTTTAAAATATTTCCTTGCTTGGAGAACAAGCATGTGGCCGGCCATGACAAGAAGAAAAGGAAGTTTTAATTTTTTTTGTTTTAAAACTTTCCTTTTTAGTCATTGGCAAGGAATATAAGGAAGTTTTAATTATGTTTAAAACTTTCCTTATTTGCCAAGACCAAGGAATATAAAAGAGAGGGTAGAAGTGCCTCACCTCATAACAATACATCTTCTATTACTCTCCTCTCTTCCTTGGTGGTGGCGGGCCCTTACTCTTTCTCTCTTCTCCTTTGTTTTCGCTCTTGGTGGCCGGCGGCATATTGGTGTGGAGATCCATTGATGGCTGGTTGCTTGAAGGAGAAGAAGAAGAGAAGGAGGTTCTCTTGTCTAGCATCCCTTGGAGGAAAGTTGGTGGCCGAACTTCATCATCTCTTGGAGAAAGTTGGTGGCCGAAACTTGAGAGGAAGAAGAAGGCTTGGGTGGTTTCTCGTCTTGGTAGATCGTTGTTCACACGACGTTCGAGATAAGAAGAGAAATACAATAGAAGATCAAGAGGTTTATAAGTTACAAGAGGTATAACTAGTTATTAGTTTCCACATCATAACTAGTTCATCTTTTTTATAGATCTTGAAAACCAAACACAATAGGTTATTGATTTTAATTATCGTTTTTGTTATCGATTTTCGTTTCGATTTCATGTTTCGATAATGTGTTTCCATTGAGGTCTCTATTGTTAAAGCTTGTTTATTGTGAGAAGTTTAAATATCCGATTTCTTTGAAGGCTTTGTCTAGGCAGTGGTGGATGATCCCATACCCAAGAAGGCCTAGTGCCTCGTTACGTTTGACCTGGAAGTCGATACTTGAAATAGATATTTGATCAACTTCTGTAATATGGTTTAACTTAGGAAGATCACATCGGTTGAACTTGAAGTAAGAATGTTAAGTTTCGTTCCCAATTCAAGTTTAACTTCTAAAGGGAATATTTAGATTAATAATGTTAAGCATCATTTGTAATCCAAATTTAACTTTAGTAGAACACATGGGTAGCTAGGATAGTTCTATGCTTGTATAAATTTTTGTACAGGGGAACTAGGACGGTATTCCGAGTAGCAACCAACAGTGTCGAAATCTGATTCGACCTTTCTCATGTTCAGTGTGACATTGTTGTTTGGCTCCTTGTCCTTCTTTTGCCTATACATCTAGATTCATGTAATTAAAAAGAAGTAAATAAATTTTCTAAACTACTTACCTTTAGGTCCTTAGAAATGTAGTACGCGTCTGCTATCAAGGTCCATTTAGGTATTCTCGCAAAGGCGTTGGGAGCATATTAGATTGAGTCTCAATTTGTTGCTAGTTCTCTGAGGTTTTTCAATCTGGTAATAAGCTTCTTGACCTTTCCATGCAATTGGGCTACCGTTTCTCCTATTTTCATCCAGAGGTTTGTCAACTAATTTCTAAGAAAGTCCCATCTTGCTAGTTTGACCTTCGATGTCCTTTCATGTAGCTCTAGGAATTTCTCTCAGAGTTCCTTAGTGAAGTCACAAGCATCGACTTCTTATGGCAACAAAACGTTTAGCAGATGAAATTATACTTTACCGTTTGCCACAGAGTCAGCTTACTCCATCTTACTCCAAAATTATTCTTATTTTTTGACTCCTTGTTGATCTCTAGGTGTTGCAAAACCATATTTAATTGTAAGTAATATGTCAAACTCCATTTTAAAAAATACCTCCATCTTCTTTTTCCATGTAGCGAAGTCTCCCTTAAACTTTGGTGGATGAATGCTCCCTCCGACAATTTGTGCTTTAGATGACAATTATTTCTTCTAGAGCAATCTTACTCTGATATCAATTGTAGGTCCCTTGAAGTTGGCTAGAGGGGGAGGGGGGGGGTGAATAGCCCTGCAATTAAAGTACATACTTTCTTTTGCTTTCGACTTAGCAATGAACACATGTTAGTTAATTAAAAACAATGATCATAAAATAAAGAAAGAGAAGACTCTGATTTTACTTAATTTGCAACCAGGGAGGTTGCTAATCCAAGGTAATGAAATATCCAATAGAAAGATGTCCTTTTGATGAAGGTGAAGTAACCTCTTACAACGTTGAAAGAGCAAACTTTAGAAAACATAAAACAATTCAAGTACAGGAGTCAATTAACAAGTGTTGTCTCAAACTCCTAGGGTCAGGGTTTTATTTATAGCCTACTAATTGAATTTGTCCATTGACTGACAAGGAAGCTTCGGGTGCCTAGAGTAGGTATGGCGCCCCCAGTGGTGAATCTTATCTACTTTGTAATGGCTCTTCACCGGCTTGATGATAACATTTTATCCTCACCTAGGCACCTAGATCGGTCTAGGCACCTAGATTGGTGTTGACGTGGACTCCAAGAGTTATCCTCGTCGCAACGGTCCAAAGTGTTGGAGCAATCTTGCTCTAGACATTGCTCATTGTTGATGGTTGGTTAAATAAGTTTAAGTTAGGCATTATTTGTGATCTAACATAAATGTTGAGCAAGTAGATATGAAGAAAAGACCAAGTATGAAGACTTGGCAAGGAAAGTCCAAGAAGATAGTCTTGGCGGATGAAGTCCTAGAGGTGCAGCCTCCTAGCAAAAGGAGACTTAGCATGACAAAGCCGAAGGTGGCACTTGAAGGCAAGCGTAAGGATGAGAAGTCGTGGAAACGGAAGCATCCTAAGGGCGCAAGGCTGATGGAAGATGCTTGGAGGCATAAAGTTTAAGATATGGGAACGGTTTAAGTAAAATATATGAGATTTACAGCACTTTATATATATATATATATATAAAAAGTGTTGTAAATCTCATGTTGCAAAATGTTGTAAAACTCAAGCTATAAGGTACCAGTCGAATGGTACATACACCAGCCGACTGGTACCTACACCAGTCGACTGGTACCAAGTAACAAAAGGAACAGAAAGCAATCAAAGGATTGCATCCCAGTACCAGTCAACTAGTAAGTGACCGTTATGGGATGACGGTAGAAAATCTTACCAAATCTTAAGCACCGTTGAAGCCCATCAGTCGACTGATTGGTAAATCAGTCGACTAATGTCGGAAAAAACTATAAAAGTAATTCTTGGAGTTTGGAGAAAATTCTCACTTACTGTTATAATCGAAAGTGCTCTCCAAGTGATTCCTAAGCTGATAGAATCTTAGTCTCCTCCTCCTAAGCTTAGCTCTCATCTTGTAAGAGGAAGAGATAATCATGTAAAGGTTTCTCCACCTTCGTTCTTGGTTCAAAAAGGAGAAAATCTTAGTGAAGCTTGATTGTGTGGGTGTGTGCCTTGGATTAGTCACCTTAAGGAGTTAGCATTGTTTTCTTAGTATTTCACTATTTCTATTATATTCTATTTGCTTCTGCTAACAAGTTGTAGGTGAAAATCGAAGAAAAGCTATTCACCCCCCCCCCCTCTCTGGTCAGACGCAAAGGTCCTATCAATTGGTATCAGAGCTCGAATCACATCGGAAGAACTCATCGTCAATCGAAGCATCAAGATGGCATTTCAAGAGGGATATAGCATCGCTCGACCACCTTTCTTTGATGGCAACGACTTCACATATTGGAAAGGTAGGATGGAGTATTACTTAATGAATGATATTGAAAATTGGTTTAGTGTTGTAGATGGATTTGAGAACCCAAAAGATGGGTCGGGAGCACCTCTTCCAACCAAGGATTGGACAAAAGAGATGGCAAAAAAGGCTCAAGCAAAAGCAAAGGCCACAACAACCCTACAATGTGGACTCTCAAAGGAGCAATTAAGCAAAGTAGGGTCATTCAACTCTGCCAAAGAGCTTTGAGAAAAACTCATTAAGTTAAATAAGGGATCAAGGGAATCAAGGAGGGTCAAGAGGGATCTCTTGTTGGGGCAACTTCAAACCTTCACCATGAAGGCCAATGAGACCGTGAGTCAAATGCATGGCAGATTCAACGAGATAGTAAATGGGCCTCATGTAATAGGTGAGAAAATTGATAATCAAGACTTAGTAAGGTATGTTCTTCAATCTTTTCCTAGAACCACCTTATGGGCATCAATGGTTGATGCGTATAAGGTTTCTAGAGATTTTTCTTGAGTTAAGCTTGATAAATTATTTTACGAATTTGAACTTCATGAACAATCTAATGTGTCTTTGAAAGAGAAGGGTATAGCTCTCTTTGTAGAAAAGGAGAAGAAAAAAGAAGAAATAAAAGAAGGTGAAATCCTCATCATCCAAATCTGAGCAAGAGTCATCGGATAGTGATGATGAAATGTGGGCAAGTGAAGTGGCTCATTATGTTAAGAAAATGATGGGAAGAATAAGAACATTCACAAGAAAGGATGTGAAGAAGATGTTTCAACCCTCAAAAGGTAAAAGTAGTCTAAGTTCAAGTTTTAACACTAATGTCATTTGTTATGGATGTAATAAGAAAGGACACATCAAGCCAAATTGCCCGGAATTAAAGAAGAAAGAAGAAGAAGGAGAAAAAGAAGAAGGAAGCCATGGTGGCCCAAGCTACATGGGATACACTAAGCATTGACTCATTAGATGAAGATGAGCTATGTCACATTACCTGACATATGGCATTTATGGCGTTTAAAGATGATAAAGAAGGATCAAGTCAAGAGGAAGTGTCAAGTGAAGAGGATTCATCAAGTGAAAATGAGTCAAGTGATGAATCATCATCAAGTGACGATGAGGTAAAAGAATCTCCCAAAGTAGAATTTCTTTATAAAACTATTGCTCATCTCAAGAATGCTTTTGTTAAATCACAATCTAAGGTGAAGACCTTGAAGGAAAAACTTAAGTCTATTAGAAATTATGCATGTACATCTAGTGAGTCAAGTATGCTCAAGGAAGAAAATGAAAAATTGAAGAATAACGTGATTGAACTAAGAGCATGTCTAGAGAAATTCACAAATGGATCCAAATATCTAGATATGATCATTAGAGACCAAAGAGCCGTTTACAACAAAGCCGGAATAGGATATAGACCTAAGAAAAAGGAAGTTGCATACATGTCTCTAATCAATGGTACTAGAAATGGTACACTTAGAAATAAAGTCAAGAAGAATCTTGAAAGCAAGGTAAAACAAGCTTGGGTGCCTAAGAAATATTTTAATGACATTTCTGAATCAAGTGCATGGGTACCAAAGAGTTGTGTGTTTTATGTTGCTTAGGTAGAAGAGAAGAAGGATGCAAGTATGTGAAGTATGGATAGCGGTTGCTCAAGACACATGACCAGTGATGTGAGCAAGTTCTCCACAATAAAATATATAAAGAAAGGAACGGTATCATTTAGGAATAGCGGAAAGCTCAAGATTATAGGTAAACGTACATTTGAGGTATCATCTACAATTATCATTCATAAAGTCCTATTGGTTAAAAATATGGAGTTTAATTTACTTAGTGTTAGTCAATTATGTGATGCCAGATACAATGTAGAGGTTCACCCCGATAAATGCTTAGTTAAGCACAAGAGTCTTAAAGATGTTGTGTTAAAAGGATATAGAAAAATAAATCTCTATTATATTGACCTTTCATATACTTCTAACCCTTCTATTAAGTGTTTGATATCAAAAGAAGAGGAAGGATGGCTATGGCATAGAAGACTTGGACATATCAACATGAAGAACATAGCCAAGGTAGCCAAGATGGAGCTAGTAAAGGGACTACCAAAAATCAAGTATATCAAGGACAAATTATGTGATGCATGCCAAGAGGGTAAGCAATCAAGGTCATCACATAAAGGTAAAACTTTAACTAATACTTCATTACCATTAGAATTATTACACTTGGATCTTTTTGATTGTCATAGAACACCTACTTTGATAGGTAACAAATATTGTTTGATGATAGTTGATGATTACTCTAGATATACTTAGGTTTATTTCTTGAAACATAAGGGGGAAACTTTAGAAATAATCATAGGATTTACCAAGAGGATAGAAAATGAAAAGAACCTAAAAATTGATAGAATTCAGAGTGATCATGGTGGAGAGTTTGAGAATTTGGAATTTGCTAAGTTTTGTTTAGAAAATGGCTATAAGCATGAATTTTCTTGTCCAATGACACCTCAACAAAATGGTATAGTGGAGAGGGAAAATAGGACTTTACAAGAGGTGGCTAGGACCATGTTTAATGCATATTCCTTACCTAACTACTTGTGGGCCAAAGCGGTTAATACCGCTTGTTATATCCAAAATCAGATTCATAAATTTTTAGGAAAAACACCCTTTGAATTATGGAATGGAACAATTCCTACAATTCATTATTTCAAAGTCTTTGGTTGTAAGGTCTATATTCTTAATACCAAAGATGACTTAGGGAAATTTGAGGTCAAGTCAAATGAGGGAATCCTAGTTGGATACTCATCTACTAGTAGAGGATATAGAGTATATAACAAAAGGACTCAAACGGTTGAGGAATCATCCAATGTTGAATTTGATGAGTCTACTAGCACTTATCCTAGGAAATCGTCTATTGATAAGGATATAATTGAACAAAGACAAAACATTACTAAAGGAATACAAGACCTACATTTAGGGGGTATTGATCAAGGGGGAGGAAGAAATGTTTCGGATGATGAAAGAAGCAATGGAAACAATAAACATCATGAGAGTGATGATCCCATAGTTTCTAGGGCCTTAAGGCATCATCAAGAGCATCCTATTGATCAAGTAGTTAGAGATGTTGCACAAGGGGTAAGGACTAGATCCTATTTTAGAGATCATACTAGTCAAATTGCTCTAATATCACAATTTGAATAAAAAATAATTGATGAAACCTTAGTTGATACGGATTGGATTCTAGTAATGCAAGAAGAGTTGAACCAATTTGAACGAAGTAACGTATGGGAGTTAGTTCCAAGACCTAATGATAATACAATTGTTACAACAAAATGAGTTTTTAGAAACAAATTGGTTGATCAAGGAAGAGTCACTAGAAATATGGCTAGGTTGGTAGCTAGGGGTTTCAATCAAGTAGAGGGACTTGATTATGATGAAACATATGCTTCGGTAACTCGGTTAGAGTCCATCTAGATCTTATTAGGGTACGCCGCTCACATGGATTTTAAACTTCATCAAATGGATGTAAAATCGGCTTTTCTTAATGGGTTTATTAAGGAAGAAGTTTATGTAGAGCAACCACCCGGATTTGAAAATATAAATTATCCAAATCATGTTTATAAACGTAAGAAAGTATTATATGATTTATAACAAGCTCCCCGGGCTTGGTATGAGAGACTCTCATCCTTCTTAATCTCTAAGGGCTTTAGAAGAGGGGCAATTGACCCAACTTTATTTCTAAAGTCTAAGGATAGAGGTATTTTTGTTACCCAAGTCTATGTTGATGACATCATTTTTGGCTCAACGAATAATGAACTTCTTCATGATTTTATCAAACACATGGAAAGTGAGTTCGAAATGAGTCTAGTTGGAGAATTGAGTTTCTTTTTGTTAAAAGTGAATAGAAAACTATGATGTTAGTAGACTCCTCCAAGAAAGGTTCTAAGAGGAAGCCAAAACATCCAGCTAAGGGGAAGAGCAAAAAAGCTAAGACAGTAGAACCAGCATAAAAGGGCTCATGCCATCATTGTGACAAGATGGAACACTATCGAAGAAAATGCAAGATTTATCTTGAGTCTGTGATGAAGAATAAGGCCTCCAATGCCCCATCCTCTTCAAGTATTTTCATTATTAATTGTCATGTTATTTCCTCAAACACTTGGATATTGGATACTAGTGTGGCTCACATATATATAATGACATACCAGAGATAAGGAATAGTAGACAACTAGTCAAGGGAGAATCAAGTCTATGAGTTGGGAATGGAACAAAAGTTGTTGTAGTCGCCATCAGAACATACTTGTTAAAACTTCCTAGTAGACTTATCTTAGAACTAGATAATTATTATTTTATTCCTACATTAATAAAGAACATTATTTCTATTTCTTGCTTGAATAGAAAAAATTTTCATTTGACTTTTAGTAATAATTGTTGTTAGATAACTTTGAATGACTTTCTTTATGCCACTGGAACTTTATGCAATGGCATCTACACGTTAGATATATCTGGTGATGTATTCAATATCAAAATGAGCAATAAATGTGCTCGAATAGATAATCAATTAACCTCTTACTCATGGCATTGTTGCCTTGGGCATATAAGTAAGAAACGCATGTCTGAACTATAAAAGATTACAGTTCTCAAATCATTTGAATTAGATACATTTGATACATGTGATTCATGTTTAAAAGGTAAGATGACAAAGTTACCTTTTTATAGAAAGGGTGAACGAATTGATGAGTTACATGGGTTCATACATACCAATGTATGTGGACCAATGTCAAGTCACGCCCTAGGAGGTTATAGCTACTTCATTACTTTTATTGATGATCACTCTCATTATGGGTATGTGTATATAATGAAACACAAATCTGAAGCCTTTGAAAAGTTTAGAGAAATCAGAAATGAAGAAAAGAAATAACTTAGTAAAAGTATTAAGATACTTCGATCCGATCAAGGTGGTGAGTATTTAAGCCAAGAATTTCAAGATTATCTAAGGGGCAATGGTATATTGTCTCAATGTACTCCATCTTATATGTCACAATATAATGGTATATCAGAAAGGCATAACTGAACCTTATTGGACATGGTTAGGTCAATGATGAACGTACAAATCTTCCTAAAACCTTTTGAGGTTATGCACTTATGACAATTATTTACTTGCTAAACAGAGACTCGACAAAGGCAATCTTAACTACTCCATATGAGATATGGACTAGTAAGAAATCTCTCAAATCTTATTTGAAGATATAGGGATGTCCTGCTTATGTGAAGAGGACTATATCAGACAAGTTGAACGCTAAGTCTGATAAATGTTTATTTATTAGATACCCTAAGAAAACTAAGGGTTACTAATTCTATCACCCCTTGGAACAAAAGGTATTTGTTTCAAGGCATGCTGCATTCCTAGAGAAAGAGTTTCTCTCACAGGAAGCAAGTGGAGTATAGTTGAACTTGATGAAGTTTGAGAGACTCCAATAGATACTATTGAGATGTCTAGTCAAAACCACAACCAATTTTGACATAATCTCCTTATAGATTAGGTAGGGCACATAATATTCTTGGGAGATATAGTTCTCTTGTAAGAGAATCGAATGACGTGTTACTTATTGAGGATGAGGAATCTACTAATTACGAAGAAGCTCTAAATAGTTCAAAGATGGATAAATGACTTACAACTATAAAGTCATAAATGGATCCCATGTACGAAAACCAAGTTTGGATTTTGGTGAACCCACCTGAAGGTATTACACCTATAGGGTGCAAGTGTGTTATAAGAAGAAAACTGACATGAATGGTAATGTAATTACCTGCAAGGCAAGGTTGGTGGTAAAAGGCTATCTTCAAAGGTAAGACATTGACTATGACAAAACCTTTTCACCTATAGTCATGCTTAAATCTATTCGGATATTCCTGGCCATATTACCTCATCATGATTATGAGGTATGGTAAATGGATGTAAAAATATCTTTTCTTAATGGAAACCTGCTCAAGGATGTGTATATGATATAGCTCGAAGGTTTCATATCTGTTAACAAAAATAAAGTATGTAAGCTTCAACGATCCATTTATAGACTAAAGCAAGCATCTAGGAGTTGGAATATCCATTTTGATGAGACGATCAAAGAGTTTAATTTCTTATAACATCTAGATAAACCTTGTGTGTATCAAAAAGTTAGTGGGAGTATAGTCATATTCCTAATATTATATGCTGATGATATATTACTTATAGGAAATGATCTGTCAATTCTACAGTCAGTTAAAGTTTAGTTGTCTACAACATTCTCCATAAAAGGCATGGGAGAATCAACTTACATCATAGGGATGAAGATCTATAGAGATAGACCGAAAAGGTTGCTTGGCCTTTCACAGTCGACATATATAGACAGAGTGCTAAAACGGTTTAGCATGTCTGAATCCAAGAAAGGTTTTATACCATTGAGGCATGAAATTCACCTTTTGAAGTCTATGTGCCCATGCATAAAAGACGAGAGGATTTATATGGATAAGATACTTTATGCGTTTGTAATATGATCTATCATATATGTTATATTATGTACAATACCTGATGTATCGTATACTCTGAGTGTTACAAGTAGATACCGGTTAGATATAGGAATGAATCATTGGGCAACTATCAAGACAATCCTTAAGTACTTGAGAAGAACTAAGGATATGTTTTTGGTATATAGAGATGGTGATATGATCATACACGGGTATACAGATGCTAGTTTCTAAACAAACAATGATGACTCCAAGTCTCAGTCTGGATTTATATTTATATTAAATAAAGGTACAGTTAATTGGAAGACTACCAAGCAAGATACTATTGCAGATTCCATCTGTGAGGCAGAATACATTACAGCTTCAGAAGCAGTAAAGGAAGTAGTTTGGATCAAGAAGTTCATTACTGAACTTGGTGTGGTTCCATCCATAATTAAAGGATTACCAATTTCATGCGACAACACTAGAGCCATTGCACAAACAAAGGAACTTAGGTATCATCAACAATCCAAACATGTGTTTCGTCGCTATCATCTGATCAGGGAGATCATTAGTAGAAAAGAAATACAACCCAAAAAAATTCACTAAAAGGAACCTAGTGGATCCTTTTATAAAGGCTTTACCATAAAGTAAGTTTGAGAGTCATATCCATGCTTACGGTTTAGAACACCATAGGGATTGAAATTAGGCCAAGTGGAGTGTTAGATTTTTAGAGATGTCTTAAGGCAATCGCCTTATGATTTTACTATTTATTTAATAAATATAGTGTTGGTCCCTTGCAACCAGAAAGAGGGGGTGAATTTCCCTGCACAACAAAATAAGCCAAAAAAAACCTTTCTCGACCAATTGGGCTTTAGCATAATTACACACTTTAACGAATAAAGAATAAAATAAAACAAGTATGAGACAAACGAGTTTTTTACTTGATTGGCAATTAGAGGATTACTACTCCAAGGAAAGTCGACTCAGTAAACAAATCTCCTAGTAAACAAATCTCCTTCTCGAACAAAACGTTGGAGGTGGAGAAACCTTGTACGTGGAAATTAAGCTCGTAAACTAAAAAAAGAACTAGAAGTGAAGTACAGAGTGTGTTATTCTGAAGGAGAATACTAGGGCTCTATTTATAGCCCACTAGTCGAGTAGTCCGGGCACCTGGAAGGCCTCCGGGTGACTGGGTGTGGATAAAATTTTATCCACATCATAACGACTATGCAAAATGGGTGAAGATCTATTTTATCTGGTCTGGGCGCCTGGAATAGCTTCGGGCGCCTAGACCGCCTTCGACCAGGGGCGCCTCGCCAAGGCACCCTCGACTGGACAAAAGGGGTCTAGGCACCCGAAGTAGCTCCAGGCGCCCAGACTTCGAGCGCCCGAAATGGCTCCAGGCACCCGGACTCTAGTCAACTCCATGTTGAATTTTAATTCGGGTCTTCAGCTTTGGCTTTGCTCGCTTAGGTGATTTTGACAATCCAGAATAGGGGCATCCGAACCCATTTTTTGGCCTTCTCGAACAACCTTCTGTAGGATCAAAAATAATTTAGATATCTCCACAATGGTATTATATTGTCCACTTTGGGCCTACACCCTCATGATTTTTCTCTTGGGCTCTACCCAAAAGGCCTCATGTCAATGGAGATATCTTTCTCTTATAAACCCATGATCTTTCCCATGTGTTTTCAATGTGGGACTATGTTTGCAACCTTACAACCCCAACAATCCCCCCCCCCCTCAAACAAAGGACCACAGGATCCTCTTTAAGAATCGGGTCACTTTTAACCTACTCAAGGACTCCCCTCAGCATCGGGTCACTCTTGACCTGCTTAGGGCCTCCCCTCAAGTATCGGATCACTCTTGACCTACTCAAGGTCTCTCCTACTTTGTTCAAGATTTCACCCACATAGTTCGATCTTGGATCATGGCTCTGGCTCATGCTTCTTCCGGCGGTTAGTCCGGTGAAGAGCGACCTCGCTCTGATACCAATTGTAGGATCAAAAAGAATTTAGATATCTCCACAATGGTATGATATTGTCCACTTTGGGCCTAAGCCCTCATAGTTTTGCTTTTGAGCTCTATCCAAAAGGCCTCATCCCAATGGAGATATCTTTCTCTTATAAACCCATGATCTTTCCCATGTATTTTCAATGTGGGACTATGTTTGCAACCTTGCAACCCCAACACCTTCTGCTCTGGCTTCTCATCCCTCAGAAATGTCGCTCACTTCCTTCTCATCCGCCAGTGTACTCTCTCACAGTGCCTCATCCCTTGGACGCATCAAGTCCCTCGACTCTCTTCCATTCCATCCTTCTCGCTAGATGCATCTTTCGCTCGACTTCTTGTGCTCCTAAGTTTCTACACACTTAAACACAAGGCATCAAAAGACAATAGGAACTAACTTGACTTGGTTGATTACATCAAAACTATAATGAGAAACTTACATATAGATTCACTATTTGAGTGTATATTATATGTTTAAATAGTCTTAAACTCATTTACTAAATGTCAACAATATAATTCATAGGATAAGAGAATTTGTAATTGGATCACAACTTGTGATTATCTCTATATGAACAATTATAAATGTATTAGAATTTTTCTAGTCATTGAATGGTGCATTTGGACATCATCAATTCAGTAAGACTAGCATGGGTTATACTCAGTTTGGTAAAGCAGCTATTTCTCACTAGCTAAAGACATTGAGATGTCGAGAGTTAAACGTGGATGCTAGTTATGGTATATAGTTCATTAGAGCGAGTTGCTATAAGACTTCATATGGTTCTCTATATATAGATATGTCTATGAAGTTCTTACTATAGCTCGGGTACAAGTTTCCTTCAACTTGAGGTATACAAGTCATCTTGGTCATGGAGACTTATACTTTGACATCTTAAGCAAACATCTCTTGGAGGTGTGGATCCAAGATGATTGGATATAAGTCAAAGTGCCCAAAGATGTTTGGATAGCCCACAGAGGATTCACCGCTTCTTGAGAGGAGAAGTATATCCTATGGCCACTCGTTAGGATTATTACTTAAATTTTTTGGCCAAAGCATCATATGTTAAAAGTATAGGACTCTTGTACACATATACGAGTAATTTGAATCCACAGAACAAGAAAGTATTACTTGGGTTAAGTGTGACAAAGTCAGCATAGACCATGTCCTGAACCAAGTGGGTATAAGATGAGTGAAAGAAATGAGACACGACTCACTGTAGCTGCTGTCAAAATTAGTTCTGAGAATAACTGTGATTTTCTGATTAATTGAGGATCATGATGTACTACTAGGTGTCACTCATGATCGTTCCATAATTAAGTAGTTAATTATGGATAACAAGGATAAATATAGGATCAAGATGCATTGGAGGGGGTGAATAGTATTTGTAACTTTTTCACGTTTATTTTTCACAAAATATAGAATAGGCAGCAGAAAGTAAGAAAGAAATAATAAGGACACCAAGGATTTACTTGGTTCAGAGTCTGTGACGACTCCTACTCCAAGGTCCGCGATCATTGATCACTTTTGTTGGGAAACCCCTATAGTATTGGAAAATATTTACAAGTTTAGATTATAAAGTTGAAGCATACAAGTATTGTATAAAAAGAAACTTGTTATCGACGACTTGGAGAATTTGATCTTCTAGCATGATCGTCATCGAAACAGCGTTTGAGCATTGTCGAATTATTTCTAGAGCGCGCAGGAGCTGAAGTTATTCTGAAATGAATTGTCCTCGAAATTGTTGGTCGAACCCCTTTTCATAGCCAAGTTGAATGTGATCCAAATCCACTGATCTTGGAATTAGTGTCTGACTCAACGCTGATCAGTCGATCGATCTAGTCGTTTGGTCGATCGAACCTTCTAAATCTACCCAGCTTCCCATCCAGATGCTACTGCTTCGGATAAAGTCTTCGTTCGATCGATCGATCTAGCCATTTGGTCGATCGAACCTCCGATCCTCCTCGATTTATTTTGTCTGATCAACCCGGCCCGATCAAGTTATTGCTTATCCATCGTTCGGACGACTCAACCCAAGGTTCGGTCGACCAATCCCTTGGTCAAAACTTCATCGTGACCTGAAATCTGTTCCTTTTACTTGGGGGTTCGATCGACCGATTTGAACATTCGATTGATCGATTCGGACGTTCGGTCAATCGAATAAGGCAAAATCTAACCCTGTAAAATGTTAGTCTTCCTACAAAATAGAATTAGAATAATAGGCAAATAGTATATAAAAAATAACTTTGACAGCCTTCGAACTATCTAATCCTGACTTTGAGTTTTGTTAAAACTCTAGGTCTAATTGACGTCTATTGTTCCCTCTTTGGGGAGCACGCCCTCACCTACTCCTCTCAGAATAGTTTACCTTTTGCTAGATTGGTCCTCCAGATCGACTAGACTTTTGCTCAGCGTCCAAGACTTTAGGACTTCATGCTGGACGTTTGCTCCACAACCCATCTAGTGTTCCACCTGGTATCCGTGACCCCTAGGATTTTTTACCTAGAGTCCTCGACTCAAGAATTTTGCCCAAAGTCCTCAACTCTCCAAGACTTCGCCCAGTCCCCCGGACTAAGACTTCGTTGTCTAACCACAACTAGGACTTTCCACCTGCATAGAATCCACTAGGACTTATGCCTAAGACAACTTAAGACTTTCTTGCAAACTTAGCCACACTTGTTAGATCATAAGATAGCTTAACTTTGAATCCTTTTGTCATAATCAAAACACAGGTTCGATCGTTTGGTGCTCTCTGCACCAACAATCTCCCTCTTTTTAATTATGCCAACCTGGTTCAAGTTATGTAAAGCATAATAAAAATTAATGTAATATAAGGAATTTGAGAATAAGCATAAGTAAAACAATTTGACAAAAAATTTAAAAAAAGCTCCCCCTTTTGCTCCCCCTTAATAAAAAATTATGTTTAACTTAATTATAATCATTCTCTTTGCCTTTGACATATATCAAAAAAACTACTAAGTTAGAGAGAAAAAGTACCCCTTGAACGGGTCACTTAACTCTCTTTTTGAAAAAAAAAAATATTTAGCTTAAAAAGAGTTTCTTTACAAAAACTTAGCTAAATACTCAGATTTGAAAAGGATTTCTTTGAAAGTTACTTAGCTAAACACTTAGCTTTTAAAAAAAAATTGTCAAATAAAAAACTTAACTTTGAAGAAGTAATTTATTTTATGAAAAATACTTACTTTCTTTTTAAAAAATACTTTAACTAAGAAAACTAAACTTTGGAAAATTTAACATGAGATTTAAAAAAAAACTTTAACTTAAAAAGATATTTAACTTCAAAAATTTTAAAAATACTTTTAGGAAAAAAATTTAAATGTTTAACTTAACTCCTTTCACTCCCCTTTGATTAATGTCAAAAATATATTTTAAGTTAATTATTTAAATTTGAGGGTCCTACAGTTCAAGTATGAGAAACATAAGAAGAAAACATAAAAATTATTATCAATTTTCATGATTTTTCATCTCACCCTTTCTAAGTTATTAAGCATGTTAAACGTATGAGTTTGTGTGAGATGGAATTGAACTTTAATTTTAAAGTTGATTTTAATTTTTGAGAATAGTATCTCTGAATTTTAAAAAATATTTAAGTCTGAATAATACTTAATTCTGAATTTTAAAAATATTTAAGTTTGAATTTTAAAAAATATCTAAGTCTAAATTTTAAAAAATATTTAAGTCTGATTTTTGAAAAATATTTAATTCTAAATTTTGAAAATAATATTTAATTTTAAATTTTAGAAAATATTTAATTCTAAATTTTAAAAATAATATAATTCAAAATTTAAAAGAATTTAAGTTTGAATTTTATAAATAATATAAGTCAAATTTTAAAAGAATTTAAGCTTAAATTTTGAAAAATATTTAAGTTAGATTTTAAAATTAACTTAGGTTTAAGCTTTTATTAACTAATTTAAACTTAAATTCATCTTACCCTTTTCTAGATTGTCAATCAGGGAATTTTATCTATTTTGTGAGATGATTAATTTTATTTAATTTAGATTAAAATATAAAGATTAATTTATATTTGAGTTAGACTAAAGTTTATCAGTTAGTCGATTAAACAATTATTTCAATAATTGACTTCTATGTTGTGGCGAGGCACTAGGAGTTCTTGGTTATTGGAGGAACAACCACTTCTAAACAAAGATTTTTAAAGAAATTGAATATTTAATTTTCTTTTTGAAAATCTTAGGTCTAATTAGTCAAGTGTCGATCAAGCTTAAGTCCTTATCTATCCTAATCTAAGCATATATAAGGAAAGTAGTAGAGCAAACATTAAACAAGTCTATTTAATAATGAAAATAGTCTTTTTATTGGCTCCTCCTGGATCATAACCTCGATAAGGTCGATCAAGGTAATATATTTGATCCTTGGGGATCCAATATTGATCAAGTATAACTTGATTAACCAAGTTAGACTTGGGACTCATGATCTTGTCTGAAATTTGTAAGGAAGTGTGCTAGCTCCGGTAAACGATGCTCCTCGCTGAAGATAACCTCCTGGAGATCTGGAAGAAGCCCTCCACGACCCTACGCACAGTGTGGCAAACCAACAAAGCGTTAGTGACCTAAGACCGGGGTGGGGAACCCTGGCTAGGCCCTCCAACGCTCAAGTCAGTTTCTCTCTCAAAGGTGGAAGAAAGGAAGAAGAAAAATAGTAACTGAAGTGAAACAGAGTTTAGATGCTAGAACTTGCGTACCTTGCCAACGGAGAGGATCCCCCTTTTTATGCTACCTCATGTGACATCTGTAGCAGTGAAGTAGTCCTCGGTTCATTAGGATTTGTTAGGAGATGAAGTCATCTTCTATACTTAGTGTAATAATCCTTTAAGGAATCTTTTTTGTATCCCAAATGTACCTCTTTTGTCGTTTGTGGCTTATATTTGTGATGGGGGCACGTCATTATAATTGAAGAAGCTTCTAGAAGATATTTCCTATCAAATTTGCTAGGTTATTATATTTTCAGCTGGTACTTTAAATCGGTCGCATATATAATAAGAATACCATCTATTAGGTGTGTCTCGACCGGTCGTTCAAGTCGGCTACATATGTTAAGAATATCTCTTGTTGGTCATGTCTCGGTCGGTCATTAAGGTCGACCGCATATATGAGCTCATGGGTACCTGCTTGTTAAGAACCATATATAAAACTAAGTACCTTTATGCTTGGGCGAGCTGTACCCGGCCGAGCATATATGAGCACGTGGGTGCTCGTTCAGCCTTCGATCGGCCAGTGATATGTTTGAAACTATGCACAAGGATAAGTGCCTTTATGCTCATGTGGGATTTTCTCGGCCGAACGTATATGAGCACGTGGGAGCTTGCTCGGCTTTCGGTCGGTGGATAATGTACTAGAAGTAATACATAAGGCTAAGTGCCTTACGCTCGGGCGAGCTTTGCTCGTCCGAGCATACATAAGCACGTGGGTGCTCGCTTGGGCTTCAGTCGACCTGTAATGTACTAGAAGTCATACATAAGGCTAAATACCTTTACACTCGGACAGGTTTTGCCCGGCTGAGCATACCTAAGCACGTGGGTAATCACTCGGCCTTCGGTCGGCCGGTAATGCACTAGAAGTCATACATAAGTCTTAGTGTCTTTACGCTCGGGTGGGCTTTGCTCGGCCGAGCATACATAAGCACGTGGGTGCTCGCTCGGCTTTCGGTCGGCTGGTAATATGTTGAAAATCATATATAGGTCTAAATGCCTTTATGCTCGGGAGGGCTTTGCCCGGCCGAGCGTATATGAGCACGTGAGTGCTTGCTCAGTCTTTGTTCGGCCGGTAATATGTTGAGAATCATATATAAGGCTAAATGTCTTTACACTCGGGCGGGCTTTGCCCGACTGACTGTATATGAGCACGTTCGGTTAGCTGGGAACATGTTGAGAATCATATATAAGGCTAAATGCCTTTACGCTTAGGCAGGCTTTGCCCGACTGAGTGTATATGAGCACGTGGGTGCTTGCTCGGCCTTCGGTCAGCCGGTAACATATTGAGAATCATATATAAGGCTAAATACCTTTACGCTCGGGTGAAATTTGTCTGAACGAGCATATATGAGCATGTGGGTGCTCGCTTGGCCTTCTGTTGGCCAGTAACATGTTGAGAATTATATATAAGGCTAAATGTCTTTACGCTCGGGCGGATATTGCCTGGACGAGCGTATATGAGCACGTGGGTGCTCACTCGGCCTTCGGTTGGCCGGTAACATGTTGAGAATCATATATAAGGCTAAATACCTTTACACTCGGGCGGGCTTTACCCGGACGAGCGTATATGAGAACGTGAGTGCTCGCTTAGCCTTCACTCGACCGGCTATATATCTTTTCTATCTTTCTCAACCTTGACCCCTCCTTCACTTACCAGGCCAACCTATCATAACCCATATCAACTCATGCTTGGACTAGTTTTCTATTTGGTAAATTTACTAAGATTTAAATTTATGTTTTGCCTTATATCCAAGTCTGGATCGATTGTATATGACTCTTTATTTTCTAAGAATCAAATCAAGATTCTTGGAACCCAAATTGAACCATTCCAATGAGTCCCTAAGTTCCTTAACTTGACTTTTTAAGTTGGAATTTTCTTTCTAAAGTTGTCAAACTTGAGTTGAAGTTCCAGCTTGAACAAAATCGGATAAAGAGCTTGGGTTAGTCACTTCTTTAAGGGTTGTTACCTCCTTTTGGAGTGACTTGACCTAGATGTTAGATTTTTCCAACTTAATAAATATGAAACTAAATTCTATAGATCATCTACTTGAGTACCAGCAACCAAAGAACTTACAATATTGTATAGCCCTGAGGAAACACATATAGATTTGTGGCTTCTATCACACTCGATTTCTGATTCAGCTCCACTTTTGGACTCGGATTTGATTTCAGCAACATAAGCTTGTACTGGTAGAGAAAGGAAGCTTGCTTGAGCTTCTTCTTCTTCAAAGTCTTCTAATGACTTGGACCACGTATCTTTTAGGGCCTTCCGTGCCCTTTGATTCTTTAGCAATTTTTGAACTCGACTGACTAGTTCGGAGGTGATTATTGGTCCCCTGGTGGCCAGCTAGAGGGGGTGAATAACCCTGAAAAGACACGAATATCCTTTCTTGATCTTTGAACTAAGTTAGGTAAATACTTGTATAATAACAAAAAGTAAATGCATAAATTAAAAATAGAGGCGAGAGAGTTTTACTTGGATTGTAATCAGAGGATTACTAATCCAAGATAAATGAAGCTCACTATGAAGATCTCCTTTAAGTGGAGTAGCCTCTTACAACATTGATAACTCACACAGTAGTAGACCAGAAAGAGAAATTATTTATAAGTGTTGTTCTTCAACTACTACAATCAGGACTATATTTATAGCATTGATCCGGGCACCTGGGGTGGATAAAATTTTATCCACAACACAACAGATCACTATAGCTCGGTAAAAGATAAGTTTTGTGGTTTGGGCGCCTGGACCAGGTCTGAAATCCTAGACCAGGCTGAACCAGCCCTCGACTAGGGTTGTTGGTTGCTACTCAGAATATCGTACCGGTTCCCCTGTACAAAAATTTTGTACAAGTCCTGAACCTTTCCTAACAACCTATTGTGTTCTTTAGAAAATAAATTTGGAATTGCAAACAGAACTTAACATTATTGATTCCAAATTTAACTTATCTGTTCTTAGAGGTTTAGACTTGGATCGCAAACGATGCTTAACATTATTAATCCAAATCCACTTATGTTACAAATTTGATTAAATATTTATTTCAAAGATCGACTTCCAGGTTAAACATGGCGAGGCACTAGGCCTTCTTAGGTATAGGATCATCCACCACTTCCTAGACAAAGCCTTTCAACGAAATTCAATATTTAATCTTCTTATAGTAACCCTAGGTTTAACCACTAAGAACAATCGAATCACAAGATCGAAAAACAAAAGAAACATAAAATCGAATCATAAATCAGAAACCTAGAATCGTTAGCCTCTTGTGTTTGGTATTTCAAGATCTAAACAAAAGAATAAACTGTTATGATGCGGAAACTAATAACTATTTATACCTTTTGCAGCTTGTAGACCTCATGATCTTCTATCGTATTCCTCTTCTTATCTCAGACGTCGTGTGGGCGACGATCTACCGAGACGATAATCCACCCAAGCCTCCTTCTTCTCCTTGCAAGTTTAGGCCACCAACTCTTCTTCAAGGGAAGCTTTCTTTCTCTTCTTCTTCTCCACAAGCAACCGGCCACCAAGATGAAACAAACCCTCCAAGTGCCACCGGCCTCAACAAAAGGAGAAGAGAGAAATAAGAGAGGAGAGGGTCGGCCACCAAGGAATTAGAAGAGAGGAATAATAGATGTATTGTTGTGAGGTGAGGCATCTCTACCCTCTCTTTTATATTCCTTGGTCTTGGCAAATAAGGAAAGTTTTAAACATAATTAAAAATTCCCTATTTTCCTTGCCAATAAAGGGAATTTTTAATTTAAAATTTCCTTTTATTCTTTTAATGGCCGACCCCTACAAGTCCTCCAAAAAAGGAAAGTTTTAAACACAAAATTAGAACTTCCTAATTTATTTCCAAAAATTTTTAAAATAAAAATTTCTCTTTTAAAAATTCCCTTCATGGTTGGTTATAAAAGTAAACTTTTATAAATTAAAATCTCTCTATTAAAACATGTGGATTATTACAATAAGGAAAATTAAAATCTTCCTTTCAATCTACAAATAAGGAAAGATATCAAACCTTTCTCTTAATCCTTTGTAGAAACTATAAAAGGTAAAATTTAATTTTAAAACTCTCTTTTAAATCATGGCTTCCACATAAGTAAAGATTTTAAAATTAAAATCCCTTTTATTTTATTGTGGTCGGCCACCTAAGCTTGGGCTCCAAGCTAGGGTCGGCCACCACTTGAACCCATATCTCCTTAGTTTGGCCGGTCCTAGATTGGGCTCCAAGCTAGGCTTGGCCGACCACCTTAAGGTGGATAAGAAGTTGGGTTTAGGTGGGTATAAAACTTTATAAATAAGAGGCTACGACAGGGACCGAGAGGAGGAATTGGTTTTGGTTTCGCGATGAACTTGAGCTTCCCGTGTTCGCTCCGAACACCCAACTCGAGTTCATCAATAAGATCTCATTCCACTATAGAGTTATTATTGCACTACCACACCAATCCCATATTACTATATGGGTTCCTTCTTATCATGAGTGTGTTAGTCTCCCTATGTTTAAGATATTGAATGTCCACTAATTAAATGAGTTACTGACAACTCACTTAATTAATATCTAGCTCCAAGAGTAGTACCACTCAATCTTATCGACATGTCAGACTAAGTCCACCTGCAGGGTTACATGACAATCCTTATGAGTTTCTCAAGGGGACATCATCAACCTAGATTACTAGGACACGGTTTCATTCTATAATAAACAACATACCATATAAATAATATCATTTCCCAACTTATCGGGCCTATTGATTTAACGAGCTAAATCGCACCCTTTGATAAATTAAAGAAATAAGTATTAAGTATATGTGCTTGTTATTATATCATGATTAAGAGTACACACTTCTATAATAATAGAGGTATTGTTCTTTTATATAGTCAGTATAAAAAGAAACTACCTCAAATGGTCCTGCTCAATACACTCAGAGTGTACTAGTGTAATTTTATAGTTAAGATAAACTAATACCAAATTACACTACGACTATTCCAATGGTTTGTTCCTTTCCATCTTAGTCGTGAGCAACTTTTTATAACTTATAAGGAACTGATAACATGATCTTTTGTGTGTGATACCACACACCATTTTATCTACAATATAAATTAATTGAACAACTACACTTAGCATATAAATGTAGACATTTGACCAATGTGATTCTTTATTTCAAAATAAATGTTTACAAAAAGCTAGGCTTTTAGTATGCACTCTAACAATCTCCCACTTATATTAAAAAAACTATGTTGTTATAAACGTTGTCATACATCTTATTCTCATTCCTTCAACATGTCGATCAAAAGCTTTTGCTGGAAGGGCCTTAGTGAAAGGATCTGCTAGGTTATCTGCTGATGCAATCTTGGCAACAACAACTTCTCCTCGCTTTATGATGTCTCGTATCAGGTGGTACTTGCGCTCTATGTATTTACTCACCTTATGGGCTCGTGGTTCCTTCGAGTTTACTACTGTACCGCTATTATCACAATAAATTATGGTGATTTTGGGCAAACTAGGAATCACATCTAAGTCCATTAGGAAGTTCCTAAGCCATACAGCTTCTTTGGCTGCCTCAGAGGCTGTCACATACTCAACTTCCATGGTTGAGTCTGAAACGCATTTCTGCTTAACACTCCTCCATGCAATGGCTCCACCTCCTAAAGTAAACACATAGCCTAATGTAGACTTACTATTGTCCCTATCTGATTGGAAATCAGAATCCGTGTAATCCACAGGGAGCAAATCATCTGTTTGGTAAACCAGCATATAATCTTTAGTCCTTCTAAGGTACTTCAATATATGCTTTACAGAAGTCCAATGCCCTTGTCCAGGGTTACTTTGATATCTGCTAACCATGCCCACGGCAAAACAGATATCCGGTCTCGTGCACAACATACCATACATTAGGCTTCCTACTGCTGAAGCATAAGGAACTGCCTTCATTTCTTCTATCTCTTTTGATGTCTTCGGAGACATCGCTTTAGATAAAGATACTACATGCCTAAAAGGTGGAAAACCTTTCTTGGAGTCTTGCATACTAAAATGAGCTAGAATTGTATCGATATATGAAGCTTGGGTTAAGCACAATATTCTTTTCTTGCGATCCCTTATTATTTTGATCCCGAGAATATGTGTGCATTCTCCTAAGTCCTTCATATCGAATTGCTTGGACAATCATACCCTTACTTCCGACAACACTTTGATATTGTTTCCAACTAACAAAATGTCATCTACGTATAGTACAAGAAATACCACCATGTTTCCGTTACACTTCTTGTATACACAAGACTTATCCGGACACTAAATAAATCCATATGACTGGATTACTTCATTAAACCAGATGTGCCAAGATCTTGAAGCTTGCTTCAGTCCATAAATCGACCGATTAAGCTTACACACTAGATGCTCTTTGCCTTTTGCAATAAATCCCTCTGGTTGCTTCATATGGATGTTTTTTCAAGACTTCTGTTAAGGAAAGCTGTCTTGACATCCATTTGCCAAACCTCATAATCCATATGAGCAGCAATAGATAAAAGAATCCGGATAGATTTAAGCATGGCCACTGGTAAAAAAGTTTCCTCATAATCGATTCCCTCTTTCTGAGTATACTCCTTCGTAACAAGCATCGCTTTAAAGGTTTCCACCTTCCCATCTGTTTCTCTTTTCCTTTTGTAGACCCAGTTACATCTAATAGCTTTTACATCATTTGGTGGTTCTACAAGCTCCTAGACTTTATTAGAATACATAGATTCTATTTCAGAACTCATCGCTCTTTGCCAAGATACAGTATCTTTATCTTGGAGTGCTTCGTCATATGTCCGGGGATTAGGTTCGTGTTCACCAGGGATCAAGTCCGACGACTCTCCCAAAAATATGAATCTCTCAGGTTGCCTCATAACCCTCCCACTATGACTAGGCACTGTCTGTAACTGTGCATCATTTGTGACACGTGTTGCAGTTTCTTGTGATATTTCATCTTGTATTGTTGGTACTAGACTAGACATGTTCTCTCTAATTTCTTCAAGAATAATTTCACTAATGGGCTTATGGTTCATTACATAATCTTCCTCTAAAAATCGAGTATTGGTGATAGACTAGACTCTCTAAAAAAACATGAATCTCTCAGGTTGCCTGACAACCCTCCCACTACGACGAGGCACTGTCTGTTGTTGTGTATCATTTGTGAAACGTGTTGCAATTTCTTGTGATATTTCATCTTGCACTGTTGGTACTAAGTAGGCGTGTCCTCTCGCATTTCTTCTAGAACAATTTCACTCATGGGCTTATGGTTCATTACATAATTTTCCTCTAAAAATCGAGCATTGGTGCTAACAATGATCTTCTGATTTTTAGGATTATAAAACAAATCACCTTTCGTTCCCTTAGGATATTCTACAAACAGACAAACTTCTGTACGTGATTCCAACTTGTCAGTATCTCCCTTCAGCACATGCGTTGGACTACCCCATATCCGAATATGACTCAGACTAGGCTTACGCCCATTCCACAATTCCATGGGTGTAGAGGGTACTAATTTAGAAGGTACTATATTCAGAATGTACACTGCTGTTTCCAGAGTATATCCCCAAAACAAATCTGGTAATTCTAAATAACTGATCATCGATCTAACCATTTCCATAAGAGTTATATTCCTTCTTTCTACCACACTATTCTGTTGAGGTGTACCAGGTGCAGACAATTGAGATTGAATCCCGGCCTCCGATAAGTAATTTCTAAACTCTCCAAAGAGGTATTCGCCACCACGATCAGACCGTAGTGTCTTGATACTTTTACCATGACGTTTCTCCACATCAGCCTTGTACTCTTTGAACTTATCAAAGCATTCAGACTTGCGGCGCATCAAGTAAATGTACCCATATCTCGAATAGTCATCTATGAAAGAGACAAAATATTCGAAATCACCTCTTGTCTGGATAGGCATAGGACCACACAAATCAGAATGAACCAGTTCTAACACATCTTTAGCTCTATACCCCTTGGCCTTAAAAGGTCTCTTGGTCATTTTACGTTCCAAGCAAGATTCACAAGTTGGAAAGTTTTCCAACACTAATGAACCCAAGAGTCCATCGGCTATAAGCCTTTGAATCCTACCCAAGTTAATATGACCAAGCCTTAGATGCCAAAGATATGTTTGGTTCATTTCCGAAGGTTCCTTTCTCTTATTAGAATTAGAAGATGTGTTATTATTTTCCATTTGTTGCTTTGTGGGAGTAATTGGATTTAGAGTATACAAATTGCCTACTAATGTACCAGAACAGATAATAAGTCTATTTTTCTTGACAACCACTTTGTCATCAAAAGAAACAGCATATCCATCCAAAAATAGTTTAGAAACTAAAATTAAATTCTTTCTAAAACTTAGTACATAAAGACAATTTCTCAAAATCAAAGTTCTATTCCTATCGAATGATAAGTAGACGTCTCCCACTGCAACAGCCGCCACTTTTGTAGCATTGCCCATGTAGACCATTATCTCTCCCTCATATAGTCGTCGGATTTCCTGGAACCCCTGCAATGTATTGCAGACATGATCAGTAGCTCCTGTATCTACACACCAGGTACTGGTAGATAACACCGCTAAATATGTTTCAACTACAAGAGAATAAGATATACCTCTATTGTTCTGATTCCTACAAGGACAACCCGCCTTCCATTGTACAGACTTCTTGCAAATAAAGCACTTGCCCTTCAGCTTCTTTACTCCAGCTTTTGGTCCAGTACCTAGAGATCTATTCACCTTCTTTGATGAGCCAGCCTGTTTCTTCTTCTTCTTGCCTTTTAACTTAGAAGTAGAAACATTTTCAGCAAAGTGAATCTGAGAACTATGATGAAATATACCTTCTGCTGCCTGAAGTTTTGTCAGAAGTTTCGCCAATGTATAAGCCCTTTTGTTCATGTTATAGTTTAAGCAGAATTACTCAAAACTTCTGGGTAGCGTTCGGAGAATAATATCGATCTGAGTTTCCCCATCGATTTCAACTCCAAGGATTTGTATTTCATTCAAATAAGTCATCAACTTTAGGATATGATCCCTTACGGGTGTCCCTCTGACATGGTGGTTGTCATTAATTTTCTCATTGCCTCATGCCTAGTAGCCCGATTCTGGTGTCCAAAGAGTTCCTTAAAATTGTTCATCATGTCATAAGCAGTTGGTAAGTCCTGATGCTAATGTTGCAACACATTTGACATTGAAGCCAAAATATAACACCACACCATCTCATCTACCTTTACCCATTTCATATGATACTCAATCTCCTCTTCACTAGAATCATTATTAGGCACATTAGGGCATACCTCTAATAGTACAAACTTATAGCCTTCAGCAGTTAGGACAATGTCCAGGTTTCTTTTCCAATCTATGTAGTTGGGACCAGTAAGTTTGTTACCTTTCAGTATAATAGCTAGTGGGTTGAAAGTCATCCTAAGAATCACAAAAAAAACCTTTTGGTCAAGACTCTAAATTTAGAATAATATTGATTCCTCAAATAATATTATTTAAATTTACCAACACCTCAAAACATCGTGAATTTTGCATGTCACGTTAGTGTGGACGTATACAAATTCAACATTTGTAAGAGGAGGTTTTACCCATTAATTTTATTATCTTGTCATCCTAACTTTATGACAAATAAAATTAATAGTTGATTTTCCTTTGGTCTCACAAATAATAGCAGTGACTCCGTTGGGGAGGATACTATTAAATGCGCCTAAGTGTATACCATTACTTGATATTTAGTCCATTAAATAGGATTGTGCCCCTTCAGTTGAAGAAGATCACATGCTCCTAAATAATTTCCTATAACCATCCATAAAGGAGTTTGATCTAGTGATCCGCAAACAAACTCATCCGTTGTGGAGGGAGGCACTCAGAGCCAACACGCAAGTTTGTTGCATCACTTGCAAGCCAGTAATGGAGACCATGGAATTTATTTACTAATCCATCTCCCACTTAGTTATTTAAGGTGAGGAATTTTAACCACGCAAGAACACATCATACACATCACAGTAAATAAAAGCAATAAATATGGAAATTAATTTTTCAACTATTATGGCTTCTTCCATCACTGTCCTCTGTGTGCTGCCGACCCTAGCTGCTGCCATCTTTAGCCACCGCAATCGGGTCTAGTTGCCTCATCTATCTTGCTTCTTATTCCGCTGCGCCTTTGGTCCTCAAATAGTACCACTCCTCGCAAGGATACGATCCGTGACAAAAATAGAATTTTACATTTATCTTGTTGATTATAGAAGGAAACTGTGTCCTAGTAATCTAGGTTGATAATGTCCCCAAGAGGAACTCATAAAGATTGTCATGTTAAACCATGCAGGTGGACTTAGTCCAATATGACGATAAGGTTGAGTGGTACTACTCTTGGACTAAGACATTAATTAAAATGAGTTGTCAGTAACTCAATTAATTAATGGACATCCGACATCTTAAACACAGGGAGACTAACACACTCATAATAAGAAGGAGCTCAAAATATAATTTGGGATTGGTGCGGTAGTTCAATAATAATTCTTTAGTGGTATGAATTATTATTGATGAAATTAAGTTGTGTGTTCGGGGCGAACATGGGAAGCTTATTTTCATCGGGAGACCAAAACCAATTCCTCCTCTCGGTCCCTATCGTAGCCTCTTGTATATAGAGAATTATACCCACCTATACCCACTTTCTTACCCACTCTTTGGTGGTCGGCCAAGCTAGCTTGGAACCCAAGCTAGAGCCGGCCAAGACCCAAAGATTGAGCCAAGATTAGTGGTCGGCCCTAGCTTGGAGTCCAAGCTAGGTGTGGCCAGCCACATATAATATAAAAGGGATTTTATTTAAATTTTTTCTTATGTGGATAACATGGTTTTAAAAGAGAGTTTAAAATTCAAATCTTTCCTTTTATAGCTTTCTACAAAAGATTAAGAAAAGATTTGAAATCTTTCATTATTTGTAGATTGAAAGGTGGATTTTAATTTTAAGAAAACTTTCCTTTTTGTAACCATGTTCATGATTTAAAAGAGAATTTAAAAAATTAAATATTTCCTTTTATAAGTTTCTACAAATGATTAAGAAAAAAATAAATATCTTTCCTTATTTGTAGATTGAAAGGAGATTTTAATTTTAGAGATAACTTTCTTTTTTAGAAATTATCCACATGTTTAAAAGAAAGATTTTAATTTATAAAATTTCTTTTTATAATCCACCTTGAAGGGAAAAATTATTAGAGAAATTTTTATTAAAAATTTCTGGAAACAAATTAGGAAGTTTTAATTCTTGTGAATAAAAACTTTCCTTGATGGAGAATTCTTTGTGGTCGGCCACTTTAATAAGAGAAAAGAAAATTGATTTTTATCAATTAATTTTTTCTTTTTCATGGCAAAGAAAATAAGAAAGTTTTATTAAATTTTTCTTATTTGCCAAGACCAAGGATTATAAAAGAGGGGGTAGAGGTGCCTTCATGATTGAACGACTCTATTCTATTTCTTCCTCTCTTTTCCTCCTTGGTGGTGGTCGGCCCTATTGTTTTTCCTTCTTCCTTTTCTTTCTTCTTCATTGGCCAGACCTTATAATCTCATGGAGCTTGAAAGTGGCCGGATTCTAGCTTGGAGAAGAAGGAGAGAAAGGAAGCATCCCTTGGAGCTTGGTGGTGGTGGCCGAACCACATCTATTCTTGGAGTGCTTGTGGTGGCCGAATCTTGCAAGGAGAAGAAGGAGCTTTGGTGGTTCTCATCTCGGTAGATCGTTGCCCACACAACGTCCGGGATAAGAAGAGGAATACGGTAAAAGATCAAGAGGTTATTTGCTTACAAAGAAAGGTATAACTAGCAATTGTTTTCCGCATCATACTAGTTTTCTTTGTATAGTTATTTTTGGAAATACCAAACACAAGAGGCATATGATTCTAGAGTTTTTGGATATGTTTCAAATTTGTGTTTCTTTTGTTTTATTTTTCGAATTTGTGATTCGATTGTTCTTTTTGGTTAAACCTATATCCAAGAAGGAAATTAAATATTAGCTTTCCTTAAAAGGCTTTGTCTAGGAAGTGGTGGTTGCTCCCATATCCAAGAAGGCCTAGTGCCTCACCATGTTTAACCTGGATGCCAATTTTTGAAATTAATATTTAATTGATTTTATAACATAGGTGGATTTGGATCAATAGTGTTAAGTCTCGCTTGCGATCCAAGTCTAAACCATTAAGAACAGATAAGTTAAATTTGGAATCAATAATGTTAAGTTCCGTTTGTGATTCCTAATTTAACTTCTAAAGAACACAATAGGTTGTTTAGGAAAGGTTCGACACTTGTACAAAATATTTGTACAGTGAAACCGGTACGATCTTCCTAGGACCAACCAACATTTAATACATACAATCATGCACACACATAAAATGCTCTTGACATGTCCAAAGGTCCAATCACACACAATTGCTATAAGTCATAATAGTTAGAGCCTGCAACCACAGAGTTAGCATATCCTACTATTATCCTACCTAAATTATGTATGATATGTGCATAATTAAACTAAAAACTAAACAAACAAAGGCAAACCCTAGCTCTGATACCAATTGTTGGTTGCTACTCGGAATATCGTACTGGTTCCCCTATACAAAAATTTTGTACAAGTCCTGAACCTTTCCTAACAACCTATTGTGTTCTTTAGAAATTAAATTTGAAATCGCAAACAGAACTTAACATTATTGATTCTAAATTTAACTTATCTGTTCTTAGAGGTTTAGACTTGGATCGTAAATGATGCTTAACATTATTAATCTAAATCCACCTATGTTACAAATTTGATTAAATATTTATTTTAGAGATCAGCTTCCAGGTTAAACATGGCGAGGCACTAGGCCTTCTTGGGTATGGGATCATCCACCACTTCCTAGACAAATCCTTTCAACGAAATTCAATATTTAATCTCCTTATAGTAACCCTAGGTCTAACCACTAAGAACAATCAAATCAAAAGATCGAAAAACAAAATAAACACAAAATCGAATCATAAATCTGAAACATAGAATCGTTAGCCTCTTGTGTTTGGTATATCAAGATCTAAATAAAAAAATAAACTAGTTATGATGTGGAAACTAATAACTAGTTATACCTTTTATAGCTTATAGACCGCATGATCTTCTGTCGTATTCCTCTTCTTATCTCAGACGTCGTGTGGGTGACGATCTACTGAGACGAGAATCCACCCAAGCCTCCTTCTTCTCCTTGCAAGTTTCGGCTACCAACTCTTCTTCAAGGGAAGCTTTCTTTCTCCTCTTCTTCTCCACAAGCAACCGGCCACCAAGATGAAACAAACCCTCCAAGTATCGTCGGCCTCAACAAAAGAGAAGAGAGAAAGAAGAGAGGAGAGGGCCGACCACCAAGGAATTAGAAGAGAGGAATAATAGATGTATTGTTGTGAGGTGAGGCACCTCTACCCTCTCTTTTATATTCCTTGGTCTTGGCAAATAAGGAAAGTTTTAAACATAATTAAAACTTCCTTATTTTCCTTGCCAATAAAAGGAAATTTTAATTTAAAATTTCCTTTTATTCTTTTAATGGTCGGCCCCTACAAGTCCTCCAGATAAGGAAAGCTTTAAACACAAAATTAAAACTTCCTAATTTGTTTCCAGAAATTTTTAAAATAAAAATTTCTCTTTTAAAAATTCCCTTCATGGTTGGTTATAAAAGGAAACTTTTATAAATTAAAATCTCTCTATTAAAACATGTGGATGATTACAATAAGGAAAGTTTTCTCCAAAATTAAAATCTTCCTTTCAATCTACAAATAAGGAAAGATATCAAACCTTTCTCTTAATCCTTTGTAGAAACTATAAAAGGTAAAATTTAATTTTAAAACTCTCTTTTAAATCATGGCTTCCACATAAGTAAAGATTTTAAAATTAAAATCACTTTTATTTTATTGTGGCCGACCACCTAAGCTTGGGCCCCAAGCTAGGGTCGGCCACCACTTGAACCCATATCTCCTTGGTTTGGACGGCCCTAGTTTGGGCTCCAAGCTAGGCTTGGCCGGCCACCTTAAGGTGGGTAAGAAGTTGGGTTTAGGTTGGTATAAAACTTTATAAATAATATGCTACGACAAGGACCTAGAGGAGGAATTGGTTTTGGTCTCCCGATGAACTTGAGCTTCCCGTGTTCGCCCCGAACACCCAACTCGAGTTCATCAATAAGATCTCATTCCACTAAAGAGTTGTTATTGCACTACCGCACCAATCTCATATTACTATATGGGCTCCTTCTTATCATGAGTGTGTTAGTCTCCCTGTGTTTAAGATATTGAATGCCCACTAATTAAATGAGTTACTGACAACTCACTTAATTAATATCTAGCTCCAAGAGTAGTACCACTCAACCTTATCGTCATGTCGGACTAAGTCCACCTGTAGGGTTTACATGACAATCCTTATGAGCTCCTCAAGGGGGCATCATCAACCTAGATTACTAGGACACAGTTTCATTCTATAATCAACAACACACCATATAAATAATATCATTTCCCAACTTATCGAGCCTATTGATTTAATGAGCTAAATCGTACCCTTTGATAAATTAAAAAAATAAGTATTAAGTATATGTGCTTGTTATTATATCATGATTAAGAATACATACTTCCATAATAATAGAGGTATTATTTTTTTATATAGTTAGTATAAAAAGAAACTACCTCAAATGGTCCTCTCAATATACTCAGAGTGTACTAGTATAATTTTATAGTCAAGATAAACTAATATCAAATTACACTACGACTATTCCAATGGTTTGTTCCTTTCCATCTTAGTCGTGAGCTACTTTTTATAACTTATAAGGAACTGATAACATGATCTTTTGTGTGTGACACCACACACCATGTTATCTACAATATAAATTAATTAAACAACTACACTTAGCATATAAATGTAGACATTTGACCAATGTGATTCTTTATTTCAAAATAAATGTTTACAAAAAGCTAGACTTTTAGTATACATTCTAACAAAGGCATGAGCTTGAGGCACCCTGGCTAGCCCCGGGGGGTCCGGGCACCTGGACCAAGGTCAATAAATTTGTTGACTTTTTCGTCCGGGCTCTCACTCCGACTCCAATCGCTTGGGTAATTTCGACCATATGAAATAGGGCTCACCCGAACCCATTTTCTGACCTTCTTGAGCAACCTTCTGCTCCGGCTTCTCATCCCTCAAAAATATCATACGCCTCCTTCTCGTCTGCTAGCATACTCTTCTGTAGCACCTCATCCCTCAGACGCGCCGAGCCTATCTTGTTGGTCCCTTATAGTCGGTAAGAAGGGGTGAATTTCCTTGCACAATAAAAACTCAAAACACCTTTTCCAATCTTATAGCTTGATTAAAACACTTGTATAAAAAGAAATTAATTAAAAAGAGAAAGAAGAGCTAGATCTTTTACTTGGTTTCCAATTAGGGGATTCCTAATCCAAAATATTGAAGGCTCACTATCAAATTTTCTTCTCGTGGAGAAGCCTCTTATAGTAGTTAAAGCACTAGATTACAAAGCTAAACAAAAATATCATTTATAAGTGTTGTGTTTAGCTACTGAGATTAGGGTTGTATTTATAGCCTTAATCCGGGCGCTAGAAGGGTTCCGGGCGCTTGGGCATGGATAAATCTTTATGCATATTACAATGAATTATATCACAATGAATCTGGATAAAAATCTCCGATCCAGGCGCCTAAAATAGCTCCGGGTGCCCAGACCACCTTCGCACAGGGGCGACTCACCAAGGCACCCCGACTGGATCAAGTCAGTCCGAGTGCCTGGAGCCATTCTGGGCGCTAAGATACCAAGTTTGAAGTTAAGTTTAAGGGGGTGGTACATTTTTTACATATACATTTTTGCATATCTAATATCTTAAACTTGCATATTCATTTAATTTAATGTATTATTTTATCCTAACTTAATTTGGGTTGATCCATATCAAAAAGAGAGAGATTGTAAGTACCCCGTGGTGATTTTGATGTGATCAAATAAGTCAAGTTAGGTCCTATTGTAGTTTTAATACCTTGTGTCTAAGTGTGCAAGAACTTAGGAGCATAGGAAGTCGAGCGAAAGATGCGGATAGTGAGAAGGATGGCATGGGAGAGATTTAACGGGCTCGGTGTGTCCGAGAGACAAGGTGCTGTGGAAGAGTACACTGGAGGATGAGAAGGAGGCGCATGGCGTTTCCAAAGGATGAGAAGCCGAAAGGTTGCTCAAGAAGTTTGAAAAATGGGTTCAAGTAAGCCCTATTCTGGATGGTCGAAATCACCCAAGCGAGCAGAGTCGGAGCGAGAGCCTGGACAAAAAAGTCAATAAATTTGTTGACCTTAGTCCAAGCGCATGGACCTAGTCTGAGTGCCCGGACCCCCAGGGCTAGCCAGAGCACCCCTAGCTCTCACCCTAGTCGAGGGCTGGTTCAACCCGGACCACAAAACATATCTTTTGCCTAGCTGTCATGATCCGTTAAGTCATGGATAAAATTTTATCCACCCCTAGGTGCCCGAAACCCTTTCAAGCATCCGAATCAATGTTATAAATACAGACCTGATTTTAGTAGTTGAAAAACAATATTTGTAAACAATTTCTCTTTCTAGTCTACTACTATGAGTTGTTAGCATTGTAAGAGGCTACTCCACCCAAAGGAGATCTTCATAATAAGCTTCATTTGCCTTGGATTAGCAATTCTCTAATTGCAAACCAAGTAAAACTCTCCTGCCTCTATTTTTAATTTATACATTTACTTTTTGTTATTATATAAGTGTTTTCCTAACTTAGTCCAAAGATCAAGAAAGGATGTTCTTGTCTTTTCAAGGTTATTCACCTCCAATCCTCCTCTAGCCAACCGCCAAGGGACCAACAATGATCTCCTTGTTATCTTTTAATTTGAATTTTGGTTCAAGTTAAAATTTGAGCTTTGATTTCTTAGTCTTGCTTATTCCTACAAATAGAACAATACCTTTCTCGGTCGGGCATGCATTAATCTGTTCATGTAACTTAAAATCAAAAAATAATTTATCTAATTTAATAATTGAAAGATCCTTGGAAACCTTGTAGACATCTACCATGGATGCCTATAAGGTATTCCTAGTAAAGGCTTGTAGTGTATACCTTATAATATCATGATTTTTCATTTTTTGTCCAATTGAGTGGACACCGTTGAGCAAATCTTGGATCTAGGTGTGTAGTTGACTTGCTGATTCTCCATTCTACATTTTGATATTATACAATTTATTTAACAACATATCTTTCATACATACCTTAGCGACGGAGGTTCCTTCGTGAAGTTTGATCAACTTTTGCTAGAGATCCTTTACGCTGCTGAATGGTCCAACTTGATTCAGCTCATCTTTACTTAGTTTGCATTGTAGGTCTTAAGTCATCTTGGCATCAGCCTTGATCTTTTTCATCAAGTGTGTAACCCAGTTTTCGCATGACACATGTGCTCCAGTGCTGTCGATTGGTATGGAGAAGTCGGTTTAGATGATGATCCACATCTCGACTTATATTTTGAAGTGATACCTCATTCGACTCTTCCAGTAGCCGAAATCTTCCCTGGAGAAGAGTGGTGGGTGTGCAGTGTTATAACCTTCTTGGTAGGCCATTTTGAAAAAGTAAATCTTGCACACAATAAAATGCAAAAACTTGTCTCAAGACTTAGTCTCGGATTAGTAGTACGGAAGATAAAGAAATTACTCGAGTAGTATTACATAAATTTTGAGAAAAATAATATTAAAATAATATAATAAAAAATTTTATGACAAATTTTATCAAATGAGGTATTTCACTAATTCTGACTAATGGTGAAAAAATAAAATAAACATTTTTCAATGAAGAAAAAAAATTTGGAGGGAAAAAAATGAAACCCCCTACTCGATTGGTGGTTTCACCAATTCAAAGTGGTCTTGCTCTGATGTCAATTGTAGGATCGAGACACGTTAGAGAGGGATGAATAGCGCTTATGGCTTTTTCACGTTCATTTTTTTGGAAAACAACAAATAGGCAGTGGAAAGTAAGAAACAAAGAACAAGGACATCAAGGATTTACTTGGTTCAGAGCCTGTGATGACTCTTATCCAAGGCCCGTGATCATTGATCGCTTTCGTTGGGCAACCACTATGGCATCAGAAAATCTTTACAAGTTTAGATTACAAATTTGAAGCGTACAAGTATTGCATAAAAAGAAACTTGTTACCGGCAACTTGGAGAATTTGATCTTCCGGCGTGATCGTTGTCAAAACAACGTTTGAGTGTTGTCAAATTGTTTCTAGAGCACACGCAGGAGCTGAAGTTGTTCTAAAATGAATTGTCCTCAAGGCTACTCGTCTAACCACTTTTTATAGCCAAGTAGGTCATGATCCAAATCCATTGATCTCAGGATCAGTGTTTGACTCAACGCTGATTGGTTGACCGATCCAACTGTTCTGTCAACTAAACCTTCTAAATCTACCTAGCTTCCCATCCAAATGTTCCTGCTTCAGATAAAGTCTTCATTTGATCGATCAATCTAACCATTTGGTCAACCGAACCTCCGATCCTCCTCAATTTATCTAGTCCGATCATCCTAATCAAGCCACTGCTTATCTACCGTTCGATCGACTAAACCTGAGGTTCGGTCGACCAATCCCTCGGTCAAAACTACATCACGAGATGAAATCTGTTCCTTTTGCTTGGGGGTTCGGTCGACTGATCTGGATGTTTAGTCGATCGAATAAGGCAAAATCTAATCCTGTAAAATGTTAGTCTTCCTTCAAAATAGAGTTAGAATAATAGTCAAACAGTATATAAAAAATAACTTTGACAGCCTCCTAATTGTCCAATCTTGACTTTGAGTTTTGCTGAAACTCTAGGTCGAACTCATGCCTACTATTCCCTCTTTAAGGAACACGTCCTCATCTACTCCTCTCACAAGAGTTTACCTTTTGCCAAACCGGTCCTCCACACAGACTAAACTTTTGCTCAGTGTCCGAGACTTCAAGACTTCATACTAGACATCCGCTCCACGACCTGTCTAGTCTTCCACCTAGTACCCGCAACCCTCAAGATTTTCACCTAGAGCCCTCGACTCTAGAATTTTGCCTAAAGTCCTCGACCTGCCAAGACTTCACCCAATCTCCTGGACCAAGACTTCGTTGCCAAACCGCAGTTAGGACTTTGCATCTACCTAGAACCCACTAAGACTTTTGCCTAAGACAACTTAGGACTTTTCTACAAACTCAATCACACTTATTGGATCACAAAATAGCTTAACTTTGAATCTCTTTGTTATAATCAAAGCACAAGCTCGATCATCGGGTATTCCCTACACCAACAATAAATTGGAACCTATCGGGTCACATGCACTACGAGTCTCAAAAAGACATAAAATAAGTTAGAGAATAGGATTCTTAGGTTAAGAGATAAATGTTTGACTGGACCATACATAAGATAAATATGAAAATATTTGTCAGAACAGAAGCGCGAATGGACCACATCTCTTATGAAAGAGTTGGACCCTATTTGGTTAAGTCATGAACCAATTTAGTTTAGCCATGAACCAACCTGATTTAGTTGTGAACCAAACCAAGGGATTAATGGCCTAATTTTTTGTTAAGGCATAATGGGTTGGATTTGGGCTTTCTAATCCAACCTATTAAAGAAAATTATATATTGATATGGTTAAAAGAGAATTAACACACAATTCATTATTAGCTTGAATAGGTTTTGAAAACCAAAACCCAATACCTCTCTCCCTCTTCCTCTCTCTTGCCACCGACCATAACAAGAGAGTATCTTCTTGTTGTCGTGAGCCATTCAAAGGAAGAAGATCTTCCTTTTGCTTCTTCTTCCTTTTCTTGATCTTTCTCCTTCGATCATGGCTAGTATCTTCCGGAGGTGAAGCTTATTCTTTTATAGTTGTCTTGAAGAGCTTGGCGTGTATATAAATAGAGGTGACGTTAGATAACGTCACAAAAGGTTGATATCCTTCTCGTTATAGGTCATCTATAAGGTATACCTAGAATAATTGTTATTTGATTTCATTTTGTTTTATGATCTTGTCTATACAATTGTATCTTTTATGCATGTGGTGTGTGTGATGTAATAAATTAATTTATTTATCACTAAGTCTTCAACTATACATGTTTATGAAATATATGTTAGACCGTTGGGGCAGGCTAGAAGGGGGATTGAATAGCCTGCAAAATTAAAAAGCAACCCTTCTCAACTTTTCAACAGAATAACACTTGCATAAAATAATTGAACAAATAAAACAGAAAAGAAAGAGGCACACAGGGATTTACTTGGTTACAACCGAGGAGGTTGTTAATCCAAGAAAAGTGTCGCACTAACTAATCTCCTTCAAGCGGAGAAGTCTCTTACAGCAATAAAGCGCACAAAGAAAGAAGCTAAACTCTAAATGAAAGCTTACAAGTGTTGAAAATGAATTGCTTGAGTTGTTGAAAAGCTTCTGGACCAAAGCTGTATTTATAGCCTTGGTCGGGGCGCCCCGAAGGGGTTTCGGGTGCCCTGGGGGGATAAAACTTTATCCCCTACGCAACGGATCACGGTTGACATGATCCAGTCAAAACTCAACCTCGGGGCACCCGGAATGGTTCCGAGTGCCCGGACGGTCCGAGCGCCCGGAATGGATCCGAGCGCCCAAACCACTAAGTCAACCAAGTTGACTTTCTGGTCCGGGCCTTCTGCTCCGATGCTGCTCGCCTCGGTCCGGGTCTTCTGCTCCGGCTTCACTTGCTTGGGTGATCTCTGCCATCCGGAATAGGGCTAACACGAACCTAACTTTCGGTCTTCTCGAGCAAGCTTCCGCTCCGGCTTCTCATCCCTCGAAATCGTCGCGTGCTTCCTTCTAGTCTGCCAGCGTACTCATTTGCAGTCTTTGTCCCTTGATTGCACCCCATGCCAACCTTCTCACTAGCTGCGTCTCTTGCTCCCCGAGCAGTCTTCCGCTCTGGCTTCTCGTCCCATGGAACCACCGCACGCTTCCTTCTTGTCTGCCAGTGTACTCTTCAGTAGCGCCTCGTCCCTCGGACGCACCGCATGCCGTCCTTCTCGCTAGCTGCGTCTTCCGCTCGACTACCTATGCTCCTAAGCTCTTGCACACTTAAACACAAGGTTAAAAATACACATGACCTAACTTAACTTGTTGATCACACTAAAACAACCTTGGGGTTCCAACAATATATTTTTAGCACACACCATATTGAGCATATCCCAATAGAGATTTACTCCTACCACGCTCTTGGTTGTTATGTACCATAAGTCCTTCTCCCTAAGAAACTTTATCGTTTATTTTCTTCCTTTGATGAAAACCTAGCAACACATCTGTGATCTCCTCCAATTTAAGAGTTTCCTTACCCCACTTCAAAGTAGCAACCAAATTCTTATACATATGAGATGAAGGTAGAGAATTCGGCAACATCAATACCTTGCCTTTTTCCTCAATCTTCACATCAACTTGCTTCAAATCACTCATGATCTAATTGAATAAGTTGATATGTTGGCTTAGATTGGTTCCCTCTATTATCTTCAGTTTGTATAACTTTTGCTTAAGATATAGTTTATTTGTTAATGACTTTAACATGTACCGACTTTTCATATTTTGTCAAACTGCCATCGGTGACTCCTTTTCCATGAAATTGTACGTCACATTATTCATAAGACAAAGTCTGATTATTGTCATTACCTTCGCCTGAAGTTCTTCCCAATTCGATCTCTCCATGCCAATTGATTTTCTTTCTCCTAGTGTCTTCACCATGCCTTATTATACCAACAAGTCTTTGACCCTTCTTTGTCATAATCTGAAGTTCCTGATTCCATCAAACTTTACCATATCAAACTTCACAGACGATGTTCCTAATATGTTAAAGAAATCTACCAAAACTTTACTCTGATACCAATTGTTATACAAAGAGGGGGCAACACCTCTCAACCTCTAACGTAGAAGAAGAGGAAGAGAGAAAGAAATCACGCAGAGCAATGAGACAAAGACACACAAGAAAGAGCAAATACAAGGAGGAAGAAGAAAAAGAAGAGTTAAGTTACATCACTGCAAGTGCACAGCTACGTTGTCGGTAATAAAAATATCGATCCATAAGGACTGTGGTTAAGCACTAGTCGAGTAGGTGAAGGAAGTTATCTAGACTCATGAAAGTTAATTATAAGCCTTAAGTATTGAGGAATGAGAGAGAGAGAGGTAAGTAGAAGTCTAGAGGTGTAAGTGATTATGGTTGGTTTGGGAAGGCAGCTTTAGGACTTCGATTTCATTGCAATGCTAGTTAATGTGCCCGATATTAGTAATCGCATATCCTTTATGTGTATGACTTGTAGGAATTTCCTATTATGTATCGGCATGATCCTCTCAAATGGATGCTCTAGAGTGCCTCTCCCCATGAGTATCGAATGCCTGAAGTAGAGAAGGTAACTTAGAGAGTCTGATTAAAGGGATTCACCTTGTCACATGAGGGCCTCCTGATCATACGTCTCTAGGTTACACAAATCCATTGTAGCACTAGATAGGGAGAAGCCCACTAAGAATATAGACAATTCTTTGAAGAGAATTGACCTCCATTTTAAAGCAACGCTCGAGATGTCCAGTTAAAGGGATACCCTTTATAATGAAGGGTCCTCCGGTCATACGATCTCGAATATTCCCTCTACATGGGAACCAATCAATACAACACATTCATCAAACAACACATATACATAATTAAAGTTTACACAAGTATTTAATCAAACATGAACAAGGCACTCACATGTCATGGAATAGGAATTTACCAAATACATAGTATATGCATCAACAATCATATCACAACTACTCCCTACGACCTAGAGTTTGGAGAACTACTCCATAAACACAAGAATGGATCTAAAAGACATAAAGGTAGGCAAGTTTCTAATCTAATACGAGAAGGGAGAAGAAAACTTAGTCGTTAAGAGAAATTCGGATCTTCAAGATCTAATCCCTTGCTTTGGAGAGGATGACCGACAAAGTGGTAGATCTAGACCTCTTGGATCTCTTCCAAAGGAAGGACCCTCCTCCTCGTGAATTGGGGAAGAAGACCCCCTTTTATAGGATCTATCACTGCCTGTCACACAGGCCGTGTCTTATAGACATGGTCGTGCAAATCTCTGGAAGGAGGCACAGGCTGTGCAATTGGGGCACGGCATGGTCGTGTGTTTCCTTAGTTTAGGATACACGACACAGTTGTATCTGTTACACACGAGCTGTGCCTAAAAAAGTGGACTCCAGAATTTTTGTCTTTCTTCTTGTCCGAAACCACTTTGATGGATTTTTCTATCGTTAAAGCTCCTAATTGCACCCTGAAAGTGGAAACTAAGAAAGAGCATATATCTAAATAAATAAGAGTAATTATGTAGATAAATGATGGAAAGGGGTGAAATAAGGTAAGTCAGACACAAGAAATGCAAGTGAATGTGCATCAAATAGTATCTATAAATACATATAACATATGCGTATCAAATTACTATGGTTCGGCAATGTGCCTACTCCATAAAATTGTTGAAGATTTATTAGAATTCTCTCTACACAAAACAATCCATACCATAATCATAATACAATCAATGTTAGGACACTTTGGGAGCTAGAGGGGGGTGATTAGCTCCAATTGCTTCATTGATGATGATTTAGTGGAAAACTTAAAGCAATCATTAACACTAAGATTTATTTAGTATCCACCTCCTAAGGTGACTAATCCAAGGATCCACACAGCGCACACACTCCACTATGAAAAACACTCCTTCTCGAAATTAATCCAGAGTTGGAGAAACCTTATACATGCTCACATACAAGAATACAATGAAAATAAGATATAAATACATAATACAATTTAGAACCTTGCTTTCTTGTTCTCTTGTTGCTTGAAATGCTTCTTGTAGACTCAAAAAATACAGTAGCACTTCTCTCGGAGTCTTCCAATAATTGGTGGTGAAGAGTGGAGAACAAGAAATTCATTTGAATCCTTATGAATGCCTTTATATCTACAGATTAGGGCTCTCAATCGATTGGTCTTATCCCCAATCGATTGCCAGGTCAAATCCGGACAAATCTAGCCGTCCAAATCTCACAATGGCTCTTTTATTCTTCTCTCAATCAATTAGCTAATCAATTACATGGCTTGATCAATCACCTGATCAATTAAGAAGTTCATTGTTTGTTGCGAGTTTCTCTTCCCAATTAATTACCTAATCGATTGAGAAACTCACTGTTCATCGTGAAGAAATACTCTCAATCAATCACCTAATTGATTGGCATTGTTTACTTATAAACTATCCTAATCGATTACCTAAATGATTGGGGAAGATCTTGATCAATTACCCAATCAATCAAGACACTTTCTGTACTACGCTTCATCAACCAATCAATTACCTAATTGATTGATCCCCCCCCCAATGGATTACCTAATCGATTGGTAAGTAATAAAATGTGTAGAGCACTAAACAAGCTTTATTTTACATCTGAGATCACCTCATTTCAATATCTGAGTCAAAAGTTATGACCTTCGGAAGTTTGTTATGTCGGAACTTCCTTATTTCATGTCAATTTCCTGTTGAACTTACAACTGCCAAGTGTCCGATTAAACTTTGACCTACTTGGACTTTTTCTTTGCCAACTTTTTGTTAGACTTCCGATCACCAAGTGTGGTCCTCCTTGGCCCACTTGGATATTCCTCTTGCCTAACCTCAGTTAGTACTTTCATTTGCCAACATACGTCCTCCCTAACCAACTTGGACTTTCCTTTGCCAACGTGCGGTCCTCCTTGACCTACCTAGACTTTCCTTTACCTAACCATAGTTAGAGCTTTATTTTGCCAACATACAGTTCTCATTGACCCACTTGGACTTTGCTTTGTCTAACCACAGTTAGAAATTCTCTTTGCCAACGTGTGGTCCTCTTTAACCTACTTAGACTTTACTTTACCTAACCACAGTGAGGACTATTAGTGTAGTTAGGACTAATGGTTAAATTTAAGTTTTAATAAATAACAAACATATTAAAGTTAGGTGTTGTGTGATCTAATCATTTTACCAAGTGTGCAGGACTTGACGGGTCTAGAGGACCTAACATCAGGATGAAATCCAGCTAAGTCTACGAACTTGATAGCTAGTGAGAAGTCCAGATAGGTCAAGAAGTGATTTGATATCTGGCAGAAAGTCTAGCTAGGTCCAAAATACCTAACAGTTGGCCAAAGTCTAATTTTGTCTATGAACCTAACAACTTGTGGGAAGACCTAGTGGGTTAAAAGGCAAGTGAAGGATGACAAATGGTAAGTGGGGTAAGCCACTGGAGGAGAGTGATCTAGTGAGGATGATTCCCGATGGGACTGTAGGCTCTAGTCTTGTTTAGGTCCATTTTGAAAGCCTAAATTTAGATCATGAATAGATCCTAGTCTTAGAAAGACAGGATCTAATTAATAATGTTATTTCTAATTTGTGCTAACTCCATTTTGCAAGTTAGATATTTTTTCTATTGGACTAACAAGCTTTGTAGGAGCTAAGATGCATAGGATGAGCTTGGGTGAACAGTGTTCGAGATGCCTCCTGTGCTGTTGGAGGCGCCTCAGCTATCTTGGCCAAAGACCCATGTAGAAAGGCACGAAGGTGCCTCCTATGTGGTTGTAGGTGCCCTAGAGCATGGCACAGAGGCACCCTAGAGCATGACACAGAAGCACCTCGGAGCGCTTGGAAGGCACCCTCACTTGGATATCGCAAGTTGCGGGACTTATCGAGTCTGAAGCTCAAGGGATATCTTTTGCACTTAGAGGCACCTCGGATGAGGTTGGAGGCACCCACAATGCATAATAAAAGCAGTGTTCGATCAAAATCAAGTCACAACTCATCTTCTAAAGCTTCAATGATCCTTATGCTGCTCCGACCATGCTGTGCAGCTGCTGTACTACTACTCTGCGACATCCGATCGTTGCAGGCAAACCATCACCAACACACGAGCACTCCCACCTCTACATCTTTTGTGTTGGTAATTTTAATTAAAGTTATTTACTTTACTATCTAAAAGAAAAGTGTAGGCTATTACACTTTCACATTTTTCATACTTGTATTTGATTCCCTCTTCCGGCAGTTCTGAAAGAGGTTTATAATGGATTGCACATCAATACAATCTGAGGGATCGTGGGTCTTGGAGTAGAAGTCATCATAGATTCTGAACCAAGTAAACCGCTTGTGTTTGGGTTTGCTTCTTTCTTTCTATTTATCTTTTTCACTGCATACTATTTTCAAAAAAGAAAGTTTTTAAAACACGTGATTCATTCCCCCCTCTCACGTACACATCGATCCTACAAGGACTTCACTTTGCTAACATGTGGTTCTCCTTGATCCACTTGGACTATGCTTTACCTAACTCTCAAGTTAGGACTTTATTTTTTCTAACCTCTAGTTAAGACTTCCCCAGTCAAGTATCTAGTCCTTCATAACCTACTTGACTTCTCTCTCACATACTGTCAAGTATTCGATCAATCTTGATGTACTTGACCGCTTCTTACATATTATCCAAAATATATTGTCCAAACATTGAAACTCAAACCTAAATCCAGTCGAGCTTAGTCAATTGGTCAACCTTGACCCGACGATGATTGCACCAACAATCTCCCCCTTTTTGATGTTTGATAATATATTTAAGTTACGGTAACCCATTAGTTCAACTTCATCCCATGCCAAAGCATGAATAAAAATTTCTAACTTAAACCCTACATTTTTTTCTCCCTTTGACACACATCAAAAACTCTTCACCTTAAGAGTCAATTTTATCAAAGGAACTCAATGAAAGTCTCATACCTTTCATTGTGTCCTATGCTCAATCTTGAGTATACATTCATCACAATGAAGATTTCCAATCTTTCATTATCTTCAATGCTCAATCTAGAGCATTCATTACAATGAAGGTTCTCATAAAAAATCATGCTTTTAAGGAAGACCTCCCTCTTAAAATATGCACTAACTCCTATCATTACACCAACACTAATTTGGAGTTCCTAAACCTTTAGGAAACCCAAATTGAAGTTTTGAGGTTCAAAATTTAACTTTGAAACTAAAAGCCCTCCTAAACTCTAAATTAGTCTCTTTTAATCATTCCCTTCTTATTTTCATCAAGAAAATTATCCTAATATACTTATATAAATATTTTATAGGGTTATGGATGGTTAACTTAACTAAATGTGAATTTAATGGATTAAAATCAAAATCAGACCACTTAAACTAAAAATAGATTTCCTAATCGATTGGTTTCAACTACCAATCGATTCTGAGATGGCTTAATCGATTGAAGTTGGATTTTAATTGATTAAGCCACTCTTAATTGATCATTTGATCGATTCTAAGGATTTTTACTTATAAAAATCCACCAATAATCGATCATCCAATCAATTAAACCAAGTCCTAATCGATCACCTAATCTATTGGGGTTTCTGATTTTCTAAAATGAATTTAGAAATCCCTAAATAATTCTATAATTTTTCAAAATTCATGAAATTTTATGTAGACAATATATATGTCATATACTATCAAGAAAAAAATAGTTGTCTATGAAAATAACTCTCATTTTTAAAGATTGATACAAAATTAAAAATAATTGAAAAACTTTAATATTTCACTCTACTTTGTATCCAATTAATCAATGGTGATTCCTATCAAAAGATAAACTTCACTAAGGTTTTTCAAAATATAATTTTTAGTCACGATCCTTGGGCTAAATACACATGACTTGTACACTTACTTTCCCCATGATTGGACTTTACATAATCATTTATTTAGATGAAACTAAAACTCAAAAGGATGCACTAAATCAACATCTTTTGTTTTGTTCATCTTCCTAACATTTCACTTGTATCTAAGGTGTCTCAAAAACATATACAAGTCAAACCTATGGTCTTGTGAGATGTAAAATGGATTCTTCTTAAAACTAAGGGATCATGCATTTTTTAACTAGGCATTTAAACTTTGATCATCCAACCTAGGATGCCAATTAATGCAGCTCCCTTAATTTTAAGAAATTAAAATAATACATAAAATGATTATGACATACATCAAAATGAATATTTTTTTAAAAAAAATATCATAAATAATGATGTATGTCTGACATGGCATATGACATTTGTCATAACAAATATGAATACAAAAAATAATGTCATGGCATGTGATAGGGCACACAATCATGGCAATTTTGGAATAAAGAAAATACCTAGATTATCTACCTAAGTATCACTAACTAATGGCTAAATTTATAAACAGGCCTAAGTTTGCCCTTATCTCCCTAAGAAATTGCTAAAATCCCAACTTGACATTTCTTTGACTTCTATCCTAATTGTGTAAATTTAATTAAGTTCAAATCTTTAAATTTGTATTGGCACATTCTTACCCTTTCAAGAGTAGACATCAACTTTCCATTTTCAAGGTGTAATAATGCCTTGAAAATGCCCCAACGTGCCAAGTTCATCATGGTTGGGTTAACTACCCTTCCATTTAGAGTTGACATACTCTAAACTCTTCTAGGGTGTAGAGAACACACTCTTAGGAACCTAAAATATATTGGTGCTCCTTGGGTATTATAGGTATTCAATAGGAATAGCTTCTCTTAATACCTTCTTGATGATCTTCCTAGACTTCTTAGAAGTCTTAGTCACATTAGTCTCCTGTAGGTCAACTCTAGGGATAACTCCCTTGTAACATTCTTTATGACTTTCCTAGGATTCTTTAAAACCTTAGTCATGTTGGTCTTTTAAAGGTTAACCCTAGGGATAATTTCCCTTGAAACCTTGACTTGACTCCTAGACCTAATGTTGGTTCCATAACTAAATGAAACTCTATGATAAGAGACCACCTTTTCCTTGGACTTAGATTTGTACCCTAAACCTCTCTTGTCATTGAATGCCTCTTGTCTCCCTAAACCTAGGTTTCGTTCTTTTGACTCCTTAAATAAAATTTTCATTCTTTTAAGGGACTTTTCTAATTTATCAAGTCTTGACCTTAAAATTTGATTTCCTATCCTTAAATTCTTAGATTTGAATTTTTCCTTATTACCTTAGATATTCTTATTTTTAGGCACATATCTAATTTCTTTAGATTTCTTGCCTAAATTTTTATCCACCTTTCCACCCTTTGGTAAAGTAGTTATAACATGAAATGACTTATAATTTTTCTTATATTTTTCATACTTCCTATTTTCATGGTAAATAGTATTAAAATGATAGAAATTATTTCTAATTTATCTTTTTATCATTATTTAAATAAATATCATTAACTAATGATACCTTAGTTTTGTTCTTGGAAGCTCCCCCTTGATTTGAGTTTCCTCTCTTGTTAAACCTTTTCTTTGGACATTGATTCCGATTATGCCCCTTTTGGTTGCACATGAAGCACACAATGTGCTCCTTACCTTTGTGTATACCTGGTAAGACCTCCTGTGACTTCTCCTTGCCCTTGGATGCCACTTTACCCTTCTTCTTGATCAATTTTGAACACCTGCTCTTGTAGTGTATGTTCTCTCTACACTCAAAGAAAATAATATAATTTTTATTTTTACAATTTGAAATTGATATACCTTTGCTTATAGGGGTGACACATGGTTCTTCTTCTTTTGACCCGGAAGTAGAAGCTTCTTCTTGCTCCGGTGTCAATGATTAACGCTCCCCCTTAATCCTTGAGATAGATGCTTCTTGAATTTCATCTTCGGATGTTGAACATCTTTCAACTTCTGAATTCTCTTACTCTTGATCCAATGATTCTCCCTCTTTAGATTTGTCTTGATTTGGTAAAGTGAAGAGATCTTCATGGAACTTGATCAATTTTCTCCATAACTCATTTACATCCTTGTATTATCCAATTTTACACAAAATAAAGTTTGACAATAAATTAACCAATAATTTAGTTACCTTATTGTTTGCCTCACACCTCTTGACTTGCTCCTCAGTCCATTTCTTCTTTGAACCCCTTGGAGCTTCAAAGCTCTCCATTAAAGTAAATCATTGTTCTATCTCCATCATGAAGTAGTTTTCGACCCTTAAATTCTAAAAATCGAAACTTTCCAATCTGAATAGTGGAGGTGCTCAGATATCATATTCGAATCCAGTTTGGCACTCCATTTTTAAACTTGAGCTCCTTTGAAAATAAGTTTTCAAATTGTTGAAATTAGAGCTTTAAGTCTCAACCTCTTCTTCTTCCTCTATCTCATTACTCTCTCGGCAATTAGTCCAATGAAGAGCTACCATGCTATGATACCACTTGTTAGGATACTTTGGGACTTGGGGGTGATTAGCTCCAATCACTTCATTGATGATGATTTGCAGTGGAAAACTTGAAGTAATCTCTAACACTAGGATTTGTTGGATCGAGACCACGCTAGAGGGGGGGGTGAATAGCGTTCGTGGCTATTTCTTTCGATTCGTAAAACAAATGAGTAAAAGCGCAGCGGAATGAAGAAATAACAAACACAGAGAGACAAGGAGATTTACTTCGTTCGGAGCCTAAGGCGACTCCTACTCGAAGGCCCGCGATCCTTGATCGCTTTCCGTGGGCAACAACTATAAGCACGATAAAAATATTACAGACTAATTACAATTCAAGGAAGTAAACAGATTATACCGACAACAAAAACTAAATCTGAAGCTCCGGGTTGTCGGGGTGTCGTTGCAGCACTTTCTGGATCGAGTTGTTAGCAGCTTGTCGCAGAGAGATTGCTTAGAAGATTGTTGTACTGAAGCTGCACCTCGACCCTTCTTTTATATGAAGTTCCGGGCGCCTGGAGTGTGACGTGGCCAACCAACCAGGATGCTCCACGTGGCGAAGTCACGGCAGGGATAAAGTTTGGTCCCGGGCGCCCGGATCCATCCCGGGCGCCCGGACAGCCTTTTTCCAGCAGGTTCCTCACCTGCAAACAAAGGTTAGTCTGAGCAAAATCCCCTGCAAGACAGTATTAGAATAAGATAAAACATTGTAAAGAAGAATTGACAGTCTTTGGACTATCCGAATCTGACTTCGGATTTCCAACCGGAAATCCTAGGTCGACCCGACGCCTACTGTTCCCTCTACGGGGAACGCGTCCTCACCTACTCCACTCAGGAGATTTACCTATTGCCAGTCGATCCTCCAGATTGACTGGACTTTTTCTTAGCACTCGACGCTTCCGGACTTCCTGCTGGACATCCGCTTCCCGGCTAGTCCAGTCTTTCACCTGGTTCGCGACACTAGGACTTTCCACCTAGGGTTACCACCCCCTAGGATTTTTGCCTGAAGCCATCGACCTGCCAAGACTTTTCACATAGGGTTACCACCCCCTATGACCTAGGGTTACCACCCCCTAGGGTTTTCCACCTGCCTAACCGCAGCTAGGACTTTCCTGAAACACTCATTCAAACATGTTAGATCACACACTAACTTAACTTTGAATCCTTTGCCATTATCAAAACTAAGGTTCGATCGTCGGATGCTTCTGCACCAACAATCTCCCCCTTTTTGATAATGGCAACCGAAATTCAATGTTAAGTAAAAATTATGCAGTTATATATAAGCACAAGAAGCGTGATATAAAAAATAAGCATAAACATAGCTCCCCCTTAATACAGGCTCCCTTTAAAATATTTTCTTTGAATTTCTATTTTATTTCTTTCTTTGAATTTCTCTACTCTCCCCCTTTGTCATATATCAAAAATGAGCTAGTTTTGAAAAACCTAATTTTTCAAGACAGAATTTTAGCAGAAAACCTTTTAACTTAGGCAAGGAGCGAGGTAATATAGCAATATTTTTCAAAATTTTCAACCTCAGAAATTTAACAAAATTTTCAACTTCAGAAATTTAACAAAGTTTTCAACTTCAGAAAATTTTTAAAAAAATTTAACTTCAGAAATTTTCTAACAAAAATATTCAACTTCAAAAATTTGCTAACAAGATTTTCAACTTCAGAAATTTTAAAACAAAATTTTCAGCTTTAAAGATTTTCAAGCAGAATTTTCAAAAAAAAATTCTTGAAAGAAAATATTCAGGTTTTTAAAGAAAATTTCCAAAGGAAAAAAAATTTTCAAAGCTTTAAATAATTTTCAAAAACCTTGACGAATTTTCGAAGAGGTTTCAGCTTAAATAACTTTTTAAGAAAACAATTCAGAATAGAGGATACTAGAAAATTTGGAGAAAGGTTTTGAAAGGACTGCTTTGACATGTGTTTCAAAATTCTTAAGGCAAAGAAGAAGTGATAACCTTTCTTGTTGATAGAATGTCATTTTGTTTTAGTAAGGTATCAGAGCCCTACAGTCCCAGCATGAGTAAAAATTTGTTTTGATCAGGTATCAGATCCCTTAAGTACAGACATGCTAAAACTTATTATTTCCTTCACCAATTGTCTAACCGTTTAGCTACTTGCTGATTGCCTAGAGGGCAACAGTGTTCACTTGGTTAGTCAAGTCAAGTCAATTGATCCAGTTAGATTGTACTAAGGCTGGAAGACTTGATTTGATTACTGTTAATCATGTATTTAACGCCCAGACTCATATTGATGCACAGAAATAAGCATTCTTGAGTCCAGGCTGTACCCTATGCATCTCACACCGTTCTATTTTTTACAAACACAATCAAGGTAAACCTAGGTGTTTGTGAGATGCTCTGGCTGAGTCCTAGGGGAACATGATTTCTAGGGTGAAATCATAGACTAAATCCAACTTTCGAAGGTTTAGCAAAGTGGGGATTTTGGAAAATCAGTTTTGCCTAGAAGTTATAAAAAAATAAGTAAGAATATAAAGTTATAGTATCTATTCTACCCAACACATACCTATTTGTCTTCTAAGTGAGCTGAACTCAAGTTCAGGTAAGGGTTTTGTGAAAATGTCAGCTAGGTTTGATTTTGACTCAACATAGTTGAGTATAATATCACCCTTAGCTACATGATCCCTTACAAAATGATGCTTCACCTCTATATGTTTAGTCCTTGAGTGATGAATTGGGTTTTTTGTTAGATTTATTGAACTTATATTATCAATTGAAATTTTTGTTTTATTATATTCTAGTTGATAGTCTTTAAGAGTGTGCATCATCCATAGCAATTGAGATGCGCATTCACCTAAGGTTATATATTCAGCTTCAGTGGTAGATAAAGCAATACAATGTTGCTTTCTACTTGACCAACTTACAAGACATTGCCCTAGAAATTGACAACTACCACTTGTGCTTTTTCTATCTAACTTGCATCCAGCGTAATCTGAGTCAGAATAGCCAAGAAGATCAAGGGTGCAAGTTCTAGGGTACCAGAGTCCTATATTTAGAGTACCTTTAATGTACCTAAGTATTCTTTTAACATAGGTTAAGTGTGACTCTTTTGCGCAGGATTGGTATCTTGCGCGCATACCTACAGCAAACAATATATCAAGTCGGCTTGCAGTTAGGTACAGTAAACTACCTATTACACTTCTATAATATTTTGGGTCTACTGGTTTTCCTACTGGGTCAGAGTCAATGTTGATGTTGGTTGCCATTGGAGTATTTATTATTTTTAAATTTTCCATGCATAATTTTTTAATTAATTCCTTAGCATATTTAGTTTGATAAATGTAAATTCCATCTTTAGTTTGTTTTATTTGTAAGCCTAATAAAAAATTAAGTTCACCAACCATACTCATTTCAAATTCATTTTCCATTAATCTAACAAATTCTTTTAGAAATTTAGAGTTAGTGGATCCAAAAATTATATCATCAACATAGATTTGGGCTATGAAGATGTCTTTTTCTACAGTTTTTACAAATAGAGTTGGATCTATTTGACCTTGGTTGAAGCCTTTGGATATTAAGTGATTGGATAACCGTTCATACCATGCCCTAGGGGCTTGTTTAAGTCCATACAAGGCCTTTTTTAACTTAAATACATGATTAGGATTGTTTAAGTCTTCAAATCCTGGGGGTTGGCTTACATAGACCTCTTCTTTGATGAAACCATTTAAAAAGGCTGACTTAACATCCATTTGATATAATTTAAACCCTTTATTTGTTGCATAAGCTAATAGCATTCAAATGGATTCGAGTCTAGCTACCGGTGCATAGGTTTCATCATAGTCTAATCCTTCAACTTGACTAAACCCTTTGGCTACTAGTCTGGCTTTGTTTCTTATGATAACACCCTGATCATCCAACTTATTTCTAAAAACCCATTTGGTGTCTATTATTGATTTATCTATGGGTTTAGGTACAAGGTCCCAGACTTGGTTTCTCTCAAATTGGGCTAATTCCTCCTGCATAGCTATGATCCAGTCCGGGTCAGGTAGTGCTTCTTCTATTGTTTTAGGTTCGATTTTAGAAATTAGGGCAATCTGACTATGGATTCTATAGGAAGATCTAGTTCTGACTCCTAGGTTTGGATCACCCAAAATTTGGTCAGGTGGGTGAGAAGTACTGGCCCTAGTTGGTCTTATAATTGGGTCAGGGGCTGGTTCCTCTGGTTTATTAAGATTTGGTTGAATTTCATCATCTTCTATATTTCTTGGATCAACATTCTCATTTATATTTGGTAAATTATTTTCTTCATCAAATATTATATTAGTTGTTTCTTCAACTTTTAGGGTGTTTTGATTGTAGACTCTATAGGCTCTACTATTTGAGGAGTATCCTAAAAATATTCCTGGGTTAGATTTGGGTGTGAATTTTCCTAAATAATCTTTAGTGTTTAAAATGTGAACTTTACACCCAAATATTTTTAAATAATTTAAGTTAGGAATTTTATGATAATATAGTTCATAAGGGGTTTTCTTGTGAAATTTGTTGATTAAAATTCTGTTTTGAATATGATTTACAGTATTTATTGCTTCAGCCTAAAATTGGTGATTTAAATTATATTCATTTAACATAGTTCTAGCGGCTTCTTGTAGTGTTCTATTTTTACGTTCCACTAGACCATTTTGCTGAGGGGTTCTAGGACATGAAAATTCATGTAGGTATCCATTTATTTTACAAAATTGAGTAAATCTATGATTTTCAAATTCTCCCCCGTGATCACTTCTTATTCTTTTAATTTTAGTATCTTTTTCATTTTCTATTAATTTGCAAAAATTACTAAATATTTCATAGGTTTCATCTTTAGTTTTTAGGAATCTTACCCATGTAAACCTAGAGTAGTCATCAATGATTACTAAGCAATACTGGTTCTTGCTTAGTGACTTGGCTCCATGTGAATCAAATAGGTCAAGGTGAAGGAGCTCAAGTAACGAGTTGGTTCTTTCTAGATTTGTTGATTTGTGTGTTGACTTAGTTTGTTTTCCTTGTTGACAAGCATTACAGATTGAGTTTTCAATGAATTTTAGTTTGGGCAAACCTCTAACTAGACCATTATGACTCATTTTTGAAATGAGTCTAGTGTGAGTGTGACCCAGTCTTCTGTGCCAAAAGTCAGTTTCCTCTTCCTGTGTTATAAAACACTTTATTGAGGATGTGGGTAGATTAATTGAGTACATATTGTTTTTCCTAAGTCCCTTAAGTGTGATTTCAGGATTTTCAATATTTTTGACTAAACACCTAGCTTTGTCAAAAGTGACTAAGTATCCGCTATCACACAATTGGCTTATACTTAGTAAGTTGAAATTGAAATTTTCAACTAACAAAACTTTTCTAATAATAAAATCGGAGCTGAGTTCGATATTACCTCTTCCGATTACCTTAAGTTGACCATTGTTGTCGAATGCAACTGATCCTAAATTTTTTAGTTTGAGCTTTGAAAACTTCAATCTATCTCCAGTCATATGTCTGGAACATCCACTATACAACATCCATTGATCCAACTCCTACACATAAAGTGAATGAATTGGTTTCTTGTTAATGGATAAAAAGATAGTTTGACTGAAGTAGACTCCTTAGAATTTTATCTTACCCAGGCTAAGTTAACGATAATTAGTCATATTGTTGTAATTATTTTGACAAGTGTTTTAAAGTTTAATTAATAATTTAAAAGATTTTTGAAAGATGAGTTTTAAAATAATTTTGAAATTGAGTTTAAAATAATTTTGAAATTGAGTTTTAAAATAATTTTGAAGTTGAGTTTAAAATAATTTTGAAATTGAGTTTAAAGTAATTTTGAAATTGAGTTTAAAATAATTTTGAAATTGAGTTTAAAATAATTTTGAAATTGAGTTTAATATAATTTTGAAATTGAGTTTAAAGTAATTTTGAAATTGAGTTTAAAATAATTTTGAAGTTGAGTTTTAAGATAATTTTGAAATTGAGTTTAAAATAGTTTTGAAATTGAGTTTTAAAATAATTTTGAAATTGAGTTTTAAAATAGTTTTGAAATTGAGTTTAAAATAATTTTGAAATTGAGTTTAAAATAGTTTTGAAATTGAGTTTAAAATAATTTTGAAATTGAGTTTAAAATAGTTTTGAAATTGAGTTTAAAATAATTTTGAAATTGAGTTTAAAATAATTTTGAAATTGAGTTTAAAGTAATTTTGAAATTGAGTTTAAAATAATTTTGAAATTGAGTTTAAAATAATTTTGAAATTGAGTTTTAAAATAATTTTGAAATTGAGTTTAAAATAGTTTTGAAATTGAGTTTAAAATAATTTTGAAATTGAGTTTAAAATAATTTTGAAATTGAGTTTAAAGTACTTAGTCATCTCACCCGATCTAAATTTTCGATCAGGTAATCCTATAATTGTTGTGTGATGAATTGAGGTTCAGTTTAAGGAGTTGGTTTAACTTTGTGTTAGATTCAGATTTAGCTTTGGGTTTAACAAGTCAGCATTCTTTGGATAAACTTCTGGGCTATTGTGAGTCACAAGGAACTCATTAAAGTAACCATGCCTTCGAGGTTTTCCAAATAGTCCTACCCATTGAGCTTAATACTAAACCTTGGTCTAACTAGTTAGGATCCATTTAAGGGTAGCTTCGGTCAGTTCCACTTGGCCAAATGCACCAGGTCGAAGCCATATCTTCCTAGACATGCGATGCCCAAGCTTCCCTAACGTACTATCATCCAAAAACTTCACCAGTACCGTGGGTCAAGTTAAACCTAGCCCATTTTATCTAACCTTAATTACCCTGCCGGGTAGTCTGCTCTTGGTTACCCTTATCGGGTGGATTAAGTTCGGAGGTGCCAGATAATCTGGAGCCTTCCTTTGGATTTTAATTTGATTAAATTCGAATTTAACTTGATTTTAATTTAATTTTCATTTTAATTAATTTAATTTCGATATTTTGAATTTCTGAATTTAATTTCGAATTTTGAATTTAATTTTTGAATTAATTATTTAATTTCGAATTTTGAATTTCATTTTTTGAATTTATTATGTAATTTTGAATTTCTGAATTTATTATTTAATTTCGAATTTTGAATTTTTGAATTTATTATTTAACTTCGAATTTTGAATTTTATAGGTTAATTTTGAATATTTTTTTTTTAATTTAAATTTTTAATATCGTTTTTCTTTTTGCTCCCCCTGGATCATGGCCTCGATATGGTCTATCGAGGTAGTGTATTTGATCCTTCGGGACCCAGTATTGACCAAGTCCAACTTGATTGATCAATTTGGACTTGGGGACCCATGCTTGGACTGAGTTACTACTTTGTTTGTATATTAAGGATAAGTAAGATTTATATTACTTTTATATCCCAGCTCAGTTCTATTGTAAATGGCCCTTTGTGTCCCAAGAATTAAGTCCAAGTTCTTGGAGCCCAAAGAAAATCGTTCTAAGGTAGTTTTTAAATCTTTAACCTGATTTTTTAGACTTGAATTTTCTTCCTCAATTTTTTGAACTTGAGTTGGAAATTCAGTCTGACTCTAGTCAGGTAAGGGTTTAGTGTCAGCCACTTCTTTAAGGACAGTTATTTCCTTTAGAAGTGACTTAACTTTCAGATTTGACTTACCTAATTTGCGCAATAAATAACTAACTAAAATGTTTAACCGGGAGATGCTTACAGCGGGGTCTGGTCCTTCGGAAACGGATACGGATCCGTGGCTTTGCTCGGACTCCGCCTCAGACTCGCTCGCTTCCGGATTCGATGATTTGGTCCCGGGCCATTAATGCGAGTAGACTCGTCTGTTCGAGCTCGTCGTCGTCGTCCTCCGATGAAGATTCATCCCATGTTTCCTTAAGGACCTTTTTCTTTCTTTGCTTTTTGACCTCCTTCAGGTTAGGGCAGTTGGATTTGATGTGCCCTTTTTGGTTGCACCCGTAGCATGTAACTTCAAACTTCATCTTTGAGTTCTGTGAACCTTCCTTCGTTTTCACTGCCTTCTTTAGATCTCTTTTGTTGAAGCCCTTCATCTTGTAGAGCTTCTTTACGAGGTTTATCAGCTCGGTTGTAATTTCAATGTCTTCATCGTCTGAGTCTGGTTCATCTTCCGACTCCGGTTCTGTTCTTCGTCGTGATCTCGGTTCCCGTGTTCGACTTGTACCTGCAACCAACGCAATACCTTTCTCGGTTGGCTGTGCATTAGTCTGCTCGTGAAGTTCAAATTCACAAAATAGTTCGTCTAATTTTAATAAAGACAAGTCCTTGGAAACTTTGTAGGCATCTACCATTGATGCCCACAATGTATTCCTTGGAAATGAGTTTAAAGCATACCTTATGACGTCCCGATTCTCAATCTTCTGCCCGATTCCGTGAAGAGAATTGAGGATGTCTTGGATTCTCGCATGTAGGGAATTCGCCATCTCGCCTTCCTGCATCTTTAGATTGTATAATTTATTAAGTAAAAGATCTCTTTTACTTACCTTGGCGTCGTTAGTGCCTTCGTGGAGTTCGACTAGCTTTTCCCAGAGCTCCTTTGCGGAAGAGAACAGGCCGACCCTGTTGAGTTCTTCTTTGGAAAGGCCGCACTGGAGGGTGCAGGTAGCTTTGGCGTCGGCTTCCACCTTTTTGATTAGAGGGGCGTCCCACTTCTCGCAGGGAGTTAGTTTGCCGTCGTCATCGGAAGGTAGCTGAAGTCCCGTCTTAATGATCATCCATGTTTTGAACTGGATCTTCAGATACGTCTCCATTCTTCCCTTCCAGTAACCGAAATCATCTCCGGAGAACAGTGGGGGACGAACAGTACTGAACCCCTCTTGTTGAGCCATTTGTAATATGCAACAAGAACAACAAAAATATATGTTCCAAGACTAAGTCTTGGATTAGTAGTGCGGGAATAAAGAATAGTAATAATAACGAGCTCGAGTGGTGTTGTACCAACTTCGAGCAAAAGCCAATTCGATAAAAGAATTAGAATAAAGCTATAAGGCTAGATTCTAATTGACTCCGAAAAATATAAAATACCACGAAAAATTTGTTTTGAAAGGTGGTTGCATCAATTCAAAACGACCTCGCTCTGATACCAATTGTTGGATCGAGACCACGCTAGAGGGGGGTGAATAGCGTTCGTGGCTATTTCTTTCGATTCGTAAAACAAATGAGTAAAAACGCAGCGGAATGAAGAAATAACAAACACAGAGAGACAAGGAGATTTACTTCATTCGGAGCCTAAGGCGACTCCTACTCGAAGTCCCGCGATACTTGATCACTTTCCGTGGGCAACAACTATAAGCACGATAAAAATATTACAGACTAATTACAATTCAAGGAAGTAAACAGATTATACCGACAACAAAAACTAAATCTGAAGCTCCGGGTTGTCGGGATGTCGTTGCAGCACTTTCTGGATCGAGTTGTTAGCAGCTTGTCACAGAGAGATTGCTTAGAAGATTGTTGTACTGAAGCTGCACCTCGACCCTTCTTTTATATGAAGTTCCGGGCGCCTGGATCCCTTCTGGGCGCCTGGAGTGTGACGTGGCCAACCAACCAGGATGCTCCACGTGGCGAAGTTGCGGCAGGGATAAAGTTTGGTCCCGGGCGCCCGGACAGCCTTTTTCCAGCAGGTTCCTCACCTGCAAACAAAGGTTAGTCCGAGCAAAATCCCCTGCAAGACAGTGTTAGAATAAGATAAAATATTGTAAAGAAGAATTGACAGTCTTCGGACTGTCCGAGTCTGACTTCGGATTTCCAACCGGAAATCCTAGGTCGACCCGACGCCTACTGTTCCCTCTACGGGGAACGCGTCCTCACCTACTCCACTCAGGAGATTTACCTGTTGCCAGTCGATCCTCCAGATTGACTGGACTTTTGCTTAACACTCGACGCTTCCGGACTTCCTGCTGGACATCCGCTTCCCGGCTAGTCCAGTCTTTCACCTGGTTCGCGACACCAGGACTTTCCACCTAGGGTTACCACCCCCTAGGATTTTTGCCTGAAGCCATCGACCTGCCAAGACTTTCCGCATAGGGTTACCACCCCCTATGACATAGGGTTACCACCCCCTAGGGTTTTCCACCTGCCTAACCGCAGCTAGGACTTTCCTGAAATACTCATTCAAACATGTTAGATCACACACTAACTTAACTTTGAATCCTTTGCCATTATCAAAACTAAGGTTCGATCGTCGGATGCTTCTGCACCAACAGGATTTACTTAGTATCCACCTCCTTGAGACAACTAATCTAAGGATCCACACAATGCACACACTCCACTATAAAAAACACTCCTTCTCAAAAATAATCCAGAGTTGGAGAAACCTTGTATAAGCTCACATAAAATAATACAATGAAAATAATATGTAAATACACAATACAATTGAGAACTTTGCTTTCTTGATCTCTTGTTGCTTGAAATGCATCTTGTAGACTCAAACATATAGCAGCACTTCTCTTAGAGTCTTCAAAGAATTGATTATGAAGAGTGGAGAAGAAATTCATTTGAATCCTTGTGAACACCTTTATATCCACGGATTAGGGCTCCTAATTGATTGGCCTTACTCCCAATTAATTGTCACGTCAGATTCGAGCAAATCTAACCGTCCAAAACTCACAACAGCTCTTTTCTTCTTCTCTCAATCGATTAGCCAATCGATTATGTGGCTTTAATCAATCACCCGATCAATTAAGAAGCCCACTATTTGTTGTGAGTTTCTCCTCCCAATTGATTACCTAATTGATTGGGAAACCATTGTTTATTATAAAGAAACACTCTCAATCGATCACCTAATCGATTAGCAGCTTCAATCGATCACCTAATCGATTTAGAAGCTCACTATTTACTCACAAACTCTCTCAATCGATTACCTAATTGATTAGGGAAGATCTTGATCGATTATCCAATCAATCAAGATACTTTCTGTACTATGCTTCATCAACTAATTGATTAACCCCCCCCCCCCCAATCAATTATCTAATTGATTAGTAAATAGTAAAATGTGTAGAGCTCTAAATGATCTTTATTTTGCATCTAAGATCATCTCATTTTGATATCCGAGTCAAAAGTTATGGCCTTTGAAAGTTTGCTATGTCAAAATTGAAGAATCGATAGGACAGAGAATATCGTTCATTTTAAAACTTTTCTTTTTAATTTGAAATATCAAAGTAACAGCGGAATGAAAACAAAATAAGTAGATTCGTTTAGTTACTTGATTCGGAGCTTGTGTCGACTCTTACTCCAAGACCCATGATTCTTAATCGCACCATTGGATAATTCACTAAAATTCCTCCTTTCAAAAACTTTGGAAAAGAGGTAATGCGTACAGAGAAATTTAATACAAAAAGATGCAATCTAAATAAAAATATCGACAATACAACAACGAAGACTGTCGAAGCTTCTTAGTGAAGTAGCTTGCACGCTAAGTGGAAGATCAGAAGTAGCACGAGAAATGTAATAGAACAGTGAAATGCAGAAAAAGTTACTTCAGCTCAGTGCTCGAAGCTTTCTTATATAAGTGTTGATCGGTTGACTAAAAAATCATTCGGTCGACTGATCTGTTTGGTCAATAAAACCCTCTATCGATCAACTAAACACTGTGCTTTCCTTTGGTGACGAGATCTAACTTTCGCGTAATTAAGAGCATTAATTGTTTGGTCGACCGATCACCTTGTTCGATCGATCGATCCCTCAAACTGCCTTAATGTTTGGTTGGTTGATCCTTGGGTTCGGCCGACCGATCTACTTAAATTCGAAGTTTACTGAGATTTTGATCTTCTAGGTTATTTACCAAAATGGGTTCAGTCGACCCATCCTTAGGTTCGGTCGACCGATCCCCTTGAATACCAAATGTCCTCTGCTCAATCACTCTATGCCATGTCAGCTTGATTCGGTCGACCAATCCTCCTATTCAATTGACCAATCCACCTGGATTCTTCAAAATAGAGTTAGTTTACATAGTAGTATAAAATATCTCTACAACACAAAGTTAGCACAGTAGTAATGCATGAATAGGAAAATATAGTAAGATCTATCTTGATCTCAACTTGGAAACCTACTGATTTCTTCAATTGAATCAGCGACCTAGAGTTTATTCCTTCATAGAACATGACCTCCCCATCACTCTACTCCAGTTGCTTACCTCAACCTATCTACCAAACATCGGATCCTCCAAACCTATTTGGACTTGGCTTAGCATCAGAATGGCTCACCAAGGCTTCCTCTTGATATCAGGTCCTCCAGACCTATCGACTTCAACTACCAGGTGTCAAGATCTCGACCCACCTGGACTTCCCACCTAGCTTCCACGATCTGCTAAGACTTTCTTGCCTAGTCGCAACTAGGACTTTCCCGATTGAGTAAACATCCTACACATTTAGTTAATTTATTATTACAACAAGACTTAACTTGAACTTTTGACAGCATCAAAACTCAATTTTGATTCTAGTGCACCATGCACTAACAATCTCTCCCCTTTTTGATGTTTCATAACAAAGGTTCATAGTTAAGTTTAAAATATGTAAAGATAAATAAACAAGCATTTGACTCTCTCCCTGAGTTAGAGTTTAATAACTCTCCCTAAATTTATTATCTCTCCCTCTTTGACATATATCAAAAATAAGGAAAATACAACCAACAAGTTTGAAGCATTCCAAGATTTAAGTTTTGGAGTTAGAAAGATCACTTGAAAAAATTTTGAAACCAAAGATTTTTAAGTATATGATTTGAAAATCTCAAAGAAAATTATGCCAAAAGGTTTATTTAAAAAAATTTCTCAAAATGAATAAGTTTTTAAATAATAAGTTTTGAAAAATAGACTTTTGAAGATTTTTCTAAGGATAAATACATTATAATTATAATTTTTAAAAATAGCTTGAATGATATTTGAAGAAAGCTAAGAATTTTTGACAATTAGAATCATTAACCAAGTTATGAAATTAGTTTTTAGAAGAGAAATTTTGAAAATTTTAAGAAGAAACTTTATTGAAAATGTAGAATGAGTAATTTTTTGAAAATTTTTGAAAAAAAAAATAAGAAGTTTTCTAAAAAAATACATAAGTGTAGAATTTGAAAATATTTTGTAAAGAGAATTTTGAAACATAAGTTTTGAAAGATTGTTAAAGAGGATAAATTTTGAACTAATAAGTAAAGAAAATAAAAAATAAATAAATTTTCTAAGGAAAATAGACTTAGTCTTGAATTGAATTAAAAATGATGTTTATGTAGGATCGATGCACGCTAGAGCGGGGGTGAATAGCGCTCGTGGCTTTCATGAAAATCAAAGATAAGGGTAGCGGAATAAAGATAGAAACGAAAAGCAAACAATGCTAACACACTAAGATTTATTTGGTTAGAAGCCTGTGACGACTCATACTCGAAGGCCCGCAATCATCGACCGCTTTTGTTGGGCAATCACAATCAATTCGGAAAGCTACAATAATAATTATAATTAAGTAATTAACTTTTACAATAACAAATAATACCGATGACTTGGAAAATCATATTTTGAACGTGGTTATCGTCGGAGCAGCCTTTGAGCGTCGTAGAGACTTTATTAAAGCAGCACACAGAGTGGAAGTTACTTGGAATGTTGTTGTGAAGCCACTAGTTGAAGGCTTCTTTTATAGGCTATTCCGAACACTTGGATCCCCTCTCGGGTGCCTAGACTGCGTTGACATGGCGTGCTCTCGGAGAAACTCGATCCAGCAAAGGTTATCCACTTTCGGGCGCTAGGACCCCATTTGGGCGCCCGGACCGTGATGCAGGTCTGACCAATCCTCGCACTCCAGCTCAGCGAACAGATCATATTTTGATCGTCTGGGTGCCCAGACCAGCTCTAGGCACTCGGACTGCGAGGACACCTAGCCCTCACCCGGGCTACTACTCAGCGAAGGCATCCCGGGAGCCTGGACCAACTCCGAGTGCCCCGATGGGGTCCAGGCACCCAGACCAACTTTTTTTAGTAACTTCATTTTCTGTAACTTCACCCAGATCATAATGATCGGTTGACCGATCCCTTTAATTCGTTCAAGGTGGACGAATCAAGGATGGGTATTAGATTTTTCAGTCGATTGATAACAATGTTCGATCGACCGATAACTTGATTATGCATGACTTTTTCCTACCAAATGCTTAGAATTAGGTGTTCGGTCTATCGAAAAATAGTTCGGTCGACTGATCAATTGAAAGATTCCCTGCATTGATTTAGTTGACCATTTTTTAAAAAATTAAGTAATTTTTGAATTAGACCTGAAGTTAGGAAATTTCCTAGATCATCTTATCCTTTATGGCTTGTGTGAGATGATTTTGAGTTAAGTTTAATATGATTAACTTTTAGGTGATATTAATTTTGATTCATTTGAATTTTCACTTATTATCTTTAGTTAATGGATTGTTAGATTAATTTTAATTTTGTAATTTATTTATTGATTTGGTTTTGATTTAGGTTTAGATATATTATTGAGATTTTTGTTTTATTAGTTAAGACTAATTAAGGTTTATTATTCATTTTTTAGTATTGACGAGATTTATTTAATTTTAGAGTTGATTTAAATATTTGGAATTCATTGGATTTTAGTTAACATTTTAGATTAGTTAAATACTTAGAATTTGTTTTAAGTTAATTTCAATTGATTAAGATTAGTTTCTTTTGATTTAGTATTAACAAAATATTATTTATAAATTAAGTTTTAGCAGTTTTGATTATTATTTGAGTTTAAATTATTATTATTATTATTATTATTATTATTATTATTATTATTTAAATATTTATATTAAGAGTTCAATTAAAGTTATTTAATAATTAATTAGACTAATTATTTAAGTAATTATAATTTAATGATTAATGAATTTATTAGTTTACTTGAGTAGTTAAAAATTTATTAACTTATTAATTTATTTAGATTTGATTAATTGTTAATTTTATTAGTTAACCATTATTTTATTTTATTGAAGTTACTTTTTAAGTTTATATTAAATTAGTTTAAATTATTAAGAATTTTTAAAAAGGTTGTTTGACCCATGTTACATTTAAAGTTAGCTTTGGGCTCATTAAGGAGTTTATAGTGTAAGTTTTTAGACTGTGGTGAGTCACAATGAACATTATTAGAGTAACTGCATCTAAGATAACTTCCCAAAATGATCCTCTCAAAGAATTTAATACTAGGTTTTAGTCTAACTAGGTCGTGTTTGACTATGGTAGCTTCGCTCAGATCCACTAAGTCTAGTGCACCAGGTAAAACACATATGATTCAGCCTAAACATGACTTCGACAGAGTTTCCTTGACGTATTATCATCTCAATCCATTCTGATACTATATTGCTAGAATTTGGTAAACCCTTCTGTTTCTAACCATCCTAATCTAAGCATAAAAATAAATCTAAGTTTAAGCATGCATATTCAATCAATCAAGTAGGGTGAACAGTTTTTCTATTTGCTCCTCCTGAATCATAACTTAGATATGGTCCATCTAAGAGATGGATCTGACTCTTGGGAACCAAATATTGATTTGATTCAATCAGTGAAGTTAAACATGACTTAGGTACTCATGCTTAGACTTATTTACTAATGCTTTGACTAAGTAAAGACAAATATAATTTGTTGGTTATGTTTGGTTTGTACCCGAGTCCAGATATGTTGTACACGGCTTGTTAGGATCCAAGTACCATGTTTAGATACTTGGATCCCAAATCAAGCTTTTCCAACATCTTCTTGAGTTGCCCCACTTAACCTTTCAAGTTGAAATTTTCTTCCTCAAGTTTTTCAACTTGAGTTAAAGTTCCAATCTGAACTTGGTTAGTTGTGTGACTCAAACTAACTTGCTCCTTAAGGTGAAGTATTTTCTTAACTAGAAAGTTATTTTGGAGTTGACTTGCTGACTCACCATCCTATATTTTAATATTGTATAACTTATTTAAAATTAAGTCGTGTTTGCTTATCTTAGTGTCGGAGGTGTTCTCGTGTAGCTTGATTAGCTTTTCTCATAATTCCTTGCCGCTATTGAAGGGGCCGACCAGGTTCAGCTCTTCTTTGGTTAAACTGCATTGAAGAGTCTTGGTTGCCTTTGCATCAACTTCAATCTTCTTACAGGTTGGTGAATTTCATTTGTCGCAAGGAACGAGAACTTCGTCTTTGGTGGGATATGTGAATCTCGTCTGGATAATTATCCGCATTTCCCCCTCCATTTTGAGGTGGTACTCCATTCGACTCTTCCAGTACCCGAAGTCTTTACCAGAGAAAAGAGGTGGACGAGTGGTGTTGTAGTTTTCTTGGTGGGTCATTTAGAAAAATCTTACACACAATAAAAAAATGACAAATGTCTTAAAACTTGGTCTTGTATTAGTAGTGCTAGAGAGAAATAAAATAAGGGTGTTTCACTAATTTTAAGAAAAAATAATAAAATAATATTATGACAAATTTGGTTAAATGTGATATTTCACCAACTCTGACTAATGATGAAAAAATAAAAGTAAATTTAAAAGAAATGGAGAGAAAAAAGATGAAAGGCGTAAGAAAATTTTTTAACCAAAAATGATATACAATTTTTTTTTTTCAAAAAAGGAACCCCCTACTCAATTGGTGGTTTCACTAATTCAAAGTGGTCTCACTCTGATACCAAGTGTAGGATAGAGATGCGCTAGAGGGGAGTGAATAGCGCTCGTGACTTTTTCACACTTTTCGAAAAACATAGAATAACACAGCATAAATAAAGAAAAGAGAAACAATACTAACAAGACCAAGTTTTACTTGGTTCGGAGCTTATGACAACTCCTACTCCATGGTTCATGATTGTTGATCGCTTTTGTTGGTAATCACTATAATTTCAGAAAATTTTTACAAATTATAGAATTGCAAGTGCAGAACTTAATTATAGTAATTTAAAATTATACCGACAACATGGAATTCTGAAAGTAGAGCTTTCGGTCGTCGGAGCAGCGTTATGGCTTCGTCAGATTGTCTTTGGAGTAGCGCGCAAGAGAAAGATCTCGAAGATGAGTTGTATTGAAGCATCTGCTCATGGTCTCCTTTTATGGGATGTTAAAGGTGCCTTCAATCCCATTGAAGGTACCTCCAGCACGGATTTCTATCCCCAAATCTGCGGTATCGATAAGCTCCACTTTCTGCGAACTTCATCCGTTCGAAGGTACTTTAAAGTGCATAGAAGGCGCCTTCCATCCCAGCTCCAAGGTGCCTTCAGGATCTTGGAAGGCACCTTCATGCCTCTTCACACGAGCTTTCAGCCAAGCCTCCCGAGGCGCCTCCAACGACCCCGGAGGCACCTTGAACACTGTTCATCCGAGTTTTTTATGTGCTTTTCACTTCCTACAAGATGCGTTAGTTCAAAATACCAAACATACCCTATGAAATAAAATTAGTACAATAAAATATGAATAATAAATTATTTGACAGTCTCTGGACTGTCCAGTTCTAACTTTCAGATTTCTTGAAAATCCTAGGTCGAACCGACGCCTATTGTTCCCTCAACAGGGAGTGTGCCCTCATCTACTCCTCTTAGGAGAGTTTACCTTTTACCAAACCAGACCGACTGGACTTTTACTAACCGTCCGAGACTTCAGGACTTCATGCTAAACGTCTGCTCTACATTCTGTCCAGTCTTCCACCTAGTGCCCGCGACCCCCAGAATTTTCACCTAGAGTCCTCAACTCTAAGATTTCGTCCAAAATTCTCGACTCGCCAAGACTTCACCAATCCCCAGAACCAGGACTTCGTTGCCTAACTATAACTAGGGCTTTCCTTTACCTAAGATCACTTAGGACTTTCCTGCATACTTAGTTCAACTTGTTGTTAGGACCAAAAGGAATTTAGATATCTCCACAATAACATAATATTGTCCACTTTGAGGCTAAGCCCTCATGATTTTATTTTTGGACTCTACCCAAAACGGCTCATACCAATGGAGATATCTTTTCCTTATAAATCCATGATCTTTCTCATGTACTTTCAATGTGGGACTTTGTTTGCAACCTTGTAACCTAAAACTTGTTAGATCACAAGACAACTTAACTTTGAATCATTTACCATAATCAAAACTTAGGTTTGATCGTCTGATGCTTTCTGCACCAACAACTAGGGCTTCCTCTCGATATTAAGTCCTCTAGACCCACCTGGACTTTCTGCCTGGCTTCCATAATCTGCTAACACTTTCCTACATAACCACGACTAGGGCTTTCCTGATTGAATAAAAAACCTGCACACTTAGTTAATTTATTAGATCACAACAATATTTAACTCGAACCTTTAACAACATCAAAACTTAAGTTTGATTCTAGTGCACCCTGCACCAACAGGAACTTCCTCATTTCATGTCAACTCCCTATTTGACTTATAACCGTCAAGTGTCTGGTCAACTTTTGACCTACTTGGACTTTCTCTTTGTCAACTTTTTGTTGGACTTTCGATCACCAAGTGCAGTCCTCCTTGACCCACTTTGATATTTCTCTTGCCTAACCTCAGTTAGAACTTTCCCTTATCAACATACAGTCCTCCTTAACCCACTTGAACTTTCCTTTATCTAATTGTAGTTAGGATTTTCTTTTGCCAACATGCAGTCCACCTTTTATAGAATCTTTACAGAAATGTGTGATAGCTCAATCTCTTCTTTAGTACTGATAGCTCTTTTGCCACTTCTACTTCTTATAGGCATTCGAGTGAGCTGGGCCGATGGGTGGAGAAGAGGCCCGTGGAGGGGATTGGATGAATGTATTCAAAGCACGATGAGCTTGGATTATCGAAGGTACCAGTAGTTGAAAGCGAACTACGAGACTTCCACTAACCTTTGAAAATGTAACTCACTGGGATGTGTTATTTCTATATAAAATGTTATGAAATTAAGCGATGTCGGATCTCTTTGCCTGAGTGAGAACACCTTACTTTAGTAAGCTAGTTTAAGGAAAAGGGCTTCATTCATATCTCTTGGATTTTACTTATTGGACCTTGCTTTTAGCATGAAATTCTTTAAGACGGTTCTTCTCTTGACCCACTTAGACTTTGCTTTACCTAAATGTAGTTAGTACTTACCTTTGACAATGTATGGTCCTCCTTGACCCACTTAGACTTTGCTTTGCCTAACTCTTGAGTTAGGATTTTGTTTTGCCTAACCTTCAGTTAGGATTTTCCCTATCAAATATCCAGTTCTCTATGACCTACTTGACTTCTCTCTCACACATTATCATGTAACTAATCAACCTTGACCTACTTGATCACTTATCACATATTGTCCAAAATATGTTGTCTAAATATCGAAACTCAAATCGGAACCCACACGATCTTAATCAACTAGTCAACCTTGACTCGAGAACGATTGTACCAATAATCTCCCAACAATCAATAGGTTTACAATGATCCCTATAAATAGTATCCAAACCCCCAACATGTCAAAATAGACCACAAAATAATAACTGAATTATGTTACAAAAAATCATAATAGAATTCTCTTATAAAAAAATCTTAATAAAATTATATGTTAAGAAAAATCGTAACAAAATTTTTTTGTTATTTCTTCTTTTTCATCCGTGACATCTCTCGCGTTGACCTTCACTTACATATGAGACACCTATCAATAGATACAATTTCATAGTTACTACAACGCAGGTTCAACCTTATTCATCAATCATTCACGTTATAACAACTATAAAATCGTAACTACTATAATATAAATTTGACCTGCTTACCTAATATTCATGTTATAGTAATTATGCAATCGTAATTTAACTGTTACAGTTTTGTAGTTACTATATTATGTCCTTAGTTTAAGATTTAGATGAAAAATATAAACGGGAGAAGATAAAAGGAATAATATACTAGAAGATAATTAATTGAATAATTGTATATGAGTTACTATGAATGGTTCGTTCTTTTCATTAAAAATTAAAATGTGATTAAATAAAAATATATTTCATTTTAGTTTTTGCAAATTATCCAGCTATCTTTGTTAATAACTGACGTATTTCGTGTATCAAAAAAATAAATAGTTTTTTTTAAAAAAATACTGAGGTAAAAAAGTCTTCATTGATATATCGAATTGATTACTCAATCAAATAATTTAAATAGATCGGGTTGAGAAGATTTTAAGACGAACTTAGACGGATCCAAACGAGTTTATCCACATGTGTTCATGACCTTATAGGTTGGCTATGGTGGATTGGTTGACCAACGGATTGAAAAAAAATAATAAATTGGAAATTTTAATTATAAGTGAAAATTTTAATTGGCTTATAGGTTTCTATTTAAATCATAATCTAAATTTTAAAAAATTATTTTATATATATATTCTTTTTTAATGGACTCGTCGATCTGTCTAACCCATTTGAATTGGATTATATATATATATATATATATATTTTAATGGACTCGTCGATCTGTCTAATCCATTTGAATTGGATTGGATTAAAAAATATTTAAATAGACTCATTCACGGTCTGCCTCGCCATCTAATGGGTTTTGATGGGTAGACTCATTCGGCCGTGAATTGATCCGTCTAACGTGACTAAAAATGCGATGAAGGTATTTTTGCAAAATAAAATAAAGTAAACATCTCAGTAGCTCTTGTATACCTTTCGACTTTAAAATATTTTTTATAGTTCTGACTGTTATGAATAGCTTAATATTATTAATTGTAAACAAATAATTGAGTTTGATCTTTAAAAATAAAAATAATAATAAAAGAATCTAGCCTTGGAGAAATGATCTCACCACTCTCTAATAAATAATAAAAGAATTTAATATTTAAATTTTAATTATGGTATATTATAAAGATTTTTTTCTTCCATAAAAAATAGATCTCAGAATTGGTGGAAATTTTCTAGAAAATAGATAGATCATCCTAAAATTAATCCGTTTAAAATTTAAATATAACTGAAAATTAATAATAATAATAATAATAATAATTTTACAAAAGTTAGAGGTGATCAAAAACAATGCGTGGTGAGGAGGGAATCAAAAATTAGATGCGCCCTTGGGAGAATATACCTTGATATTTTTCAATATATCTTTTTGACTTTACATCTTAATAAGTTAGCATAAGGAGAAATGTAAGGAGATAAGACAAATGACAAACCATTTATACGTTGTTTGGTAGTTCTTTGGATTCTTACTTTACACCTATGATTTATTAGTATCACTATCAAACCTCTCTTTCTCCTTCTAGATATTATTTGGAAGTAGAGCAATCTATTGCAACACTCACCACAATAATTACTATAATTGTTGGTGCGATCAATTTTTATCAGGTTGATCAAAATTTAAATTGACTAGAGTTGAATTTTGATATTTTATCAATATAGATTAAGTGGTTGAGTAAGATGTTAATCAATATAGATTAAGTGGTTGAGTAAGATGTTAAGTAAGTTAAGATTAGTCGGATATCTGACTTGATGAGTATGGTTAAGAAAATGATGTGTGTCTCAGTAAATAGTTAAGTAGGTCAAGTTGATCGAATACTTGACAATAAAAGAAAAAATCAAGTGGATCAAGATTGATCAGACACTTGGTGATTAGAGACGATGAAAGTCCAAGTGGATTATGGTTGACCGGACACTTAGCATGTGAAAGAAAAATCCAAATAGTTTCTTGTTGACTGGACACTTGGCATGTGAAAGAAAAATCTAAGTGTTTTACAATTGACCGAACACTTGGTGATCGAAACTTTAACGAAGTGTTGGCAAGAGAGAAGTCCAAGTGGGTCATGAAGAACCAAACATTTGGCATAAAAAATGAAGTCCAAGTCAGTCAATGTTGATCATACACTTGACATGAGATAGATAAAGTCTTGGTAGGTTGTGGCAAATCGGATACTAGGCAATGACGAAGTCCCAATATGTCAAAGTTGAATAGATATAAGGTAACGAAAAGTCTAAACATATTAAGGATTGTAACAACCCAAATTTCATCATTACAAGTTCTAATAGTAGTTAAAAATATTTAGAAATGCTTTAGAAATATTCTAGAGATTTTTAGGAATTTTTAGAGTATTTTTATGTAATTTTTGGAGTTCGTTTGGTATTTTTACCAAAAGGAAGAAGTTTCAAAAAATAAATAGGTTCGGCCGAGGTTCGAACCCGCGACCTCCGACCCGAATCTTAAGCGAAGCATGATGACCAAGAACCCAGCAGGGTCGTGCTGATTAGAGAAGGAGCGGAAATAATTTAAGTGGTAGTTAATAATAGAAATATTTAGGTATTATAAAGGGAGATTAAGAGAGAGCTTAGGGAATTATTTCCAAGACCTAATTTCCTCTCCTCCCACTCACGAACGGCGTCGGCGTTTCTGCTTGGGCGGAACCGAAGAACGAAGCTAGGGCTTTGTCTCCGGCGGCCGGCTAAGGTTCGATTTCATGAGTTCTTCACATCCTCAAGACCTTCTTGTTGAGAGGAATCCGTGGGCACAAAGAAGTTACCGAGAGCTCGAGTTTTTCCCGAAACCCTAGCAACCCTTTCGTTCGGTTGCGAGTTCAAGAACGAGGTAAGTGCTCTCACCTGCAGTAAGAGTAGTTCCGAGATTATTTTTTTTTCTTTTCCTTGCTGTTGCAAAGGTTATGGTAGCCATGGAACCCTAGTTTTCAGTTTTATAGCTTTGGTATTTCGGCTTAAATCTTGTTGTGTGACTCAAGCCTGAGATTTTAGGCCTTTATGTGCAATTCGGATCTTTCTTTTATGCTGTGAAAGGACACGAGTAGTTTTCCTTTGAGTTTGCTGTGCAATCCGGTCATTCTTGGCTATTAGGCAATGAACATGAGATAGTATAAATTGGTTGTTTAAGCATGTAGGTTTGGTCTTTGTAGATTAATGCAGAATGGATATGCTTTGATCTCCTTGCCGTGGCATTAAGTATGAAGAATTGACATTTTTTTTAAGTTCTCAGTAGCAAATCTTCCACTAGTTATATTGTGTATAACGGCTAGATACATATGATGAGCATACTGTGTTTTTTTTAAGCCTTAGCCTTAGTTTTAGTTTCTTTTTACAGTATGGAATTCAACATTCTGCAGTTTAGTTTGTTTTTGTGTTGAATTATTTAGCAAGAGTAGGCCCTTTCGAAGCTACTGTGCGGGTTAGATTTGGGTCAAGAAAGGGATATTGATAGCTTTGTTTAGCTTGATGTGAAATTTCTTTTAGTTTGTGTTATAGAAAGGTGCATGAACAGTCCCTTTGGAGCTGCTATACTGTTTAGCTTACTGTTTAATTGCCGAGGCAATCTTTTATAAGAAGTATACACAAGTAACAAGTATTTTATTTGAAAGGATAGTACCCGACTTCCGAGGTTGTCGTTAAACAAATCCAGGTGATCGTTTCCGAGGTCTCGGCCCTGGTAAGACCGAGGTCTTTACCCTCATAGGACTGGTGGCTCATTACCTTAGTTTTTATTAGGGAGCCCGCAATGGTACTACACCTGGGCCCAAAAAAGAATTGATTATTATTTTGAAGTATAAAGTTATTATTATTTGAACCTCTAAAAGCAAGTTTTATAGAAGTTAAAGTTTCTACAAGTTCAGTTCTTTTTGGTGCTATGAGGTGGCACGTATAGCCCTTAATCTAAGTACATAGTGTTAGTTTTCTTTGCTATTTAATAAACATGATCAGCCCTGTTTAATAGCATTGTAAATTTAGTTTCTTCGTTATTTTATAAGCATGAGTAGCTTTATATGTTTTTGCATTCAGTTTTGTTATATGCATATGCACATCGAGTTTTTGTGAGTTAGATAGCGCTTACTAAGTATTTTACTTATAGTTGCATTTTCCTCTTCTGCAGATAAAGGAAAGGAAAAGCTATAGCAAAGGAAGGCGACAAGGAGGTGCGGATGGATGTGTGATGCCTGGACTATAGAAGTCTTGGGATTTAATTAAAGATTTTATTAAGATATTTTGTATTTAGACTATTGGGATTGTTTATTCATGTAGATGATTTAATTCATAAAATGACTTTATGTATTTAGAATTTTCTCATTAGAATTGCTATGCATATTAGTCTCACTGTTGAGTCATGTGTTAATGTTGCATGCATGTTCAGATTAATAGATATATTTTTTTTAGCATGTTCAGATTGATATGTTTTAGTTGTGTATACATGCTGGAGTATAATGTAGAGATATATTATTCATGTTTCCGATGTCACTAATTGCATGTTTAGAGAGTTTTATGTATTGATAATTACATGTGAACAACTCTAATTAAGATAAGTTAGTAGTCCAGTAGCGCTCCACCCTCACAGACTAGTAGCGAGGAGGGTGGGTGTTACAAGTTGGTATCAGAGCAATTCCTATTCTCCAGCATCCTACATCAACACCAACCTTGTCGTCTTCAAGTAAGAAAGTATTTAAAATTCTTTCATTAGTATGTCTTTCCTTTATTATTTGCAGTATAGAGAAATTCTTAGAAATATTTACTTGTATGTGCATATTTCTTTTATGCATGATTGTGTGTTACCTAGTTAGTTTCACTTATAGATACATATGGAAGAATACCCTATCAGTATTTTGAGTTTAAGAAAAGTATAAGGAAGATAAAGAAAAGAAAGAAAAAGGCCAAGGCCTTAAGTAGATCACAAAGTCAAGACTTTAGGGATTTTGGCACACAAGGTGTTTGTTAAAATGCCAAGGCATTTAAAGAAAAAGTAATTAAGATATTTTATTGTGAAAAGCCAGAAATAACACTTAAAGTGAGTAGTGGAACTCACCGGCCACAGACTGGTGAAGAGCTGGTCAGCAGAGCATTAGTCGTTGAGCACTATCTGAACAGCATCAAGACACAACAAACGCAACTCAAGCCAATCAATATAGAGGACAAGACAGCAGGGAGTCAGAAGCCCAGGCAAGTAAGCAGAACTAGAAGGGCAAAGATAACGAAAAGGAAACGATGGGATACAGGAGGCAACCAAAAGGGAGGTCCAACAGACAAGCAGGCTAAGTTTCCTCCCTGTCCCAAATGTGAGAGAGTACATCTAGGAGCCTGTCTTTTGGGTATGACTGGATGTTATTCGTGTGGTCAAGAAGGGCATCTGGCTAAGGCATGTCCTAACAAGCTCAAAGCACCTCAGCAACAGGCAGCGCAATACGGGAACAAGCCTCAGTTACACTACATGCCTGCAACTCTGGACAGACCTCAGCTCAGTCAAGGAAGGTTGGAAGCCCCACCAGTTTCAGCCAATGCCAGAGTATTCTCCCTCGCTAAAGAGGAAGCTTCTAGTGCCTCCACGGTCGTAACAGGTCAAGTAGTTATTTTTCAGCATGTAGCTACTGTACTATTTGATACTGGGGCGACCTATTCTTTTATATCAGTACTCTTTGCCAAAGAATTTCAAATGCCTACAGAGAGTATGAACTCCAAGTTCTTGACGACCCTACCTTCTAGGGAAGTCATGGAGTCCAACCAGTGGCTTCGGGTTGTACCAGTCAGAATTTCAGATCGAGAGCTATATGTGGATCTAGTGGTCCTTGCGATGCAAGATTTCGATGTCATTCTGGGTATGGATTTCCTCAGCAAGTACAGTGCTTCGGTGGACTGCCGCAGAAGGAAAGTGATTTTCAGCCCAGAAGGTGAATCATCCTTTGAGTTCACGGGAGTGCCGAAGAGGAAGACTCAAAAATTCCTCTCTTCCCTCACAGCTCACCAGATGTTAGCTAAAGGGTGTACTGGTTTTCTTGCGTACATTATGAATGCAGAAGAACAAGAAAGACCCAAGTAGGAAGATGTTCGGGTAATTTGTGAGTATTCAGAGGTATTCCCAGAAGAGCTACCTGGACTACCTCCCAACAGATAAGTGGAGTTTGAAATTGAGTTGGTTCTTGGTACCGGTCCAATTTCAAAAGCTCCATACTGGATGTCTCCAGCAGAACTAAAAGAACTACAAGAACAACTCCAGGAGCTACTTGACAAAGGTTTCTTCCACCCTAGTCATTCACCATGGGGAGCTCCAGTGTTGTTCGTTAAGAAGAAAGATGGATCTATGCGGATGTGCATAGATTATAGAGCGCTGAATAAAGTGGCAGTTAAGAACAAGTACCCTCTTCCCAGAATAGATGATCTATTTGATCAGTTAAAGGGGGCAACAGTGTTCTCTAAGATAGATCTGCGCTCTGGGTACCATCAGTTGAAAGTGAAAGAAAGTGATATACCCAGAACAGCTTTCAGGACTAGATACGGACACTACGAGTTTGTAGTCATGCCTTTTGGAGTGACTAATGCACCTGCAGTCTTCATGGACTTAATGAACAGAGTGTTCCGAGAATACCTTGACAAGTTTGTCATTGTGTTCATCGACGACATTTTGATCTATTCAAGAACCCCAGAGGAGCATGACACGCACTTGAGGAAAGTACTGCAGACTCTTCAGCAAAAGCAGCTTTATGCTAGATTCTCAAAGTGCGAGTTCTGGTTAGAGCAAGTGGCATTTCTAGGTCACATCATTTCTAAAGAAGGTATCCAGGTGGATCCAGCCAAAATAGAAGCGGTCAACAACTGAAGTAAACCCAAGAATGCCAGGGAGATTAGAAGCTTCCTTGGTTTAGCAGGGTACTACAGCAAATTTGTGGAGGACTTTTCCAGGATAGCCTCTCCACTAACGGCCTTAACCAGGAAGAACAAGAAGTTTGAATGGTCAGATAAATGTGAGCAAAGTTTCCAAGCATTGAAGAAGAGATTTGTCCTGTGCTCCTATCCTAACTGTTCCATAGAGTGACAAGAGCTTTGACATCTACAGTGATGCTTCTAAGATGGGCCTCGAAGTTGTTCTCATGCAAGAAGGGAAGGTTATAGCTTATGCTTCCAGACAACTCAAAGATTATGAGAAGAACTGCCCCACTCATGATCTTAAGCTAGCAGCTGTAGTCTTTGCACTAAAACTCTGGCGACATTATTTGTATGGAGTTCAGTGCAGAATCTTCATAGACCATCAGAGCTTGAAGTATTTCTTTACCCAGAAAGATTTAAACATGAGACAGCGCAGGTGACTAGAGTTGGTTAAAGATTATGACTGTGAAATCCTCTACCACCCAGGTAAAGCTAACAAAGTGGCGGATGCACTAAGTCGAAAGTTCGGTGCAACTCTGATGCACTTATCATCATTAGCACTGCCACTGCAGAAGGAACTGTTAGATTTTGGAGTCGAAATTGTTTATGGGCAACTCTCTGCATTGACCTTAGAGTCAACCTTGCTTGAGGATATCCAGAAGATCAAGCAAGGGATACAAAAAGAAGAAGATACAGAGTTTCGAGTATCAGACAGTGGAGTTCTTTATTAGGGGAACCGCCTTTGTATTCCCAATGATGAGAAATTAAGGAGGAAGATTTTGGAGGAAGCTCATAGCACACCGTACTCTATGCATCCTGGTTCCACCAAGATGTATCAAGATTTGAAACAGAGATTCTGGTGGTCTGGACTCAAGAGAGATGTTGCTAAATATGTCAGTACCTGTTTGACATGCCAGAGAGTCAAAGCAGAGCACCAGAGACCAGGAGGAGTTCTACAGCCTCTCCCAATACTAGAGTGGAAATGGGAAGAAATATTCATGGACTTCATAACAGGTCTTCCAAGAACTACTAATGGATATGATGCGATATGGGTGATAGTGGACAGATTGACCAAGTCTACCCATTTTCTAAACATCAAAGTGTCCTACTCTATAGAGCAGTTGGCGCAGCTATATGTTAAGGAAGTGATCAGACTTCACGGAGTCCCGAAGTCGATTGTTTCCGATAGGTATAGGCGCTTCACCTCTCATTTTTGGGAATGTGTCCAGAATGCATTAGGCACCAAACTCAAGTTCAGCACAGCCTTCCATCCCCAAACTAATGGACAGACAGAACGAGTAAATTAGATTCTAGAAGACATGCTCAGGGCTTGTGCATTGGATTTTAAAGGCAGTTGGTGAGAGTATCTGTGTTTAGCTGAATTCGCCTACAACAATAGCTATCAGGCCACTATCAAGATGGCACCGTATGAAGCACTGTATGGCCGAAAGTGTAGATCACCTATATGCTGGTTGGAGGCTGGAGAAAGAAAAGAGATAGAATCAGAATTGGGCAGGCAGACCGAGATGATTGAAGGAACCACACAGGCTATCCAGAAGATCAGACAGAGAATTGAGACTGCCCAGAGTAGACAGAAAAGTTATGCTGACACACGCCGTAGACCACTTGAATTCCAAGTATGGGATTCAGTCTTTCTCAAAGTTGCTCCGATGAAGGGAGTGATGAGATTTGGCAAGAAAGGCAAGTTAAGTCCTCGCTATGTAGGACCCTACCTGATCATAGAGAGGGTTGGGAAAGTAGCTTACAAGCTGGACTTACCTCAAGACATGTCAGCAATACACAACGTATTTCATGTCTCCATGCTAAAGAAGTTCCTTCACGACCCTAGCCAAGTGATTCAGCCTCAGTCAGTGCAGATCCAGGAAGATCTTAGCTATGAGAGCAGACCTACACAGATAGTGGACAGAGAAGTTAAGAGACGAAGGAACAAAGAAGTACCACTAGTGAAGGTCATCTGGCAGAATTAGAAGCATGAGGAAGTCACTTGGGAGCGTGAAGACAACATGAGACATAAATATCCAGAATTATTCTAAGTTCGAGGATGAACTTTTTATAAGGTATGGGGAATTGTAACAACATAAATGTCCTCATTACGAGTTCTAATAGTGGTTAAAAATATTTAGAAATACTTTAGAAATATTCTTGAGATTTTTAGGAATTTTTAGAGTATTTTTATGCAATTTTTGGAGTTCGTTTGGTATTTTTATCAAAAGGAAGAAGTTTCAAAAAATAAATAGGTTCGGCCGAGGTTCGAACCCACGACCTCCGACCCGACCCGAATCTTAAGCGAATCGTGATGACCAAGAACCCAGCAGGGCCGTGCTGATTAGAGAAGGAGCAGAAATAATTTAAGTGGTAGTTAATAACAGAAATATTTAGGTATTATAAAGGGAGATTAAGAGATAGCTTAGGGAATTATTTCCGAGACCTAATTTCCTCTCCTCTCACTCACGAATAGCGTCGGCGTCTCTGCTTGGGCGGAACCGAAGAACGAAGCTAGGGCTTCGTCTCCGGCGGCCGGCTAAGGTTCCATTTCGTGAGTTCTTCACATCCTCAAGACCTTCTTGTTGAGAGGAATCTGTGGGCACGAAGAAGTTACCGAGAGCTCGAGTTTTTCCCGGAACCCTATCAACCCTTTCATTCGGTTGTGAGTTCAAGAACGAGGTAAGTGCTCTCACCTGCAGTAAGAGTAGTTCTGAGATTGTTTTTTTTCTTTTCCTTGCTGTTGCAAAGGTTATGGTAGCCATGGAACCCTAGTTTTCAGTTTTATAGCTTTGGTATTTCGGCTTAAATCTTGTTGTGTGACTCAAGCCTGAGATTTTAGGCCTTTATGTGCAATTCGGATCTTTCTTTTATGCTGTGAAAGGACACGAGTAGTTTTCCTTTGAGTTTGCTGTGCAATCCGGTCATTCTTGGCTATTAGGCAATGAACATGAGATAGTATAAATTGGTTGTTTAAGCATGTAGGTTTGGTCTTTGTAGATTAATGCAGAATGGATATGCTTTGATCTCCTTGTCGTGGCATTGAGTATGAAGAATTGACATTTTTTTTAAGTTCTCAGTAGCAAATCTTCCACTAGTTATATTATGTATAACGGCTAGATACATATGATGAGCATACTGTGTTTTTTTTTTAAGCCTTAGCCTTAGTTTTAGTTTCATTTTACAGTATGGAATTCAACATTCTGCAGTTTAGTTTGTTTTTGTGTTGAATTATTTAGCAAGAGTAGGCCCTTTCGAAGCTACGTGCGGGTTAGATTTGGGTCAAGAAAGGGATACTGATAGCTTTTTTTAGCTTGCTGTGAAATTTCTTTTAGTTTGTGTTATAGAAAGGTGCATGAACAGTCCCTTTGGAGCTGCTATACTGTTTAGCTTACTATTTAATTGCCGAGGCAATCTTTTATAAGAAGTATACACAAGTAACAAGTATTTTATTTGAAAGGCTAGTACCCGATTTTCGAGGTTGTCGTTAAACAAATCCAGGTGACCGTTTCCAAGGTCTCGGCCCTGGTAAGACCGAGGTCTTTACCCTCATAGGACTGGTGGCTCGCTACCTCAGTTTCTATTAGGGAGCGCGCAATGGCACTATGCCTGGGCCCAAGAAAGAATTGATTATTATTTTGAAGTATAAAGTTATTATTATTTGAACCTCTAAAAGAAAGTTTTATAGAAGTTAAAGTTTCTACAAGTTCAGTTCTTTTTGGTGCTATGAGGTGGCACGTACAACCCTTAATCTAAGTACATAGTGTTAGTTTTCTTTGCTATTTAATAAACATGATCAGCCCTGTTTAATAGAATTGCAAATTTAGTTTCTTCGTTATTTTATAAGCATGAGCAGCTTTATATGTTTTTGCATTCAGTTTTGTTATATGCATACGCACATCGAGTTTTTGTGAGTTAGATAGCGCTTACTAAGCATTTTGCTTATAGTTGCATTTTCCTCTTACTGCAGATAAAGGAAAGGAAAAGCTATAGCAAAGGAAGGCGAAAAGGAGGTGCGGATGGATGTGTGATGCCTGGACTATAGAAGCCTTGGGATTTAGTTAAAGATTTTATTAAGATATTTTGTATTTAGACTATTGGGATTGTTTATTCATGTAGATGATTTAATTCATAAAATGACTTTATGTATTTAGAATTTTTCTCATTAGAATTGCTATGCATATTAGTCTCACTGTTGAGTTGTGTTAATGTTGCATGCATGTTCAGATTAATAGATATATTTTTTTTAGCATGTTCAGATTGATATGTTTTAGTTGTGTATACATGCTAGAGTAGAATGTAGAGATAAGTTATTCATGTTTCCGATTTCACTAATTACATGTTTAGAGAGTTTTATTTATTGATAATTACATGTGAACAACTCTAATTAAGATAAGTTAGTAGTCCAGTAGCGCTCCACCCTCACAGACTAGTAGCGAGGAGGGTGGGGTGTTACAAGGATGACTAAATGTTAAGCAAAAGAAGTTCTAGTAAACTGAGGTCAATTGGATACTAGGTGAGGCAAGAGTTTAGCCTTAAAAATTACTAAAATAGATGTAGCAATCAATTGTATCCCTAAACCCTGAAATTCGAGGTTTGAGGTGAGAAAGGAGGTGGTTAGTTAAACTATTACCAATTGATTGATAATCAATTGGTGCAATCAATAGGTGAATTATGGCAATGAATAGAATGTTTTAGAATCAATAGACCAGTTCAACTGGTTATTGACAATTGATTGGTGACGTTGAGCAATCGATTGTTAAAGTAAAAAAAGAGTCGTTCTACAGGTTTAAATAGTTGGATCCAATGAAGCATTCAATTGGTAAAGTCTACCAATCAACTGGTAGATGGAAATCAGCTGAGTAACAACCTTTAAAAGAGAGTTTCAAGTGAAATTAAAAAGACATTGGTTCTTAGAGATTTGAGTATGAAGTGTTGTTGTATTTTCGGACTATCAAGAGATAATTCTAAGCAAAAAAAAATCCAAAGTAAGATTCTTATAAAGTAGATTACTTTCATGTATTTGTGTTTGTATTTTATATTCTTGTTATTGTAAGAGGTTTCTTCGCCTGTGAAAGATATCCGAGAAGGAGAAGATTTAGTGATAGTAGATTGCTAGAATTAGGTCTTAAATGCAAGGTCATTTTAAGAATAAATATAAATAAAAACTACAACAATGAAGTTTTTTCTATTGCTTGCTTTCTTGTCTGTTGAAGTGCTTCGAAAATGACTTAGGAATGCTCTTGCATTCACTCAAGTACTGATATCCAAAACTCTCAAACTTCTTCTCTTGTTATTCACTCTTTGCTATTCTGAGTTTGCTTGCTATTCTAAGTTTGCATCCATAGTTTGTTAGATTATATATATTTATTTGTTTATAGCTTTTAGGGCAATTTAGTCCTTTTCCCTTTTATATTTAGAGTATAGGATTTCTTAACTAAACTATATAGAGACCTTATAATCTGTATTTCCTATCATTAATTTTGAATTCAATAATATGGCTAGTTTTTTCCTTTTCTTAATTTCTATATGCAATCAGAGCAAAGTTCTCTTTCTCTAGCCTAATTTTTTTGGTCGCCCCCTGTTATTGCTTACTATTGTCATTATCGTCTCCTCCTGTTGCTGTCGATTCAGCACCAATGTCCTATCTTGCCAATTTTGACATCGATGACCTGCCCTGCCGATTTCGATGTCGACGCTCTTTTCTGCTGATTTCGGTGCCGACTCTCTTTTCTACCAATTTTAGCGACGATGTCCTATGCCACTGATTTCGGCGCCGACGCTCTTTTTTGTCAATTTCGGTGTCGACGTCCTGTGTCATCGATTTTGGTATTGACGTCCTTTTTCTATTGATTTTGTAACACCCGCCCCTCCTGCTAGTAGGGCGGGGTTACTTTACTTATCTATTTGCGGAAACATACATGCATATTGAAATTTCTTTCGAAAGTGAGATAGTATAAATATCATGAAGTCATGCGGAACAATAACATAATACACTTGGTTCATGTCGACATAACAAAATAACTTAAGCAGGTCTTTTATTTACCTTAGCCGAACCACCACCACACACATCTCCTTGCCTCTCCTGTAGCTCCCTTAGGTCATCCATTCTTTGCCCTTATCTGTGGTACAAGGAAAGTAAGCTATAAGCACACCGGCTTAGTAAGATCCTTTCCTACTCACAAAATCCATATATCAAAGCATAAACACATAAGCATATAACCATGGAAAACATCAACATCTAACATCATATGGTGAATGCATACATCATGTTATATCATATCATAAATCATCATGTCATATAAATCATAAGGGCAGCGTCATATCATAAATCATAAAGAACATCATGCTATATCATATCATAAATCATAAAGAACATCATGCTATATCATATCATAAAACATCATGTCATATAAATCATAAATCATATCATGCAAGATGTCTTTTAAAAACATGTGTCATATCATATGCAAGATGTCTTAAAACATATCATATAGTACTTGAACATAATATCATCATGAGGGCCCGGCTTGTACCACATACATACATAAATGCGCGCAATCCCTAGGATAGGGTAACTAGCCCCGAACCTACTAGGGATCTAGGTTCGTACTACGACCGTCGACCTAGGGGCGTACTAAGGAGCCCATCCCTTTACTAGACCCGTTCATAGTCCGTCGGCCTAGGGGCGCTTATGGAGCCCACCCTTGGTACAAGCCATACAAAGTAAAATAGCATATCATGGTTCATGTCGTAACATAGCATATCATATCTTATCATATCATGAAAAGTGCTCTTAGTCCCCAAGGGAAGCAACTCTTAGGCCCTTACTTATCATATCATAAAGAGTGCTCTTAGTCCAAACAAAAAGGGAAGCAACTCTTAGGCCTTTGCTTATCATATCATAAAGCATGCATAATTGGGCACATAGCACATCATAAGAGACATTATTATGCATGGATCATAAGCATACATAAATGGCATTTTATTTGTCATATCATAAAAACATGCATACTTGGGCACATAGCACATCATAAGAGACATTATCATGCATGGTTCATAGGTATACATAAATGAACACATCATTCATCATACAAGAGACATAATCATACATGGAATCATTAAATAACATCTCTTAATTCATAACATAGCATGTGAGGCACATCTAGGCTCCTAAACCCATTATGGCCGAAAGTTCAAGAGTATGAACTTAAATTCTAAACAACATACAAGCATAAGAATCTCATGTTAACTTCATATCGTATCATAAAGAAGGTCATAAGCATGTTAATTCAATTTTTTTAAGCCTTCCTAGGTCTCTAATTCTTTCATGGCCGAAACCTTCATGAAGAGAAACCAAGCTCTAAGCAACATACAAGCATAAATATCTAGCTAAAAATTCATATCATATCATAAGGAGATTCATGAGCATGCTAGGTTAAATTTTTAGCTTCCTTGAACCCTAAAACTTGTTCATGGTCGAAACCTTTCATGAAGAGGAAACCAAGCTCTAAGCAACATGCAAGCATAAATATCTAGCTAGGAATTCATATCATATCATAAGGAGATACATGAACATGCTAGGTTAAATTTTTAACTTCCTTGAATCCTAAAACTTGTTCATGGCCGAAACCTCCATGAAGAGAAAACCAAGCTCTAAGCAACATGCAAACATAAATATCTAGCTAAAAATTCATATCATATCATAAGGAGATTCATGAACATGCTAAGTTAAATTTTTAGCTTCCTTGAACCCTAAAACTTGTTCATGGCCGAAACCTTCATGAAGAGAAAAATAACCACTAAACAATATACAAGCATGAATATCAAGCTAACTCCATATCATGTCATAAATGAAATCATGAGCATACTAGATTTAGTTTAAAGCTTCTTTAGACACTAGATTCTCCATGGCCGACCCCTAAGGGACCATGTGTCTAGATTTCAAGCAACATCAAAACATGATAACCCTAAGTTTGCTTTATATCATGTCTTAGAGAGAGTCATGAACATGTTAACCTAAGTTTTAAGCTCTCCTAGGTCTTTTATTCACATTATGGCCGAAACCCTATAGTGTAATACCACTAGGTTCCAATACATACAAGCATGCAAACACTTAAAATCTTTCATACCATTTCATAAAGAAGATCATGAGCATGATAACCTAAACTTTAATCTCTCCTAATCCATTTATTCATGTTTTGGCCGAACACTTTAGGAGCATGAGATTAAGTTTTAAGCAACATACAAGCATAAGAATACCAAACCAATCTCCTATCATAGCATACATATCATGGGAACATAGTGATCATGGTTGGTTTAGGTCTTAAGCTTTCCTAGGTCTTTCATCTATACTTGGCCGAAAGTTCAAAATCATAGATCTAGGTTTTAAGTAAGCATACAACATAAGAACATTAGCTAGCTTCCTATACTAGGGTGATTATCATAAGAACATAAGGAACATGCTTATCTAGGTCTTGAACTTCCCTAACCTTTTCATTCATGTTTTGGCCGAAAAACCTTAGGAGCATGGAGTTAAGTTTCAAACATTCTAATCTTGTGGAAAATATAAGCAACTTGTACCACAGGTGAGGGGATACCTACATCCTTTCGCTTGTTGTTTCTAAAGAAAAGTGGTACCCTTGAGAGGAAGAAGAAGGAGCTTCTCTTTCTAGTCCTCCCTTTTGTTTTCTTTTTCTTGTAAGGAGTAAACCTTGAGACTCCTTCTTAGGAATTAGTTTTCTTGGAGAGAAAACCTTAGCTTGGAATTTAGGAATGAGGGAGAGAAAGCTCTATGTCTCGGTGGAGAAGGGAGAAGGAGAAAGGAGGAGGAGGAAGAAGAAGGAGGAAGAATTAACAATCTTTTCTTTCTCTATTCTTCTCTCAATCCTATTTATTCATCATGAGAATGAATTATGTCCTCATTCATCCCCTTAACCCCTCTATCTCTACCCTCTCTTAATTCCCATGAAATTAGAGGAAAAGAGGAAGGAAAGCAACTTGGCTTTTGCTTGCTCCTTTCCTTAACCAAGAAGAAGAGGAGGTAAGCTACTTGGTTTTCTCTTGTTCCTTTACTTAACTATCCTCTTACTTTTAACTACAATTGTAAAATACCGAAAATAGGCGAATATTAATAAGGAAGTTTTTCAGAATTTTTGAAAATTTTCTGGGAATTTTTCGGAGATCGTATGGACGAGTTCACGGGGATAAAACTGGGCCCCGGGAAAGCCTGTTTAAGGTACCCCATTTAAGTGAGGAAAAATTGTTTTTCTTTTCCTTTTTATTTTCTTTTTCTTTTACTCTTATTTCTTTCCTCCCCCGCCGAATCTGTGCGTGCCCTAATGCCTTGACGGCGTCTACTCCTAACCAGCGCCGCACTTCTCCTCCTCCTTCTTTTTCTTCTTTCCTCTCTTCCTCCGCCGGTTCTTACCTTCCTCTCCTCTGGCCGGCCATTTTCCCTCTACTCTTCCTTTCTCTTCTCCTCTACGCGCCGACACGAGCGCCGTCCACCTTGCTCCTCACGCGCGCCACTGCCATCCCGACGCTTCTGCCTCTGCCCTAGAGCCGGCAGACGACGCCCTCTTCCTCTCTTTCGGCAGAGCATAGCCAACCTCCGTGGCTGATCGTTGGGCATCGCCACCGGCCACTGCCACCAGGCCAACCACGCGCCGTCGATGCATGTGCCCTAGCGTCGGCCGCCCCCTCTGCTGATGTTTGGGCAGCAACACTGACACCGCGATTCCTCTTCCTCCATGTTCTTCTCGGCATTGATCAGCGCTCGAGAGATGGCTGCCGGTCTCCTCTTCGTCACTGTCGCTCTCCCTTATTTCCTCTGCGCCTCTGCCGACCATTGGATTGGGCAAATCCAACCTCTGCCCTGATCTCTGCTTCGATTCCCTCTTCATCGCGATACCAGCCGGCCTTCTCTCGCCATTTCTCATTGCTCTAGTTCACCACCACCGTGGCTTTGTGGAGGAGGTTATAAATCTGGTCTTGGTAAGAAAATGCTTGGGATTAGATATAGCTTTGATATGATTTCGTATGCTGTTTAGGGAAGTTAAGCAGAATGGTGTGTTCTGCTATTGTAGTTTTGTCGAGGAGATTAGCCATTGGTGGATAGCTGCTGCCACCAGCATCCTTAAAGCGACAGCAATTCCAAACAGAGATTGGTGGCAATATGAAGGTAAGATCTCTAAATTAAGAGGTTAAACACTAGTGATTATGTCTTATGCAGATCTTGCATCTAATCTAAGATTGGGTTAGATCCGAATTAATTAGTTAACCGAGATTAATAGATGAAATAGGGTTTTCTAACCCTAATTGGAATTGAGTTGGTTATCTAAATTGTAGTATAGTGGATTGATTATATCATGTTGTTACAGGACTGTGATTCGAGACGGGAGTCTCGACATTGGATTGGTTTGATTCGATCTACATTGGAGGCGGATACTTTTGACTTATTGTCTTTGATATGCTTAGTAATGAAATTAACATGTTGCATTAATTGTGTTTCTTATTTGTTTCGGTTAATCACTGCACAATACATGTTACCTGTTTGATTGGTTGTTTGTTTGCATCTCGTATTGATCTCGTACCTGATTTTTCATGCTCATGGGTAGTGATATAACCATGTTTCACATGTTCAGGACCTAGGTTTGATACCTTATTGATCAGTATATCTTGATATGATTTATTCACTATGGTGCCCATTGTTATATGTCCAGAGGTTGGTTTAGTATATTACCATGCTTAGTGACATGCACCATTTGCATGATCGCATGCTGTGCGATAGATTGCTCCATTATTGTTGAGCACATTGCTAGTTTCATCACTGTTCGGTGCTCCGTTGTGACGCTCATGGGTAGTGTGACACAGCGTGGTAGCACGTCAGTTTGGCTCTTCGGTGCTCCGTTGGTCCGCTCATGGGTAGTGTGACGCAGCGTGTAGCACGTTAGAGATCCCTCCCCGTCATAGCATACCGGGAGATGAGAGCATTTCGCTCCCCCATTTATGATTTGGGGTAGGAGTACGTGTGTACTCCGACAGCATCCCGTCCACTCGGTCACTCATCAGGGGTAGTGATGCAGAGTGCACGGTTGTCACAGCTCTACCCACTCGGTCCCATTTTTGTTATGAGTTGGCTGACTGGCGTCAGGGGTGACCATGACATTGGCATCATATGCATGATGCATTTATTGTTTGTGATTGTGTTTGCTGCATTTATATGCTGCATATTGTTTGGATACCTATGTTTGACATGCATACAGGTCTTCTATACCTTTCGGACTGTTTGTCCTTATACCGGGTCCTGGTTAGTACAGATTCTCTCCTGTCTACTTCGGTTTGCATTTATCTTTATTTTTATCAGGAGACTGTACGCATGATTAGTGCTAGGTGTTATTTCTTTACTTTGCATATCAATTGTACCTGCTGAGTGTTGGACTCACCCCGCCTCCATTGTTGTTATATTTCAGGTTGATGTTGTCAGGAAAGAGAGTTCCAGTTGCTAGTCCCCTGCATACCACCAGCTATAGTTATCTTTGGTTTCGTTTATGCTTCTCATTTGACTATGTTTTAGACTTGGTTGATTTGATACTGGGATATTGTATGGATTCTTATGATCGATGGATTTTCGTATGGTTTAGATTTGTTCTACTACATGCCTGCCTAGACGGCAGAAGAGGTATGTTGATCTTATCATCGGATTTGAGCTTTACGAGTGTAGTTGAGTAGGGTTGATTTCGAGTTAGGGTATTATTATTCTATTTACTTATTATATAAACTGCGTGGGTGATTGTTTATTTACTGTTATTATTCCAGCCGCATGTGGCTGAGGTATATGAGATGTAGAAAGTTTCAAATTGTCCGCCGTACAGGGGAGGTGCTGCCGAAATTTCTTCGGACAGGGACTCCTCGGGGCGTGACAACAATTTCCACTCTTTTCTATTCATCTATTATTCTTTACTCTAGTGGTTACTATACACTAATTTAACTCCATCATTTGTGGGAGGTTCAAGGTTCAAACCTTAACCTCACCTTCTTTTTTATTTCATTTTGGTTTCTATTTCCATTTCTCTATTTTTTTTCTTTTATTCTAAAGGAAAAATACGTATAGGTATAGCTTATCTTTTCATGGGTGTTACAGTACCCCATACCTCATAGAAAGTTCATCCTCGTACTTAAAATAGCTCTGGATACTTCCGTTTCATATCATCCTCTCGTTCCCAAGTGGCTTCTTCGAACCGTTGATTTTGCCACAGGACCTTTACTAAGGGCACTTATTTGTTCCTTAGCCTTTTGACATCTCGATCCAGTATCTGAACCGGTCGGCTCTCATAGGTTAGGTCCTCTTGCACTTGTACTGTCCGTGGTTCGATCACTTGGTCCGTACTCGGAATATGTTTCTTTAGCATCGAAACGTGGAACACGTTGTGAATGACTGACATTTCCTGAGGCAACTCTATTTCATAAGCTACTTTGCCGATTCTTTTCAGAACTTGATATGGCCCCACGTAGCGCGGGCTTAGCTTTCCCTTCTTACCAAACCGCATTACTCCTTTCATAGGAGCTACCTTGAGAAATACTGAGTCTCCAACACTGAATTCCAATGGCCTTCGTCGCTTATCCGCGTAATTCTTCTGTCGACTCTGAGCAGTTTCTATTCTTTGGCGGATGTTCTGTATAGCACGGGTGGTGTTATCGATGAACTCTGTTTGGAATCCCATCTCTTTCTTTTCACCGCCTTCGTACCAGCATATAGGGGATCTACATTTTCTCCCATACAGAGCCTCGTAGGGCGTCATTCCAATAGTAGCCTGGTAACTATTGTTGTAAGCGAATTCCGCTAAGCATAAGTATCGACACCAGCTTCCCTTGAATTCTAAGGCGCAAGCCCGTAGCATGTCTTCTAGTACTTGGTTCACCCTTTCTGTTTGTCCGTCGGTCTGAGGGTGAAAAGCAGTACTGAATAGTAGTTTTGTGCCAAGAGCCCTCTGAACACATTCCCAAAAGTGTGAAACAAAGCGACCATCTCTGTCCGAAATGATGGTCTTAGGAATCCCATGTAGTCTAATAATTTCCTTGACATATAATTGAGCCAGTTGCTCAATTGAATAAGTCATCCTGATTGTTAGAAAATGGGCGGATTTGGTTAATCTATCCACGATTACCCATATAGCATCATAGTCGTTTGTTGTCTTGGGTAATCCTGAAATAAAGTCCATAGAGATATCTTCTCATTTCCATTCTGGAATTTGGACAGGCTGCAGTAATCCTCCAGGCCTCTGGTGTTCTGCTTTAACCCTCTGACAGGTCAGGCAGGTACTGACATACTGAGCCACATCTCTTTTCATACCGAACCACCAGAATTTCTTTTTCAAATATTGGTACATTTTGGTGGATCCCGGATGCATTGCATAGGGCATTGAGTGAGCTTCTTCTAGTATCTTCCTTCGCAATTCCGAGACGTCGGGAACACATAAACGATCCTTGAGGTATAATATTCCACTGTCAGCGATGCGGAATCCGTCATTCTTTCCCTCTAATACTTCTCGCTTTATCCGCTGGATGCTTAGGTCACGAGTTTGCTTCTCCAATACGTCATCGAATAGCGTCGGTGCTATAATCAGGGTTGAGAGTTGTCCGGTCACATCTTCAGCCCCGTAGCACCAATTTTCTCTAGGTTCTCCAATGAACTCAAATATTGGTTCAGCTTCAGGTCGGAAAATCACTTTTCTTTGACGGCACTCGATTGAAGCGCCATACTTGCTCATGAAATCCATTGGCAATATACTGTCATAATCTTGCATGTCAAGCACTATCAAATCACAGTAGAGTTCTCTGTCTGCAATTCTGATAGGTGCGGCTCGTAACATATGAGTAGATGGCATTACTTCTCCCGAGGGTAGGGTTGTTAAGAATTTGTCATTTAAAGCTTGTGGTGGTATCTCTAACTTCTTCATAAAGGGTGTAGAGACAAACGAGTGCGTCGCCCCAGTATCAAATAGCACATTAGCATATTTACTGAAAATAGGCAGCTGACCTGTGACAACTGTAGAGGCACTCGCCACATCATCTTTGGTAAGAGAGAAAACCCTGGCAATCGTTGTAGCTGGCGGGGCTTCCAATCTCCCTTGACTAATCGGAGTTCCTTCAATGGCAGCCTGCATCAGGTGTAGCTGTGAGGGGGTACTCCTGCTCTGGTTATTTTGCTGAGATGGTGTCTGAGACTGGGTAGGGCAGTCTCTGGCCATATGTCCTTCCCGTCCGCAGCTGTAACACTTCCTCGTACCTTTGTGGCATACTCCGGAATGCTGCTTCCCACAAATGGTACACTGAGGGTACTTAGGTTGCTTATTTGCTGGTCCTCCTTTAGTGTTATTCCATTGTTTCCTTTTTCCATTAGAGTTTCCTTTCCAGCTCATTTTGGTACCCTGAGATTTCTGTCCTTCCGTCTGTGCCTAATTCTTATTCTCATTCATCGCCTTCTGATAATGCTTGGTGATCAGGGCACTACTGACCAATTCTTCTGTAGTCTGCGGTCTATTAATTCCGCCGGCCACATTTAGTGCTATCTCGGGTCGGAGCATCTTCAGCATCAGTCTAACCCTTTCTCTTTCTGTGCTGACTAACTCTGGGCAGAGGCGTGCAAGACGATTGAAGCGCTTCACTGCTTCGTTTACTGATAAGTCACCTTGCCGGAACTCGGTGAACTCATCGTAATGCCGGTTCGTTACTTGCATATGGAAGAATTCTTCGAAGAACTCTGTCTCGAAGTCCGTCCAGTTCATCAGATTAATTTGTCTTTTAGCCTTAACTCTTTCCCACCACATTCTTGCGTCTCCGGAAAAACAGAATGACACGCATTTGATCTTTTCTGATACAGGCCAGTCCAGCAATTCTACAATACTTTCCACTCTCTTGAACCAGGTTTGGGTGTCCCATGGCTCACAAGTACCTGAGAAGTTCTCCGGCTTCAGCCTTAGCCACTGTATCAAGTAGGTCTCCTGTCGGACCACTGGGGCAGGGGCTACCGGGGGTACTGGTGCAGCTACTGGTATGACGGGCACTGCATTCTGATTTCCTTGCTGATTCATTAGAGCAGTGATTACTTGTTGTTGTTCCGTGATCTGACGCTGGAGATCAGTGACTACCTGGGTCAGATCTGATGGGGTCACTGTCTCATCGGCCCTGTTACCGCGTCTTCTAGCCATATCTATTTTCATAAATAACAATAAGGCTAACATAAGTCTAGAGTCATCCCTACTTATATTTGTGCATATTAAATGTCGCTTATCATACATAAAGGAAATCCATATTAGTCATACTTAGGTTTATGGACACTAAAACATTTCTTATCATGCATAAATAACATAAAGTAAGTACAGAAAGTCTTACTTGGAGCGGTAGAATGGAGGTTTGATGTGTGTGTAGAGGAAAGGCTAACCTGGCTCTGATACCAACTTGTAACACCCGCCCCTCCTACTAATAGGGCGGGGTTACTTTACTTATCTATTTGCGGAAACATACATGCATATTGAAATTTCTTTCGAAAGTGAGATAGTAGAAATATCATGAAGTCATGCGGAACAATAACATAATACACTTGGTTCATGTCGACATAACAAAATAACTTAAGCAGGTCTTTTATTTGCCTTAGCCGAACCACCACCACACACATCTCCTTGTCTCTCCTGCAGCTCCCTTAGGTCATCCATTCTTTGCCCTTATCTGTGGTACAAGGAAAGTAAGCTATAAGCACACAGGCTTAGTAAGATCCTTTCCTACTCACAAAATCCATATATCAAAGCATAAACACATAAGCATATAACCATGGAAAACATGAACATCTAACATCATATGGTGAATGCATGCATCATGTTATATCATATCATAAATCATCATGTCATATAAATCATAAGGGCAACGTATGTCATATCATAAATCATAAAGAACATCATGCTATATCATATCATAAATCATAAAGAACATCATGCTATATCATATCATAAAACATCATGTCATATAAATCATAAATCATATCATGCAAGATGTCTTTTAAAAACATGTGTCATGTCATATGCAAGATGTCTTAAAACATATCATATAGTACTTGAACATAATATCATCATGAGGGCCCGGCTTGTACCACATACATACATAAATGCGTGCAATCCCTAGGACAGGGTAGCTAGCCCCGAACCTACTAGGGATCTAGGTTCGTACTACGACCGTCGACCTAGGGGCGTACTAAGGAGCCCATCCCTTTACTAGACCCGTTCATAGTCTGTCGGCCTAGGGGCGCTTATGGTGCCCACCCTTAGTACAAGCCATACAAAGTAAAATAGCATATCATGGTTCATGTCGTAACATAGCATATCATATCTTATCATATCATGAAGAGTGCTCTTAGTCCCCAAGGGAAGCAACTCTTAGGCCATTATTTATCATATCATAAAGAGTGCTCTTAGTCCCAACAAAAAGGGAAGCAACTCTTAGGCCTTTGCTTATCATATCATAAAGCATGCATAATTGGGCACATAGCACATCATAAGAAATATTATTATGCATGGATCATAAGCATACATAAATGACATTTTATTTGTCATATCATAAAAGCATGCATACTTGGGCACATAGCACATCATAAGAGACATTATCATGCATGGTTCATAGGTATACATAAATGAACACATCATCCATCATAGAAGAGACATAATCATACATGGAATCATTAAATAACATATCTTAATTCATAACATAGCATGTGAGGCACATCTAGGCTCCTAAACCCATTATGGCCGAAAGTTCAAGAGTATGAACTTAAATTCTAAACAACATACAAGCATAAGAATCTCATGTTAACTTCATATCGTATCATAAAGAAGGTCATAAGCATGTTAATTCAATTTTTTTAAGCCTTCCTAGGTCTCTAATTCTTTCATGGCCGAAACCTTCATGAAGAGAAACCAAGCTCTAAGCAACATACAAGCATAAATATCTAGCTAAAAATTCATATCATATCATAAGGAGATTCATGAGCGTGCTAGGTTAAATTTTTAGCTTCCTTGAACCCTAAAACTTGTTCATGGCCGAAACCTTTCATGAAGAGGAAACCAAGCTCTAAGCAACATGCAAGCATAAATATCTAGCTAGGAATTCATATCATATCATAAGGAGATACATGAACATGCTAGGTTAAATTTTTAGCTTCCTTGAACCCTAACACTTGTTCATGGTCGAAACCTCCATGAAGAGGAAACCAAGCTCTAAGCAACATGCAAACATAAATATCTAGCTAAAAATTCATATCATATCATAAGGAGATTCATGAACATGCTAGGTTAAATTTTTAGCTTCCTTGAACCCAAAAACTTGTTCATGGCTGAAACCTTAATGAAGAGAAAAATAACCACTAAACAATATACAAGCATGAATATCAAGCTAACTCCATATCATGTCATAAATGAAATCATGAGCATACTAGATTTAGTTTAAAGCTTCTTTAGACACTAGATTCTCCATGGCCGAACCCTAAGGGACCATGTGTCTAGATTTCAAGCAACATCAAAACATGATAACCCTAAGTTTGCTTTATATCATGTCTTAGAGAGAGTCATGAACATGTTAACCTAAGTTTTAAGCTCTCCTAGGTCTTTTATTCACATTATGGCCGAAACCCTATAGTGTAATACCACTAGGTTCCAATACATACAAGCATGCAAACACTTAAAATCTTTCATACCATTTCATAAAGAAGATCATGAGCATGATAACCTAAACTTTAATCTCTCCTAATCCATTTATTCATGTTTTGGCCAAACACTTTAGGAGCATGAGATTAAGTTTTAAGCAACATACAAGCATAAGAATACCAAACCAATCTCCTATCATAGCATACATATCATGGGAACATAGTGATCATGGTTGGTTTAGGTCTTAAGCTTTCCTAGGCCTTTCATCTATACTTGGCCGAAAGTTCAAAATCATAGATCTAGGTTTTAAGTAAGCATATAACATAAAAACATTAACTAGCTTCCTATACTAGGGTGATTATCATAAGAACATAAGGAACATGCTTATCTAGGTCTTGAACTTCCCTAACCTTTTCATTCATGTTTTGGCCGAAAAACCTTAGGAGCATGGAGTTAAGTTTCAAACATTCTAATCTTGTGGAAAACATAAGCAACTTGTACCACAGGTGAGGGGATACTTACATCCTTTCGCTTGTTGTTCCTTAAGAAAAGTGGTACCCTTGAGAGGAAGAAGAAGGAGCTTCTCTTTCTTGTCCTCCCTTTTGTTTTCTTTTTCTTGTAAGGAGTAAACCTTGAGACTCCTTCTTAGGAATTAGTTTTCTTGGAGAGAAAACCTTAGCTTGGAATTTAGGAATGAGGGAGAGAAAGCTCTATGTCTCGGTGGAGAAGGGAGAAGGAGAAAGGAGGAGGAGGAGGAAGAATTAACAATCTTTTCTTTCTCTATTCTTCTCTCAATCCTATTTATTCATCATGAGAACGAATTATGTCCTCATTCATCCCCTTAACCCCTCTATCTCTACCCTCTCTTAATTCCCACGAAATTAGAGGAAAGGAGGAAGGAAAGCAACTTGGCTTTTGCTTGCTCCTTTCCTTAACCAAGAAGAAGTGGAGGTAAGCTACTTGGTTTTCTCTTGTTCCTTTACTTAACTATCCTCTTACTTTTAACTACAATTTCCACTCTTTTCTATTCATCTATTATTCTTTACTCTAGTGGTTACCATACACTAATTTAACTCCATCATTTGTGGGAGGTTCAAGGTTCAAACCTTAACCTCACCTTCTTTTTTATTTCATTTTGGTTTCTATTTCCATTTCTCTATTTTTTTTTCTTTTATTCTAAAGGAAAAATACGTATAGGTATAGCTTATCTTTTCGTGGGTGTTACAGATTTCGACACCGACGTCCTGTTCTCCAATTTCTACATTTGACATCCTTTTCTGCCTTAAATTCTCTGTGAGACCACAGGTCATCCTGACACCAGTTTGTACAGATCGTACAGATGTGTATCCTTACAATTTAGTTATTTTGAGTATTATTCGTTCTGTCATCATGACTTGTCATGTAGATGCTTTATGGAAATTTGATCCGCATATATTGGAGCAATTTCAACAGTTTCTTACTTCACAGTCCTCTGTCATGTCAGCTTCCTTTCATATAGGTTTGTCATCGTCTGATATTTCAGGTGTATCTTCATCCTTATGGATTTTGGACTTTAGTGCCTCCCATTATATGTCATCTAATTTATCATCTTTTGTTTCTTTTTCTCCCCATTCATCTATATTTGTTGTGACTGTTGATGGTACTTCTATGTCATTAATAGGTGTCGGTTCAATTGTTACATCTTGTTTATCTCTTACTAATGTTTATTATATTCTAAGTCTTACTTTAAATCTTATTTCTGTTAGTCGATTATATGAGTCTGGATACCTAGTTTCTTTTTCTTCATCCAATTGTTATATTCAGGACGTGCAATCTCAGAGGTTGATTGGGACAGGTGTAGGCAAAGAGGATTCTATGTTTTAGATCAACTCAAAGTACTAGAAATTGTAGCTTCGAGTGTGTATTTATCATCTTTTCATCTGAATCATTCATCTTCTGATTTTTATTTGTGACGCTCTCGTTTAGGTCATATTTCAGCATCTCGTTTGCAGTTTTTAGCTTCTACAGGAGTGTTAGGACCTTTAAAAAGTTATGATATTTTTTATTGTAGTGGTTGTAAACTGGCCAAATTTTCTACCCATTTTCTAAAAGTCTTTCTTTTTTCTTTTTTCTTTTATTCCATTTGATCTTATCTATTCTGATGTGTGGGAACCCTCTCCTATTCCTACAAAAGGGGGGTCAAGGTATTATGTTTCATTTATTGATAATTGCACTCATTACACTTGGGGTCTATCTTATGAAACACAGGTTTGATTATCTTACCATTTTCAATAACTTCAGAGCTCTAGTGAAAACTCAATACTCTAGTGGCATAAAGTGTTTTCGTTATGATTTGGGGGGTGAATACACTTTAAATAATTTTTCACATTTACTTGCTTCTGATGGTACTATTTATCAAACCTTTGTACAGATACTCCTGAACAAAATGGTGTGACTGAATGAAAATATAAGCATCTTGTTGAAACAACTTGTTCATTTTTATTGTCTATCAGTGTTCCTAGTACCTTTTGGAGGGAAGCAATCCTTATTGTTTCTCACGTGATTAATAGAATTCCAACCTCACTCAATTTAGATTTGTCACCTTTTGAAAAAAATTACGTATTTTTTGTTGTACTTGCTTTGTCCTTCGTCCACATGTTTAGCATAATAAATTAGCCTCTCGGTATGCTCTTTGTGTTTTTTGGGGTTATGGTGTTACTCAAAAAGGATATCATTGCTTTGATTCCGTTAATCAAAAATTGTATGCCTCTCATCGTGTTGTGTTTCTTGAGCATATTCCATTCTTTTATATTCCAACTAGTTCGCATAATATGACAAAGTCAGATCTACATTATATTGATCCTTTTAATATTGACACTGAGAAAGTTTCACCCACAGCTCCTACTGGTAGCTCGACTAAATCTGACACTTTGGTTCCTGAGATATCTGCTCCACATGCTCCTCCTTCTGCCACTATCAAATCATCTCCTAAGGTTACGGATGATCCTTCTCTCCACTATCGTCAATCCACTCATGTTCGTAAGTCTACTAAACTGCCAGATTTTGCTTACTCTTGTTATTCTCATTCTTTTGCTTCATTTATTGTATTTATTCATGGTCTTTCTGAACCTGTATCCTATAGAAAAGTCGTTTGTAACCCACTTTAGCAGAGTGTTATGGCTAAAGAACTAACTGCTTTGCATCAAACTCATACATGGGATTTGGTTCCGTTGCCTCCAGGAAAATATACTATTGATTCTCGTTGGGTATATAAGATCAAAGTTAAATTTGATGGATCTATTGAGCGATACAAAGTCCGTCTTATTGCTAAAGGTTATTCTCAGGAATATGGCATGAGTTATGAGGAAATATTTGCTCCTGTTGTAAAAATAACAACTATACGTACTCTGATTGTTGTTGCTTCTGTTCATCGATCGAGAATATCTCATATGGATGTCAAGAATGCATTTCTAAATGATGATCTTCATGAAGAAGTTTATATGACACCTCTTCCTGATATTTCACACCAACCTAGTGAAGTTTATAGGCTTCGTAAAGAGCTTTATGGTCTCAAACAAGCACCTCATGCTTGGTTTGAGAAGTTCTCTATAGTGATTACTTCGCTTGGTTTTCATCCTAGTAATCATAATTCAGCATTGTTTGTTAGATGTATGAGTACAGGTCGTATTCTTTTATCATTATATGTTGATAACATGATTATTACTGGTGATAATTCTGATAGAATTGCTTCCCTAAAGTCTGAGTTGGCTCGTCGTTTTGCTATGAAAGACTTGGGTATACTACGCTACTTTCTAGGCATTGAGGTTGCTTATTCTCCGAAAGGTTATCTTTTATCCCAGTCAAAGTATATATCTGATCTATTTGAGCATGCTCGTCTTACTAATAATAGAGTCGTTGATACTTTTATTGAGACTAATACTCGATATTCTCTATCTGATGGCTCACCTTTGTCGGATCCTAGTTTGTATAAAATTATTGTTGGAAGCTTGATTTATCTCACTATGACTCATCCAGATATTGCGTATGCTGTTCATGTGATTAATCAATTTGTTGCTGCACCAACTACAGTTCATTATGCTGTTGTTCTTCGTATTCTCAGATATCTTCGGGGCACTCAATTTCAAAGGTTTTTATTTCCTTCTACTTCATCTCTTGAACTGCGTGTATACTTTGATACGAATTGGGCTGGTGATCCTACGGATTGTAAATCTACCACTGACTTTTACGTTTTTCTTGATGGTTCCCTCATTTCTTGGAAGAGTAAGAAGTAAAATGTTATTTCTAGATCTTCCACATAAGCTGAGTATTGTGTCATAGCCTCGACTACTTGTGAGATAGTTTGGTTACGTTGGTTGCTTGGGAATATGGGTATTTCTCTTCATCAACCTACTCCGTTGTATTGTGATAATCAGAGTGCTATTCAAATTAGACGTAATTCAGTTTTTCATGAGCGGACGAAACATATTGAAATTGATTGTCATGTTATTCATCACCATCTTCAGATTGGCACTATCATATTATCTTTTATTCCTTCAAAACTACATATTGCTGATATGTTTACCAATTCATATTCTGCTTTACGCTTTCATTTCGTATCTGACAAACTCTCAATATTTTTAACTGTAACATCGTAAGTTTGCGGAGGATGTTAAATTATATATATTTATTTGTTTATTTATAATTTTTAGAATAATTTGACCTTTTTTCCTTTTATATTTAGGGTTTAGTATAAAGACCTTATACTATGTAAATACAAAATCATGCTAAGAATAAAGATAAATAAAAACTACAACAATGAAGTTTTCTCTGTTGCTTACTTTCTTGTCTGTTGAAGTGCTTCGAAAATGGCTTGGGGATGCTCTTACATTCACTCAAGCACTGATATCCAAAACTCTCAAACTCCTCCTGTTATAGACTGTTCTCCTATTATAGACTGTTTGCTATTCTGAGTTTGCATCCATTGACTAATATCAATCGTTGTTGTATAATTTTTTAATCATTAACTTTTTCCCTTACTTTCCACATCAGCATCGATCAACTAATCATATATATAGCAGTTGACTGTCGTCCAATCAATTACTCTTAAAAAACAAGTATTATATTCATTAAAAAGTTACCCTAAGTAGACTTTATCATCAATTAGTTAAAATCAGTCATTAATACATGACTCTAGACTACAGTCAACTCTAAACTAAGTTTGTAGGATCGCATAAATCTCCCAGGTATCTTTTGATTAAAAAATAAATAAATAAATTTAGATAGTCATTTGATAATCTAGTTTATGAAAAGATCTAAAATCAAATATTATGTGAGATACCATATTTATATTTATACATCTATTATATATACAATTAAAAAAAATATTTATGGCTACGAAGTTATCAAGTAGTTGCATGGACGGGGGCTTACATGAGCCTGACCTGGGTAGACGGACCTAGAAAAAATAATTTTTTTTTTATTAATTACAACCCTTTGTCCTCGCTACAAGTGCATGAGTTATTTTGTTGGCTGGCGTCCTCTTTTAATATGTGTCGGTTTTCCACCTGCAATGGGGTTGCCATGGGTATATTAGGGAGTTTATGATATAAATTTTCATTATAAAATTCACGTTTGTGAGGTTTATAATTTTTTCTATAAATCAATCTTAAAATTTTAAGATCAATTTATACATTTTTTAAAGCTAAAAAGATAATTTATGTTATCTGTTGATGTACATTTGAGGACGACCAACGACGGATGTAGGGGGTGCAGAAGCACCCCTTACTTTTAACAAAAAATTAAATTAGTATACAAATTAAGAAAATCAAGAAAAAACAATTCTTGGTGTGAAAAAAGACTATCTTGGAACAACGGCGTAGAGAGATCATCCTAGAACCAAAAATGAAAAGGAAGAGGCTAATACTTCTCGTGAAAGAGAGAGGCCGAATGAAAAAGACTAATGAATTTAAAAATAAAAAGGAAGTATTTGGCAGAATAAAAAGAAGGATAAAATTGAGAGGCATGTCTAGTAAAACATGAGTAACTTTGTCAGACAACTTTATCAAATTCCAATTAATGGAAACACATATTTTAAACACAAATTAAAGAAGAAATGACCTATTGCTGTATTATTAAATTCCATTCTTGCTAGTGGCAAATACGATAGAATTGTGCAACCACAGTCAACATTGTCAAAACAGATAGTCAGTCAGCATTACCGAAATAGAACAATAGGGTAAAAGTGAAGAAGCAATTGAACTAACAAAAAAAACCAGATCAAACAAAAACAAACTCGTGTCTATACAAGTAACTCTATTTTTTTAGTTTCTTGCTTGAGCACCCCTATAAATATTTGTCTGGATCCGCCACTGAGGACGATAGACAACAAGGATCCACAATCCTATTTAATATTTTTTATTTTTTAATTATTTATTTATATTTTTGTTAAATATTTTTTATTTCTGATTTACAACACATTAACGGCTATTTCAGTAACGGTAAAATAACGGCTATTTTCATATCAATTTGACTCTTGTTTTTTTTTTCCTTTCTTTTTTTTTAAAAAAAAAATATTTTTTATAATGACTATTGTTTTGAAATAACGAATATATAGAGTAAATGAAATTATAAATAAAGATATGTGAAAAATATAAATAAAAAAGAAGTAAATTAACAATGTGGTAAAAAAAAGTTATTGGAGAGATTTATGATAATAGAGAGAGGTTTTTAAAAAGAATGACGTTTTAGTTTTTGATGTGCCATAGTATAAATCTTTTTAAGAAGTTTATGACTACGCATGCCCTAAAGCACGATCTAGTGTTGTCTTATTCTGAATTGGACCAATGGGTCGAGAAGAAAATATTTTTTGCTTACATTTGAGAGTTTCTAGGGTTTTGCGCCATCAAAATTTTTTCCTATATTGTGTTTGTGTGTATTTTTTGTAGCAAATACATAGATATTGTTCTCCCAAAGTTGTTGATCGTCGAGGAGTGCACTATACACTCTACGATCACAGGTTGTTGTTGGTTTGCTGCTATTTCAATTTTCTTGTTATGATATTCATTCGTTTGTTTCATTTTAGATTCATTTCCTTGTCTATGTTTTATGGTTCAAAGGACGTAGATGGAGCCAAGTTTAGGGCTATAAATAAGCCAAGTCGAGCCGAGCTTAAAATGAACCAAGTCTTTAAAATGATTGTTCAAGCTTGGTTTGATTTATTTTTTATGATCTTGAGCTTGTTTGAAGCTTGACTTTAACTTGATTCATTTAGATGTTATTGAGCTCTAAATTTAAGCTTGACTTGAGCTTAGTTTGAGCTTGGTTTATTTAAATATTATCAAACTCTCAATTCAAGTATGTTTGATTGTTTGAAACATTTACTTATTTGATTGATTATTGAACTTGATAATTCAAACTTATTTGTATATTTTATTTTATTTTATTATTTACTTAAAATATTGATAAAAGTTTTATTAATGAACATGGTTTGTAAATATTGTTTATGAACGTTGTTCAGGAACATTATTCATGAACGTTGTTCATGAATATTAACTAGCTAAACACATATGTGTTTAAGTTTATTTATTTAGTTTAACGAGTTATTTAAACTTATTTATTTAATTAATATTGTGTATATTGAATGAACATAAACAAACTCTTACTAAACTGAACACCAAATTTGTTCACGAATATTTGGTTCATTACGACCCTAGCCAAGTTGACGACAATCAACATAGAAAAAAAAAAATTAAAAACCCTTCCACTGCCCAGACCAAAACCTTGAACAAAGTTGTTTTCTTTTTTCTTTCTTTTGGTAGTGTAGTTAATTTAGACTTTGACTCAATAGTATATGCTACTTTAGAATTTCTTTTGATTATTTACTTGAGAAATGAAATTTGGGATGAAAAGATGATTTATTTCATGCCTTTGAGATTTTGTATTTTAAGTTTGGCTTGTAGTTTTAGAACTTTGAAGTTATTTATTTATTGTTTTGGGTTAATAATTAGAATCAGAATTTATTTTTTATTTCTTGATTTAGTAATTATATATTATCTTTTTTTTACCAATTTGATATAATTAATAATTAGAAACCTTAAATTAGAGGTTTTGATTTTACTTGCGTGAATAAGTTTGGATATTTTTTTCAAACATATATATATATATATATATATATTTCATTAAGAAATCACTACATCTTTAGATATATAGATTTTTTAAAAGAAAAAATTTAGAATCAGAATAACAAAACATTAGAGATATTAGACTTAAAGAATTTAATTTTCATAACTACCGACAAATCTTGAACTAAGGACTCCCATTTGTGTATATAATGTTAACATTAACGAGCAAGTTTGAAGAGTATATTTCTAAAAAAAAAAAAAAAAAAAAAAAAAAAAAAAGTCCATATCAAACTTTAGGCCATGAATTTCCAAAATAAAAAATTAGAATAAGTCAATTTAGATTATTCAATCCTTCGTAGTTTAAGAAATTTGATGATTGATTGGAATATAATATAGAAAAAGATGTCATGCAATATTCGTATTGCTATCTCTTAAAAACAACTAAGGGAAAACAAGTAGGAGGGGAGACTTTTGTTAGTGAAGGATTCACAAATTAGAAGGGTAAAGATAAGTTAAATATTTATGTTGGTTAGCATGGCATTGAACATCATAGTGTTGGTGCAACCTTAGGTCAAGGTTGACCTGGTTGACCAAACTCGAGTTGACTTGACACGAGTTGTGTTTTGATGTTTGACGAGTTATGTTTGACAATGTTTGACGTGAACAGAAAAGTTGTACCTTGATGTTTTACAAGGATACAAGCTTGGGAGATTGTGGGTGCAACCCGTGGTCAAGGTTGACCTGGTTGACCCGAGGTAAGTTGACCTGACTCGGAAAAGTCCAAGCAGGGAGCTTGGCATGGGAAAAGTCCAAGCAGGGAGTTTGGCATGGGAAAAGTCCAAGCAGGGAGTTTGGCATGGTGAAAAGTCCAAGCAAGGAGCTTGGCACGGGAAAAGTCCAAGTATGGAGACTTGGCACGGAGAAGTCCAAGTATGGAAGCTTGGCACATGGGAAGTCAGAGAGGGCTCGGTAGCTCGTTCTCCGGACTGTGGTCAGAGAGGGCTCGGGAGCTCGTTCTCTGGACCGGATGGAAGTCGGAGAGGGCTCGGTAGCTCGTTCTCCGGACTAGGTCAGAGAGGGCTCGGTAGCTCGTTCTCTGGACCGGATGTGGAAAGTCCTGGTGAGTGAAGTCAGGCAGTGGGAAAGTCCTGGTGAGTGAAACCAGGCAGTTGTGAAAACCCTAGTGAGTGAAGCTAGGTGAAAGTCCTGGTGAGTGAAGCCAAGCAGGCGGATAAGTCCTGGTGAGTGAAGCCAGGCAGTGCAAAAGTCCTGGTGAGTGAAGCCGGGCAGATTGGAAATCCTGGTGAGTGAAGCCAGGTGAAAACCCTAGTGAGTGAAGCTAGGTGAAAGTCCTGGTGAGTGAAGCCGGGCAAGGGAAAATCCAGATGGATCAAGGGTGATCGGACATCTGGTGTTGAGAAGGTCAAGTAGGTCAAGGGAGTGACCGGATACTTAACACGAAGAGAAAAGTCCAAGTGGGTCAAAGGGATTGACCGGACACTTGGTAGAGAGTCTTAGCAGGTCAAGGGAGTGACCAGATGCTAAGAATGAGATACCAATAGGTCAAGGTTGACCGGATATTGGTTTGGAAGGCGTGGGACTTGGTTTGGGCAAAAATCAAGAACTGGATCGATCAGTGGATCGATCCAGTGATACACTGGGTTATCTGATCGGTCTGGTGACCGATCAGTAACCAAACAGTATGCTACTGTATGTTATCTGATCGGTCTGCAGACCGATCAGAAAACGAACAGAAGGCAAAGACAAAAACAGGTGATCGGTCTGTGGACCGATCCACATGCACCCTGATCGGTCCACAGACCGATCAGGAGACGATCAGAGAGTTGGGAGAAGAGTGTTGATCGGTCTGGGGACCGATCAGCATAGGTCCTGATCGGTCCCCAAGACCGATCAGGGAGGCCTCGGACCGATCAGGGTGGAGCCTGATCGATCCAGATATATCCGTTGAGATTCAACGGGTATCTCCGTCTTCTTCGCTGTCTGCTTTGCAGGTGCAGTTGCAGGTTCAGGCTATATAAAAGGGCTGAGGGCTTCTACAGTGGAATCTCTCGATTGTTCTTCTTCTGGTCCGAAGCTTCTGCTTCTTCTTCTTCACTGCTGTGCTCTTGAGCTTTGTTGAGCTCCGAAGCTTCGTGTGAGCTTCTTTGACTGAGTTGCTTGTTGGCATTCGTCCGTGAAGTTGGTGCTTCATCCGGGACTTCAGTCGACGAGAAGGCAAGCGAGTATTTGTACATTCATTGTGTATTTTGTTCTTGCTCTTCTTTGTATTTCCATATTGCTATTGCAAGCTATTGTGGCGAGGTTTCTCCACCCACAAGGAGTATTTATTAGCCGGTTCTCCGGGGACTCATCCACCGACGGATTGATAGGTTTCGTCCACCTTACGGACACGCCGAGGAGTAAGAGTTTCATCTCCGAACCTCGTTACATCGTCGAGTTCGAGTTTGAGGTTTGATCTTTCCTTTTTGCGTTTCTATTTAGTTATTTCCGCTGTGCTAACCTTGATTTGTAGAAAGAAACGAACGATTTGGGGTCGGCTTTTCACACCCCCCTCTCTAGCCGCGATCATCGATCCTAACACATAGAGCTTGAATGAATTGTGAAACTTTGATGAATTAAGATAAACACATTCGATCAATTTTACACAAACAATTAAAGAAAATGCAAAATGATTATCGTATCCATCTTAATGCTTCAATCGATTGTATTAGAGTTTTGTTACGACAAGGAAATTCATTTCAAGGTCATGATGAGACTGAATGTTCACTTAATCCAAATAGCTTTCTTATTCAACTGGAGTTTTTTAGGTGCTCATAATAAAAAGATTAATTATGTGATATTAAAAAATGCTTCTAAAAATTGTAAATTAACATCACTATATTCAGAAGGATATAGTGAATCCTTGAGCAACTGAAATAATTAATATTATTATTAGAGATATTAGTAATTCATTGTTCTCTATTTTAGTTGACAAATCTAATGATGCATCAAGAAATACGTAATTGTCAGTTGTTTTGCATTATGTGGATAGTAGTGGGCATGTAAATGAGCACTTTATCATAATTGAACATTTTATACAACACTCTCACTTAAAGTTGTCATTGATAAAATGTTCTCTAAATATAATTTGAGCAAGTCTAAGTTGAGAGAATAAGATTTTAATGGAGCAAATAATATGTCGGGTAAATTAATGGTCTAAAAGCACTCATTTTAAAAGAGAACTCATATGCATTTTACATACATTGTCACAAGCTTCAACCAGCTCTTATAACTATGGCCAAGAAAAATTTTCACTTTTAATTTCTTTCATATTGTTTGACAAGAATAGATGTTTGGGAGATTGTTGGTGCAACCGTAGGTCAAGGTTGACCTGATTCGGTGAAAAGTCCAAGTATGGAGACTTGGCACTGGAAAAGTCCAAGTATGGAGACTTGGCACGGGAAAAGTCCAAACAGGGAGTTTGGCGCAGGGAAAGTCCTGGTGAGTGAAGTCAGGCATTCGTGAAAGTCCTGGTGAGTGAAGCCAGGCATTCGGGAAAGTCCTGGTGAGTGAAGTCAGGCATTCGGGAAAGTCCTGGTGAGTGAAGCCAGGCAAGGGAAAGTCCTGGTGAGTGAAGCCAGGCAGATTGGAAATCCTGGTGAGTGAAGCCAGGTGAAAACCCTAGTGAGTGAAGCTAGGTGAAAGTCCTGGTGAGTTAAGCCGGGCAAGGGAAAATCCAGATGGATCAAGGGTGATCGGACATCTGGTGTTGGGAAGTCCAACTAGATCAAGGGAGTGATCGGATACTTGGCACGAAGAGGAAAGTCCAAGTGGGTCAAAGGGATTGACCGGACACTTGGTGGGGAGTCTTAGCAGGTCAAGGGAGTGACCGGATGCTAAGCATGATGTACCAATAGGTCAAGGTTGACCGGATATTGGTATGGAAGGTTTGGGACTTGGTTTGGGTAAAAACCAAGCTCTGGATCGGTCTGCAGACCGATCCAGCGTTATCTGATCGGTCTGGTGACCGATCAAATGACAAACAGAAGGCGATCATGGTTCTGTGGGCTTACTGATCGGTCTGGGGACCGATCATCTTGGAGCCTGATCGGTCCCCGAGACCGATCAGGGACGCTACCACCTGAGGTGGGATCGGTCCGGGGACCGATCAGATTCCACACAGAGAGTTGGGCTACTCTCTGTAAAGCCTTCTGATCGGTCTGGGGACCGATCAGCACAGGGCCTGATCGGTCCCCACGACCGATCAGGAGGTTCCCTGATCGGTTCATGGACCGATCAGAGACGGAACAGAAGCGAAGGCTAGGGAATGGATCGGTCGGTGGACCGATCCACATGAAGCCTGATCGGTCCACTGACCGATCCAGGCACTAGCCGTTGCGACGCAACGGCTAGATTTCTTCTGTGTTTCTTCGCTTTCTTCACAGGTTATAAAAGGAGGGCTGCTGCTGCGAGCCTTCCTCTCCTTTTTCCTTCTTCCTGTCCCTAAGTGCTGCTGTGCTTGAGCTTTGTTGAGCTCCTCCAAAGCTTCGCGTGAGCTTCCGGCTGGATCATCTGCTGTTGTAGGCGCTTGGAGTTGTTGCTTCTTCCAGTCGACGAGAATGCAAGATTGTTTTTACACTTGTATTGTCTTCTGCTTTCTTGTATTTCTTGTACATTCATCTTGCTGTTGCAAGAGTATTGTGGCGAGGTTTCTCCACCCATAAGGAGTTATTTTTAGCCGGTTTTCCGGGGAGTCATCCACCGACGGATTGACTGGACTCGTCCACCTTACGGACACGCCGAGGAGTAGGAGCCCTAATCTCCGAACCTCGTTACATCAGTTTGTTTGAGGTTTGTCTTCTTTTCCTTCGTTTCTACGTGTTATTTTCCGCTGCGCTAACTTAGTTTGTAGAAACGCGACGATTTGGTGTCGGCTATTCACACCCCCCTCTCTAGCCTCCGTACGAAGGATCCTAACAAGTGGTATCAGAGCGAGGCGCGCTCTTCGTCGGATTAACACCCGTGGGAGCACAAGCTAGAGAATGGATCGACTCGGAGAAGACATCACGTTTCCACCCTTCTACGAGTGCTGCGACTTCGCGTATTGGAAGGTAAGAATGAGGTATTTTCTTATGACTAACCTTGAAAATTGGAGTTGTGTTCAATTAGGTTTCAAGCCTCCTATGGACAAGAAAGGAGAAACCCTAGAGAAGAAGGAGTGGACCAAGGAGCAAATCCACCAATCAACCATCAATGATGAGGTAACGAAAATCATTGAATTCTCTTTACCTAATGATGTTTTGTGTAGGATAGGTGGATATAACGATGCCAAGGAGTTGTGGAATAACTTGGCAAAGTTCCATGAGGAGAACTCCACTTCAAGTCATGAAGAGGAGTCAAGTGAGCCAAGGAGTTCACATCATGGAGGAATGGTTTTAGAAGTTGAGGGCCACTCAACATCTAAAGAAGAAGAGGAGAGTTCTTCTTCAAGTTCGGAGCAAGAAGAAGAAGCTTCTACCTCCGGAAGGGATGAAGGAGAGAGCGTTCATCCATCCTCAAACCTAGGTAACTCAAGCATTTTAATTTCTAGCAAATTACACATAATGTGCTTTGAGTGTAGGGAATTTGGGCACTACAAGAGTAAGTGTCCAAAGAGGGTTAGGAAGACTCCACCGGCGCCAAAGGTCAAGAAAGCCGAAGTTCCGATACGCAAAGGCAAAGAGCACGTGGTGTGCTTTCAATGCAAGCGAAGGGGGCATTATCGGAGTCAATGTCCGAGGGGGAGACAATCTCACAAGGACAAGAGACCGAGCACGTCGATAGGGGGAGCTAAGGCAAACCCTAAGGTAACATTTAAGGCACATTCTTGCAATAATAATAAGACTCATGCTAGTAGTTTTATTGCAATTGTCAAGAATGATAAGCATGATAATCTTAGGAATCAATATATGTGCTTAGGAGCCAAACATGTAAGCCTAGATAAGGATAACACTAGGAAAGCCAACCCTAGAATTAACTCATCTAAGGCTAAGGAAAACCTAGGTAGGAATCCCAAATCAACTAGACATATGCCTAGGAATGCCTCAAAGAACAATGACAAATTAAAACTTGAGGTATTAGAGAAGGAGAATCAAGTCTTGAGGTCAAGACTTGATACTTTGGAAAAGGCTCTTAAGAACTTGGAGAAGTCATCTCTAGGGTTTAAGGGTCAAAAACCAATGTCCAAGGATAAGAAAGGTTTGGGTCACAAACCTAAGTCCCAAGTGATCAAGCTCACTTATCATAATGTTCCATTCGATTATGGAACAAAATCTAGGGCTAGGAAGACCATCACCAAGGTCACAAGGGGAGTCACCCCTAGAGTTGATCTTGATGAGTCCCAAATGACCAAGGCTTTAAAGCCTAAGAGGGTCATTAGGAGGGTTGCTAGGGAAGTTATCCCTAGTGAATATTTAGTGAACCCAATGAGCTCAAATAAGTATTGGGTTCCTAGGAGCATCTTCTCTACCTCATAGATGGGTTAGAGAGTGTCAACTCCGATTAGAAGGGTAGTTAACCCAACTTTGAGGAAATTGACGCTCAAGGAGCATTTTCAAGGTTTTTGGGAACCTTTGAAAATGAAATGGAATATTTACTCCTTGGAAGAGTAAAATGTGTCATCATGGAAAATGATGATGTTAATTTCAATTGGCACAATTTGGGAAAATCTAGAGAACTCTTGAGGAAAAATGAAACATGCCAAGATTTGAGGATAAATTTGATCTTTAAGTGGCATGGATGAATCTAGAGTTCAAGAAGTGTCAAAATTAGGATTTTGGCATATTAGGGCAATCAAGGGTTAAAGCTTAAGTATTAGCTAAGGCTAAGGATACTTAGATAGATAATCTAGGTATGTCTTATTCATGCTAAATCTTGCCATGATTATTTGCCCTCACATGTCATGACATCATGTTTAATTTTATCATTTGATATGTCATGATAAAGCTTAGGTTCTTTATATGTCATGCTTTAGTTAAGTTTCATACTTTATGTCATGACATCATGACATTGGCACATGTTTTCATTTATGATATTATTTCATGCCATGTCATCATCTCTTGCATTAATAATCAATGAAATTGATTTAAGGATAAAAGCACATTTTGATATTGAGATCAAATTGGTGTTTAGAAAATGCATGAGAACTTAGCCTAAGTTGACATAAACCCATATCTCACATCAAAATTGACTTGAATGTGTTTGATACACCTTAGATGTGTGTGAGATATTAGGATGATGAGTTAGGATCAAGGTGCATAGTTCTTGTACCTAGATGAACCTAATTCAAAATTGGAGGATCATAGGGAAAGCTTATGTACAAGTCATGTACATTTAGCCCTAAGATTATGGTCCTAAATTAAAAGGTTTAAAATCATTTTGAAATTGATTCGAAAAACCTTGATGAAGCTTTTCTAGTGATAGCATTCATCATTGAACAAAGTGATACAAAGTTTTTGAAACTTTGAGCTATTTCCAAACTTTTCAAACTTTGTATCAAGATTTGAAAATGGAAGTTATTTTCATAGAAAACTATTTTTCCTTGATAGTATATGTTACGAGGAATATATCCTCAAAATTTTATAATTTTTGGAATTTTCTGGAATTTGTTGTGAGTTTCTGAATTTCGGGAGAAGGAAATCAGAACTCGAGTCTGTCCAAGGCTGGATCGGTCACTGGACCGATCCAGGGAAGGCTGGATCGGTCTGGGGACCGATCCAGAGGGGTCCTGATCGGTCCGGTGACCGATCAGGCGTGCTGAATTTGCTGAATTTCGACTGTGGTCTGTAATTTCAGCTGTGGGAGTTGAGTTTCAGGTTTCTAAAGGTTTGAAACTCTCCAAGACATTGTTGGCGCAATGGTCAAGGGGGAGTTGACTTTTAGGGGGAGTTTTTTTTTTCTCCTTAAGACTTTTGAGGATTAGTGATATGAGATTGTCACTAAGTTGAGTGTTGAGTTTAGTATCAAGGGGGAAATTAAGGGTTTCAATGAAAGGTATGGGACTTTCATTAGGAAGAAACTCTTGACCTTGATTCCCTCTTTTTGATGTGTGTCAAAAAGGGGGAGAGATGTCTCAAGGGGGAGAGTGTAGGTTTTGGAAGAATGTTCAAGGAAGAACATTGGAAAACCTAAGTTAGGTTATCGGGTTAACCTAACTTGATTTTGGATTTTGTCAAACATCAAAAAGGGGGAGATTGTTGGTGCAACCTTAGGTCAAGGTTGACCTGGTTGACCTGACTCGAGTTTACCTGACTCAAGTTGTGTTTTGATGTTTGACGTTGTTTGACGAGAAGAGAAGTTCTATTCTTGATGTTTGACAAGAATAGATGTTTGGGAGATTGTTGGTGCAATCGTAGGTCAAGGTTGACCTGGTTGACCTGATTCGGTGAAAAGTCCAAGTATGGAGACTTGGCACTGGAAAAGTCCAAGTATGGAGACTTGGCACGGGAAAAGTCCAAACAGGGAGTTTGGCGCAGGGAAAGTCCCGGTGAGTGAAGCCAGGCATTCGTGAAAGTCCTAGTGAGTGAAGCCAGGCATTCGGGAAAGTCTTGGTGAGTGAAGCCAGGCATTCGGGAAAGTCCTGGTGAGTGAAGCCAGGCAAGGGAAAGTCCTGGTGAGTGAAGCCAGGCAGATTGGAAATCCTGGTGAGTGAAGCCAGGTGAAAACCCTAGTGAGTGAAGCTAGGTGAAAGTCCTGGTGAGTTAAGCCGGGCAAGGGAAAATCCAGATGGATCAAGGGTGATCGGACATCTGGTGTTGGGAAGTCCAACTAGATCAAGGGAGTGATCGGATACTTGGCACGAAGAGGAAAGTCCAAGTGGGTCAAAGGGATTGACCGGACACTTGGTGGGGAGTCTTAGCAGGTCAAGGGAGTGACCGGATGCTAAGCATGATGTACCAATAGGTCAAGGTTGACCGGATATTGGTTTGGAAGGTTTGGGACTTGGTTTGGGTAAAAACCAAGCTCTGGATCGGTCTGCAGACCGATCCAGCGATACGTTTGTGTATCTGATCGGTCTGGTGACCGATCAGATGACAAACAGAAGGCGATCATGGTTCTGTGGGCTTACTGATCGGTCTGGGGACCGATCAGCTTGGAGCCTGATCGGTCCCCGGGACCGATCAGGGACGCTACCACCTGAGGTGGGATCGGTCCGGGGACCGATCAGATTCCACACAGAGAGTTGGGCAACTCTCTGTGAAGCCTTCTGATCGGTCTGGGGACCGATCAGCACAGGGCCTGATCGGTCCCCACGACCGATCAGGAGGTTCCCTGATCGGTCTGTGGACCGATCAGGAGGTTCCCTGATCGGTCCATGGACCGATCAGAGACGGAACAGAAGCGAAGGCTAGGGAATGGATTGGTCGGTGGACCGATCCACATGAAGCCTGATCGGTCCACAGACCGATCCAAGCACTAGCCGTTGCGACGCAACGGCTAGATTTCTTCTGTGTTTCTTCGCTTTCTTCGCAGGTTATAAAAGGAGGGCTGCTGCTGCGAGCCTTCCTCTCCTTTTTCCTTCTTCCTGTCCCTAAGTGCTGCTGTGCTTGAGCTTTGTTGAGCTCCTCCAAAGCTTCGCGTGAGCTTCCGGCTGGATCATCTGCTGTTGTAGGCGCTTGGAGCTGTTGCTTCTTCCAGTCGACGAGAAGGCAAGATTGTTTTTACACTTGTATTGTCTTCTGCTTTCTTGTATTTCTTGTACATTCATCTTGCTGTTGCAAGAGTATTGTGACGAGGTTTCTCCACCCATAAGGAGTTATTTTTAGCCGGTTTTCCGGGGACTCATCCACTGACGGATTGACTGGACTCGTCCACCTTACGGACACGCCGAGGAGTAGGAGCCCTAATCTCTGAACCTCGTTACATCAGTTTGTTTGAGGTTTGTCTTCTTTTCCTTCGTTTCTACGTGTTATTTTCCGCTGCGCTAACCTAGTTTGTAGAAACGCGACGATTTGGTGTCGGCTATTCACACCCCCCTCTCTAGCCTCCGTACGAAGGATCCTAACAGCGACAACTTCGCGTTTTGGAAGGTAAGAATGAAGTACTTTCTTATGACTAACCTAGTTCATTGGAGTTGTGTGCAGGTAGGGTTTACTCATCCGGTGGATAAAGACGGAGAAACCCTAGAGAAGAAAAAGTGGACGAAGGAGCAAATCCACAAATCCACAATCAACGATGAGGTAACGAAAATTCTTGAATTTTCATTACCTAATGACATTTTGTGTGAGGTAGGTGGATATAACAATGCCAAGGAGTTGTGGAACAACTTGGCCAAGTTCCATGAGGGAAGCTCCACTTCAAGTCATGAAGAGGAGTCAAGTGAGCTAAGTAGCTCACTTCATGGAGGAGAGGAATTAGAAGTTGAGGGCTACTCAACATCTAAGGAAGAAGAGGAGGAGAGTTCTTCTTCAAGAATGGAGCAAGAGGAAGAAGCGTCTACCTCCGGAAGGGATGATGAAGAAAGTCTTCATCCATCCTCAACCCTAGGTAACTCAAGCATTTCAATTTCAAATAAATTGCATATATTATACTTTGAGTGTAGGGAATTTGGACATTACAAGAGTAAATATCCAAAGAGGGTTAGGAAGACTCCACCGGCGCCAAAGATCAAGGAAGCCGGAGTCTCGATACGCAAGAGCAAGGAGCACGTGATGTGCTTCCAATGCAAGCGAAGGGGACATTATCGGAGCCAATGTCCGAGGGGGAGGCAATCTCACAAGGACAAGAAAGCAAGCACGTCGATAGGGGGAGCTAAGGCAAACCCTAAGGTAACCTTTAAGGCTCATTATTGCAATTCTAATAAGACACATGCTAGTAGTTTTATTGCAATTGACAATAATGATAAGCATGATAATTATAGAAATCGATACACATGCTTAGGTGCCAAACATGTGAGCCTAGATAAGGATAACACTAGGAAAGCCAACCCTAGGATCAACTCATCTAAGGTTAAGGATAACCTAGGTAGAAATCCCAAAATAACTAGACATATGCCTAGGAATGCCTCAAAGACAAATGACAAGTTAAAACTTGAGGCCTTAGAAAAGGAAAATCAAGTCTTGAGGTCAAGACTTGACACTTTAGAAAAGACCCTTAAAAATTTAGAGAAGTCAACTCTAGGGTCTAAGGGTCAAAAACTCAAGTCCAAGGACAAGAAAGGTTTGAGTCACAAACCTAAGTCCCAAGTGGTCAAGCCCACTTACCATAATGTTCCATTCGATTATGGAACAAGACCTAGGGCTAGGAAGACCATCACCAAGGTCACAAGGGGAGTCACCCCTAGAGTTGATCTTGATGAGTCCCAAATGACCAAGGCTTCAAAGCCTAGGAGGGTCATTAGGAGGGTTGCTAGGAAAGTCATCCCTAGTGAATATTTAGTGAACCCAATGAGCTCAAATAGGTATTGGGTTCCTAGGAGCGTGATTCCATCACGCTAGATTAGTTAGGGTGTGCCAACCTTACTTGAATAGGTAGTTAACCTAATCATGGCAAAAGGTGGCACTTTAGGATTTTTCAAGGTATAATCAAGCCTTGAAAATGAAATTAAGAATTATTCCTAAGGTGATTAGAATGTGCCAACCACACTTGAGGAATTTTCTAGAGTCAATCTAGTTGGCACATAGTGATCTAAAAGTCTTGAGGATATGATTTTAGGTCTATTACACTTAGGAATATAGAATTTATGGCAAAATGATCAAAATTATCAAAAATGGCAACTAAGGCTAGAATTAGGTATTTTCTATACCTTGACATGTTATTTGCCATATATTGTTTGCCATATGTCATGTCATGACATCATATTTAATCTATGATCATTTGAAATGTCATGATAATGCTTAGGTTATTTATATGTCATGCTTTATTTAAGTTTCATACTTTATGCCATGACATCATGACATTGGCACATGTTATTATGTATGATATCATTTTATGTCATGTCATCATTTCTTGCATTTATAATCAATGAAATTGATTTAAGGTTAAAAACATAATTTGATATGGAGATCAAATTGATGTTTAGAAAATGCATGAGAACTTAGCCTAAGATAACCTAAACCCATATCTCACATCAAAATTGACTTGGATGTGTTTGATACACCTTAGATGTGTGTGAGATATTAGGATCATGAGTTAGGATAAAGGCGCATAGTTCTTGTACCTAGATGAGCCTAATTCGAAATTGGGGATCATAGGGAAAGCTTATGTACAAGTCATGTACATTTAGCCCAAAGATTGTGGTCCTAAATTAAATGATTTAAAATCATTTCAAAATTGATTTGAAAAACCTTGATGAAGCTTTTCTAGTGATAGCATTCATCATTGAGCCAAGTGATACAAAGATGAGTTAACTTTGAGCTATTTCAAAGACTTTTGAACTTTGTATCAAGATTTGAAAATGAAACTTATTTTCGTAGAAAATTATTTTTCCATGATAGTATATGTTATGAGGAGTGTATCCTCAAAATTTCACAATTTTTGAAATTTTCTGTAATTTTCTAGAGGTTTCTGAATTTCGTGGAGAGAAATTCAGAACTGATATCAGAGGTTGTGGACCGATCAGAAGGGAGTCTGATCGGTCCAGGCAGTTGTGGATCGGTCACTGTGACCGATCCAGGGAAGGCCTGATCGGTTTGGTGACCGATCAGGGCGTGCCAGTTTCGACTGTGCTGTCTGAAATTTCTGAAATTTCAGCAATGAAGTTGGTGGTTTGGATTTCTAAATGGTTGAAACTCTCCAAGACATTGTTGGTGCAATGGTTAAGGGGGAGTTGACCTTTAGGGGGAATTTTACCTATTAGTCAAGGGGAGTTTTTACTCCTAAAGACTTGAGTGATATGGGATTATCACTAAGTTAATTGTTGACCTTAGTATCAAGGGGGAAATTAAGGGTTTCAATGAAAGGTATGAGACCTTCATTAGAAAGAAACTCTTGACCTTGATTCACTCTTTTTGATGTGTGTCAAAAAGGGGGAGAGTGTAGGTTTGAGGAGAATAGAGAATGTTCAGGGAAGAACATTGGAAAACCTAAGTTAGGTTATCGGGTTAACCTAACTTGATTATGGGTATGATTATGGGTTTTGTCAAACATCAAAAAGGGGGAGATTGTTGGTGCAACCTTAGGTCAAGGTTGACCTGGTTGACCAGACTCGAGTTGACTTGACTCGAGTTGTGTTTTGATGTTTGACGAGTTATGTTTGACAATGTTTGACGTGAACAGAAAAGTTGTACCTTGATGTTTTACAAGGATACAAGCTTGGGAGATTGTGGGTGCAACCCGTGGTCAAGGTTGACCTGGTTGACCCGAGGTAAGTTGACCTGACTCGGAAAAGTCCAAGCAGGGAGCTTGGCACGGGAAAAGTCTAAGCAGGGAGTTTGACATGGGAAAAGTCCAAGCAGGGAGTTTGGCATGGTGAAAAGTCCAAGCAAGGAGCTTGGCACGGGAAAAGTCCAAGTATGGAGACTTGGCACGGAGAAGTCCAAGTATGGAAGCTTGGCACATGGGAAGTCAGAGAGGGCTCGGTAGCTCGTTCTCCGGACTGTGGTCAGAGAGGGCTCGGGAGCTCGTTCTCTGGACCGGATGGAAGTCGGAGAGGGCTCGGTAGCTCGTTCTCCGGACTAGGCCAGAGAGGGCTCGGTAGCTCGTTCTTTGGACCGGATGTGGAAAGTCCTGGTGAGTGAAGCCAGGCAGTGGGAAAGTCCTGGTGAGTGAAGCCAGGCAGTTGTGAAAACCCTAGTGAGTGAAGCTAGGTGAAAGTCCTGGTGAGTGAAGCCAGGCAGGCGGATAAGTCCTGGTGAGTGAAGCCAGGCAGTGGGAAAGTCCTGGTGAGTGAAGCCAGGCAGTTGGAAAGTCCTGGTGAGTGAAGCCGGGCAGATTGGAAATCCTAGTGAGTGAAGCCAGGTGAAAACCCTAGTGAGTGAAGCTAGGTGAAAGTCCTGGTGAGTGAAGCCGGGCAAGGGAAAATCCAGATGGATCAAGGGTGATCGGACATCTGGTGTTGAGAAGGTCAAGTAGGTCAAGGGAGTGACCGGATACTTGACACGAAGAGAAAAGTCCAAGTGGGTCAAAGGGATTGACCGGACACTTGGTAGAGAGTCTTAGCAGGTCAAGGGAGTGACCAGATGCTAAGCATGAGATACCAATAGGTCAAGGTTGACCGGATATTGGTTTGGAAGGCGTGGGACTTGGTTTGGGCAAAAACTAAGAGCTGGATCGATCAGTGGATCGATCCAGTGATACACTGGGTTATCTGATCGATCTGGTGACCGATCAGTAACCAAACAGTATGCTACTGTATGTTATCTGATCGATCTGCAGACCGATCAGAAAACGAACAGAAGGCAAAGAGAAAAAGAGGTGATCGGTCTGTGGACCGATCCACATGCACCCTGATCGGTCCACAGACCGATCAGGAGACGATCAGAGAGTTGGGAGAAGAGTGCTGATCGGTCTGGGGACCGATCAGCATAGGTCCTGATCAGTCCCCAATACCGATCAGGGAGGCCTCGGACCGATCAGGGTGGAGCTTGATCGGTCCAGATATATCCGTTGAGATTCAACGGGTATCTCCGTCTTCTTCGCTGTCTGCTTTGCAGTTGCAGGTTCAGGCTATATAAAAGGGCTGAGGGCTTCTACAGTGGAATCTCTCGATTGTTCTTCTTCTGGTCCGAAGCTTCTGCTTCTTCTTCTTCACTGCTGTGCTCTTGAGCTTTGCTGAGCTCCGAAGCTTCGTGTGAGCTTCTTTGACTGAGTTGCTTGTTGGCATTCGTCCGTGAAGTTGGTGCTTCATCCGGGACTTCAGTCGACGAGAAGGCAAGCGAGTATTTGTACATTCATTGTGTATTTTGTTCTTGCTCTTCTTTGTATTTCCATATTGCTATTGCAAGCTATTGTGGCGAGGTTTCTCCACCCACAAGGAGTATTTATTAGCCGGTTCTCCGGGGACTCATCCACCGACGGATTGATAGGCTTCGTCCACCTTACGGACACGCCGAGGAGTAGGAGTTTCATCTCCGAACCTCGTTACATCGTCGAGTTCGAGTTTGAGGTTTGATCTTTCCTTTTTGCGTTTCTATTTAGTTATTTCCGCTGCGCTAACCTTGATTTGTAGAAAGAAACGAACGATTTGGGGGCGGCTATTCACACTCCCCTCTCTAGCCGCGATCATCGATCCTAACACATAGAGCTTGAATGAATTGTGAAACTTTGATGAATTAAGATAAACACATTCGATCAATTTTACACAAACAATTAAAGAAAATGCAAAATGATTATCGTATCCATCTTAATGCTTCAATCGATTGTATTAGAGTTTTGTTACGACAAGGAAATTCATTTCAAGGTCATGATGAGACTGAAGGTTCACTTAATCCAAATAGCTTTCTTATTCAACTGGAGTTTTTTAGGTGCTCATAATAAAAAGATTAATTATGTGATATTAAAAAATGCTTCTAAAAATTGTAAATTAACATCACTATATTCAGAAGGATATAGTGAATCCTTGAGCAACTGAAATAATTAATATTATTATTAGAGATATTAGTAATTCATTGTTCTCTATTTTAGTTGACAAATCTAATGATGCATCAAGAAATACGTAATTGTCAGTTGTTTTGCATTATGTGGATAGTAGTGGGCATGTAAATGAGCACTTTATCATAATTGAACATTTTATACAACACTCTCACTTAAAGTTGTCATTGATAAAATGTTCTCTAAATATAATTTGAGCAAGTCTAAGTTGAGAGAATAAGATTTTAATGGAGCAAATAATATGTCGGGTAAATTAATGGTCTAAAAGCACTCATTTTAAAAGAGAACTCATATGCATTTTACATACATTGTCACAAGCTTCAACCAGCTCTTATAACTATGGCCAAGAAAAATTTTCAATTTTAATTTCTTTCATATTGTTGGTAATGTGGTAAATGTTGTTAGATCATCTTGTGAATATTCTGATCTTCTTTAGGAAAAACATTTAAATTTTATTATTAAGGCATTGGAGAATGATGAGATTTCAAGTGGTTCAGGACTTAATCAAGAAACTATCCCTCAAAGTGTTAGAGATACACATTGTGGGTCATATCACAATTCTTTAATTAACTTAATTTCTATGTTTTTTGATGTCAGTGATGTGATTGAAATTATTTCGGAAGATGATTCCAGTTCTCCTGATAAAAAATTGAGACATTTAGTTTATTGGAGTCAATACTTCATTTGATTTGACATTCAATCTACATGATGGAACATGCCTTGGGTATTTCGAGTAAATTGTTGACGACATTGCAAAAGAAAGATTAGGATATTGTGAATGCAATGGATTTAGTACAAGTATGCAAACATCGTATACGAGAAGATGGTTGGGATTCATTTTTAGAAAAATTTCACTATTTTTGTCAACAACATTACATTGATATTCCTAAAATAGATGATATGTTCACATATTGGGTACCAAGTGTGTATCTTCATCATAATCGATCAGAAGTGATAAATTTGCATCACTATCCTGTTGATTTATTCTATAGTGTTATTGATATGCAACTTCAAGAGTTAAATGATAATTTTTTAGAGATAGGGCATGTAGAGTTTAAGTTAGGAAACCCTTATTCATATTTTGGCATAAGATGAAGAATGAAGCTGGGCTAATATGAGTTAGCCTAACTTAATTATATTGTCAAACATCAAAAGGGGAAAGATTGTTGGTACAATCATCCTCAGGTCTAGGTTGACCAGTTTGACTGATGCGAGCTTGATTTTCGATGTCTTATAATGTGTGAGAGAGAAGTCAAGTAGGTTAAGAGATAATCAAATATTTGATTGGGAAAGTCTAAACTAGAGGTTAGGCAACGAAATATCCTAACTGTGGTTAGGTAAGGAAAAACCCTAACTAGAGGTTAGACAATGGAAAATCCTAACTAGAAGTTAGGCAATGAGAAGTTCTAACAGGAGGTTAGGTAGGTGAGAAGTCTACCGAGTGACTAGTTTAAACTGGAGGTTAGGCAACATGAAGTCCTAACTGGATGTTAGGTAGGTGAGAAGTCTACCGAGGGACTAATCCTAACTAGAGGTTAGATAAGGAAAAGTCTAAGTGGGTCAAGAAGACCTTGACACTTGGTGAGGAAGCCTTGAAAGGTCAAGGGTGACTGAATGCTAGGTAATGAGAAGTTTCAATAGGTCACAGATGACTGGATATTGGGTAGAGAAAGTTCTTGTAGGTTGAAGTCAATCAGATATCATGCAAGATGTAATTTCAATTATGGAAAGGCTAAAATTAGGGTTAGCAATCAATTAGTGCTCGATTGACAAACCCTAAACCTGAAATTTTGGGTTTATTGCTCGAATTGATTGAAGCAATCGATTGGTGCAATCGATTGAAGGTTTCTCACGAGCAAACATAAGTTGTTTGAATCAATTAAGCTGATTACCTAATCGATTGGGAGACTTTTCGCGAGAGAATATAAGAAGCCGAAATTGATCAGGGCAATTGATTTTGACATCACCAATCAATCAGGGAAATCAATTGGATAGTTTTCGCGAGGAAATAGAAAAGCAGAAGGCTTCGGAATCAATTCACTCAATCAATTGGGAAGATATCAATCTATTGGTATGATTCGCCAATCGATTAGTCAGGCGAAAAATAACTGTTCTACAGGTTTGAACAGTCAGATCCTACATGACAATCAATTGAGGGTAGGACCAATCAATTAGGAGACATTTTTTAGTTCAAGAAAAATCCTAGAAAAGGGGGTTTCATGATGTTTTTGAGTAGCCGTTTCTTAGGAGTTTTGGAGCAAATTGATGTTGCATTTCCATCCACTAAAAGACAATCTAAAGCAAGAAAAGGTCAAGCAATGTATGATTCCTCATTGTAAACTCTAAAATCGTTCTTGATTATATTTTATGTTTGTGTTCTTATTTTCTTGTTGTATTCTTGTGCTCGAGGTTGTATAAGACTTCTTTGTCTTCGAAAAGTTTCTGAGAAGGAGACATTCATAGTGGAACTATGAGTGTGAGGAGTGACTCCTTGGATTATTCACCTCAAGGAGGTGGATACCAAGTAAAATCAAAAGTATTAGCGATTGAGAGTTTCACTTTGAGTTTTTCACTGTCATTCAAGTTCAAAGAAGAAAAGCGAGTCATTCACCCTCTGAGCTAGGCGGTTGGAGGCCACCAGTGATGGACGGGCCACCCTCTGCTCAGCACCATGGAGTCCGCCCACCGTCGATGACCTCTAGTTGCCTGGCTCAACTCAAAACTATAATCTAGGTGGGAAGATAAACTTAGGGGAGATCACAACTAATTTTGACTGGATTTCATCCATGATCTGACGTGTAAATTATGAAAAGGATCAAGAATTATGGGTCAGAAGATTTGGATTAAATAGTTGTGGGTGTCCATATCATGAAAAATTAGGAAAAAAAATTAAAAATTAAATTTCTTTTTATTTTCATATTTTTTTTATTTTTAGGGGGGTGATAGATGGTTGTTGTATTTTAACATTAATAGTAAAAACTAACATGTTCTTGGTAATTAACATTTAAACTATAGTAAAATCATAATATAGAAATCAATAAATAATTTCACTATTTAAAAAGTATTAATGATTTTCAATTTAAAGATGCCCTGAAAAAAAAATTAAACTCAGTGTATGTTAGAAAAATTATTGAGATCAACGCGTCCTAGCAATAGCTTTTACTTATAAAAAAATTAATTTAATTTTTTATACCAGATATTAAATTGACAAGAACATATGTTACATTTTATATTAGCCAAAAGATTAAGAAAACATTATTAACCCAAGATATTTATAAAAACTTGTTCGTTCGTAGTGTTGCTAATCCTAAAATGTGAAACTAAATAGAACATGAGAGAATATATATTTTTTATATAAAAACTAACTAAAAAATGACTAATAAATGTTAAAAATAATTTTTTAATATGAAAAAATAACATTAATATAATTTAATTTTAGGTTTCATCAAAATTAGTCATTAAGATTATTAGTCATTAAATAGTTTAGATTTTTAATTAAATAGTAGGATTTATAGTAAGTAATTTTAATCTAGAAATAAAAATTTATATTTTTTCAATCCAAATATGTAAAAATTTATTAAATAATTTTCATTACTGTACGCTTGATCTATTTTAATAGTCTGCCGGCTAGATTGCAGTCATGAGCTCATAAAGTTTGCGGTAAGGCGAGACCAACCTCGTGGAGAGTCTGCACTTAGTGGTAAAAAGTGAATACGCTCGTCCCCAGCGCCCCAGTCAATCCGTCCCAGGGTCAATACAGAGAAGATAAATCACGGATGACTATTAACTTTTGAAATAATAACTTGCACATAAAGGAGAGCCTGCACTTGTCACTTGATATAGTGATTTGATTGTCAGGTGACTTGTTGATCATGTGCACATGGAGGAGAAGAATAGTTGAATTTGGCGAGAGAAAGGAAAGTTAATTGTTCCGTTAGATTTTAAATGAATGAAATATGAGAGAAAAAATATCAGTTAGATGCACATTTGATTATTTCTTCCATTTAATTGTGTGTGCATTTGTAATTTGTTATACTATTATAGTTATTATTTTCAATTTTAAAAAAACTCACATATTTAGATATTTCTCTTTCATTCGTCTAGTGATCGATTTCATCTCATAAATTTTTTTACTGGTCACCAAATAAAAAAAATCAGAAAAACAAACACCACAAGTCATTTAAGCACCAAATGTAAAAATCAAATCCTCATTCATTAAGAAACTCACCCTTTCGTTTACATCGCCGAAGCCTTGGGGCATCAAACGGGCAAACAATTGCAGCAGCCAAGTAATTATATAATCTCGACAATGATTAATCAGGTTGAATAATATAAATACTTGAGACATAATTGAGTATTTTTACCATTACATGGTAGCACCGGAGATTAATATTATCGGCCAATGATATCATCAATATTGTGGCTAGGGAGGAAGTTAATTACGTGCTATCTATTAAAAATAAAATTTAATAGCTGCAAATATAAAAAAAATATAATCCGAAATACTTTTGTTTTTAATGAATTTTGTCCCTTTTTTTTTTTTTCAATTTCTTTCTCTTAAAAATTTTAAAAAAGAAAATGGAATTCTGTTCCTGTAAACCTAACAACACCGGTCTCCAAGAAAAGAGGGCATCCCGCGCGGTCCCTCCAATCGCAATCAGACGGCTGCAAGAGAAACTCTCCCTCACTCCCACGCTTATCTTGCGCCGTCAGTCACTCTCACTGTTGCTTTCCCCCTCGACGTTCTGAAGCATCCGCTGTCCGTCTCGTACAGGAGGCAGCGGAACAACCGCAGGACCGCACGCCAGTTTTGCGTGGGGCCCTACCATTCCGTTGGTTTCCCTTGGGCGATTTCACCTGTTTCTCGCCGAGACGCTATTGGACGGGCTCCCGTGGGGCCCACATAAGGTTCTATGATATCTATCACTGCGCACGTCGTCGGTCTCAGCGGGAGTACGAATGCGGAAGGCGCGAAAGCTTGCAGCTTCGCGAGCGTAACGTGGGGGCCTCTGAATTTACGGAACAACTCTCCGCGACTGTGTTAACTGATGACTTATTTAATGTAAATAGTATGAATATCGAGGGTAATATTGCTAATTGGTAATGAGATTTAATTCGAACGTTGGAGTCCGCTTTAGATCGCAAAGCGACGTGGACGGTGGTCTCCCGAAGCGTTACGAACTCCGCAACGGGACATGGCCCGAGTAACGGTAACGGCACAGCAGGCTCCGTCTTCGTCGTGTTCCTCTCCGTCCGTCTCAATACAATTAATTTATTATTATTTTTTTAATTCCCACCAACTCCAAATTCACCCCGAAGCCCCCCCTTGCCGCTGCTTCCGCGGTCTGCTCCTCCGCGCTCTCTCCACCTCCCTCAATCTTCTGCTCCGGCCTCCGGTCATTGTTTTCACTTCGTTAGGGCTACTCTTTCCCTTCTTCTTTGCCCCCTTATATCCTTTGATCTGCTCTTTTCTGCTTCCTTCCGGCGAAGCTGTCGAGGCAGAGGCGGATCGCGGGCGGTGACGTACGCTGCAAGCAGTCTCGGTGGCGCTGAGCTGGTGTCGCCGGATCAAATCTCGAGAAAACGACAGAGAGCGTGTGGGAGTGAGTGAGTTGGAGAATAAAATATTGGAATGCGGCGGTGGGGAGGCGGGGCTCTCTTCCTGATAGTGTTCGAGGGGAAAAAAAAAGGCAGTGACGTCGAAGGGAAGGGTTTGGACGTCTGCGCATGGCATGAACACCGAGGTTATCCTCCCAGCCTTGCGCAGTGGAATCTATACTTCCGCGTGTAGCTTCTTTTAAATTATTTCCCGTTGCCGTCCGTTCGTGCTTTTTCGCGCAGTTTGTGGTTTGACAGAAGAGAGAGCTCTCCGGTGAGTTTTTTTTGTCCTCTCCGATTTACTTTGTTTGACGAAAGTTCTGGTTTTATCTGAGATTCATAATTTATGCGATCGGTGCGTAAAGGTTGGTTTTTGATGTCAGTTTCGACAGAACCATGAATTTCGTGTGCTTAAATCATCGAATTCCTCTAATCTTTCTAATTGTTTTGGTTTTTGCCTTGTGAGAATGCTAGTGCATTTTCGTTTTCCATGGTGTAATTTAAATTGTTGGTTTCGTGTCCTTTCGCTAACAGAAGAAGTAATTTTTAAGATTAAAAGTTACCCTCCTCTTTTGTTAAAGAAATTTTTTTTGAAGCCTCACTGTTTCTTTATTGTCCGAATATGAAGTAGCGGCTTGATCCTTTTATCCTTTCTTCTCTTCCTCCTTTGCGTCAAAGAAGTCAATCGTCTACTTGACAGTTTCATTGTTCAGGAGATAGTGGTCGCTCGATCTGATTCTGTCTTTGCTTGGAGGCTGCGGCAGAGACTGCTAACGTTATCCAAAAAGGATCGCGGGTTCATTTTTTTCTCTCTCGCTGACGGGATGCCGACTAAAATCATTGAACAGAATGGCCTATCTCCATTTCTTCGGAATTCTGAGGATTCTTCCTTCTTCTCCAAGAGATAGTCTTTCCGATAGAGGTAATTACCTATCTTTACAAGAAAAAAATGTCCATGTGCCCTCTATTTTCCTAAGTACATCCCCCTTTAGTTGATTGGCTAGACATATGGTACTTTCTTTTTTTTGCCTATTTTTTATTTTAGTTTTCTTCCTTTAGAAATATTAATATTATTTTTATCAGATGACACCTCAGTTGTTTATTATTATTATTTTTTTTGATATATCATTTATTGTAGACGCAAGTTGGGTTGAAGAAATCAGGTCCAGAGATTGATCTTCATGGTGAGCAGTACAACTTTTCCGTTTACGTTTCTATTGACTATTAATGATGATTACGTTTGGATATTAGACTCTACTTCTGACCCTATGCCAATAAGTCTCATATTCTACTTTACTGGCTTCAATGGTATACTATGGAAAGTTGTTAAGAGTGATTGCTAAAGAAAGTCTTATTTCTGAATACTATTTTAAGGAACTCCTTTGTGAGTGTACCTATCTCCTGCACTGCTTATTGAAGATATGCACATATAGCCGGTCATTTTAGTAAGACTTTACACCCGTCTATTTAAGATATTTTTCTTTCTTTTTTTGGTGCAATTGAAAAGAGTTTTCTGAGCGCTATCATTTGGAAGATTCTATAACCTTCTTTTTAAAGATTGATGTATTAACTATCAATGGTAGTTCTTACAAGCCTTTCCATTTTAAGACTGCTATGTGAGATATTCATGGAAGCTTTTAAAACCTTACATTTCAAAGATTGATGTTGTGAGCTATCAATGGGATTTTAAGTTTTGGTTCTGTTCTTTGCAACTTTTTTAATAAGATTTTCAAATCGAGTAAAGACATATGCTGGAGCACATTTGCATGTGGTAGGAAGGAGTTTGGACGATTACTAAGTTTTGGTATGTTGCTTATAGATTTGTTTATTGTTCCAAATTCTGTGCTTTCTTTTTTGAGGGATTTGTTTTCTTGTTCTTTTTCATCCTGCACTACCATATCCTCAAGTGTGTTAGTGTTTGTCTACTGCAGGAGTGCAGGAAGTGACATTGATCATGCCAAACAATTAGTCAGTTTCATCACCACTAAATAATTTTCCTATAACAGGAATTCACCCTGTGAGAAATTTAGGACAGAGTGAGCTTTGGACGACAAAGGAGCAGATGAGTGGCATATCAAATTCATGGAAAGATGATAATCATTATTCAACTCTCCAATCTGATCTTTCCAGTCTATCAACTTCTGCAATGGAGGAGCCCAAAAATCAGAGTGGATCCCTTTATGAAAGACGTTTCTCAAGTTCTTTATCAGATATATTTGTAAAAAGATGTATGTTCTTTCTTTTGATCTTTGTGGCATTAATGTGCTATTATTTCTTGACAATGTTCAGCTATGAATGTTTCCTTTTACAGAGGTCTCTTGCATGTCTTAGTATATTTCCAAAAGTAATCTTGACTATCTTCTTTGTCATTTTGCTGAGGTAGTGCAATTGTCATCAAACAATGCTACTTTCTATCAGTCTGGACATGAAAATAACTTAGATGAAGATGAACCTTTTGAAACAATGGAAGAACTTGAAGCTCAAACAATAGGAAACCTTCTTCCTGATGATGATGATTTGCTATCTGGTGTTATTGATGATATTGGATTTGTTGGCCAAATCAATGATAGAGCTGATATTGATGATGACATATTCTACAATGGCGGAGGTATGGAACTAGAAGTCGATAATAATAGTGATGCCAATAAAGCTTCTGCACTTGTTGTAGAAGCAGCTAATGAGCAGCTAAGTGGACCAAATGACCTATTTTCTGGTGAACACCCTTTTGGTGAACATCCTTCAAGAACTCTTTTTGTTCGAAACATTAATAGCAATGTTGAAGATGCTGAGTTACGAGCTCTTTTTGAGGTATTTATTCTTGTAATTATGTTGTTTTTGACTTTTTTGTCACTGACATTATTGAAGCACTCAACTGTTGCTTTTGTTGTGTCAATGATACCTTATATTGTTCGATAGTAGCCGTTTCTATGGTTGAATATGATATCATAGAGTTGGCTATTTTTGATTGGATATTCTGAAAATTTGCAGCAATATGGTGAGATACGGACAATTTATACTGCTTGTAAACATCGAGGTTTTGTTATGATTTCTTACTATGATATAAGAGCAGCACGAAATGCGATGAAATCACTTCAAAGTAAGCCATTGAGGTGGAGGAAGCTTGATATCCACTTTTCAATTCCAAAGGTAGTTACATTACATGTACAGAACTGTTTTAGTGGGAAAGATATTGATCAAAAGTTAGAATTCATTATAGCCTCTAAATTAATTCTACTGCCTTCACTTATAGTTTTCAATAAATGAAATTGTATCTAGGGTAATGTAAACTGGATTTGGTTAGACCTAAAATGTGAATTATCCTACCTTACTGATTCCTCGAAGCTTGGTTTTTTATTTCACAGAAACTTGTTCATCCATTGTGGACAATATATCCAAACTTCTACCTTGTTATTTGTTAATTAATGTTTATTTATCAGGACAATCCATTAGACAAAGATATAAACCAGGGTACACTTGTTGTATTCAACCTTGATTCATCCGTTTCCATTGATGACCTCCATCACATATTTGGTGCTTATGGTGAAATCAGAGAGGTGATAAGTATTCTGATTCCTGCTTCTATTTTTTGCTCATATATGAAAATTGTTCTGATGCTAAACATAAACTTTTGCCTCCAGATACGTGAAACGCCTCATAAGCATAATCATAAATTTGTAGAATTTTATGACGTGAGAGCTGCTGAAGTAGCACTTCGTTCTTTAAACAGGAGTGATATTGCTGGTAAGAAAATCAAGCTGGAGCCTAGCCGTCCAGGAGGCGCAAGACGGTGGTATTATCCAAATGACCTTAGTCGTTTATTTTTTCCTTTACAAATCAACCTATAGCATTTCATGTTCTATAAAATCCTGTAGTTGTAAATAATAATAGAGGACTATCTTATATTATGAATTTTAAGATTTAATGATTCCTAATGTTAACCTGCTTACCTGGTGGCAATTCAATATTGTTATATCTTTGTTAATTTGCATTGAATGAAGAGTTGAACCAAATCTAAGTTCAATGTTTAATTCATAAAACACTGAGCTATTAGGCCTTTCAGTATTTGCACAACATACCTTGGTTAGAGCTTGCCATTTATTGTTTCTCTTTTTGTCAAGGGCTTTATCTATTTCATGCATTGTCTAAGACCAAAGTTTTCTCGGTAGCTATTCAAACTGATGGGATGGTAATCAATATTATTCTTTACATAATAAAAACAATTGGCAGCAGATCTATGCTGATTTTTTTTACCTTTTTAGTACTATTCAGTCTCAATCTGAAATAAAATTTATAGCTGATCACATATGAAGCTACCTGTTTGTAGTTTTTCTTGGATGAAGCAAACTGTTTGTAGTATTTCTTGGTATATTTGTCTTTGTTATCAGCTCGTGGTGTTCAGATGTGAAACTAACTCTGAATGTCTTTAGTAGATTCTTTTTAAATTAAACTGATTACAACTCCTTGCAAGCAATGATGTTTATTTAAAATGCACTGGACAACTAAATTGACTTTTTTATCGCATGCTCTTGATAAAGTTTAGTTGCTAATTATGCTTGAACTTTTGATCTACTTGGCAAGTAATACTCATATTAGCAAGAAGAAAATTTATTTTCACGTCCATTATTCCTTCATGAAAACATAAATACATAGCACAACTTGTAGACAAATATAACCCTTCACAGCACAACTTGTAGACAAATATAACCCTTCACGTTCCATCCCTCAATCTCTACAAAATTGGATCATCCATAAAACAAGAAGGGAGATATTAGGATTTCATCCAACTAGATCAATGAAATCCTATGGAATTTATAATGTCTCTCTATGAGTAAAAATGGCCCTCTATGGAATTTATAATGTGGACATATTAGGATTTCATCCAACTAGATCAATGAAATCCAACTCTCCCAATCAGGAAATTATTAATTGGATCAGCTATAAAACTGCGGGACAATGGATTATGGAGGATCTAGAGATGTGTATCAAGTTAATTTCCAATCAAGAGGTATTAAATGGACAATGGTTGATTTCAAGTTGCCTAACAAATTGCATTATCTTGTGAGAGCAAAACTAAGATAAAGTTAGCTTAAAAATAAATATCTGATGTTTGAGTAACGGACACGGTGGAAATAAGACAAAATACTATAGTTTAATGTTAATTAGAGATTTTATGTGGTTCAAACAAGCTTATCCTATTCTATTGCATACAAATTTGATAGTTGAGTTATTTCTCATAAAAACTCACAAAAAATAAACTCTTTAAGAAGTGGAGCAACTTCATGTAATAATTTTTATCTTAAAAATGATGTAAGTAATGAAATAGATGAGAAATAGAAAAGAGGAGCTTTCAAATGTTGAAGTCAAGTTGGAATTGAACTTTTGAAAGGTGCTGTGAGCACTTAAGGGACTACAAGCATTTCGGGATTTGTGTATTTAGTTGATATATCTCGAGGTACTCTTATACCCATATTATATTAACAAATCAGACTTCTAACAACATATAAGATATCTCAAATGACTAGTTTTTGTTTAATTTTTGTCGGCTCAAATCATGTTTAGTTAACTAAAACCAAGATAAGAAAAACTTTTTCTTACCAATCATTGACTGAAAATCTTTCTAGCTCACTCAAGTCAATTTAATCAACTCAAGTGGAAAAGATCGTAAGCATATTTACCAAAAGGTAGTTTCTCCAATCTACTCAAACTTAATTTGATTGACGCAAATGCTTTTTAGTTGACTCAACCAGTTTAATCCAAGTTGAGTTGTTGTGATAGTAAGTTTATCCATCAAATTAGTACCTTTTTAGTTGACTCGAATCTAGCTCAATCGATTCAAATCCAATAGAGAGCATTCTATTTTGAACAATCCAATGAACTTGTCTTCATCAACTCGACAAAATATTACCTTTTTGTTTGTGAGTAGAACACTTACAATCGACTAAATCTGCTCAAGGATCTTGATGTAACTCAAGATTAAGCTAAAACATTGACTACACCCTTGAACCGTGTTCCTTGGTTGTGTAATCCTCCCTCTATGTAGACTCTATTTAGAGAATAACCCAAATTACAATCCATTGTAATCTCTCTAGCACATGTTTTCAAGTTTCAATGTCATTGATGCTTCTTTCCCTTTAGTTCATCTCGCTCTAGGTCTCTAAAGTCATCAAACCAACAATTGTACTTGATCATCTGAGTTTTTCTACTCATGTTAACCTTAACCTCTTAACCTCTTGGACTTCTAATTATCTAATCTCTTAGTCAATCTTGACCTCTCAGATTTTCTATCAATTTGCCAAGCTTCTAGTCAAACTTGACCTCTTGGATTGACCTTTTTGGTGACATTTTAGGTCTAATCTAATGGCTTCTCCCCCATCATATTAATTCTTTTCGATTGGATCAATTTAAGCCTCGGACTATGTTCTCTTTGATATTATAATATCAAAATGTTTCAAGTGCCAATCGTTATTAACCAACATAGTCAAATTGTATCTCCGACCGATACTGATATTATCTTAACATGGGTAAATTTCACTATCTTGCTTGTGTTGACGTCTTTTTAGTGACCAAGTGAGACGAGATTTTCTTCTTATGATATTTTTAGATTTTGTCTATCGGTTAAAACGAGATAAAGCATAACAATGAGAGGAGAGGTAAAGAAAAATGCCAAAGAAATATTCTCTTCTTGTGACTCATCTTTCGATTCTATTTGCTAGTTAGAGTAAGGATATGAAATATTGAAATGGGAGGAGGGGAAGGATATGAAACACTAAAATTGGAGGAAGGAAGAGGAGATGCACCAAATATAACTCCAACAATAGCAAAGATGTTTTCTTCTGTTTTGAATAGTGGAAACTCAAAAAGTCCTCTATTTTAGTCGATTCTCACACCATCTTCTGCTTGCTAGCAACAGTAGCATCTACAACCACTATCTCAACAACCTCTCACTCAATTCCTTATGCCGTCATTGTCCAACAACAACAATGTTACTGCTTGCTTGTCGGTTGTGGTGTTCATCCACTTGTGATGCTGGCGAGCTTTGAAGCTCCGATCACACCTATCTTTTAGGAGATTCCCTATAACTCCATTGGAGGTTCAATGGATGCTTTAGCCTTTAGATGAGCCTCTTTTGGGGGAGATGTTCCTTCCCTTGTTGATGGGGCACTAAATATCCCTTCTTTAGATGCAAGCAGTTGGCCGGCAATCCTTGACCAAGAGCTCACTGCCACTTCTCGTCATCTTCCTAGTGAGAAGGGAGAACTTCTCTTTCTAAATGGGAGCACTATTTAAAAAAAAAAAAATTACCTTGCTATGGTTTGGATCATCGCTACTGAGATCAGGAACCATGGGTGAACCGTAGCTCCAAACTATGTGTCCTTGGTTGGGAACTAGTGGCCATGACTTCTAGTCAACAACGGTGGATGTAGTTTCTTAAACTAGGAGATAGTGGTCAGTGCCTTCTCCTTCTTGAGGTGTTGTTGCTCAAGCAACTCTTGCTTATTGCCGGAGGCCAGATTGAAGGTTGGCAACTAACGGGAGCAACTCTACTTGCTAAGGAGCTTTAGACGCATGTCTCTTAGTCGCCACTATTTGGCGATGAGCTAGCAAACCGTAGAAGGAGTTGTGGCCTCAGTCCAAGTAGAGGAATGATTTAGATTTAAATTGAGCAAGGAATATTATGGTGTATATTGAGTGATTGGTGTTGCTCGAACCAGGGGCGGCAAAGGGATCGGGGTGGCAAATAGCATGCACGTCTTTGTCTAGATGTGGCACAAAGCTCATCCTCAGCCAAGGCTTGGTGGTAAGAATCACATGTAAAGCATGTGCAAGGCCAGCAATGGGCGGATGGGCGGGATCACATGCAAAGCATATGTAAGGAAAGCATTCGGTGGCTAGGTAGCTAATGGATTTTAAATTTAAACTTAATGCTAAGCTGGTAGGTACTGAAATCAAGGAAGGCCAATGGCGTTGACCTTTGGATTTGAATTCAAAATTTGGGAGACCTAGCTAGGCACATGCAAGTCATATGGATTAAAGAGGACTAAGGGTGTCGACTTTCAGATTAAATTTATAAATTAAAGTCAAAATTAGCAGAATTGGTCATACACGTGTCCATCAGATGGAGAGCCAACAAATGACAACAATAATTTGAGAATTGAATCACAATCTCTAATTCAAATTGGAAATAACTGACCAAAATGAGGATAACTCGCATGGGAAAGCAAATTTAGAAGCAACAACCCTCTTATACACCATTTCCATTATCAACTTCTTGTAGCACTCTTACCAATGCCATGGTGATGGCGACACGGCTGTGGTAGCAAGTGAATAGTCTCCACTAGTGATAAGTAGGGAGGGATCACTCTTCCTATAGCACTCTTACCAATGCCATGGTAAATGAGCTGCTTGGAGTTGCTAATCTCGTACATTGAGATTTGGTGTTAGGGGTGATAAGCAAGGAGGGAGCTATCACTACTAAAGTCTTGGTGATGGTTGCCATAATAGTTGTGGTAAGTGAGCTACCTCTGATGGTGGGTAAAGCAAGAGGCAAACGACTGACCTAGTATTGATGACCCTATACGCCGAGGCCCGATACCAATTTGTTATGGTATCTATACTGTAGTTGTGGTGCAAGGGAGCTACCTTTATTAATGAACATGAGGCAACTGAGCAACATAGGGCTATTGATCATCCACCAAGGCTTGGATCACTCCCTTAGAAGAGTGATTCCGAGGTTTTGACGTGTGAAAACTGCAAGTGTACGACTGTTGTCAAGTAATCAAATATCGATCGCACAAGGAAGGTAAATCGAGTACTAGTCAAAATCACGAAGTAGACTATTTAGAACAATTGAGATTGCAAGAATCGTGAGAGAAAGAAAACGAATTAAGAAATACAAGAGGAGTTTCTATAGAAAATCAGTCTTAGGGAGCAATTCTAGGATTATGGTTTTGCCAAGATGACTGTTGACACCCTAAATACTATTGGAATAGACTTAAATGTTGACACTAATGAAGGTGGTCTATCCTAAGGTAACCAGTATAGACTTTTGGAATTATACTGGTGTGCTTATCTAAATGCGATGCTTACTTTTAAGGTAGCCTTACTAAAGCGACCGTTTTGCTTTTGTCACGATGGCCTATGGTCCTCTAGGTGCTATCCCCTACTTTGTGACGATGAATCAGGACCAACCCATAAGCTATATGATAGCCAATGGTGTCCTTGTGAGGTTTTGGACTACTTTCATGAACCTCTCAAGTCTCGAATGCTTAGTCGGGTGTGCGTCGGTGTCTTCAGAAGAACTCTAAGATTTTATGGTGGATGAAAACTCTGACGGCTCCTAGGAAACAACTCTCCTAGGGTTCCCTATCATGGGGAAACTCCTCCTCCCTCAAACATTAGCCTCTTGGGGCCTTTTATGGCCCTCCAAACAAGACCAAATATGTTGAATCATTCTAAAAAATACTAGGGTGCCCGCTGACGAGCCACAACTATGCTGGGAGGCATGACCTTACAATGTTGCTCCAAGTCGGTAGAACAGGGGGCTGGACACGGTCGTGCTGGGTGGCACGACTAGACCCTATTGTTGGTTGGGTTGATGAACATGGCCGCGCCTATGAGCATGACTTGGGCGTGTCAGAGGTTGACCAAAATTGAATTTTGGCAAGAGGGGGCACGGTCGCGCCGGCCGTGCCGGCCATCCCGTGTCAGATTTTGCAAACTCCATGGCTACTTCGTTTCGCGTTTAACTTCGACAGGAGGAATATGCCATGTCATGGGACACAACCAAAACATGTTCCTTGTTGTGAATTCTTGTTCCAAGGCTTTTTAACTCTAATTAAGCTTCGATTTCGCATCCTGTCAATCAAAAAGTATAAAGAGCAGTTCTCCGAACTAAAAGAGAGGAAACAATATAAAAGAGATGAAAGTATGCAAAATATGCTCATGTGATGAAACAAAAATGCAAAACAATACAAAAAACTATATATGAAACACACACATTAGGTTCCATGGTTGGAAATTTTGAAAATAGATACATTTTTCTTATCTACTATGCAGGCTAAGGTTGGGCAGCTGTCAAGGCTGTTCTCTAATTTGATTTTTGTATGAGACATGGATACATAGTTACAGACCACTCAACCTATTCAATGTGATCTTTGGTCTGCCACTAGATGGGGTGCGCTAATCATGATTGCACATCATTTTAACATTTGGATAGTACTTATTTACCTATCTAAAAAAGAGAGGAGTATTTATGGACATATGGAGAAATGAATTTCAATTTCAAATATTTTTGGAGCATTATTTAATGAGTCTTGAAAATTATGATATTAATCTTACTAGAATGCTTCAAGAACCAATGTTCCCATTTAATAAACATTCCCATTCTGGTATTATGAAGGTATAATCATTACTCAAGATTCTTGTTATAGTTTTATAACTTATTACTATAAATTTTAATTCAATTGACTTTATAAATGATATAAGCTTATATTTGAAAGTAAAGGTAAGTGGAAAATTATACATTTGAATTGATTTTCAAATACATTGAAGCGTGCTAAAGTAGGTTGATTGATGCTATGTTACCAAAATCTTACCATTCAAGTTTCAGATTGAAACTCTGACACAAAGATATTTTAAATATTGATCATAGCCCAACTTGAGAAAATAGCCCATTACAATGACAAATACAATCACTAGTTAAAATGCTTAAAACCAAAGTTAATGAAAATTCACCTCATGCAAGTTTTAAAATTCCTCTTCCTTTCCCCAATGGTGGGACTAAACCAAGCTACCATAGTAATATATAAACTTGACATAAGGAATCTAAACGCTGTAAACATTAAGTGAATTATGCATAGCTAAATTCAGCAGCAAAATTATCACGTACTATATCACCTTGGTAATTGTGTATTATACCACGTTAGTGTAATACATATAACTATAGTTTAAAATTTCATGTTGATGCAGGATCAACCCAACATGACCCCTTGAATTTCAAATGGTCATAAATTTTGACTTGAGACTCGGAATCAGGCTCTGTCGAATCCCACGAGTGCAGAATTTCAAAATCTACATTTGTTTTCGGGTACCAATAATCGCCATTTTTCAGGACCAAATTTCACCGTCTAGGCCCTCATCCGAGCCTTCAAAGATTTTATTACTATTTTTAGGAATTTTTATTTTTTAGTAATTAGTGTATTTTTGGTATTCCTAGTAATTATGAGTCATAGTTAGTCTATAACAATGTCTGGTTTTGTTAATTTTAATTTCTATCAAAATAATTTTTTTTGGAAAGATCTCTTTTTTTTTTTTACAAGATTGGAATTGAGGTCCATATATTATGATTTCTTTTCTTTCTTTGTCCTAGGATCTAGAGTCTACATGTTTAGTTGTATGAGGAATTATTAATAAAGTTTCTTTTTTTAGCAAACAACAGTTTTTTCTCCTTGTTTTCTTCGGATTCTCTTCTTGCCTTCTTCTCTATTCCCCCTTCTCATCAGCCCGCAGGATGATTACTATCCTGCCCGACATCACATATCATGCCAGGTGGTATCTTTCCTATAAATTATCTCTCATACATGTATATCAGTGAGTATTGTGCCATACTAACACTTGACATAATTTGGCGCTCTGACATGCATTAATGAATCAAAGTAATGATAGCTATTTTTCTATAGGTTGGCTCTTTAGAATTTTAATTCAAATGATTATAATAATTTGTTTTTAAAAATAAACAAGTAAAATTGAACAAGATTATTTGTCTAAATTTTTTATGAATTTATCTCAACACACATTGAACTAACAATGAGATGGATATAGTCACTAAAACTCGAATATTTTAATGAAAGTGCATTAAATAAATAAAAATCATCTGAATTTATTTTGATTTACTTTAACACATCTCAAAGCGTGTTGAATATCAACACGGTATAGTTCAATAAAATTTTAATTCGATTACCATCTATTTTTTATATCTTTTTTTTCTTCAAAAAGAAAATAAGCTAGGTGAAAGAGTATTGGAGGAGTAAAATTCATCTAATTTTTTTTCAACAGAGTTCAATATATGATAAAACATGTTGAGTGTAGCACAATGTGGTACCAAAATCATATTGTCTCAATTTGTAATCAACTCTATCACAAAATGGTATTTTGAACTTTGAATGTGGGAATTGTAAGTACATAAATCAGGTTTTCCTTTGATCATATTACATTATAAGTTACATATAAATGTTTTGATGAGCAAGTGTCTAGATTAATTGGACTTAGGTACAAATATCCAACATAATGTGGATCATAATGTCATGATTATTTCTAAGATATTTACACATGATCAAATTAAGTGACTCGGAATGTCAGTGAAAGAGTAAAGGATGAGTACAAATAGAAAAGACAACTATTACATTAATGCTAATTAATTAAGCACTCTTTTAATAAATATTATATAAAACTAATATTAGATTTTTTAAAACATATTTTTAATTTTATTTACATATTATTTGAATATTTTCTTAACTTAATGTTAAAGTTGACTTGATGTCTTAATTATTAAAAATGTTATTTACATAGAACTCAATAACTAATAAGATATATCTAACAATTCTAATTACTTGAGTTACACAACTCCTTGTATAGAAACTATAACTTCATTTTCCTTTCTAATTGATGGTGCCTTAAATGAAGTGGAAGATATATCTTCATTGTGATTTGAACTGAGCTCATCTAATTATACAGAAGGGATGGAAACTATATCAAAGTGTCCAGCTTATAGATTAAATGTGAGCATATACCAATTGTTGATTGATTTAAAAAAAATATAGATCCGCTACATTAATGCCCCCCTAGTCCCGGCCCCACGGATATGGAGGGAGGTACATGCAGGTACACAGGCGTCAGGTGCATGATGGGGTAAACCCCAGGTCGTTAGTTCCTGAGAATCGACCCCTGACCATTACGCCAGAGATGCCATGCACCCACTGTCTATGTTATGTCCTGGGGGCATTGTTGATTGATTTAAAGCTTTTAAGTGTATTATAGGGAGTTAGAGTGGATCTATAGATGGTCTTTCTTCTTGACCATCAAAAGGGGAGGGGATTCTTTGTTGATATTTGTGGTTTAGATTCACATATTTGGTTTGGATGGTGAATTTGTTAAAAGACCACAGACCATCTTAGTTGACAATTTGTAGAAGACCACCATATACTGTCTAAACCATAAGACCATACGCCCTCCGAGACAAGGAAATACATACTGAAATAAAGTAGTGAAAAGATTTCTCTAATTGCCTTTTTTTTTCTTTAGCAGAAATGGAGAGATGGAAGAAAAGGATTTAGCAATTTTTTCTTAGTTTCACCAAATTTGCTTCCATATGATTGAGGCAGAAAAGGTGCTATTCATGTTCGATGGAACTCCGATCTTGTCTTAGAAAAAGTCAAAATTGTCTTTGTTTAAATTATTTGTTTATTTTATGTTTTTAAAAATAAATTTTGAAGTTTAAATTTCCTAGAAAACATTTATACGGGAAACTCTTAACTCTTTGCCGCCTTCATCAAATCTAAGGAAATATCCTTTTTTATATGAATTATTTCCCCTACCTTCTTCCTTTCTCTACATATGCTGCCTTTCTCGTAGAGACTAGGCCTAAATGTCACAATCATGAGAAATCATTCACACAAACCTTCAAGAACTTTGCTACTTCATTTTGAATTCTGGGAACAAACACATCAGTGTGAATAGATTCTAATGCCTAAGAAGCTACTAAGAAGTCACCACTTAGCATTTATGAAAGAGAGACTAGCTAAAATTGTATTCACTGCGTGAGATGCGTGTTCAAGAGTATGTTGTTGACTTCAATATTGACAAATATATAATGGATTCATGTTTCATCATTAGTTGAGTGGTTAAGGACTAGATGGACAAATATTGAATTATGTAGTAGCCTATAGTTTCTATTCTATATATGAAAGATGATTTATTTTGTAGAGCCTATCCTTCTACGAACTTTGTAATCTAAGATTGGGTTCAGATATATGGGTATCTTATTAGAGTTAGCTCTGATGCATGTCACAAATTGTTTGCCCTTTCTCTTTTTCAATGTACTAGCATGTCTTTTGTTTTTTAATATCGTTGATTTCTAGATCATTTGATATTAATTTTTAGTTGAGTTGAGCTAATGGATCTTGCAAACATTTTTGTTGAAGGAAAAGGAAGGAAAAATTTCCATCGGTATAAAATAAATGTCCAAAATGGGTTTGCATTTATAACATGTTCTCAAGAAGAGCCCCAAAAAGAAAGGTAGGTAAACAAAAGATGAAAAAGACAAACAAGAGCTGGCGAGTGTCATATAAAAGAGCAAATAAAACTTGCATCAACCAACCAATTAAGAGTAGTTTTTGGAGTTCTAGATTAATATTGAAAGTAGTATTTGTCGTTTTTGACCATGATTATCTATGCTCATTTGAGCATTGACATTTTTGTTTGTCCTAATTAGGCAAAGATATTTGTAAGCAAGTGCATCTTTAGCGGACCCCACCTAGTGGGATAAGGCTTGGTTGTTGTTGTCGTCGTCGTATATCTTTTTAAAGGTCAAACCAAAGAGATGCATGATAAGGGGAGTGGCGTTACCCTTGCTATCGACCTTTAGTCTCTCTGAGACAAGACATGATAAGAGGAATGACATCACCCTTGCTATTGACCTTGAGTCTATGATAAATCAGATTTCACCCTCCCTTAACTCTTCATCTATGTTATGTAACAAAAAATTCATCCATCCTTTTTTTCCATAATGGGTTTAAGTCTAATTTTTAATGATTGTGTTTAAATTTTAGTTGGTCGAATTTTATTTTTGATGAGTTTTCCTTTGTTTAGAATTAGTAAAATCTATTTAATATTGCATCCTAAAGAATAGTAACTCATTTAAATGTATGACATGTATTGCTTTAAACCCAAATCGTATTGTATATTACGATACAAATTATGGATCATGTTATTAGAATTACGAATCCGACCGTAGACTTAACTCTAGACATGCCCATCATATGATGACTATGAGACACAAAGAACACCTAGTGAATGACCTTGTAAGTGGCATTAGTGAAACAGAGACAGGTAAATGAGATGTTCTAGGCATCTAGATCTTTGGAGTACAATGTTTTGAAGTTGCTAAGAGATAACTAGAGTGAGACAAGTTGGGTTATTTGTTAGGTTGGAAAGGGGAATGTGCATTGTGGTACATGTTAAGGAAAAAGACTTTTAGTAGTTTGATTTTTTGGTGCTTGAAGATTGTTGTGGCTTATTGGCCAAGTGACTCACAGGCAAGACATCGAAGCAGTGATGACACTTTCAATGGAAAAACTCGGATATAGATTGTTGGAGATCTAGTTAATATTCTTGATAATGACCTCTGGAGAAGATTGGCTGCAGCTCCACCACTATTGGAACAGAAGAGCAGCCATGGAAAGTTCATCGACAAAGAGGCCACCCTCACATTGCTTTGGCGAACTAGAGACCAATTGATTTATAAAGCTTTAGATGAATATTTTACCATGTACAAGGAGCATTAATGAAAAATCAGAGAGGAAAATTTAACTATAGACGAACTTTCAGAACAATAGCTATAAATAGAAGAAGAGAATAGAGTAAAGATAGACTAAAACTATCCCTGAAGCTAGTTGATATATGTTTTTATTTATCGAAGAATAAAATATTCCTCCTTTAGCTGTTGAAACACTTTTGTTAATTTATTGTGTAGATTCTTCTTGTTGGTATACAGTGTTAAAAAAGGAAATAAAGAAAGATGAGTTAACACGTTCCTCTTTCTAATGTGTACATTAACTGAAAACTGTCAAAAGTTCAGTCCTATGGTGTTTATTGTCTCAAATGCGTTCGTGGAACTCAATGTCTTCTAACTTCAATATATGTATGTTCACTTGGAGGACAAGTTTCTTTCCGTTGGCCTTGTGGCAATCAGAATGAACTTGGCTTGATATCCAAGTGGGTTTGGTATATTTGGGTTTAACCTTAGTTTTGTTTAATGCAGGTTGATTTTGTTGGTTGGCATATGTGATATTTGTCTTGGTTTGACCAATCAAAACTGATATACAACGTATATTTGCTTGTCTGTAAAAACTTGCTCATTAACTACTATTATAGATATGATAGTCTTCCATTTTATGCATTGAATTTCTTTCCATGTCAGGCATCTTTCCTTAGTTATTCTCATTTTTTTTTTATTATTTTCTCCTTTGGATCATGCATGAGTGACCTATTTCTTGAATTGCAGCTTGATGCAATTCCCAGAGTTGGAGCAGGAAGGATCAAATGGATGGAAACTGGGTAATGCTAGGCACTCTCCATCAAGATGTTTTATTACTATTTTAATGCTTTTATCCCCTATGAAGATTCATCCTTTGCGTTTCTTAGGACACTATACAAAACTAAATGCCACAAATTGATTTATGTCCCTTTGGCTTTCTCAGGATGTGCGTCTCTTGGAACAATTGCATCCAATGGTCTTGAAAATGGATCTTTGAATGGCCAACGCTGTACAGTTTGTGCTCCAATTAATCCTTTCACAAAGACCACATCCCATGCAATCTCTTCCACTGTATCCCATAATATGTCAACCATGAGATTTGAATCCATAGGTTGTCGCTACAATCAAGCTTCTCATGCTGATCTTAACCTTTCTTTAAACCAGTTCAATTTGGGAGCTCAAGGGCAAGGTGCACCTTGTCTCCATCCTCATTCACTTCCAGAGTTTCACAATGGAATAGCAAATGGCTTTCCATGTGAGTCCCCAAAGCTGATGTCATCTTCGAGCCTTAATGTCAACTTGAGATCTGCTGAAGAAACTAATAACAAATTTCTCCAGAAAGTGGGATTTGGTAGCCTTAACAACCAGTACAACATTGGTGAAGGTTCGTAAGCAGTAAAACTTTCTGTACTCCCTTATCTTTCTCAGTTTCAGATGTGAAATATAGTGTTTTTGAGTTACTATCTAAGTGATTCCCAGAACTAAGTTTTTCATCATTACTTTCTTTGGTCTTTTTACAGTTATTGGAGTTTCTGAAATTGGAAGTTTCCCACTTAATGGGCGATCATATGCTTGGGATAATTTTAATTTTAGTCACCATCCCTCTAGCCCCGTATTATGGTCAAACTTATCATATGTGAACATTTCTACTCATGATCGATCTCAAATGCATGGGCATGTGGTTCCAAGAGCGTCATCTCATATGCTGAATACAGTTCCACCTTTGCACCATGTTGGTTCTACCATTGATTCAAATGCTTTTCTTCATGGATCTCTTGGAAACATGGGTTTTTCTGACATCCCTAAGTTGCACCCAGTAGAACTTGCTTCCTATAGCCTCTTCATTCGCGCTAGTCGAAACTGTATTGACGCTACCCCTTCACATGGGGGGATCTCTTCACCCCATCAAAGGGGCCAGATATTCCATAGTAGAAATGCTATGATCATGGCACCTAGTTCACTTGATGGTTCAATTGACCGTATTAAGAGCCGAAGAAATGATGCAAATTCTAATCAGGGTGATAGCAAAAAGAAGTATGAACTCGATATTGAACTTATCATACGTGGTGAAGATCCTCGTACAACACTTATGCTCAAAAACATTCCTAATAAGTATGTATTCTATATGCTCTTTAAATTCCCCTGAGCATTTGTTTTCATTACCAACAGGAATTTATTAATCAAGTTAAGCGTTTAACTGCTTTGCAGGTATACTTCCAAGATGCTGTTGGCTGCAATTGATGAACTTCATCGTGGAACTTATGATTTTTTCTATTTACCAATTGATTTTAAGGTAAAGCACTCATGCTCGATGCAATTTGGCACTTGCTCAATCATTAGTTATCTAGTTGGTAATTTTCCAGTTGTTTTCTCAGAACAAGTGCAATGTTGGATATGCATTTATGAACATGACGAAACCTGAACACATCATTTCATTTTATCAGGTTTGGTTGACTACCTTCCTTGAAATGAATTTAATTTTGGTATCAGCCTTTTCATGGGGAAAAAAAGGGTTTAGCGAGTCTGTCAGTTAAATGAAAGATCAGTTTGTTAATATTCATATCCATGTCATTTTGACTCAGATGTCATGGAACTCTTTTGGCGTACACATGTATTTAATTGGGATGATTTCTTGACCAGTTGAATTTATGGATTTGTTTAAGCACAGTAAATTATTTTCCTTTATTCTGTGAAAACTTGTTAAATTAATTCATCTTGTGCAGTCATTCAATGGCAAGAAATGGGAAAAATTTAACAGTGAAAAGGTTGCTTCACTTGCATATGCTAGAATTCAAGGAAAATCTGCTCTTGTTGCTCATTTCCAGAATTCTAGTTTAATGAATGAAGATAAACGCTGCCGTCCTATCCTTTTCCATTCAGATGGTCCAAATGCTGGAGATCAGGTACTGTGATACTATTAGTCCTCTTTTTGTTCATGTTTTACTTTCTGCCTGACATCTGTTTATGGTGTATTGAGCATTGTCGATATGATCTGCTACCTGGGATAAGCTAATTTGACTTTCAAAATACCCCGCATGTATTCCTTTTGGGTTATCACAGCTCTTCAAATTTTGTATTTCACCTAGTTAACGAAGATTTCCAATTTTTTAATAGATATATGTGGTTTGTAAATTGAAGCACTTGAATATTGCTAATCGTAGAGGTCTTGAGTACATATTTTCATCTAGGAGCTTTGTTCTACACTGTTCATAATTAGCCACTGCCTGCATAATGTCAAACATCGTTCAGGGCATGAATGATCCAGTGGGTCTTTGTTTTTATCTAGTTTCTCACACTAAACATTCACTAATCTAACCTCAATTAGGGACACAAGCTAATAGAAAGTGACTTATTTGTAAAGGAGCAATATGAAATTAAGATAATACTCATTTCTTTACTGTGTTATGTTGCATAGTTCTTTATATCCTGCTCATTCTACCATCTAACTAGAATCTGCAAGATCTGACCTTTTGAGAAAAGGAATATTCTGTTTAGCTGTTCGAATGGAACATCTATCTTTTTGAGGGTTTCTAACATTAAGTGGGTTATTCTATACAGGAACCCTTTCCTGTGGGGCTAAATATCAGGTCCCGATCCGGCAGGTTAAGGACTGCAAATGGAATTGAAGAGCAACACCAAGGTAGTCCTGTCTCTGCAAATGCTGAAGCATCTCCTGATGCAGCTGGCTCTCCTTCAGGTTCTACAAAGAACTTGGAGTAAACCCGTGCTGCCTATACTGGTCAACTAATCATCCAGAGAAGACATGTAACTAGACCTAATTTTCTGCTTCCCCTCGTACCTTCTAAACAGAAGAGCTGAAGTTTTTATTTCATTATGGTGTTTGCCAATGTCAACGAACTAGTTTGTGGTGCAAAACCAGTTTCTTTGCTTGTTTTCTCAGATAATTTAAACATTGAATCAAGTCAGAAAAGGCGAAGGCCCAGGGAGAGCTTTAAGATTTTGGCTGACTATAAGAGAAAATATACAATGTATAGAAGTTCCAGTTTGACAGGATACTTTCTATAGCCTATGTGATTTTTACTCCTGGCCTTTACTTTTCCCTGGAATTGGTTCATTTTTAGTTATTTTTACAGATTTGACTCTTGACAAATCTCTGTGTATCTGATTTGAGAGATGAATACTTCTGCATTTGTTCCGAAGGCTGGATTTGATTGGAAAGCTATTATTAAAAATTTATATAGCGATTTTATGCTATCAAGTATATTTGTATTTTGTGTATGATTATTGTGGTGATGACTTGGATTGATTTGATGGAAGGGATTAATAGGTGGTGATATAAAAAGTCTTTTTCTTCTTCCTACAACACAAACAAATTAGATGTTCGTGCTTGTAGATTAATTATTTGTGTGATGTTTGATAGTGTCAAGAGTTTATCTAACTCTTATAAAATAAATAATAAACCATGCTAACATAATGAATTTATATGTTTTAGAATGTTGATCATACTCCATAGGTTTACAAGCCTCTCTTCTCAATAAGAAATGAAATGTAAATGAAAACTTAGGGGAAGTAGAATACCGAGAGTTTGTAGAAGAAAGTCCGTAATTGACACATTTAAAGTTGTAGAAATTTTTAACTTTCAAATTTTTCTAAGATCGCATTTGTTTCCTATTTTACGGCTGACTTTTAAATTTTTCTAAGATTGCATTTGTTTCCTATTTTACAGCTGGCTTTCAATTTTTTTAAAAATTACATTTATTTTCTATTTTACCTCTTAGTCAATCAGACTCCATTTGGAAGCGACGAAAGGTGGACTGCCAGTGATGTAATGTCAAAGTTGACTTGTTCCAAGAACTTCGTGAAATGCCTAGATATGGGACCTCGGTGATATGCAGACAATCAACGAAAGGGGGAAAGAAATCGTCAGTAAGTAGACCAAGGAAGGGTCCTTGGTACAGCTACTCCAACGATCAAGTTAGAAAACAATGGTGGCACAAAGATGGAAAATGAAGACAAGTATCTAAATGTGCGGGCGTATTTGCACCAGCGACGAAGGACCCCCTTTTATAATGTCTCTCAAAACCTTTGCATTTAATGTGGTATTATCCTACTATCTGTCATTTTGTCCCATCACCATGCTTAATTATACCGTATGCAACAATCACATCACAAGCATGGGGAGAGTATGTGACATATATTGCGTGTCTTGCGTATTTGTATATTGATACGATTTCCTGACTCTCTAACAAATCCACGTGCTATATTAATGACAAAAAATGGACCTTTGGATCGGCGGCCATTTGGGTTGTTAACTAGAAGATATGCTTCTTAGAGATCCCATTTTTGTATATGGCCTCAATGGGCTATAGCAACATCCCCCAAAAAGGGGGTAGAGTTTTATGGGCGCTCTAGCAAGCCCATGTTGATCCCTTTTATGGTGTGCCTGATTGGCAAGGTCGATCGGGAGAGGGAGAGCAGAGCCTCAAGTGAGTCCGGTCTGAGTCGGGAATGAGACTTTTAGAGAGCTGTCTGATTAGTAGGGTCGATCGGGAGAGGGAGAGCAGAGCCCCGAGTAAGTCTGGTACGAGCTGGGAATGAGGCTCAAAGAGAGCTATCCGATCGGCAGGGTCGATTGGGAGGGGGAGTAGAGCCCTGATTGAGTCTAGAACGAGCCGGGAATGGGGCTTGTAGAGAGTTGTCCGATCAATAGGGCCAATCGAGAGAGGGGGAGTAGAGCCCCGAGTGAGTTTGGTCCGAGCTGAGAATAAGGGTTATAGAGAGCTGTCCGATTGATAGGGCCAATTGGGAGAGGAGGAGTAGAGCCTCGAGTGAGTCCCCCCTTGGACTTTGATTTCCACCTATGCAAGTCCATTGACCCCTCGGGTCCCACTGAAATGCCCTCTTCTATTCTCCATATTATATGCCTCCCCTTCAAGTCTAGTCGAAGGAGACCCAATTCCGACTGACTAGACCCCTTTGCCCTCTAACTTTCTCGCTCGGGCTTTCAAACTTTTGCTAGCGTCACTCGATGTGTACCCCGTGGTGATTTATTCCCCCTCTATTTGTTTGAAAAAAGGCACAAATGTCAGACACCATAAATGCACAGTAACATGTGGTGATATGCATGATGATGTATCAGGGCAATGATTTACCAGTCACATTCATCATAAATATCCTTTCCTATAATGTTACTGATGTATATAGATTATATATATTTTTAGATATTGTTTGACACACATCTACTTGTATTGCATGGATATAATCTATGTTTATTGCACCCTATTTCATTATTATGTTATACTTCTATCCTATTTTATTTAGAGATATGTTCTTTGCATGTTTTGATTAACAGGACATAAATTGGAGCAAAAATGGAGTAAAAATGGAGCAAAGATACATATTGAAGCAACTTGTGAAGATCATCAACAGGGGGCGTACCAAGAGGCACGATCGTGTGCCTTTCCCGAAGCAAAACAAAGGTTGGCCGTGCCCCCTGACACCACCGTGCCCCTCACCAAAGAGCATCCATGGCATGGTTGTGCCCCAAGGGCATGCATGTGTCTCTTCTCGGAGCCAGCCGTGCCTCCCACCAACAAGCATCCAGGCCGTGACCGTGTGAAACCACACCACTGTGCCACTAGATTTCCAGAGAGGAACACAGCCTGGCCATGCGACATGGCATGACCATGCCTCTTGTCCAAAGCATATCTAGGGTTAGGTTGTGCCACAAGGCACTGCCGTGCCCCCTCATCAGTGGCAATCCATGCTTAGGTTGTGCCTCCAGGCACGACCGTGTGGCGGAGAACACGAGGGGGTCGTGCCCTCTTGCTATAAAAGGAGATTTTCTCCCATTTTATTACATCTTTAGCTTGGGGCTCTGCCCCCATTCCTTGGGGAAAGGGTTCTCCCCCTTGGGGGAGCCATAGAGCTTCCATCTCAACTGATTCACACCATTTATCAACTTTTGGAACAAGAGAACGCCTCTAAAGACGCCGAACTTCAAGGATAAGCATTATCTTCTCTTTATTTCCATATATTGAGTTGTAGTTTGCTACTTTCATTATCTTTAGTTGTATTATGTTGCAATGGAGTAGATCTCTAGATCTATGATGTAGGAAGTAGTTGTGATATAATGTTGCTGTATGAACTATGTATTTGGATATTTTCTTAAGCTATGATATGTTTTATGACTTGTTCTTGTATATTGTACCTTATATATATTTGACGAAATGTGTTTGAGGTCAATACATTTAGATGTAAAGGATTGGTCACCATGTAGAGGAGGTGCCTTGGATTGTAAGACTATGAGACCTTGTGATAGAGGAAATCCATTACTTTCTAAGATATTCCCTTTAAATGGAGATCAAATCTCTACCAAGGAGATTAATTAGAGTTTTAGGATTTTTTTCTAAATTAATATTATGAAGTAACTTATGTAATCTAACGATTGTATAACCGAGGGACTCTGTGATAAAGGGTCTCCCTTTAACCAGACTTTCTAGGTTACCTGATAACCATGATTTTGGCTACATTATTTTGATTCATAATGCATGTTTCTAATGGTCTACTCATAGCTTAAACTCAAATTTATATTACATTTCATAATTGCATTTGATCTTGGACTTAATTGTAAATTAGCAAATCATCATGGTATTTGATGCTAATATTCGATTATTATTTTGTAGGCATCAAAGGGGTTATGGACCCAATCAGATCAGACCATACTTGGGATTAAATCTAGGGCTAAACGAGACGATCAAGCCTTAGAGAGATTTGGACCGTCCATTAAAGATCGGAGAGATCTGAGTCATCCGTTAAGAATATGGTCTATCTGACCTAATGAGGAATAGATCACATCTGTTGATGAAGATCTAGGAATTTTGATCCTGATCCGAGACGGTCCAGCCGTTGATCAAGCTCCAAGAATTCTCTGCCGTCCGATCAGTTTTAAGGAGGGGTTAAATGCCGCGAGAAGCTACAGTGTACTCGAGCTCGGCGATCTCGCGATTTTTGCTACTATTCCTCTTCCTTCTTCCGCGACGCCGACACTCCTTCTACATTCAGATCCGGTAGCTTCTTCTTCTCCATCAACGACAATCTCCACCTGCTAGCGTTCATCTTTCGAGGGTAGAGAGTGATCGAGGGAGGTTCTCCGATTGCAACTTGGATTCTGTTCCACCACCGCTATCTTGATCGAGGGAGGTTCCCGATCAGTGATCTTCGCATCCACCAGAGCTTGAAGGGAGGTTTCTGTGAGTCTCTGGTCGTTTTTCGATCTCCATTCCACAGCAAAACTAGGTCGATGTGGCCGTTCGAGCTGGTTTGCAATTTACCAGAACTTGAGCTCTGTTCTTCGGCTGGTGAGGTTATCAAACGGATGTGAGCTTGAAGGGAGGTTTCCTGGAGCTATGATCGTTCCTTGGTGATAGTTGGAAGCTTGATTATTGCTCGTTGGGTGTTTGAAGGGAGGTTTCCGAGAGCACCTCTGTTTCGGCAGAGAGGAGTAGTTGGAGCTCGGGATTTGGATGTGGAATGCTTTAGGTTTTCTTTTCTTTTGATTTGTTCATTAAACTTGCTCAGATCTAATGATCTGATTCTGTTCTTTGCTATTTCGTTCTGTTAGAATTTATTTTCTGCAAATCTGTTCCTATTTTCTTACTTGAAATCCCTGATTTTGTTGCACTTTTACAATTCAAATCTTGTTTCAGCTACTAACTTAGCTTTGCAATCTATTTCCTAATTTGAATTCCTTATTTCAGTTTATACCAGCTAGTGTTTAGTTTAGATTTTTGAATTTGTGTTCTTGCTTAACATTTCAGATTTTAAATGAATGTGAACTAGGTTGAATGTTGAATGTTGAATGAATTTCTTAATCTTCTCATTGTTTACCTCCATTAATATTCTTGATTGAGGTTATGGATGGAAGTTTTGATAATTGAAGAATTAGTTTCAATGGTGCAGGAATGAGATGTGAATGAATTGTTTGATTTATGAGTGTGATTTAGAGTAACATGTTATTTTGGTCAAGGCAAGACTAAGTTTAGTTTCAGCCTTAATTGTTGAACTTTTATTTTAATTATTGTATCTGAAGTTACTGTGGTTGTAGATTGAAAATATAGAAATTAATTCATTTTACTCAAAGGTGCATTTAAATATGAATTAATTGTGATAACTTGATGAGATGAAATGGAACATGTTAAGATGAGAATAAATCTTCTTTGATCTAGTTGAAATTAGATTTTTTCTATTGGAATTACTTTTAGAATTCATACACATTCTACTAGTTATCCTTGGAAAAATATGACTTGGGACTCCTTAACAATGTTTGTCTTTAGCTTAAATGGATTCCAATCATAATTAATTTGATGTACCATGTGACATGCAAAATGGTTAACACTAAATTTTGGCGCCGTTGTCGGGGAGCAACTAGTAGTGTGTGTGTGTATTTTAGAATGTGCATGGATTGATTTTCTTTGTTAGCAGATTGATTGATTGGATTGCTATTCTTTTTGTATTTTCATGTTGGCTTGTTCTTGAATTGCTAAGTGCTTTTATGTTCATATTTTCATGTGTCTGAAACTTTATCCTCTTGAGTCTTCTAATCTTGATTTTTAGAGTGTAGTGAAGAACAGGAGACTTCAGTAGTATGGATCCATATTTTCAGAATTTTGGAGGGGGAATGAAAAATCAGTATTTTCAGCCTGAGTATCAATATTACTCGTACATGGATCAACAAAATAGGTATAAGTCATTTTCAAATGGTTTTAATGCTAATTGGGTGGATCATTCATGTTTCAGGTATGAAAGTGCACAAGGACCATTTATTGAGCCATATCCAACCTACCAGAATTCATATGGGTTCCAAGAAGTTTCAACATATTTTATGTCACAACCTTTTCAACAAAATGACCCTCAGATGGATGAGTCAACATGGAAACTCAGGGAGATTATGCAACAACTGAGTGAACATCAAGAGCAGCAATTCTCAAAAATACAAAATATATAGAATCAGTTGGATCAAATTGTATCATCCATTCATTAGTTACAAACACAAAGCGCCAGTGAGGAGATGGATTGTAGAGATCTTGTCAGGCTTGACACTGCATCTACTTCTTCACTAGATTCTTTAAGTACTTTTTATTGTTGTGATGATGTAGTTGTTCAAATTTCTGATTCTACTAATATTATTGCTTTAGATGATATGAATCATGCAAGTATTGTTGCAGAAGATGATTTAAGTGTAGGGCAATGCTTATTGGAAGCATTACCTCAAGGATCACCAAGAAAAGAGGATGTAAGTGTAGGGACTTGTGATATGGAGCCAAGCACCCAAGGATCACCATATGAGGTTGAACATTCACCAGAATCAGAGCTTGAGCATTAATTTGATGAAAAGGAGGTAACAATCACCACTCTAGGTACCTTTCAACATGACAAGGTGAGTCTTTCTTGTAATTTTTCAGAGAATTTAATAGAGATACCAATTGTTGATTTTATTAGATGTGATTCATTTCTTGATATATATTCTACCCACACTAATATTCTCCTATTCTTTTCTCATCCCATATGTGAGTGGGAGAGATTATCTTTTGTTGATGTTGTAGGAGAATACAAGCTTTCGGAGTGGATGCTTGAACTGAACCGCCTCCGTCCTCCAGAAAGAATTTCGAAGGGAAAAATGGTAAATAAAAAGGATTTGATTGGAACCATAATTACTCCACTTCTGGGGTGGCTTCTTCTTTTAAATCTTCTTCAACCACCGGGAAAAAGGGGAGTTTGTTCCAACTTAATTTCCTTTTGCATTTTAATTCATGCTTTGTTAATAAATTCTTTATACGTTTCTTTAGTTATATACTTTGCACTTTGCATTTTAATTTCATACTTTACATTTTGTTTAGTACATAGCATTTCAATTTGAATAAATTCTTCATGGGAATTTTCTAAGTAATACTTTTAAGATGGTAAGAGTTTCTTAAATTTGATCATCAATTTTAGGTCATTTGACATGATTGGATGCTTTTCTCACATGACATTGGTTAGTGTGGAGGTGGATTCTAATTTGATTAATAGAGCTTGATTGCATAAAAATACCTAGAGAGGACTACTTTAAGCCTTCCCTCTATTATTTTCTTTGTGTGGAATGTACTCATAACAAATGAAACTCTAGAACTTGCTTTGCTTCTTTTCAAAATCACAATAACATATGTATGCATGAAAAGGAAGGATGTTTGTCATTCTTGTTTCATCATAAATTCTAATTTCTTCCTCCATAATTTTCTTGAAACATTCTAATCTAGCATTTTAACCTTTTTTTATCTTTGCTTGTCATGTTTCTATTGAGAGATTTGGTTGAATTCTTGATAAGTTAGATTTTGCAAGATGACAAAATAATTAAGTGTGAGGGAGGTGTAAATTGTTGTTGGAATTTTTGGATTCATTTGTTAATATTCGGGATTCAAATTCAAGCCAATGATGAAGTTTTGAAAGGATGCAATGGAGTTAAATATAAAAGGGTATAAGGTTGGGGTGTTACTGTTCTGAAAAAGAAAATGATGAAGATGCTGTTATGAATGAAGTGCTATTAAATTTGTATGTTAAATGAATCCATATCTTGAGTTTTATCATGTCAAGAGTAAGCTCAAATTGCTTTGAAGTGTGAGACTTGATACTATGTTGATACATTTAAAATTGTAAGAGACAGTTGTGGTATGAAGGTTTTGGAAATGCTGAAATCTTAACTTTCTGTTAGAGTTGCTGATTAGGAGCTTTGCTATGACCTTTGGAGAATGTGGTTTTTGGTAATCTTTAACTGAATAGGAGAGTTGAAGCAAGGAAGTTGAGTTAGTATTGTTGGATTTTTCGGGCCGCGAAAACCGCGTTTTCGCATCGCGGAAACCCCGAATCACCCTAGCCATTGGATCTCGTGCGAAGAAAACTTTCCGAAAACACGAGTACGAGTTTCAAACTACGATGTACAGTAGATCTACAAAGGAAAAACATTTTACCTTCGAAGCGTGCCCTCGCAAATCCCGCTCGTCCAACGGTACGCCGGATCTCAAAGTTGTCAACGTAGACAACTCTCTAGTGATATCCACACGAACAAGAGGTGTTCTCTAACACTCAAGGATGGAGAAGAGAGCACCCAAGTGTGCTAGCACTCTCTAGGGCTCTCGGGTAGGATTTAAAAGGGGAGAAAGGAGAGAAAGAAAAGGGATCTCACATAATCCTCTAGGTACCCTCCTTTGTGACCTTCACTTCACCCTTTTCTTGGAACACAACTCATACACCTTCTCCCTCCATGAAAGCTCACGGCAACCACACCAAAGGAGGAGGAAGAAGCTACGAAGAAGATGGAATCATTACCACCTAATCAATTGCCACAAAAAATGAAACCTCCTTTCATTATGTGGCCGGCCACACATGGGTAACCCCCTCATTTAATGTGGCCGGCCACATTAAATGGAGGATTGTAACCTCTAACCTCCTTGACAACTAGGAGATGATGTGGCTTCCATGTAGGATGAGTCATCCTCCATGAAGTGGCAATTCATCAAGTCAAACTTGATGTTTCAACTTCCCATTTTGGTCAAGTCAAAATTGACCAAATCTCTTCCATGTTGAGTTGAATTCATTCTTTGATTCAAGCCAATTTCAATCTAATGAATCTCAATTCATTAATATAAATTGACTTAATGAATCAAATTTAAATTAGACTCATTCAACAATTGAATCTAATTGAGTCTAACTCAATAAGTCTAATTTAAATCAATCCGAATCCAATTGGTTCATCATATGAACCTAATCCAATTGGTTCATCATATGAACCTAATCTCTATCCACTTGTTCTTTGTGTGTGACCCAATAAGTTCTTGTAATGTTGGCAATGCTTCTAAACTCCTTTAAAAACATAAGCAATGAGCGGCATCTAGCAATACATCATTGCTACCCAAGTTACAAGAAATGTTGAGATCCAACATCACCTTGTGACTATTAATTATGACTCCTCACAATATATGACAAATGTCCTTCTATCCTAGACATCTAGATTGATCAATATGAGGCATAGACCGTGTCATCCTCTGATCAATCTAAATCCTGAACTCCAAGTAGACTCACTAAATCAAATGAGCTCAATATCTCATATTGACTCATTTGGGCATGGCCATGCACTTCGTGGTCTCACTCTATCAAGAATACCGATGTCTCTCCCGTCATATAGGAGGGATAGATCCCATCTACATCACTCACATCCCTCCGCATAATTTGTTACATACCCAGTAGTCGCCTTTATAGTCCACCCAGTTACGGGTGACGTTTGACGAAACCAAAGTACATAACTCCTTATGTAGGGAACCATGGTGATTTCAGGTCTAAGGACTAGTAGTCATACTAATAGTCACATGAGAAAGTATATGACACTCATATAACGATCCATGATACTTTCTCATGGCGGGTCATTCAGTATACATTCTCTAATGTATACCCATGTGTCAACTTGATATCTCTATATTCATGACTTGTGAGATCAAGTCATCGAGTTGACCTACATGCTAGTCTTATTGCATTAACATTATCCCTGAATGTTAATACTCGACTAGGAATGATTAAGAGTAGTGTTCCCTATATCATCTCACTATCGGTTCAACTAACCGATTGATATAGGTAAGAACCTTCTACTCAAGGACGTTATTATACTTAGTTTATTTGGCACCAATACAAGTAAGTATAATAACCAAAATCCAAATGCCTTTATTTATATAGAATATGATACAATAAGTCCAAAATACAATCATCAAATGATTGGCTCTAGGGCTCTAGCTAACAATCTCCCACTAGCACTAGTGCCAATCAGTGTAGGCTCTAAGCCCAAATGACCTAGTGTGACCATCATGCTTCCTCTGTGCCAAAGCCTTGGTCAAGGGATCTGCGATGTTAGCCTCTGTAGGTACTCTGTAAATCTTCACATCTCCTCTCTCGATGATCTCTCGAATGAGATGGAAGCACCGTAGTATGTGTTTGGTCCGCTGGTGTGAGCGAGGTTCCTTCGCCTATGCTATAGCTCCATTGTTGTCACAACAGAGCTCAATAGAGTCAGCAATGCTGGGAACCACCCCAAGTTCAGTGATGAACTTGCGAATCCAAACTGCCTCCTTTGCTGCCTCTGATGCAGCAATATACTCGGCCTCTGTCGTAGAATCAGCTACTGTGTCCTGCTTCGAACTCTTCCAGCTCACAGCACCACCATTAATGCAAAACATGAACCCCGACTGCGATCTATAGTCATCCTGGTCGGTCTGGAAGCTAGCATCACTGTAACCCTTTACAGCTAGCTCATCATTGCCTCCATATATCAAGAAATATTCTTTAGTCCTTATTAAGTACTTAAGAATATTCTTGACCGCTATCCAGTGACTTTCACCTGGATCTGACTGGTATCTGCTTGTCATGCTCAAAGCATACGAGACATCAGGTCGAGTAAATAGCATGGCGTACATGATCGATCCTATGGCTGAGGCATAAGGGATCTGATCCATGCGGTCTCTCTCCTCTCTAGAAGAGGGACCTTGAGTCTTCGAAAGACTCATGCCATGTGACATCGGCAGAAATCCATTCTTGGAATTCTGCATGGCAAACCCAAGGAGTACCTTGTCAATATATGTATTCTGACTTAGGCCAAGCAATCTCTTAGATCTATCTCTATAGATCTGTATCCCTAGAATGCGGGATGCCTCACCTAAGTCCTTCATTGAGAAGCAACTCCCTAGCCAGGTCTTGACAGACTGAAGCATAGGGATGTCCTTCCCAATGAGCAGTATGTCATCCACATACAATATGAGGAAGACAACTATGTCCCCTACAACCTTCTTGTAGACACAAGGTTCTTCTTCGTTCTTGATGAAACCAAACTGTTTGATTGCATCATTGAATCAAAGATTCCAGCTCCGAGAAGCTTGCTTTAGTCCATAAATGGACCTATGCAGCTTGCATACTCTACTAGTATGCTGTGGATCGACAAAACCCTCAGGCTGTGTCATGTACACTTCCTCGAGTAGGTTTCCATTCAGAAACGCAATTTTGACGTCCATCTGCCAGATCTCATAATCGTGGTAAGCTGCAATAGCAAGCATGATCCGAATGGACTTAAACATCGCTACTGGAGTAAAGGTCTCATCATAGTCAATACCATGAATCTGCTTGAAACCTTTAGCTACCAAGCGACCCTTATAGATAAGTCCATCCATGTCAGTCTTTCTCTTAAAGACCCACTTACACCCTATGGGTTTTACCCCTTCAGGTGGATCAACCAAAGTCCAAACTTGGTTGGTGTACATGGATTCCATCTCGGATCTCATGGCTTCTAGCCATTTCTCGGAATCTGGTCTCATCACAGCTTCCTGATAGGTGGTAGGCTCATCCTCTATGAGCACAACGTCATCATGGTCAGACAAGAGAAATGAGTATCTCTCAGGCTGACGACGTACCCTATCAGACCTGCGAAGAGGTATGTCTACTTGAACTGGTTGTTGTTCCTCAACTCTTTATGGAACAACATCATCCACAACACTTTGTGGTTCCAGTTCAACTTCCATCGAGGCATCAGTGCTATTGTTCGCATCTTGAACTTCTTCAAGATCGAACGCGCTCCCACTAGTCTTTCTAGAAACAAAGTCCCTTTCTAGAAAGACCCCAGTCTTTACCACAACTACCTTGTGCTGACTGGGAATGTAGAAGTAATATCCCTTAGTTTCCTTGGGATATCCAATGAAATAGCACTTGTCGGATTTGGGTCCTAATTTGTCTGAGACTTGACGTCGTACGTAAGCCTCACAACCCCAAATCCTCATGAAAGACACCTGGGCATCTCTCCCAGTCCATATCCTATATGGTGTCTTTATCATGGCCTTTGATGGAACTCGGTTGAGTATAAAAGCTGCCGTGTCTAGAGCATAGCCCCAAAGGTATGCCGGAAGATCTATGTGACTCATCATAGATCGTACCATATCTAATAGGGTACAATTTCTCCTTTCGGATACACCATTCCAATGTGGTGTTCTAGGAGGAGTGAGTTGGGATAGAATCCCACACTCAGCTAGGTAGTTACGAAACTCATGGCTAAGGTATTCTCCACCTCGATCTGATCGAAGTATCTTAATACTCTTGCCAAGCTGGTTCTGTACTTCATTCTTGAATTCTTTGAACCTTTCAATGGATTCTGACTTATGTGTCATTAAGTACACATAACCATATCTACTGAAATCATCAGTAAATGTGATGAAGTACCTATAACCGCCTCTAGCAGCGACATTGAAAGGGCCACATACATCACTATGTATGAGTCCTAACAAATCAGTCGCTCTCTCGCTGTGCCCACTGAAGGGAGTCTTGGTCATCTTGCCTCGTAGGCATGACTCGCATACCTCATATGATTCTAAATCAAATGAGTCCAGCAAACCATTCTTATGGAGCTGGGATAAGCGCTTGTCATTTATATGACCTAAGTGACAGTGCTAGAGATAGGTTTGGTTCAGGTCATTTGACTTGAACCTCTTGGTATTTATATTATAGATAGGGCTCTCAAGGTCTAGAAAATAGAGTCCGTTTATCATAGGTGTACTACAATAGAACATATCGTTTAAATAAACGGAACAACATTTGTTCTTTATTATAAACGAGAATCCTTTCTTGTCTAAATAAGAAACTAAAATTATGTTCTTAGTCAAGGCAGGCACATAACAACAATCATCTAATTCTAGTACTAGCCCAGAGGGCAGAGATAGATGGTAAGTTCCTACAGCAATAGCAGCAACCCGTGCTCCATTGCCTACTCGTAGGTCTACCTCACCCTTCGTCAATGCCCTGCTATTTCTCAGCGCTTGTACATTAGTACAAATGTGTGAAGCACATCCGGTATCTAATACCCACGATGAAGAAATAGAGAGGTTGACTTCTATAACATGTATACCTGAAGTAGAAATATTATTTCTCTTCTTCTTAAGATCTTCCAGGTATTCTTTGGAGTTCCTCTTCCAGTGCCTTGCTTGTCCTTGATATAGGTGACAAAGATGTTCAACCATATCGTAAGCGCTCATCAACTCATGTTGCTTCTGAAGCTCAGAGTTCATGGTCGCGAGCATAAGACAGGACACATCTAATGCGTCATTTTGATGCTTCTTGTAAGCATCTCGGTCTGCTCACGTGGCAGTGGCAGGAGGAGCCTCCGGAATGGGCTGCTCCAGAACATACAGTTTACGTTCTTGGGTGAGAACTATTCTCAGGTTCCTGTACCAGTTCAGGAAATTTGCTCCGTTGAGCTTGTCCTTCTTAAGGACAGATCGCAGAGAGAAGGTGTTCGTATTCGACGTCATGGAAATTCTACAACAGAAATAAATGCAGAAATAAGTATCATATTCTTAATCATTTAATTAGGCCTTTAACTAAATGATGCTCCCACTGAATTCTATAATTCATGTGGGACAAGATCCACATCATACTTACCCTTGAGTTAGCTTTGGCTAATACGCCCAAGATTTAGTATGATCGGTAGGTAACGATTACCAATTACATCTCTATGAAACTCTTGTTTATAGGGTGAAATCCGCATTTATATTAAAACTCGAGTTAGCTTTGGCTAATATGCCCGAGAATTAATATAAACGTGATTTGGTCCTACCTTTCCAACTATTGGAAGAATGCCTATAGTTGTACTCGATCCAACCGAGTAAAATAGGAATACTCAATCTAATTGAGTTTGTACTCGCCCATGCGTTGATAGGCGGGACCAAGATTGTCCCTCCGTACCCTACCAAGATAGTATGTGTTGCTCTGCTTTGGCAGATTCAACAACATCATGCGATCGAGGTAGTGGTAGGTATCACGGCATGGTAGGCATTTTGAGTTGTCGTGATTTAGATCTAATCTAAATGATGTTGTATCATATACACGAAATAGATCTAATCTAATCGATAGAGTGCATCTTGTACACGATGTAGATCTAATCTAATCGTAAGGGTGCATCTTGTGCACGATTTAGATCTAATCTTAATCGCTAGGCACTAATTAATTACTTAATTAAACGTGCATCATATACACAAGTAATTAACTAAGTTTTGTGATTAGTCATGGCCCTACTACGATCTTCTCAAGCCAATGAGAAGATCGGATGGTCAACCTAAGGTCAACTTCTCAAGCGCCTTCCTTTTGACCACCTTGTGTTGCTCGCGCCTTCCTCGTAACTCCGTCTCGATTGGACCTTCCACAGCTCCAATTTTGTACATTACAATTTTGAAACTCGAGTTACATTCGAGTCTAAATCTAATTTAAAACCAGAATAAAAGAAAGGCACGACGCGCAGGTCACGAAAAATAAAATAAAATACAACACGCACATCACATCACGGCGCGCAGGCCGTATTATGAATTACAACACAAATTGTCCAATCAAATTGGGTCTTTGGGCCATGACTATCACAAAATCAATATATAATTAAAAATTATATACTTTTCATAATTTTCTATAATTTTTCATAATTTTACAGATTTTATGAGTAAAATTTTTCCCGCGGTCCCGATTAGCGATTTCGGGCGCAATCGCGGAGCAAATCCCCTTGCGGGGTTAGGGGCAGTACCCCTACCCGCGATCTAACCATCGCGAGTTGCTCCTAAGCGATCCTATAGCGCCTAAGTCCGCTGTCCCAAAACGATTTGGGCCGAAACATTGCCGTTTCGAAAAATTCTTCTCGGTAGTCGAAGCCTACAAGTGTAAAAACACTTGTGCTTCGCTTCTACGAGAAAAATACCCATAAAATCATAAAAATTAGGAAATTCACAGAATGTTACAGTATGCATATTTTTCATAAAAATACGAATCTAAACTCGTACTCGCTTCGCACGTGGCTCTGATACCACTGTTGGGTTTTTCAGGCTGCGAAAACCGCATTTTCACGTCGCGGAAACCCAGAATCACCCTAGCCACTGGATCTCGTGCGAAGAAAACTTTCCAAAAACATGAGTACGAGTTTCAAACTACAATCTACAGTATATGTACAAAGGAAAAAATATTTTACCTTCGAAGCGTGCCCTCGCAAATCCCGCTCGTCCAACGGTACGTCGGATCTCAAAGTTGTCAACGTAGACAACTCTCTAGTGATATCCACATGAACAAGAGGTGTTCTCTAACACTCAAGGATGGAGAAGAGAGCACCCAAGTGTGCTAGCACTCTCTAGGGCTCTCGGGTAGGATTTAAAAGGGGAGAAAGGAGAGAAAGAAAATGGATCTCACATAATCCTCTAGGTACCCTCCTTTGTGACCTTCACTTCACCCTTTTCTTGGAACACAACTCATACACCTTCTCCCTCCATGAAAGCTCATGGCAACCACACCAAAGGAGGAGGAAGAAGCTACGAAGAAGATGGAATCATTACCACCTAATCAATTGCCACAAAAAATGAAACCTCCTTTCATTATGTGGCCGGCCACACATGGGTAACCCCCTCATTTAATGTGGCCGGCCACATTAAATGGAGGATTGTAACCTCTAACCTCCTTGACAACTAGGAGATGATGTGGCTTCCATGTAGGATGAGTCATCCTCCATGAAGTGACAATTCATCAAGTCAAACTTGATGTTTCAACTTCCCATTTTGGTCAAGTCAAAATTGACCAAATCTCTTCCATGTTTGGTTGAATTCATTCTTTGATTCAAGCCAATTTCAATCTAATGAATCTCAATTCATTAATATAAATTGACTTAATGAATCAAATTTAAATTAGACTCATTCAACAATTGAATTTAATTGAGTCTAACTCAATAAGTTTAATTTAAATCAATCCGAATCCAATTGGTTCATCATATGAACCTAATCTCCATCCACTTGTTCTTTGCGTGTGACCCAATAGGTTCTTGTAACGTTGGCAATGTTTCTAAACTCCTTTAAAAACATAAGCAATGAGCGGCATCTAGCAATACATCATTGCTACCCAAGTTACAAGAAATGTTGAGATCCAACATCACCTTGTGACTATTAATTATGACTCCTCACAATATATGACAAATGTCCTTCTATCCTAGACATCTAGATTGATCAATATGAGGCATAGACCGTGTCATCCTCTGATCAATCTAAATCCTGAACTCCAAGTAGACTCACTAAATCAAATGAGCTCAATATCTCATATTGACTCATTTGGGCATGGCCATGCACTTCGTGGTCTCACTCTATCAGGAATACCGATGTCTCTCCCGTCATATAGGAGGGATAGATCTCATCTACATCACTCACATCCCTCCGCATAATTTGTTACATACCCAGTAGTCGCCTTTATAGTCCACCCAGTTACGGGTGACGTTTGACGAAACCAAAGTATATAACTCCTTACGTAGGGAACCATGGTGATTTCAGGTCTAAGGACTAGTAGTCATACTAATAGTCACATGAGAAAGTATATGACACTCATATAACGATCCATGATACTTTCTCATGGCGGGTCATTCAGTATACATTCTCTAATGTATACCCATGTGTCAACTTGATATCTCTATATCCATGACTTGTGAGATCAAGTCATCGAGTTGACCTACATGCTAGTCTTATTGCATTAACATTGTCCCTGAATGTTAATACTCGACTAGGAATGATTAAGAGTAGTGTTCCCTATATCATCTCACTATCGGTTCAACTAACCGATTGATATAGGTGAGAACCATCTACTCAAGGACATTACTATACTTAGTTTATTTGGTACCAATACAAGTAAGTATAATAACTAAAATCCAAATGCCTTTATTTATATAGAATATGATACAATAAGTCCAAAATACAATCATCAAATGATTGGCTCTAGGGCTCTAGCTAACAAGTATAGGTTACTGAGGATGGTGCAAAGAAGTTGTTGTAGTGCTGAATTCTGCAGGAATAGATACTGCAATTATGAGCGATGGAAGAATGAAGGAATGATAGTGGATAAGACTACAATAAAACAAATGTGAAACTCAAGTTAAGTTCTGAGTTGTGTTGTAACAAATAGTATTCTTGCTTGCATGACCTCTACAAACTTTATAACAGAATTTCAAAGTGAAGAATGACTGAACAATGCAGGGAATTCAGAAACAAAACTAAAACAATGAGCTTTGTAGCTACTGAATCTGATCAAAATGGAAGGAAAGGATAGTAATTGATACTGGAAGCAGTACAGAGATAGAAGCTGGACTTAATTGTGTGCCAACTCCAGTGCTGGAAGATTGTAGAATTGCAGAATAGGAATTTGTTCATGTGTGCCCCATCTTTATGCCATTTCTGATTTGCATCGTTTTGAATTCAAGTTCCAAACACTTCAGTGCTAAATGATGTTTGCTTCCAAGCTTAATCTTTATGAATCCAGCCAAGTATTTAAAAGCTATTAAATGCATGATTTAAATTCTGAAACAGAAATTCTGTTTGAAAAGAAGTTGAATTCTGAAGTGTGTAACTGAATATGGGACACAACAAGAAAAGAAAAGAAAACAGTGAAGCTATGAACTGTGAAACTGAAATATTGGAAGTTGCAGTTGAATGTAATAGTGATCTTTATTTTGCTGTATAGTTGCTGAAGAAAAAAAAATTAGCAAATTGGAAAAATTGAAATTGATGAAACAACATGAATTCTGCTGTTGAAGCTCATGCCGAAATTGAAATTCTAGAATCTATCATCCTTCACTCACCTACGCTTATTTTCTCCCTCGTTCTCTTTTTCTTTTTCTTTCTCTTCTTGAGTAGGTGACCATAAACTACCTTCCAATTGTCTAGATAATTCACTGTGTGAAGTTAACTAGTGCTTAATCAATAGTTCTTGTGAGATCGATATTTTTATTACTTGATGGCAATCATGCACTTGCGGTTACATTGACAGCTGCCACGTGCCTTGACCATGCCAACTTTTTTTTTTAATTCCCATAGAGATGTTTGTTGATTAGACGATTGGCAGTTCTAGCCTTTTGATCCAATGATCATAGTAATTAGATCACTTTTTACCCTAGTCATTAGATTGTGGTAGCTTAATTCCTTAGAGCTTATAAGCCTTACTGACGTAGGGTTTTGCTGCTCATGTTTTCTGCTTTCTTCCCGTGCTCGTCGCTTGTCGCTTGTCTCTTGTCGTTGCGATATGGTTTTTTGACTCTTGCCTTTATAAGTTTTCCTTAGGTTTTTTGCGTCCTCTAATTTTCCTTGCACTATGGCTTTGGATGTCTCTGTGAACATTCCCACTTTATGATATACCTCTATCATTTTCGACTTCAATGACATGGAGGTGGATCAAGTGTGGTTAACTTATGAACTTCACGAAGATTAACACATCATTATCCCTAATGACCATGATCGTCCTCATCTTCGTCCTCCTGGGTATATTACTTTCTTCAAAGATCAGTTTCTAGGGGGCCTTCATTTTCCCATCCTCTCTTTCTTATCGGATATCTCTCGATATTTCCACTTACACCTTCAGCAGTTGGCTCCAAACTCCATCCGATTGTTGTGTGGTGTAGTTATTCTCTTCCTCTTATACTGTATTCCCCTAACCCCTCATGTGTTTCATTACTTCTATTATTAAAAAAAAAAAATAGAAGTAAGGGTCTTTATCCTACAAGCCCGGATGAAGTTTATCTTTTTCTGATAAGATGCCTTAGTTATTCGGCCATGACGAAGTTTATGTTTTCATTCGACCGATTTGTCTAGTGTCCTGGCCGACTGGTTGGCAGATGGAGTTATCCATTGCGTCGATCTACCTTTCTGCCAAGGAACCCCTAGAAGGCTTGAAGTTTAACATCAACAAACTAATCCAAAAGGTCATCCTATATATTTTTGGGCTGAGCTTGATCAATGTCGACCTTCCCTTCAGTTTTGGTAAGGAGTTTATTTTTTACCTGAATATTATAGCTAACTGAGGTCCTCTCCTCCTTTATGTAGCTAAAGTCATTTGGAAGGTTCGCGTGGTTAAGAGCTTCAAGCTTCAACAAGAGGAGTTCAACCGGGATGACAAAGCCAAGATGGAAAAGCACAAACCTTCGATCGACTTTACAAATGAAGCCATTGCCAGTGAGGCAGAGGCCAATGGGGTAGGAGGTAGTGACACAATGGCAAGCACAGGGGAATTGCCACCCCTCATCCTTCTATGTTGCCAGTTAGAGTTTCTTCAGAGCCCACGGAGTTCGATGAACCTCTTCAATTGCGCCACAAAAGGCCCCGACAAGCTACTCCATCTTCCCAAGCTACTCAAGAGACTCTTTTGCTGCACTTGTCCATTTGAAGGGAGAGTTCAACATCAACCACTTGGGAACAGCAGGCCGTCAATCAAGACTTAATTCATGAGTTGCTTGACAATCAACCTTCAGTGGATCCTTTATTGTCGACTAGCCCGATCACTGCTCAGCTGATCTCTTTTTTACCACCCCTCCGGCCAACTCCCTCAGGGGGTTCTATATTTGGGCCCAGCTCATCACACATGCATACTTCAACGAAGGTTAACACAACCCTTAGGTTGCCTTCCCAGAGGGGCTGGTCTGCAACTTCTTCTGAATCGCTTACTCCTCAACACCTGATAAGGTTAAAAAGAAAACTTGTTGAGGCCAGGAAGGACTGTTGGGGTGCACTGCCAACCGCACGGTGGGCGGTTTAGTGGATGGATTAGCTCAAGATGTGATAGCGGTAAGTCCTTTTTGCACCTCATTTATTTTCTCCTTAAGCTCACTTGTTTTTGTATCTTTCTAGTTTTTGGGTCATGGGGTTGGCCATTTGTCAGATTTTAGCCGACTTGGATCAAGTGAACAAGGTCCTGAAGAGGAAAGTGGAGGAGTTGGTATCCTCCCATGTCCCTCTCGAATAGCCCCAAGAGGAGCTGGCGCATTTGAGGAAGTAGATAGCCGACTGAAACAAGTTGTTGTTGAAGGTTGAGAAAGTTCTGATTGAGGAAAAAGAGAAGGGAGCTTCCCAATCGGACATTATCTAAAGGCTCTAGGCTAATATTTAGATAGCTAAGTCTAAGCTCAAGTCTGAAAGCATTAGGAAAGTGAGGACTCTATTAGATCTGGATAAAAATATTGTTGAACCCAAGGCCCTTTTGCAAAACTCAAGGTAGTGGAGACCACTTATGTCACAGAGTTGGCTGGAAGGCAAGGAAGCCAAACTAAAGGCCTTAAAGGCAGAAATAGCCAGCTACAAAGCCGGGGAAGTTGAGTGCCTTGAGGCAAAAAAGATTGAGTACCTCCACTCTGATGATTTCAACACCCTCTTGGGCGACTGCACAGTGAAGATGTTTACCTTTGGAGTGGATGAGGCTATAAAATAACTTCATGAGGCCGAGTATTTAACGACGGATCTTCTTGAGAACTTCATCAATAATCAGAAGATTTTTGGTGATGTCTCAGATGATGCCTTCTAGGACTTTGCTTAGGTCGCCACCACCTCATAAGTTTATGTAATTTTCTCATGTAACTACTGTACCTAGGCTTTTTGCGTACTGGACCAAAAACTGTGCCATCTTTATAGATCTTCTTGCTAGTTTAAATTTTCCTCATAAGTTGTCATCTAAAACTCCTTTTCCTCTACAAATGTCTAAGTGTAAAAAAGCTCAGAAAGGTATTCACCAGGCAGGATGATGAGTGTTGAGTAGGGCGGCGAATGAGTGCTGAGCAGAGTGGTGGAATGTTGAGTGAGCGACAAGAGAGTGCTGAATAGAGTGATGAATGAGTGCTTAGCGAGCTGCGAGTGAGTGCCAAGCAGAGCCACAGAATGCCAAGTGAGAGCTGAGCAGAGCGACAGAATACCGAGCGAGCAGCAAAATGTTGAGCGAGTGATGAGTGCCAAGCAGAGCGACGATTGCATGTGGGGACCACACTTATAGCTTGTGTCAAACGCAAGAGTCTAGAATTCCTTGGCCAATCAAGTCACTGGAGCGTGTGGGGACCACGCTTATAACTCACAGTAAATACGAGAGTCTTTTGATCACGTGGAAAACATGCTTATAACTCGGTCTTAGAGACGTGAGAGTCTGGAATTAGCCGACCGGAGGGTCGTGGGGGCGCGTAGGGACCACACATATAACTGGGTCTTAGAGATGAGAGAGTATGAGAATTTAGACGACCGGGTGGTCATTGGGGTACATGGGGACCACGCTTATAACTCGATCTTAGAGACAAGAGAGTTTGGGAATTTAGTCGACCGAATGGTCATTGGGGCACGAGGTGACCACGATGATAACTCTGTCTTAGAGATGTGAGAGTTTGAGAATTAGCTGATCGGATAGTCATTGGGGCCCTGGGGACCACACTATAACTCAGTTTTAGAGACCCGAGAGTTTGGGAATCAGCAGATCGGATAGTCGTTAGGGTGAGTGGAGACCATGCTTATAATTCGATCTCAGAGACGCGAGAGTCTGGGAATTAGCTGACTGGGTGGTTGTTCGGACGCATGGGAACCACACTTATAACTTTGTCTTAGAGACGTGAGAGTTTGGGAATTTAACCGATCGGGTGGTCGTTGGGGTATGTGGGGACCACGCTTATAACTCGGTTTTAAAGATATGAGAGTCTAGGAATTAGTTGGCCAGATGGTCGTTGGGACACGTGGGGATCACACTTATTACTCAGTCTTAGAGATGAGAGTCTGGGAATTTTTAGCTGCGAGACCGAGCAAGCCTATTTTTGCATTTTTTTAAGAGAAAGAGTACATTTTACAATTCACATCCTTTCAAGCAATTCATAAGTACCCTTAAGCCCTATAAGAATGCAAATAATTTATGCTCCATGGTCGGCCAAGCCTCTTGCCATTTGCATCTTGTAGGTAGTATGCTTCCGAAGTAAGCTTTTGCACCAGAGTAAAGGGCCCCCCATTGGAGTTCTAACTTGTTGACCCCTCTAACTGGCTTGATCCTTTTCCATACAAGATCACCTTCTTGGAAAAAATGGGGGATGACTCGTCGATCATGATTTTATCTCATTCTTTGCCTGAATGCAGTTAGTCAAGTGGCTATTTTTTTATCTTGTCTTGTTGATGAGATCTAGATCGAGGAGACGTCGGTCGATATTGCCTTGGTTATAAAGCAACCTCCAACTAGACTGCTCTCTAATTTCAATAGGCACTACTGCCTCCCCACCTAAACTAGGTGAAAAGGTGTCAAACCTATGCTTCCGCGCGGAGTGGTTCCATATGCCTATAAAATACTTGGTAATTTCTCGATCCAGCTACAACCCACATGATCGAGCTTGGTTTTAAGTCTGCAGATAATCTCTCGGCTGGTAACTTCTACTTGACCATTACTATGAGGATAGACCATCTAAGTGAAAGCTTGAAGAATACCAAATCCTTCACACCATTGTCTAATTTTGTGTCATTGGAATTGTCTTCTGTTATCATAAACCAATTTTCAAGGAATCTCGAATCGACATTAGATGTTGATATATAAGAACTTGATGATTGCGTGTTCGGTAATTCAGGCTGAAGCTTTTGCTTCTGCCCATTTGAAGAAATAATCCATTGCCATGAGTATGAATTTCTTTTGGGCGGGGGTTGTTGGGAAAGAGCCCACAATGTCCATTCCCCATTGATCGAAGGGGTGAGACTATTAAAGTTTTTAGAAATTTGGTCGACTAGTGGGGAATATTTTGATGCTTTTGATAAGAGATGTAGGTGGTTACCAGCCAAGCAACATCGGCCTGCAGGGTGGGCCAAAAGTACCCAATTAATAATATTTTGCGTGTTAGTGTCTAGCCACCTGAATGACTACCACAATAACCTTGATGAGCTTCTTGAAGGACATAGTTAACCTCATCTGGTCTGATGCATTTTAATAACAGTCGAGAGAAAGCCCCTTTATAAAGATGATCACCTATTAGGGTGAATTGACTAGCCCTCCTTTTGGCATCTCGAGCTTGTTCAACGTCGACAGACAAAATTCCATGTTGAAGATAAGAAATCACCGGAGCCCTCCATCAACTAACTCCTCTGTATTGGCATGTAGGTCTATTTGGGCTATTAGCGTGGTTTGTGTAACAGATTTGTCCAAGACCTAGGTGGATAGCGAACTAGCCATCTTTATTAACTCGTCTGCCCTCTGATTATTTGTTCAGGTGATTTTGCATAGGATAACCTCCAAGAAAACAACTTTCAACTTTTTATAGGCTTCTATGTACATTTTGAGTAGCTCACTATTGACTTCAAGGTTTCTTGCCAACTGTTGGGTGGTCAGCTGTGAGTCCGAGTGCATAATCACCCTGGTTGCTCCTATATGTTTGGTTACTTGGAGTCCGACCAATAAAGTTTCATATTCCACTTTATTATTGGATGCCTTAAAGTTCAGCCGAATGGATAACTGTATTATATCTTCTTGGGGGGATATTAATAAGATTTCCACCTCACTTCCTTGTTGAGTTGAGGATCCATCTACATAGACTTTCCAAGTGCCCTCCGGCTCTAAATTATGATCTTCTGTTAAAAAATTAGCTAAGGCTTGGGCTCTAATAGCTGTGCAGGGCTGGTATTATATGTCATACTTAGCTCCTTAGTCCACTTGATCAACCTTCCTGAAGCTTTCAAATTGATTAACACTCTTCCCAAAGTGCTATTGGTGAGGATCGTGATCGGGTGGGAGAGGAAATAGGGCCTCAATCGTCGAGCAGTAAGGATTAGCCCATAGGCTAGTTTCTCGAGAATGGTGTACCGACACTCAACACCTTTCAATAAATGACTAATAAAATATACATGATATTGTACACTATTATCCTCCTTTCCCAGTACTGAGCCCATGACTTATTGTGTTGCAGATAAATACAACCATAATGGTTCTCTAGCTTCAGGCTTGGAAAAGGATGGAAGATTTTCCAAGTATTCTTTAAGTTATATGAAAGCCTTGTCACAACCTTCATTCCACTAGAATTTGATAACTCAGCAGAGTAATTTGAAGAAAGGGAGTGTCTGATCGGCTGATCCAGAGATAAACTTGGAGAATGCAATGATGAGACCAACTAACCTTTGAGCCTTCTTGAGATTTTATGGTGTGCCCATACTTTTAAGTGCTTGAACTTTTTCTAGATTTGTCTCGATTGCCCGCTCAGTAATAATATATCCACAGAGATAGCCTCGCTTGGCCCCAAATAAGAACTTGTTCGGATTCAACTTGAGCTCGTATTTCTTCCTGTTGAAGGTTTCTTCTATATCAAGAATTAAATTTGTCGATCAGACAGATTTAATAAAAATGTCATCCATATATACTTCGTTATTTCTTATGATCTGTAGTCGAAAGATTTTGTCCATGAGCCTTTGATAGGTTGCTCTTGCATTTTTTAGTTCAAATGACATAACATTGTAACAAAAAGTACCGTCTGCGGTAATAAAGCAAACCTCTTTTTTGGTCCTCTCGAGTGAGGGTATTTGGTGGTATCCTTGGTAAACATTCAGCATATAAATCAACTCACTCCCGGTAGTGGAATCAACAATCTGGTCAACACAAGAGAGAGGATAACAATCTTTGAGGCAGACCTTGTTGAGATCTCGAAAATCAATGCAGACCCGCCACTTATCATTGGGCTTGGATACCAGCACCATGTTGGTAAGCCAAGTCGGGAATTGTACTTTCTGAATATGCCCGGCTTCGAGAAGCTTATTAACTTCCATTCGGATAATCTAATTTTGGTCAGTGCTAAAGTCCCTTTTCTTCTACTTAACTAGTCGGACATCATGAGGGATGTAGAGTTTGTGTTCCATCAAAGATAGAGAAATGCTTGTGACCTCTAGTGGCAACCAAGTAAAAATGTCCTTATTACGAGACAAGCATGCCACCAGCTCTTCTTTTATCTCTTAAGGTAGATCGATTGTTATCATTGTCACACCATCTGACCGGTCGGAGTGAATCTATACTTCTTCTTGTCCTTAAGTTGGTTGGCTCTGGACTTTTTGTTGTGTGGCGTGCACCCTGGCCAGCTGGGGTTTTTGGACTTTGCATGCCTCTATTTTGAGCATGTCCACGTAGCTTTTTTGTACTACTAGCTGGTTTCCTCTTACTTATACTTGGCTATTGGGAATTTTATTTTTTAATAGAAAGTAGAAATAACCGTCTAGAACTCAGGTAATGTAGGCCTTCCTAAGATGATGTTATAGGCTAAAGGGGCATCCACGAAAATAAAGGTGCTTTGCTGAGTCCTCATTACTGGATCAAGACGCACGTGAGAGGGGGGGGGGGAGGATGAATCACGTAGTTTTCAAAAATCTTATCTTTTCAATTTTGAAATCAAAGTACGTGCAACAAAAATATTAATAAAAATAGAAAAGTAAATGACACGGTTTGGTTTTACTTGGGTTGGAGCATTCGACTACTTTTACTCCAAGACCCAAGTCTCATGGACCTATCGATGAATAATCCACTAAAACACCTCTTCTGGAACCGCCGAAAGAGGGGATCGAGTATAAAAAGTATCAAAAAGTGTAACAAGCTACACTTTTCGCTCATAGTAATTAAGTACATGAATTAATACTTTGTTACAAAACATGTTTCATAGGCAATCAGCTTGAGCTTGGTGTTTGGTCAGCTTCTCGATGATAGTCAGATGTAACAGAGTTATAGCAGGGTAGCAGGAGGAAGCCGGAGCATTCGGGGAGCTAATCAGATGCGTAGAAGCTCATATAGAAATTATATTTTGAAGCTTGGCTGAGACACCCATTTAAAGGGTATGGAAAGCACCTTTCATAACCTTGAAGGCACCTCTAACGTGTCAAATATGATCTTGAACTTGTTGCTCCTTATCTACGACGAAGTCTAAATTTTATCCCTTGGAAGACATCTTCCAAAGCACAGAAGGTGCCTTCCATGAACAGTACGAAGACGCCTTCCAATGCTTGAAGGCGCCTTGGGTACTGTTCACCTGAGACCTTTTTGCTCCTTTTGCTCTACAAGTTAGGTTAGTCCAATGTTTTAAAAAGCGTGAAGCGTGACGAAGCGCTGAGTCCAAGCTTCAAGCTTTATAAGCTTAAGCGAGCTTAGGACAATTTTAAGCGTAAAAAAGTATTTTTTTATTTTTAAATAAAATTTAATTATTTTAAACAAATAAATAGATCAAATAATACTTAAACATGATAAATTTAAGGTTCATACATAAATTTCTCACATGTTTAGAAAGGCAAAAGTCACAAAGTTTATAATATCCATTAGTTTTCAGTTTTCACAATAAAAGAACATAAAAAACTAGATATTATCTAATTCCTTGTCTGATTCTAATTCGATTTCCTCATCTTCATTCATCTCATCTTTCGTATTATCCGATACAAACTCGTTTTCATCGGGCTCCCCTATAATATTCGCATTAATGTCTCTTGTTGGCTGTAAAGTGTCAATCTCCACCTCAACTTCATCATCACAACCCTCAACTATCCAAGATTGTGCCTTGCTGCCATCACGTGCAAGTAAAGTCTCTAATTTATCCTTGCCCTTCTTCTTGTTCATCAATCTTACATTAAATTGGACATAAACTAGATTATTCATCCTTGTAGCATCTAGTCTATTCCTTTTCTTGGTGTGTATCTAGATAAGAAAAAATAAAAAAAGTTAAGAGTAATTTATAAATTATTATACAACTATCAAATTAAAATATAACAAGACAATTAACAATATTTTACCCCTTCAAAGACACTCCAATTCCTTTCACAGCCGGATGAACTAGTAGTTAAGCCAAGGATCCTCTTTGCCATCACTTTTAAATTTGGTGTCTCATTGCCATAGAAATCCCACCAACTTACTGGAAAATATTGAAAAACAGAAAAAAGAGACAAAATATGATAACAATAATATATTAATATGAAAGGAAATCAATAATAATGTCAACATACCTGGATTGTAATTTTGATCATTAATATGACATCCACTTGTTGCTAGTTTCTTCCCAAAAGTGCCTTCTTTTTGAGTGTAATTTGGCAATTCAATATTTATCACATGATGTTGCATTTGAGCTTCAGGAAAGAACTTTTCGACACAAACAATCATATTGTCCGTTATCAAAGGATCATCTTTTATACTTTGATTCTTGAAGAAGTAATATGAATTCAAAAGATAATACTTTCTGATCACTTTTTCTAGGTTTTCTCGATAGCAGACATATAGGGGGTTTATGGCAGATTATGGCTTTTCTCTCAAGAGTTGAGAGACATTGTGTCTCTTCATTTTCTCTAAACTTTTTTCCTTATGTTCTTTAAAAATTTACAAATCAATTAAAATTATAAATAAAAAATCGCGCTTAGGCGCGCTTAATTATGCTTAATTTGGTCAAACATACTTTTGTTGGACCCCGTGGTAGTTTTGATGTGATCAACCAATTTAGTTAGGTCCTGCGTTTTGTCTGACCCATGTGTCTGAGTGTGCAGGAACTTAGGAGCACAGGAAGTCGAGCGGAAGACGCAACTAGCGAGAAGGAAGACACGGGAAGGGAGCCGACGGGCTCGGTGCGTCCGAAGGACGAGAGAGCTGCAGAAGAGTACTCCGGTGGAGCGAGAAGAACGTGCGCGGCGTTCGAGGGACGAGAAGCCGGACGGAAGCCTGCTCGAGGAGAAGGTCGGGAATTGGGTTTGGGTGAGCCCTATTCCGGTGGGCCGCAATCACCCAAGGAGCCGAACCGGAGCAAATCAACTGGAGTTGACTTGTCAACGGTTCGATCGACCGAACCTATTGATCGGTCGACTGAACCCTTCATTAACCAAACTGGAGACACGTCGAATGCCACGTCAGAAGCTGACCGTTGGTGGAGCTGATAGGTTGACCGAACCTACTGATCGGTCAACCGAACCCGAGTTTATCCAGAGACCAAGTCGAGCAGTTTGATCGGGCCAACTCAGTTGGAGACCGTTGGCCGATCGGTCGACCGAACAAAAGGATCGGTCGACCGAACCTAAGCTCGATCCACGGAGACTGCACCTGGACAGAAGATTGGGCAGGTACAGCAGGTTCGGTCGACCGAACCTGGGGATCGGTCGACCGATCCCTCTCGAGTCAAAACCTGATCCCTAAGATCAGGTCATCCGATAAGCTCTAGAACCCCTATATAAAGAGGGTCTCGAGCAGCTGTAAAGATCAACGAATACGAACGATTTCGAAATACAACTCCTGTACTCTCATTTCCTAAGCAACAGTTCTGTGCTCTTCAAGTGTAAAAGGCTACTCCGCCTTCAGAGAAGGAGACTTCTTTTAGTGCACTCTCTTACTGCCTTGGATTAACAACCTTCTTGGTTGTAACCAAGTAAATAGCTGAGTCATTTATTTTTGTTTATTTTAGTTCTGTTGAATTTCATAACTGTTGCTTTATTATTTAAGTTGAAAGCCTTGAGGAGGGTTTAGTTTTATTCGCAAGCAATTCACCCCCCTCTTGCCGGTCTCCGCTGCACCAACAAGTGGTATCAGAGCCCAACAGCCTTAGAGGGACTAACCACCATCTGAAGTACAAAGATCAGAACAATGGTCGGCGCGAACATCCATCCCCTGAAGTTCGACGAAGATTTCGCTACATGGAAGCGAAAAATGGAGGTATTCTTCAAAACAGATTTTGATATTTTAATTACTATGAAATATGATTTTGCACCTCCTAAAGACAAAGAGGAAAACACGTGGAGCAAGAAGGAGCAAGCCAACTTTGTTGCCAACGGAAAAGCGGAATTCCACCTCCTTAGTGTTCTGCCACCTCAGGAGGTAAGCTGGATCAGAAGTTACGACTCCGCGAAAGATCTCTGGGAGAAATTCCTGGAGCTTCATGAGAGTACATCCGAACCGAAGCTAGCTAGGCGCGACATCCTCCGGAACCAGTTGACGAACCTCCGGATGAACCAAGGCGAGAAGGTAGCGCATCTCCAAGCAAGGATCAAAGAACTGATCACGCAACTAACCAACCTTGGAGAAGAAGTAACGAACCGGGATTCCATCCGATACACGCTCAACGCCTTCCCGAGGACTCCAGAATGGGCATTCTTAGTAGATGCGTACTACATCTCTAAGGATCTTGAGGTAAGTAGTTTAGAAAATTTGTTTTCAACTTTTGAACTTCACGAATCTCGAGTTTCAGAGCTCAATGGAGTAGAGAAGACTTAATGGAGTAGAGAAGACCAGTCAGAACATTGCCTTAAAGGCAAAAATCAACAGTTCTGACTTCGAAGCCTCGGTCGACGAATCAGAAGCGACACTACTAGTAAGACGCTTCAATAAATTTTTTAAATCTAACAAATTTAGATCGCAGAGGCATGAGAGAAAAAGAAGAACGATTCATTGCTACAACTGCAACAAAGAAGGGCATATCAAGGATGACTGCCCGAAATTGAAGAGCAAGCAAAAGGAGAAGACAAAGACCAAGTACAAGAAACCAGATTCCTCCAAGCACAAAAATCTGAAGGCGACATGGGACGATTCTTCATCCTCCGAGTCAGAAGTCGAAGAATTCTCGGGACTAGCACTGATAGCCAACCATCAGTTAGAAGAAACATCTAGCTCAGAAATGAGCATTGATGAAGGGGGAGGAACATCAGAAGAAGCAAGCAGCAGTGAAGGGGGAGCGTCACCAGAACAGGTAAGTAAGGTACGCAATCTAACCCCAACTAAATCTTTTAAATTTAACAAGTCTCTTTCTAGAGAGTTAGATCAATTAGAAAAAGAGAATGCTGAACTAAAGTTGAACCTAGCAAGAGCAAGCCCATTAGAGATGTATGATCGTCTAAAATCAGAAAATGATAATTTAAAATTAGAAATTGAAAAATTAAAAACTAATGCATGCTTAAATAGATTTCCAAAATCAAAAGTTAGAATTTATGGAAAATTAAATTGGTACATTAAACAACATCAGGGTCAACTTAGGAAAATTCCTAAAAGTTATATACCCTCTATATTTTTAAAGAATCCCGTAGGAAGGAACCTTTACTGGGTTCCAAAATCTGTACTTGATTAATTTTACAGTGATAAAATTAGACTTTGAGTTTCTTTATGGAAGCTTTGTCTAAGGAAGTGTTTGTTGCTCCAATAACCAAGAAGGCCTAGTGCCTCGCCACGACCTGGAAGCCGAAATATCGAAATAAAAATGTTTAATTAACCTTCTGATAAAAGCATTAATACTAGAATTAAACAATGCTTTAAAAACTTTTTAAACATATCCTTAGGAACTCTTTAAATATTTTTTTCTAGAAAAATTGTTTCTTGAAATGTTAACTTAAAAGTTTTCCTTTGAAAATTCTGAAAAATTAATCTTAACTTAGATTTTTTTTTTTTTACTTAGAATTTTTTTTTAAGTTAAAACCTACTTCAACTTCTGTAACTTGTTTGCCCCCGTTTTTTCTGTGGTCAAAGGGGGAGAATAAAGAAAAGTACAGGTTTAGGGGGAGGTAGGAGGAGTTAGGAACGTTTACTTATGCTAGTTTAGTAATTTTTCTTTAAAATTACTTATTATATCTGTTTTACCCTAACTTGAACTTGGGTTGATGCACATCAAAAAGGGGGAGATTGTTGGACCTCGTGGTAGTCTTGATGTGATCCACCGAACCCTTCATTAACAAAACTGGAGACACGTCGAATGCCACGTCAGAAGCTGACCGTTGGTGGAGCTGATCGGTCGACCAAACCCGAGTTTATCCAGAGACCAAGTCGAGCATTTTGATCGGGCCAACTCAGCTGGAGACCGTTGGCCGATCGGTCGACCGAACAAAAGGATCGGTCGACTGAACCTAAGCTCGATCCACGGAGACTGCACCAGGACAGAAGACTGGGCAGGTACAGTAGGTTCGGTCGACCGAACCTGGGGATCGGTCGACCGATCCCTCTCGAGTCAAAACCTGATCCCTAAGATCAGGTCATCCGATAAGCTCTAGAACCCCTATATAAAGAGGGTCTCAAGCAGTTGTAAAGATCAATGAATACGAACGATTTCGAAATACAACTCCTGTACTCTCATTTCCTAAGCAACAGTTCTGTGCTCTTCAAGTGTAAAAGGCTACTCCGCCTTCAGAGAAGGAGACTTCTTTTAGTGCACTCTCTTACTGCCTTGGATTAACAACCTTCTTGGTTGTAACCAAGTAAATAGCTGAGTCATCTATTTCTGTTTATTTTAGTTCTGTTGAATTTCATAACTGTTGCTTTATTATTTAAGTTGAAAGCCTTGAGGAGGGTTTAGTTTTATTCGCAGGCAATTCACCCCCCTCTTGCCGGTCTCCGCTGCACCAACACTTTGACCGCTTTTTCCCCCGCTTTCACCTAAAGAGAAGCTTTTCTTCCTCGCTTCGTGCTTAAGCGCGCTTAAGCGGCGCTTAATGACGCTTTTTAGAACATGGAGTCCAACATAATAATATCTAACCTATAAAATAAAGTTAGCACAATAATAATATAATTAATTTATGACTTAGACTCTGTCCACTAGACTAGGATTTAGTCAGAGCCTCAATTTAGGTTTATGAAATGGACCTAAATTGGACCGATACCTACTGTCCCCTCAACTGGGATGCGTCTTCACTTAGTCACTCTCCTCCAGTGACTTACCTCTATTTACCATGTGTCAAGTTACCTCCTTGACGTCAATTTGACCCACCAGGTCTTCCTGTCGTAATCGCACATCCAGACTTCGTCACTCGGGAATCTCACATCCCAATCTCCTACCAAAATCGCATATCCGGACTTTGCCACTCAGGAATTAAACATCCCGACTAGATTGCCCGCCTGGTGTTAGGTCCTCTTGACCTGTCAAGTTAGTCAACCATGCACAATTGGTAATAAGGTTAAATTATGATAACACCTAACTTAACTCACTTATCATTCATCAATATCTGAGTTAGACTATTAGTACAACTTGCACCAACAATCTCCCCCTTTTTGATATAATGATAACCTGGGTTAAAGTTAGGAAAAGATATACAAAAAAATAAGAGTAGTAATAATTATTGATTCAAGAGAGAAAACTTAAGTAAGCTCAATTGCTATTTTTATTCTCTTGATCATTTTAGGGTTAAAGTTTTCAAGATTTATAGTTTATCTTTTTCCTATTAACCCATACCCTCCCCCTTTAGTATTCATAAAAAAAATACAGATAGGTATACCAAATTGTAAATACATAAGCAAGTAATAATTTGTGTAGAGTAATAAAAAAACTTGTAGGTTTATTAAAGGGAGGAGTTATTGAAATTTTAAAAGTATTTTAACAATAATTTTTTAACTGTTCAAAACATTTTGAAAATTGATTTTACAACATAAACCATTTGTAAAACTAAATTTGCAAACAAATTTTCAAGATAGATTGAAATTACATTGCAAATTATCATTTCAAAATATTTTTGAGACTAGTTTTAAAAAAAAATTATCCAAGTAAAAATAATTTTGGAAATAATTAAAAAATAGTTTTAAAAAGGTTTTTCTAAGATATTTTTCAAAGTGAAAAGATAACCTTTGAATAACACTTTTTAAGAATTTTCCAAAGTGATTTTTTAGAAAATATCTTTCAAAATATTTTTCATCACATGTTAATATACATTTTAAAACACTTGCCTTTTTCAAAATAGATAGTTTGAAAATGTATAAGAAATTTACAAGTATCCTAAAAGTATTTTTGAAAGTATTTTGCAAAAAGAACTTTGAAAGTAGGATTAGGAAAGTTATTTTTATTTTGAAAGTGATTTTGTGACAAGTATTAGGAAAGGAATTATTTTGAAAATCATTTTCATTTATCCTCTCCTTGAACATGATAATTTTAAAAAATATTCATCTAAAATATATGATTGGAAAAATATTCGCGAGATGTGATTGGCAAAATATAGGTGGTCAAGACTTGATACAGAACATAATCTTGAACCGTAAGAGAGAGCAACTTAAAGTCAGTCATAGTAAGTAATCTCTCCTCCCCAAAAAATATATGTGGATAGTATCCAATATAATATGGGAGTAGGGTTGCCCAATTGACAAATCCCTACTAGGGTAAAAGAAAAATGGACAAGCAGACCTCCTAAGTCCTAAGCTATCATACAATAGAGTGGGGGAGAAGCTAAAGTCCTTCCCACCAACTTTAGTGGAGTATGTCAAATCATTAATCTTAACTAGATTGTTATAAAATTAGGCACACAAGTCTAAGTTTATTGAATGACTACAATAAACTAGTCTATCTAACTAGTAATAGTCAATAACCTCTATGATAGGGGCATAGTATCTGATGAAAATGACCTACTCAAAAACCTAGATTTAAGTGCAATATATGAATACTATAAAAAATTTAGCCTAAGTCACTCAGCAGGAAATCTGGCATCTGCAGAGGGGGTACTGTTCGAACTAGGCTGGGTTGGTACAACATTTCATCATTTCCTAAAATGATTTATATACATACAAATCATTCAAGAAAAAAACATACAAATCGATTGAGTTAGAGTGTACCAAGGAGGCAATGTTGGGAATCTTGGAAGAAGAAGTGGGGAAAGGGTGGAAAGATTCGACTGGAAGGCGCCTTGAAGGGAGAACTGTGAACAGATTAAAGGCTCTATTCGCTGTAACAATTGGGATTGAAGGCATCTTTAGCTTGATAGAAGGTTCCTTCCATGCACTATGGAGGGCACCTTCAACCGACTAAAGGCACCTTCAGTCGATTAGGACGGGATTTTTCTCGCTCTTCTGAGGGTGCCTCTTCTAAGGGTGCCTCTTCTAAGGGTGTCTCCGATTGTATTAAAGGCGCCTTCAGTGGTAGTATTTTTATTTTTAGCTTTTAAGTTGAGCTAGAGTTAATTTAATTTTAATTTTATTTGAATTAATTTTAATTTAATTTTAATTTAATTTGAATATAATTTTAATTTTAAGTTAATTTAAATTTAATTTTAATTTTAATTTAATTTGAATCCTTTATCATCTCACCCTATCTATATTTTCAATCAGGGAATCCTATAATTTTATAAGATGAGTTAAGTTGAATTTTAGGGTTTGGTTTAACTTATGTTAGATTCAAGTTTAGCTTTGGGTTTAACAAATAGGTATTCTTTGGATAAACTTCTAAGCTATGGTGAGTTATCTGGACATCATTAGAGTAACCACACATTAAAAAAATTTCAAATAGTCTAACCAGTTAAGATTAGTAAGGGGTAACTTCAATTAGTTTCACTAAGTCAAATGCACCAGATTGAAATCATATCTTCCTATACATGCATAGGAACCCAAGCTTTGGTTAATTTTTTTTATTTTGAGTTAGAGTTAAAAATTATTTAAATGTTGAGTTAGATTTGTATCCGAGTCTGGATTTATTATACATAACTCCTTGGGATCCAAGTATCATATTTAGATACTTGGATCCTTAAGGTAAACTTTTCGAACTATTCTTTTAACTCTTTAACTTGATTTTTTAAAATAGAATTTTCTTTCTCAAGATTTATAGCTTGAGTTGAATTTCTATTTGGAACTTAGTCAGTTAAAGAGATCAAACTCAGTTGTTCCTTAAGGATGATATTTTCCTTAAGAAGGAGTTTAGCGTGTTCCTCAGTTTTAGTTAACTTTTTGTTTAGGCATGAAATAATTTTAAAGAAATTTGTAGTGTAATTAAATTTAATCCTAGTTGATTAGTCTGAACTGAATGTGGGTCCATTGCTCAACTCGTATTCTGACTTATCTTCTTGATCCATTTCACCTCCGATTGTCATCAGTGCGAGGTAACTTGCTTGCTTTGGTTCATCTGCTCCCGATCTATCCGAAGAAGACTCATCCCAAGTCATCTTTAGTGCTTTATTTTTTGCTTTGTCTTTATTCGGGCATTCGTGTTTGAAGTGCCCCTTCTTGTTGCAGCCGAAGCATGCGGCGTTTGCCTTTGAGTTATTGGATGTGGACTTGTACATCTTCTTCATGTCACATTTGGTGAAGTTTTTCTTGCGTCTAGTGTACATCTTCCTTACCAAGTTCACTAATTGCTCTTCTTTGTATGATTCCGATTCAGATTCAGTTTCAGCTTTGGATTAGCTCCCTTCGAAGTACCTGTTAGAGTGTATACTAAAAGCCTAGCTTTTGTAAACATTTATTTGAAATAAAAGAATCACATTGGTCAATATCTATATTTATTTGTTAAATGTAATTATTCAATTAATATATATAGTAGATAACATGGAGTGTGGTGTCACACTTAGAAGATCATGTTGTCGGTTCTTTATAAATTATAAACAGTTACTCATGACTAAGGTGGAAAGGAACAAACCATCAGAATAGTCGTAGTGTAATTAAGTATTAGTTTATCTTGATTAATAAATTACACTGGTACACTCTAAGTGTATTGAGTAGGACCATTTTAGGTAAGTTCTTTTTGTACTGACTTAGTAAAAGAACTAGACCTTAGTTATTATGGAAGTGTGTGCTCTTAATCCTAATATAATAACAAGCACATATATTTAATATTTATTTCTTTGACTTATCAAAGGGTGAGGTTTAGCTCGATAAATCAATATGCCCGATAAGTTGGGAAATGATATTACTTATAGTGTGTGTTGTTGATTATAGAAGGAATCTGTGTCCTAGTTATCTAGGTTGAGAATGTCCCCAAGAGGAGCTTATAAGGATTGTCATGTTAAACCCTGCAGGTGGACCTAGTCCGACATGACAAAGAAGTTGAGTGGTACTACTCTTGGAGCTAGATATTAATTAAGTTGTCAGTAACTTACTTAATTAGTGGACATTCATAATCTTAAACACAGAGAGACTAACACACTCATGATAAGAAGGAGCCCATAATGTAATTTGGGATTGGTACGGTAGTGCGGCAATAACTCTCTAGTGGAATGAGTTATTATCGATGAACTTGA